>NC_070643.1:2919166-3535166 GCF_947347685.1 Pleuronectes platessa
ATATATAGCTACAGCCTCTAACATTACCCATCAACCCATTGGGTGAGAGGACACACCCCTGAGTGCACGCCACAACGCTTTCAAAAGCGACTTGTCAAGAGCGACTTACAATAAGTGCATTCAACCCTGAGGGTAGAGACCTACAACAAGAATAATCAAGAAAGTACAATTTTTTCAAAAATAGAGCAAAACTACAAAGTGCTATAAGTGCTACTAAATTGTTAGTTTCAAATTTTATTCAAGGTATAGTCGGAAGAGGTATGCTTTTAGTTTGCAGCGGAAGATGTGTAAACTTTCTGATGTCCGGATGTCGATGGGGAGCTCATTCCACCATTTAGGAGCCAAGACAGCAAACTGTCGTGATTTAGATATGTGACCTTTCACCGCCACACTCATCTCCCTCTTTACGTAGCTGTCGAACAGATGTACCAGTCTCTTGCAGGAGACCAGGAGGAGGAGACCATGATGGCATCAAGAAACTGTTACCAGTTCAGTCAGCATCTGAAAACTCAAAGAGCAGCATTGGCTGTGATGCTTTGCTCTGTACATTTCAGAATAAGGCTCACATTATATTTTGGCTTCCGTACAAAAATAAATCGTCTGAATTCCAGTAAAATCTGTTGACGTTTAGCTGATTAAGTTTTGGATGGTTTTACTTTTAAAACGTCTTTTTAGCGGAGTCAAAACCTATATTTTTGCAGTGCTCTCTGGGAAGGCTCCACCCTCAACCCTTCTTTGGCTCATGTGGTTTGAGCACCTGGCCTGCCCCCCAAAATGTCTATGCACGTGCCTGCCATAGAGTTTGAGTCTTCTATGATTGATGATAGACTCACCTTCTATGTCATCAATCATAGAAAATTTATGACATTGTAACTTGTGATGACAAAAAATATGAGTTTTTCTATGTGATAAGAGGAACTTGTGGTGACAAAGTAGATGAGTCTCCTATGTTCCCAAAGGAGCCTTCTTCACTTAGGAGAGCTGGATTCCAAGACACACATACTACTCCAGCTTGATCCTGTGGAAGATTTTCTAGGTCCTGAGAATCAGAAATTTCACGCCCACCAAGACCAAGAGTTGTCTCCTCATTTTCGTCATCAACCGTAAGTCTGAAATGATTGCAACCAGCCATACTAACACTCTGGATAAAGAAAATCAAAAGAATATTTTCAAATGCATATCAGTCAGTCTATTAAGTATATACGGTTATATTTCTAGCTTTATTTTGTCAATCTACATATGGTCAGCTTGCAAGAAAAGAAGCTAGCTAGCTAACAGCGAGTTAGCATTGTACATATTTCTCTTTCTCACTAGTAATGGATTGTAAATAAGAATGACTTGCACCAGATGTGCAAAAGCAGCTGTGTGAAATCAATGATAGGTGTTGCGTAGTGAAGACATACTGCATGGGTCATATTGTGTAAAAATGAACCCATGTGTAAAAGTTTTGTCGAAATTATAAATTATAAAGCAAGAAAAGAAATCGGAAACTAAGGATTTGTGAAAATATGATATTTCCACAATTCATTAGATATTTGAAAAAAAGTTAGAATATACAAATTTTAAATACATTTATTTCAAACATATAGCATGCTATAACTGGGAATGAATACGGGTCCTTTTTTATCCATGTTGTGCAGTAGAAGGGTTGTGATACAAAGATTTTTTTTTCCAAAAGTGACAACGTAACAATTCAAATAAGGATCTGTAATGAACAAAAACAAGTTAATTGGGGAAGACCGATTCAAAGTTGAGCCGTGTAACCTTCCTTGATCTCAGTTTTCTCTAATGTCACAGTGTCAGTGGTCATAGATTCCGTTGATGTCTTGTTACACTTAATATCGATTGGTTCCTTCCAATCAATATTGGCAAGACTAAACAAACTTGAGTCAGTGTATTCACTCACGCAGGAAGTTTTGTTTTAGACCTGTTTTGTTTGTCACTTATTGACAATTTGGAATTCTAAACATTGTCCAAGGGCTGGGTGATATATCCAGAATTATCACAATAAATGTCACATCAGTTTTTTTTATAAGTTTAAAGGCAGATTTTTGCTCCTAAGTTATGGTCTTTGTAATATAATGCCATTTTCCTTTGTTGTTATGTGACGTTTATTTTGCCATCATACCTCTCTTTAATTTTAAAGTCAGAGTTTTGCTCCTGAGTGAGGACCTTTTCATTAAAGTCCTTTTCCCGACTTTGCCATCACTCCTGCTCTCTCCTTGCTGGACATCTCCTCACACCTAATCAGTTTGCTACGGGCCCTCGACCGACCCATATTCAGGCAATTTACCCAACTGTAAATTTCGTCCTGCATCTCTTCTTGCACCATCATAATCATATCAGTTAACTGGTACCTGCATGCAAAAAAGGCTCCACAAGGACCCTAAAGTCTCTGATTTGAAGCCCTGATCCACAAATTATTCCCTGGTTATTGGTAAAACTTTATAAAATTCCTATTTCAAAATGTCAAAAGAAAGTGTCAAAAAAACTCCCTGGATCCGCCCCTTTGTCTGTGTAACTGTATCTTTTCCCAGTCCAATAAAGAGAGCAAGACTAACAGGACCTGAGTCAGTGTATTCACTCATGCAGGAAGTCTTGTTTTAAACCTGTTTTGTTTGTCACTTATTGACAATCTGGAATTCTAAACATTGTTCAAGGGCTTGGTGATATATCAAGAATTATCACAATAAATGTCACATCAGGTTTTTTTATAAGTTTAAAGGCAGATTTTTGCTCTCTTCTTGCACCATCATAATCATATCAGTTTGCTGGTAGCTGCAAACTGATATGACTGACATGCAAAAAATCCTAAAGTCTCTGAATTGAAGCCCTGATCCATAAATTATGCACATTTTCCTCAGGAACCGGTTTGAAAAGTTCTGTGTCTGTAGCAAGACAGTGTCTGTAGCAACTGACAGTCAGTTCTCATGTACATGTCTGAAAGCAAATAGATTTGCATATGGTGTCAGCGTCATTGGCTACACTAAATGTTTCAATGATTGTTTCAAGCCTGACTTACCAAACACTTTTAGTTGTCAGCGCTGAAAACTTCCTCCTTACTGTTGACTCACCCTTCTTGTTGCACCATTGATTTAACCTACGCCATCTCAGAGTAGCTGATAATGAGATTGAGATTTAGATTAAAGCATGGCAGCATGCAGAAATGAGTCGGCGGTCTTGGGATCGTACTTAATGTCTTCTGTGTTTATCTCCCATCTAACCTACAGTTTGTCCAGAGGACTCAGATACAGACTTCTAGGCCCACCATCCCGACGAACCGGCCTCCATACGGCCTAGCTCACAGACTCGTACAGCTGTCTACACCACTAATCAGCTAATCACGATGAACAGGGCACCCATGCCTTTCACTCCCCCGCAAGCTGCAAAGTGTGACATCCCACAGGTGAAAGAAACACACTGTCCTGTTTACAGTTAATGTTTGCTCTCATTCAGGGGTAGGGGAACCTTTTTTCCACGTTATCACTATATAGCATACAGTCCAGTGAATGCTGTTTTGTTTAAAATCACATTATTGCCAGTAGAGTAAAAATACATAAATCAAGAGCTGGTAATGTGCTATGTGACTGTCATTCAGCAAGGGTCACCTTTAAGGTTCAACTAGTAGTTTTTGATCACTACTATTGGGGGGTTCATTGCTCCTCCTGATTTTCAGTTCATTGTGTGTGTGTGTGTGTTGCAGATGAACCAAAACAGGTTGCCATCTCGAGTAGTGGATTCTCGGGTGATATCCAGTGGACATGATTTCACACCTGCCTTTGTAGATTTTGGAAGACAGATGGTTGGAGGACGAGGCGCTCCAGTAAGTAACTAATAAACAAACATTCGCCTCCACTTTGTAGCTTCTGTTTCAGTCAACACTTGATAACAAGCTGCTTTTAAGTAGAGGATGTTTTCCTATTTAGAAAATACTGTTAGAGGTCGGTGATCTGACACCACCGGAGGATTTGAGTTTCTTCTATAGTTAATTCATTATCTTGACAGGAGTCAGGTGAGAAGATTGATTAGACTTATACAGCATCTTTTTGTCAAATACAAGGCGAGAGCTTTGCTGGGTTCAAAGAATGGAAGCAGTTACTTTTGAACTTAGTGAGAGCCAGGCTGACTTCTTACCCCTTAGACCAGCTGCTCGTAACTTTCAGTATGGCAGAGTAAGTGAGGGTCACCTAAATGATATTTATGTTGCCTTAATTACGAAACTCAAACAAACTTAAACACTGGAATTCAAAATCTGTTATTTTTGCCAATTTAAAAGATATTGAGTCATGGTAATGATACTGTTTTTCCCTTTCTTCCTGTTTAAAGCTTATAAACCTTGGGGCACAGGGACCACCGACCAGGAAGATCTTCACGAGCCTGTCTGTGCACGACAGTGTTCACCTAAAGAAATCAGGGAATGCCTGGAAACCAGGCATGAAGAGGGAAAGCCTCCCAGCGGAACCAGAGTCACATATAACACAGGTAGGACCAAATATACACAAACTGAAATCCACAAAGCAGTGGGCATATATGGAAATTACATATACAGTGTTTTCTGATAATTAATGTTAGTCTACGGGATTGAAGATCTTTTTAAAGTATTGGAAATTCCACAAAAAATGATGTTTAAATCTGTAAATATAGGAAAATCATTGTCAATATTTAATTTTCATATAACTAGTAGCTTTACAACAGTAGTAGTTTTTCTTGTGAAGTGAGAGATTGGTCTTTGTGCTTCATGACCTCAGAGTTTTAGTGCCTATTATGACCTATTCCCCTCAGGACCTCTTCAAGAAGGTCCGCAGTATCCTGAACAAGGTGACGCCTGAGAAGTTCAACCATCTGATGAAGCAGGTGTGGGACTTGACCATCGACACGGAGGAGCGGCTCAAAGGAGTCGTGGACCTGGTGTTTGAGAAAGCAATCGACGAGCCCCGCTTCTCGGTGACCTACGGGAACATGTGCGGCTGTCACGCCACGGTAAGCAGGTCGCTTAGTTGAGCAGAGAAGTGTGTCAACTGTGGAACGAGAGTATCTTGTGTTTGTAATGTAATTGTTTGAATTGGATTTGGAGAAGACATTTTCTGTCTGCCATCATTTGATAACATAACCTTACATATATTAGTCATTAAAATCAAAATAATCCAGATACGAAAATGTTAATTTGTTGATGTATAATAACAAATGTTAAACCCGCAGAAAATTCCTATTTTTTTCAGGGTTAGCTCATTACTTATTTTATTTGAATGCTTATGTTCTCTACTGAATTCATTCCACTTACTGTTCATCTGCAGCTCAAAGTGCCCACAACCGGCCATCCCAACAACACAGTGAACTTTCGCGAGCTGCTGCTAAGCCACTGTTAGAGGGAGTTTGAGAAAGACAAGGTGGATGATGTGGCGTTTGAGAAGAATCATTCACGGATGCTGCTGTTGATGAAATGTTCCGGTTACATTTCGGGCGGTCAGGACTGTTCAAAGTGATAAACTGGACAATTGGTCAATTCTGTAGAATAATAATATCTGCAACCTGCTGTCTGGTTGATTGAATGGAATAAGGCTGAACATGACCTTCATGTCTCAAATTAACCGTCTCTCTCCCTCTGTGTCTCACCAGCCTCGGATGGATCACTATTTTAACTGTATGGAAAAAATCGCCAAAGCGAGTCAGACGTCGTCTCGGATAAGGTTCATGTTGCAGGATACCATAGACCTGAGATTGGTGAGTGGGGCTCACGGTTTCTCTTTCATTTGCACAATTGTTGAGGGTCCAACATTCAAATACTTAAAAGTAAGATGGATTTTACCACAGAGATTTATTTCGCCTATCTGTCTGATGACCAGGAACCTGATACTGGATATTCTGTTTAATGAATATCTACACTGCTGTTGGACTGATATAGATAGATACATAGAACAGGGAAAAATGGAAGAAACCTGAGGAAGACGTGAACTTTAACACATAATCTTTAATGAATTCATCAGTGTATCCCCATTCATATTCCTCTGTGATTGACTGATTCCTCTGTTTATGCTAGAATATATCTAGCACCGTGTGATAAAACCCACACATGCTCCTAAATGATCTGATCTGTCAAAAATAAAGAGCAAAGAAATCTTTTTAACACTACAGAATCTGTCTGATTAGGGTTTGAAGTCATTGTGGTTCTGTAAATTTTTCTTCAGCAAAACTGGGTGCCTCGAAGAGCCGACCAGGGCCCAAAGACCATCAAGCTGATCCACGAGGAGGCAACGATTGAAGAGCACGAGGAGCAGAGAAACGGGCAGCAGAAACTGCTCTCCAAGGACACCAAGAGACAGCCAGGTCAGGCCTGCAGTCTAAATTTAGTCTCTTAATCTTTAAGGCTTAGAATCAAGACAGCACAGCTATAGTGACTCAGGAAGCCAGGCTGTAGACCTCATGTCACTATAGCCTGCAGAGATGCTATTGTGGCCAACAGCAGACAGGAAGCCCCCTCAGTCCCTCCCATTTGCTAGCTGACATATAATATTTCATCTAGTAACACAGCATGCCACAGAAATAGTCAGAAATGTCACTGTCTTCCACTTTCACTAGCCGTTTGACTCCAGTGTATTTCCTGTGAACTAATCTTAAACCTGTATTTCCCTTTTTACTTTTTGTGTGGGTGTGTCTCCACAGATCCAAAGGAGCAGAAAGATCAGCGCGCACAGGGGGATGAGACCTGGATAACCTACGACCCCAGCAAGATGCCAAAGTTCTGCAAGGTGAGACGAGCTGTCCGGGGCTTCGACGCAGATCTTACCATTCTACCTTTTTCTTACCTTCCATTCTGATTCTGATTCCGTGAGAATTGTACAAATGCACTGCATACAGGAGACGTGAAGCTGCCATTTACTTTCTGTCCCTCATCGTTGATTTGCTCATATTTCTACATTGGAATCACAAAACAATGAGAAACAATTACCATGTGGTAACTGGTCGTGTTCCATGGAAACTTAAGCCGTTGTCAGACGTGACCTCCGGAGAATTGGCTACAGAATTCAAACTATTAAATTACTTTAGCTGAAATTTTGATTAATGATAGTTTGTTATGAGAGATTTGAAATGTCACTAAATGTCTTCATGCTTCCTCCTCACGCCCAAGATTGCACGCGCTCAACTCAACTGTACAACTGTATCAATTCAACAATATACATAATGATTTGTATAATGATGTTGGGCCAGAGCCCAGCGGGGTGCCACCAGACACTGGAGCCGAGAGGAACAAAGGGTTGTTAAACTTTGGGCGGGAAAACATCCTCCTGCAGGCTCAAGAATCTCCCCCTGGTGGTGGAAAAATGTCCTGGGGTTTTCCCAGAAGCCCCTGCTCAGTTCCAAGCCCCGCCCACTCAGATCCATTTCTGACACTCAATTGGCTTAAAACCAGCATCATCCTATGACCAACTCCTCAAGGAGGAGGACCTCTCAGGTAGAACAAAACCACTGAGACCCCAAATATCGCTGCCATTTTACCCTGCTCTGAAGACAATACCAGGCCCCCTTCGGGGCCTCCCAGCTGATTTAGTGGCTAAAGGGGGCAACCAGAGTTATTTTCTTTCATTTCTTTCATTGTCTTTTATCTCAGTCGACGTTTTTATTTTCAAAAGGACTTTTGCTCTTTTAACTTGAAAAGACCAAACAGGAAATTGCACACGGAACAATCTCAGACTCAGTTCCACTTTCCCCACGGACTTTAGTTTCCTTTTCCCAACGATCTACAAACGGCTTCCACAGCCGTCCCCTGCAGAAGCGCGAGATTCATTCCGCTGAGGAGCACGAGCTCCACATCCCTGAAGAAGAAGGACGACGTTCATCCCATCGAAGCAGCACGAGCAAATCCGCTGTTTGTCCGGTCCAGCGGCCGAAGACCGCTTGAGAGACCACATGATTCACTGGCCCGACGCGCACGCACACCGCGAGGGTGGTACAGTAAGAGGCTTTATTGTCTGGGCAGATGTTAATCTAATACGTAGCGTATTGTTTTAATACTTGAACGTATTTGTTTTGTATGAGACCGCCGAGTCTCTATTGTTTAGCGGCGATTCGCCACTTCCGGTTTCCGGTTACGGCCTTGTGCCACAGTTTTTAAGCGCCGTGAGCAGCGTCTCCAGCTCATTGTGACCGTTTGAACAACTTTAAAGAGACTTTACCGGTCAAACCTCAGCACACAACGCCACTTGGGTGCTGAGTGTTAAAGTAAATGTAACTTGTCTCTGACGGTGCTTTTAAGAGCTTTGCTCTCTCCTTGTATGCTCTCTCTCTCTCTCTCTCTCTCCTTCTAAACCGACCTATACACACATCCGACCTGTATTTAGAATACAGGTCATGTAACCTAGTTAAATCTATATTCAGAGAGGCTGGACACATCTGGAAGCCATGCGGCCGAACGCCAAAGCAGAGACAAAGAATTCTCTTTGTCTGAAAATCCCTTGGTGTAATTCATGTGACGACCACCAGTGTGAGCTCCGGCCACATGGTGTCATTAACATAGACTCCATTTTGAATAACGCAAGTTAAACCACCATTTTGAATCTATTATTGCCACGCCTCCTCTCTCCCTCTCCTCCCATTCTTGCTCTAATTTCATAATGGCTCCGCCATCTTGTTTTGTAGTCAATCCGCCATTTTGAGAGATTTTAGGCCTTGACTCCACGAATCATGATCGGCCGCCATCTTAGATGTGACGTCACCACATGACTGCGTCATCGCCACGCCCCCTTCTTTTTCTCTCCTTCTCTCTCTCGCTCTCTCACACACACAGATACACATAGATGAATACATGTGTTTTTCTAAATTGTGATAAGCGGCTGCTGTTGTTATCTTTGAAATATGGGAGTTTGTTAAAATGATGAATCATTAAATAACACTAACTTTATTTCACATGCATACACATAGACACACACACACAGAGAGACACTTTGACACAGACACACACACATACACATAGACAGACATACATAGGTAGACCGCCGGTTTTACATGTATTTTCTGAATTGTGATAAGTGCTGCTGCTGTTGTTATCTTTGAAATATGGGAGTTTGTTAAAATGATGAATCATTAAATAACACTAACTTTATTTCACATGCATACACATAGACACACACACACAGAGAGACACTTTGACACAGACACACACACACACACCGAGACAGACATACATAGGTAGACCGCCGGTTTTACATGTATTTTCTGAATTGTGATAAGTGCTGCTGCTGTGTTTATCTTTGAAATATCGGAGCTTGTTAAAATGATGAATCATTGAATAACATTATAACTTTATTTCCCCTTTTTAATAAATGCTTTTGTAATTAAAGTATCTGTAGTCTGTGATTATTTGTACATATGTATGTGATTGCAGCTGGATTATGATTGCCTGTGCTCGAACTTAGAAGCCTTCACTGTTAATTAAATAATTATTAATATTAAATATTGAGATTATTGATTTGACATTTATCATTATGAGACTGATATTTATAGATTGTATCGTTGGTCCCTGTAACCAGGGTGGTGCCCCGCGACAATAAGCAATGATTACAGATTTGTATTATTCTAAATGGATAATTTTATTGTTTTCATTAATTATTTTAACTATTATTAATGGATAACCGTATCATTTCTAATTAAATGTGTTACATTTCTTAATTAATAGCTTTATCATTTTTGATTATTTTTAAGAAATAATTGTTATTTTAATAATCATATTTCATGATTATTAATAATTAGCCAACGTCAATTCTACTCCTACTATTGCACAACAATGAGTTTAATATTGTAAAAATGTATCAAAACAAGAGAAGTTGAATATAGTAGAGTTGTGTGGCTCATTTTTTGTGCCTGATGGTCTGTGCTGAATCTGGAGGCTGTTCTGAAAACTCTGTCTCGGTCGAACATTGCCAGCTTTGTAATTAAGATAAAGTGGTGAGTTCGTGCTTCATGCTGTGACAAGTTCGTCTTGTGTTTATGTTTACAAAATACAACTTATGGTATGGATGCAGTAATGTGGCTGAGATTTGTCTTTGATTAACATTGGGCATTACAGAATTCAGACAGTGCTTTGGAAAGAAGCTTAGTTCTTCCTCTGCTGGACATTTTGAGAACATGGAATAGTGGAAATCCTTACCTGTAGATTTCAGTCTAAACCTTTAGACTCATCCTTTCAGATTTTCTACTATTGTCATCTGTAGTTTTTATTGCTGGAAATGTGACAAGTGTTCATAATCGCTTCTCTTTCTGCAGCCTCAAATGGAAGAGAACACCTATTTGGGCCCCCCGTCTCAAGTCACATGGGTGTAGGGCTGCAGTGGAGGAGCCAAGGCCATTGACTCAGGTGAGGTCACACCACATGACTTTTAAAGCTGTCGGATCACTGTGCAGTTCACAGTACATGACCTGCTGTCTTGTGATCGGGAGTCTTGTAGCTGATTAGAGTTAGGATTAAGATTCCTATTAATTAGGATTTGTGATATGTCAAATTTCAGTTCCATTTGTGTCTCATGCGACCAAATCAGCACAATCAATTGAATTAAGATCTGTGACCGTGTGGCCCAGTAGTACGATGATTTGGCATGATATGACCTAATTGTGAAAATGTAACACTAGACCCTCTAGAATAAGTCATCTGTGGAGCAGCCACGTTTTTCCACGTTTTCTCCAAAAAATGTTGACCTAAAAGAAAAAAGTCCCTGTCTTGCTTGTGGAACCTGAAGCTGTCACAGTCACAAAATGTCACAGCTTTTAAACAGATTTATATTTTTTTATCACATTACATATGTGAGGGAAAATTCAACAGACCAGGTGTCTCACTACTGTGGCCTTGGCAAACAGGGAGTTTGCTACAGCGGACGGACACAGCAGATGAGCACTGAGGAGGATTTCATATCTTTTTCATATTAAGTTTTATGAAGCTCCTCTTTGTATTAATTCTGGCATGTCTTCTTTTTCTCATGCTGTCTTGTGAAACGCCTCTTTGTATAAATCCTGGCTTTTTCACCTTCGCAGCCAGTTGTTCCATCCTGAGCACCCGTGCTTGTTGTGTATCTCTGCAGAGATTACTATTATAAAGACTCAATGGCAACTCCAGTCTGATTTCATTATTTCAAATCTCAAGATGAATTTCCATCACAATTTTGGCGTCACGAACAGGATCCCTTGAAAGATCGTCTGGACCCGAGAAGTCTTCGGTGGCTGATCACCCAGGAGAGAAAATCTTCTGCCTCTACCTCCAACACTGAAGAGAAGAGAGGACCGAAAAAACTGGGGTTCTGGACCTTCTTCACAGGGATCCAAAGACCTCTCTTTGGTCATCTTAAATCTGGTGAGATGTTGAAATTCTGATTTTCACGACTGTTTAGATGATTTCTCAAATACGAAATCAAACATAAGAAATAATACATTTAAAGGGTTTTATTTGGAACAGGTGTATTAGTCATTCTCTCTGGATTACTGTGGATTATTAATGTTAATCTGACCCATCTTGTGGCAATCATCCTAGTTGAAGGCATTTTTCCTGTTTTGCCGGAGAAAGAAACAAGGATTCGTGGAGACGTCCACGTCTTAAATTAGAGTGTTGTGAAAATAGTTGATGAGTCCTTTTTCACACAGCTAATTAATAAGGTTATGAAAATTGTTGATAAGCCAATTTCATAGACCAGATAGGATGGGTAACAAGGGAAGTCAAGGACCCCAAAGCCCAGAGGGTCCTATTGTGGACTCTGTGGTTGCAAGGCACGGATGGGATAGTGTGACATTTCTTCCAGTATGGTCCAGAGACTTTGCTTTTCCTCATAACGGGTCATTCAGTGTCGACATTAAATTTTTTTACTTTTAAGAGAGAAACTCCTCGAGAAAGAGGAAGAATCAAAAAAAAAAAAAAAAAGGGCAACAAAAAATAACATAAATAAAGAGTGTAGGGACAGAAAACGATAATTTAAAGGTCGTTTTCTGTCTAAGGTTGACAAGAAGGAAAGTGATAATGTTGGAAAGAATGTTGAAAAGTAATCATATAGATCTCTGTATTCTCCTTTTGAAAGGGTGTGGCAGTCCTCTTCTCAACGCCTGCCTTCTCTTCACCAACGACAAAACCCTCCTCCACATGATGCAGAGACCAGACTCCACCAATCAACGCTCAGGCCCATCTCAGACGCCACCCACCGCTCTCCCAGTCTATGGAGACGGGGCAGCGGGAGGACTGAATCATGACGCCACCTCTTCCTCATCCTTAGGCCCCACTGACTTTGCAAAGATGTGTCCGCACTGTGGGGGAGATCTCTGTCTGACTCCACCAGACTGGGATGATGCGGGTAATGCAACATACGTCAACGCTCTCAACACACTCCTCAACGCCCTGAGGACCGCCTTCCCCAATAAAAGTGACATGTCCAAAATAACGGGGTGCAAACAACAACCAGACGAAATCGTAGGAGATTTCCTCACAAGTCTGACTGTCCTGTTTAATCAACACAGCGTTATGATGCAGGCTGTGTCCACCCTGTCAAGGCTAAGCAGACAAGATAGCACTGCTAGCAGAGCCAACTTCACTGAACCAGGAAGAGGGGGGCGTGGCCGTGGGAGAAGCTTCTCTCGACGACCCAAAATTCACAAAGATGAGTGTTTCATCTGCAGAGGAAAAGGACACTGGGCAACGAAATGCCCCCAACGGCGAGGGGACGGGGAGACAAGAACTTTCACTGCCGACTGAACTTTGCAGAAAGTGAGGGGGGGGCAGACGGGGAGGAGACGTCCAGCCTACCCACCGAGGATCAGAGAAGGGAAGGGAAACCCACACACAGAAGCTCCAGCACACACACAAATACATGCCACTGCAAAGAAGTATCAGCTTGCATTACTAACCGCACACACACACACACACACACACACACACACACACACCAGATTACACACAACTTTGTGGTTCTTATGTTAAGTACAATAGTAATGCCTTTAAGAAAATGCCTTAACTCCAAGTTAACGGTCACAAACTTAATGTAATGGTCGACTCTGGTGCAGGTTATTCTGTGGTTAGGATGTCAGATTTGCCCACATCTCCTGAGCTGAATGGTCGCTTTATATTCTTTCAAATGCGCCGCTCAGTTAGACAAACATCCCATAAGGTTTGAACATGATTTTCTGTTGTCTACCTGTTGGCCAGTTAATCTATTAGGAAGAGATTTGATGATTGTGTTAGGCCTCAATTTAGTATCCTCCCCTGATGGAGTGACGGTTACACACAATTCTTCTTCACCCACCTTCACAATGTCACAGACCACACATGAGCAGCTGTTTGCATATCAGTTGCAACTTCCTATAAATGCCTCCACTGATCTGCTCTCCACGTCACACTCTCTTATCACCCTTTTTTCTGATGTTATGCACACGGATTCATTGCACTGCACTTCACATGTGACAGACACATGCTCATTTGTTGTGACTGAAAATCACCTTCATTCTTATGCGATGTTGACCAGCCCCTCTGATGTTTCTCCTCTACTTTCAGATCTGCCTGAAACATTGTAGGTAAAGGACAAATCTGATGTGGGCCTCATCAGAAACTGTGATCCAGTCAAAATCACTCCAAAATCTGATTATAGACCATGTAAACAACAATATCCACTCAGACAAGAAGCAGTGGAGGGTATAAGTCCTGTTTCTGAATCTTTTTTGCAGGCTGGTGTAAATGTCCCCTTCCCTGATGCACCGGTCCACACTCCACTGTTCCCAGTTAAGAAGATCAGAGACAAAAGCCTCAGAGGCTCACTATTCGTGTTATCCATGATCTCCTTAATTATTGTTTTTCCAATTATTTTGTCGAGACACCCTCCTAGAAAAGCTTCTGATGATCTAACAAACTCCTCTTTACCTACAGTGTCCTCTCAGACCCGTCCAGCACATGCAAATTTACTAGACACGAGAAAAGTGATTCAGGTCCCCTTGATCTGTAACCTATTCCACATCACTACTTACCTGGACACTGACAGCACAGATGATTCTGATGACGATACTCAAATTTAGTTTTATTTTACTCTTTTTATTTTTCATTTTCATTTTCATTTTTATGTTATTTTCTCCCTCCAGCTTGCTTATGTGTTTCTTAGTGATTTCACTAGACAACAAACAGCTACTGCAATTATCCTTTCAACTTCATATTTTCTGATGCCTTAATTTAAATCTCTGAATTTTTAAGGTTGATGTGTTACTTTATGAAGTTTGTACATACTTAATAATATATACATACCACTTCTGTCCGTCCTGGGTGAGGAATCCCTCACATGTGGCTCTCTCTAAGGTTTCTACTTATTTTTCACCCTGTGAAAAGGGTTTTTTGAGTAGTTTTCTTCCTTACGCTTTATGAGGGTTAAGAGCAGAAGATGTCACACCATGTTAAAGGCCTATGATATTTTCAACCTTAGATATACTTTATGTTGACATTTAACGTTTTATTACATTTTAATATGAGTTACTTTTGCCAATCAATACAGTGTGTTACATTTTGATAATGGTTAATGAGAAAATGATTTTGTTTGACCTGATTTCCTTCCATATTTTTTTCATTTTGGACGCTTGCTCCATTACAGGGAAAGAACTTTTTTTTTTTTGTTTCCTTTCCACAAAACAGCAGTGGCTACCTATTGTGGCCTCATCGCCAGTGATTCTGTATGTATGCAAGGTACCAGGGTTGCAGACTCGTCGATTTTTCTTCTATGATTTGATGTTTGTTATTGATAATGATTATGATGTTTCTTGATTATTTTCGTTAGTGATCATATTTTTATTGATGATCAAATGGGGGAGTGTGAGGGAAAATTCAACAGACCAGGTGTCTCACTACTGTGGCCTTGGCAAACTGGGAGTTTGCTACAGCGGACGGACACAGCAGATGAGCACTGAGGAGGATTTCATATCTTTTTCATATTAAGTTTTATGAAGCTCCTCTTTGTATTAATTCTGGCATGTCTTCTTTTTCTCATGCTGTCTTGTGAAACACCTCTTTGTATAAGTCCTGGCTTTTTCACCTTCGCAGCCAGTTGTTCCATCCTGAGCACCCGTGCTTGTTGTGTATCTCTGCAGAGATTACTATTATAAAGACTCAATGGCAACTCCAGTCTGATTTCATTATTTCAAATCTCAAGATGAATTTCCATCACAGACACAAAACCATGAATGAATTAATGCTTAATTAATGCTTAATTGCAATGTTAAGGGCAAAACTCGGACACTCAAATTGTAGGTCAATATCAGTCAGCAGAGTAAAAACCACAAGATGAGATGATAAACAACTTTTGAAAAAGTTTTTTCATCAGATTCAGACAGGATTAGATTAAGATATTTTTTTATCTCAGAAACCTACCAGGCATGTTTCTGCTCTATTGACTTTCTTGGGGATTTCTTGGCCCAGCTCACCCTCCGGCACTTTAAGATAATGTTTGGTATCATCTTCCTTCATGCACATCAAGTAACCGTCCTGAACACAGACAACCTGAATGCGCCATTAGAAAAGGGGAAACAAGGATAAACGTTTAAAACATTTACATCGTCGTTTAAAAAGTAAATAAAAGTAGAGACCACTAATGACTAACCAGTACCAGTAAAGTAGCTATACAAAAGAAGCTCCGTCACGTGACCTCTGGGGACCTTAAATACTAAACTGAGAATATCGATCCTAAACCAACATTGATGAGCAGACTTGTTGTAAAATTATCACAAGATCCCTGCCGGCCCGCCATCCATTTTAAATTGGCCCGCCTCAAAAAAATTTAAATTTTTTTTTAAAACTAATAATTTTGTAGCACTTAAATGGCACCTACTTATAGCACTTTGTAGTTTTGCTCTATTTTTGAAGAAATTGTACTTTTTTGATTCTTGTTGTCTCGGGTAGGGGAGAGCAGGGTAATATGAGAATTTTTTTACATTTGCTCCCCTCCAGGCGAGCTAAAATTATATATCAGTAAAATTTACACATTTCCCATTAATTCAGGATGTTTCCTAGCAATGGAAATTATCAGAATGTATTCAGGACAAAGGGCAGTGAAAATATGATTGTTTTTAAAAAGTGGTCTTGTTTCTCACTTTACCCCAGCTTAGGGGTAAAGTGAGACAGACCAGAGAAATCAAGGGGGTAAAGTGATCCACTTACTTTTTCCACTTAAAAACTACCATAACAACACATATTGTAATAGGTCAATTAAGCACATTTATGATTATTATGATTCATGTGATCTCTTGCACACCCTAGCTTACCTGCACATTGCTTCTCTGTCCAATTGGCAGGGACAGGGATATTGTTTTTCTCTGCATTTTCAAATGCCAGTTCACGGCACTTAACTGGAGCAAGGCCATGGAACTGGTCAGCTAGTTGTTTCAAGTGATTGGCAAGCTCCTCCTCCATCTCATCTGTGAATATTCTCTTTGCCTCAGTTACTGCACCCAAGGCTACTGATTTTACTTCCCCTTTCTCTTTTTTCTTTATGAATCTTTTGAGGGTTGTCTTTTCAATATTTCTATCCCGTCCAGCTTTTCTTAAGGACTTCTTTCCTTGCAGGACCTCAGCAGCTACACTCTCCATCTCTGCGAGGGGTGTTTGGCCCCAGGTTGTCTTCCTGGTGTAGTTTCTAGGCATTATGGCTTTTATACAATGTTTATGGCATTAAAAATAAAACATATGTAATGTAATATTACACTAAAGTATGTTTAAGACTAAACCTAACTTGTGCTACATGTCTCACCTTACCCCACAGCATTTGTCTCACTTTACCCCACAGCCAACATTTTAGAAAAAACAACATCTCTTAGCAATTCAGGCTAATCTTCAGCTAGCATCAATCAAATGATTTTATATGTTGGAAGTTCACCAACATGTATGATATAAGTTTTTCTACCTGAATCTATTTGTTTTGACACAACAGTTGATGCAAGAAAATTTACTTTTACATGCAAAAAGCACATTTTTGTGAAAAAACATTCTAACCACAGCACCTGCACCAACTTCTCCTTCATGGCAAGGGTGGAATGGGAGGGGCTTGAAAACATAATGATCACATAACCACAATTGTGTCCGTTGCCTAGATACAGGGGGTGTCTCACATTACCCCGCTCTCCCCTTCCCTTGAATGCATTGATTGCAAATCGCTTTGGATAAAAGCGTCAGCTAAATGAATTGTAATGTAATGGACTATGGCCGACTGTATTGTACTTCTCAGTTTTGACACTAGGTGGTGCCACGCCCCCCGCCCTAAGCAACGCGATTGAGGCGCACTTTCAACAGTCCGCTCCAGGGCAGGGGGGCGTGGCGGCGTGAGTGGCCCAGACCTTCACATTTTTTTTGAATGTGGCCCTCGGGACAAAAAGTTTGGACACCCCTGATCTACACGATCTTGCAGGGACGATCTTTAATCATCAAAAATCCATTCATCTCCAGAGAAGAACACTGCTTGGGGTATGTAGTAGAAGCCCATGAGTCTCCTGAGGTGAATTCCTCCTCTGCCACAGCTCTGCCTTCCGAGGAAAACACCTTCCTTGGCACATCCGCCCCCTCCGGCAGGCTTTTGTTCAGGTTGCCTCAAGGAGCGCCCCCCACTGTTTTCCACTTCCCGAAGCGCCCCAGGGCTCAGTTACCAGGAGCGAACACCAACGGCCACCAACTTTGAGGTTAGAGAGTTGGAAAGCATGCACAGCGTCCCCCCGTTACAACGGCCTCATCGCTTCCCGTGCAGAGGGAGAGTCGGCCCAGGTGGTACGGGAAGAAATATGAGCTCTATTCAACAAAAGTGCCATATGAATAGTGCCACAAAAGCAGAGAGTGGAGGATTTCTACTCAAGGTATTTCCTGGTCCCATCGTGGAGCTTCAAATTTTTAACTCGTATATCATGAGATACAGGTTTTGCATGCTAACACACACAACGCTGATACGTTTGATCCGGCCGGGGGACTGGTTCCCATCAATCGATCTGAAAGATGCATATTTTCACATTCCCATTTATCTTCAACACAGGAAATATCTGAGGTTCGCTTTTCAGGACACAGTGTACGAGTACCTAGTACTCCAATTTGGCCTGTCACTGAGCTCAAGGGTGTTTGTGAAATGTGTCGACGCCGCTATAGCCCCCCTCAGGGAGCGGGGTATACGCGTGGCCACTTATCTGGAAGACTGGCTGCTGCCGACGCGCTCATAGCAAGACGCTGCTGCACACACGGGCATTGTACTGACACACCTGGCCGATCTGGGTTTTGTGGTGAACAGAGAAAAGAGCGTGTTAACACCGAGACAGGACATTGCCTTTCTGGGTCTCACGTTAAATTCGCTGACCTACACGGCTCGCCTTTCAGCCGAGAGAGTGTACGTCGGGTCACGTATGGACTGTGCCTCAGGTTACTGGGACTGATGGCCTCAACAATATTGGTGGTGAGGCTGGGCAGGCTGTACATGAGAGACTTCAAGCATTTGGTGGCTTCTCTCGGACTGGATCCTGGGCGCCACAGACGCTGCAGTGTAACGGTTTGCACGTCTTGGGTCATTGCGCTGCAACCATGGCAACAGCCACCTTTTTTTACAGCAGGGGTGCGCATGGGCGCAATATCTGCCAGAAACGTGGTGACAACGGACGCCAGCCTGTCAGCCTGGGGCGGTGTGTTCGAGGGCAGATCCGCGAATGGGATGTGGAGCACGGACCTCAAACAAGCTCATATAAATTATCTGGAGTTGATTTAAGTGTTTCTGACGCTGAAACATTTTCTGCCTCTCTTCCGGGGACATCATGTGTTAGTAAGGAAGGACAATACGAACACGGTGGCAATCGTCAGGGGTGTCTACGTTCTTTACAGTTACGCACTCTTGCTAGCAGACTGTTATTATGGGGCGAGGTGCATCTCCTCTTTGTGAGAGCGACCAGGGTTCCCGTAATTGAAAATGTGGGTGCAGAACTTTTGTCCAGGGAGAATCCTTTCTGCGCGGAGTGGACACTTCACCCGGTTGTAGTATCTCAGATTTGGTCACATTTCGGCCTTGCGACAGTGAATCTGTTTGTGTCGAGGGGGAACGCACAGTGCCCACTGTTCTTCTCCCTGCACGACCAGAGCACACTGCTGGGGGTGGATGCGTTCTGAGGGCTTGGCCCCGTGAGTGGTTAAATCTGAGCCTGACTGGATTATAACAGAGTGTTGTTAACACAATTCAGAATACCAGAGCCTCAACCAGTGTTTGAGGATTGGTGTGCTAAGGCACAGGAAATCCCTTTTCAATGTCCAGTTGGTACAATCCTGTCCTTCCTGCAGGACTTGATTGATCAAAAGAGTGCATTTTCTACTGTCAAAGGTTACATGGCAGCTATTTCTGCTTGCCATGTTGGATTTGATGGAAAACCATTGGGCCAACACCCCCTGGTTTGTCGTTTTATGAAGGGTGCACGGAGGTATGCGGTTCACCCCGGGGAACATTGGAGTGACGCTGAGGCTAATCCTGCATTTGTTCCAAAGATTGTTAAACCATGCTCCACAGTGGAACTGTCAGCTTTTCAGCCACCTCCCTATGGTTCTGCAGAACAGAAGGGGTTACACATGCTGTGCCCTGTCCGTGCCTTACACACATACAGTGCCTTGCATAAGTATTCACCCCCCTTGGACTTTTTCCCATTATGTACTGTTACTAACTGGAATTCAAATAGACTTAAATAAACGTTTTCCCGTTTGATCAACAAAACATGCATAGTACTTTGGAGGTGCAAAATAAATTTTATTGTGACACAAACAATAATGAGAACAAAAAAGTTGACATCTGTTGGGTGCATAAGTATTCACACCCCTGTGTCAATAATTGGTAGAACCCCCTTTCGCTGCAATTACAGCTGCAAGTCTTTTGGGGTATGTCTCTACCAGCTTTACACATCTAGAGATGGAAAGGTTTGTCCATTCTCCTTGGCAAAAAAGATGAAGCTCAGTCAGATTGGATGGAGACCGTCTGTGAACCGCAATCTTCAAGTCTTGCCATAGATTCTCTATTGGATTGAGGTCTGGGCTTTTACTGGGCCATTTTAAGACATTAACATTCTTTAATCCAAACCATTCCTTTGTAGCTCTGGCTGTATGTTTAGGGTCATTGTCCTGCTGGAAGATGAACCTCCGCCCCAGTCTCAAGTCTTTTGCAGACTGCATCAGATTTTCTTCAAGGATTTCCCTGTATTTGGCTCCATCCATCTTTCCCTCTATTCTGACCAGTTTCCCTGTACCTGCTGAAGAGAAGCATCCCCACAGCATGATGCTACCACCACCATGTTTCACTGTTGGGATGGTGTGCTCAGGGTGATGGGCAGTGTTGGGTTTTCGCCACACATAGCGTTTTGCATTGAGGCCAAAAAGTTCAATTTTGGTCTCATCTGACCAGAGCACCTTCTTCCACATGTTTGCTGTGTCTCCCACATGGCTTCTGGCAAACTCCAAACGGGATTTTTTATGGATCCCTTTCAACAATGGCTTTCTTCTTGCCACTCTTCCATAAAGGCCAGATTTGTGGAGTAGACGACTAATAGTTGTCCTTTGGACAGATTCTCCCACCTCAGCTGTGGATCTCTGCAACTCCTCCAGAGTAACCATGGGCCTCCTGGTTGTTTCTCTGATTAATTTTCTCCTTGTCCGACTCTTCAGTTTGGGTGGACGGCCTCCTCTTGGTAGGTTTGCGGTTGTGCCATATTCTTTCCATTTTCTTATGATGGATTTTATGGTGCTCAGAGAGATGTTCAAAGCTCTGGATATTTTTTTATAACCTAACCCTGCTTCATATTTCTCCACAACTTTATCCCTGACCTGTTTGGTGAGCTCCTTGGTCTTCATGATGCTGTTTGTTCAGTAATGATCTCCAACAAACTCTGAGTCCGTCACAGAACAGGTGTATTTATACTGAGATTAAATTGCAGACAGGTGGACCCTATTTACTAATTATGTGACTTGCAAATGTGACTTGTGAATGCAATTGGTCGCACCAGATCTTTGTTAGGGGTTTCACAGTAAAGGGGGTGAATACATATGCACTCAACACTTTTCAGATTTTTATTTGTAAATAATTGTGAAATCCATGTAATATTTCCCCCCACTTCCAAATGATGCACTATTTTGTGTTGGTCCATTACATAAACTCACGATGAAATAAATTTTAATCTGTGGTTATACCATGACAAAATGTAGAAAAGTCCAAAGGGGGTGAATACTTATGCAAGGCACTGTATGTGGAAAGGACAAGGAGCTTTAGGAAAGGGGATCAGTTATCCCCTCTTGGGCCCTGCTCAAGGGAGTCTCTATACAAGACATCTGCGCTGCAACTAGCTGGTCTTCTCACCTCACATTTGCGAGGGTCCACAGGTTGGATGTTACATCCCCTGGCCTGACCCACGCTGTCTTGAGTGTGGCCTCCAATGTGGATCTCACTTCTAAGTGAAGGGGGGACTGGCGGACAGTCACCGAGATCAGCTTGTCTGGCAACACGGGAGTCTCCATATCCCATAGGGAGACATTGAAACGAATGCTAAGAAAGAGAACTTTAGGTTACTGTCGTAACCACTGTTCTCTGAGTAGCATGAGTGAGATGTCTCACCAGACCGCCCTTCTTGCTATTGGGTGAAGCGAGAAGAGGTGTGCTTGTTTTGAATCACGTGTGACGCCGCGTTCACCGTATTAAAGGTGCGGCACCTTAACGCGGACGTCACGACTGCCAGCTAATCAGGGCTGGCCGATTGGTATAAGTGCTTCTGTAAATACGCGCGAGGGGCTTATCCCATAGTGAGACATCTCACTCATGCTACTCAGAGAACAAGGATTACGACAGTAGCCTAAAGTTATCAAAAGTTAGGAAAGTTGATGTTGAAATCCGAGCCTTCCGAGCAGAGTGGATAAAAAAGTTTGTGTTTGTTCTTCGTGCAGTGAGCTCAACGAGACCGGTGCATCTCATTTGCTCTGAGTCGATTGCGGTTGTCAAAAGCGGCAATTTAAAACATCATTATGAAACCAAACACAGACACTTTGAAGACTCATACTCGCAGCTTTCCAAGGTAAGGACGCGGAAAACGAATGAGCTCCAAGCCCAGTATGAGCGATCTGATCGGGGTCCTCTCTCATTCCCTCTCCGCACAAATGCGGACATACAAGTGTTCGCTGACAATACAGTGGATTTTGGAATCCATAAAAAGCCCTTTACAGATGGGAGCATTGTTAAAGATTGCATGAATGCTGTCTCCGAAACAATTCTGGATGGAAAGGAAAGACGTGAACTGCCAGAAAGAATTCAACAAATCACCCTCTCAGCCACAAGACGCACAGAAATATTATGTAACCCACATGGGAACCAGACCCATGTATGTCATTTAGAGAGAGTTTAAGCACTTCTAATGTTGTGTGTTTAAATGGGTAATATTTGAATCAGGTTTGGTTTATCTAAATGTGAGTGCTATAATTGATATTAGTTTAGGATTAGTGGATTTAAATTGTTGTTCGGATTTTTGACCTAGAGTTTGAGTGAGATTTTAACTATTATCAATTAGTAGGATTAAGATATAGTGTAACCCACATGGGTACCAGATCCATGTATGTCATTTAGAGTGAGTTTACCGGGCCCCACCACAAGGTGGGGCGCTAGCCCTGCATTCATGGTCACGACCACAGAGCCCGTGCTCGTCCTTTGACTCACCTGAGAAGTTGACTGTGAGTGCCGCTCGTTGAGTGAGCTGACGAACCTGGGTATGAAACGTGATGTAAACCTCATAAATCAATGATTAATCCCCACGTGGTATATTGATAAATGTCTTGTTTATTAGGAGAGAGCTTTGTGTGTTGTGAGAGAGAGAGAGAGAGAGAGCGGAGCTGCTTCAGCCGTGTAAGCCTCTGTTGGACTCCGGTAAGAGCATTGCTACATGCTAAGAGGCTAAGCCTCGTTATTAGCTTGTTGATGTTAGCTCAGATGAACATGCTGCTTACTGAGATACTTTCGTAAAACCAATCGGAGTTAAAGGAATGTTTCCAAATGTTTTAACCCACCGTGGTACTATTGTATCATTGTGATATGTGGAAAATGACTTCTAAAAGATCGCTAGCTAACGCTAGTCGCGGTTAGCATTGCTAAGTTAGCTCAGATGTACTGTGGTGTTCCAATATAGCTAATGTGTAGCTGGCTAAACTACCATGCCACCACCATATTTAATGATAGAGACAGGGGGGACTATGATGTCAGGTTTTAATAATATTGATCTGATATAATTTACTGTGTACATAATGTGATTAATTCATGGAGGTCATTTAAATATTCATGTTGAGTAAAAAGGAGTGAATTGATACAGTTCATTTACAGTTAAAAATATAAATATTGCTTAAGAATATAAACACTGCTTATAGAGATAAATAAGTATATTTATGTTAAATACAAGTACATGATGAATAATTGTGTTAAAATATTTGTACTGTAAATGTGTACATCGCCATTTACAATGATTGGAACAATGTACTGCATTTGGTTATGTATATGCAGAGAATCAGAGTAAGAGTAGTAGAAGTCTAGCCTGGATGCCAGACGAATTTAGCCCCACCCACAACATTTTTGGTCGGGCAGTTCGGTCTGGAGTCGCTCCATTGGGAAAAAATTATGGGGCGTGTTTCAACTGACCAGGAAGTAAAATTCCTCTTCGCTCAATTGGATAGACCTACAACCAATCAGAGCAACGTAGTATGTGACGTATGCTAAGCAACGCATTGTGAGTTATTTATTAACGCCGGGTTCACACCGGACGCTTCAGCGCCAAGCCTTAAATAACAGCTGGCTCCCATCCACTCCCATGTTAAAACTTTGTGCCGGTCACACCGGAGGCTGAAGCACCGCGAGGCAGCCTTGGCGCAGCGCGGTGCTTCAGCCTCCGCTGTGACTGGCACAAAGCCGTGCAGCGATCTACTGGATCAACGGATATTATTAGCGCTGCCCGGCGGTTCAGCGTCGCTTCAGCGTCCGTTGTGAACAGCCAAGCGCCGGGGCGATAGGTATTAGCGCGGTGCTTTGGCGTCGCCTCCACGTTCTGAGTTCCTCTTTCAAAATGAATGCGCTGTCGATGTCTTCTAAAACAGACTCAATGGCAGCATCTACACATCTCAGCTCGCCAGCGGCAGGCATGTTTGTTGAAAACGAATTCAACCAAAGGGCACTTGATGACGTGGTTGATTACGTCACCGTTGATCATCTGTCAATCATCAATATAAAGCCCGCCCTGACAATCTGATTGGCCCGGTCGGGCCATCATTTTTTCCCAATGGAGCGACTCCAGACCGAACTGCCCGACCAAAAATGTTGTGGGCGGGGCTAAGTTCGTCTGGCATCCAGGCTAGTAGAAGTCATGTGATGAATATGGATAATTGAAATCTATTTTCTGCACCATGCGTGTAGATTGTTTTTTTTGCTAGATCAGGGATTGATCGGTATTCTGAACCTTTGGTGGTTCAGTGGTGAGCCAGGCGATTGACGGGATCCACTCCGAAGACCAAAGACATCTATTCACCTTCCTTTGATACAGATAAGAACGTTCACCATAAAACCTACCCGGGTAGTAGAAAGAACACAGGGTTGAAACCCCATCTTCTGATATAGAAGAAAGGACACTTTTCTTTGAACTTTATATTATTATTATATTTTTTTTGTTTTATTGAAAGAGCTCTATTTTTTAATTCCATGCACTGCAAAATAATAATTGCTTGTGAGGCAATAAATGATCACTGTTCAACTTCCAGTCAGAGTCCAGCTTATGAACCTAGGGGAATGTGGGTGGCTTTCTTTCATTAAGGTTAAAGGCGCTACAATTAGGAGAAGATGTTAAGTCACAGCTCACTGCTGCTATTACGAGTGTACCTTGCATAGCCTTAGAAAATGTATGAATCAACTGATATTAGTGACAATGCTCAACTTTCAGTATATGTCAGTTTTTACCACGCTGAGAGGAAAGATTTCTGTGAGGATATTTTAGGCATTACAGCACTTACAACGCACACCAGAGGGGAAGACATATACTTCGCTTTAAAAGAAATGTTAACAGAGAGGTATCCGTATGAAAGATTTGTGCATCACCACAGATGGAGCTCCCTCAATGATGGGGAAATAAAAAGGAGCAGTAACTTGAATGAGAGAGGACAATCCAGAGCTCTCCTCATATCACTGCATTATCCACCAGTCTGTTCTGTGCTCTACTCTTTCAGAATAGTATGCAGAGGTTATGAATACTGTGATGAAACTTATCAACTTTCTCAGGGCATCGTCGTCACATAAACATCCCCCGCTTCGAGAATTCCTCATGGGAGTTGGTGCAAATTCAAATGACCTACTGCAATGTTAGAGGGTTGAGCAAAGGCAGAGTTCTAGCACGCGTTTCGGCCATTCGAAATGAAATAAAAATGTTCCTGGAACAACAGAAGAATCACAAGGCCAGACAGATTGCTCAGTTTTTGGAAGATGAGAGAGAAAAAACTTTTTTATGGCCTTCTTAGTTCACATAACCTCACACATAAATCACCTCAACTTAAAACTGCAGGGCAAGATCAACTCTGTCTGTGATTTGGTAGCAGCTGTCCTTCCAGCGGAAGTTGGAGATTTTCAAAGTGGATCTTTAAGAGAACTTTACACATTTTCCAGCAATGAAGCAAATTCAGGGTGAGAGAAATATTTCTTCTCATGTTGAGTTCATACAAAAACTGATTGGAAACTTTAGTGATTGTTTTGATGACTTCTGCCTGGAAGAACAGGTCCTCCTTGGCTCCACATAAGTTGCGAATCCGCATTCTCAACATTTAACATTATCAAGGCCAAATACCGTTCAAGAATAACAATCTTTTACATTTACATTCCTGTTTGAAAATGAAACAGTCATTCAGTTCAACCTAAAGCACTTTATGTTTGTCTTTGAGGATGTTTCATCATTGATGGTTAAAAGTTATTTTGGCCTATATGCAAATTCCAAGACAGAATGTTTATTTAATTTTTTTTCATGTTTGTCCAGAATAGGCATTGTATTTTTGCCAGTTTGCGTTGGATTTTGTATTGTTACAAAAATAACGCTGTGCATAAAAATGTTAATTAAGATGATTTAGTCAGAGCCCATATTTGTATGTCTCTAATTATCCGGACCCCAGAAGGGGAGGAGGGTTGATGTCTGGGCCTCTTGCAATTTTAGTTGAAGACCCCTGGTCTAGTGTGTAAGATTTAGGGTACAAGGGATCTATGGGCAGAAATTGAATAAAAAAATAATCAGGCAGATTTTTTCACTTGTGTGTTTCATCTAAATTGTATGAATTGTTTTTTCAAACCTAGAATGGGCCTTTATATTTAAATATTACATTACATGTCATTTGGCTGACGCTTTTGTCCAAAGTGACTTACAATTAGTACACTCAATATTTATGAGGCGCTATTTAGGGGTTCAGTATCTTGCCAAGGACACTTCGGCATGCAGATTGGGAAGAGTGGGGTTTGAACCGGGAACCTTCTTGTTGGAGAACAACCACTCTACCCCGTAGGCCACAGCGCCCCTTAATACTTTCTATTACAGCTCCAGGGCTCTCCCTGTTGTTGCCTCCCAGGATTCCAGCATCCCCATACCAGAGTACTACTCCGGTGAGTTGGGGCCTTGCAGACGATTTTTGCTCCAGTGCTCTCGTGTTCGATCATAAATCCTGCATGTACAATTCTGATCGAGTTAAAATAGCTTTTGTCATGAGATCTCCTCTCGGGTCAGGCAGCTCAGTGGGCCACAGGATTCTCGCCACGGAGAGCGGCTTGAATACAGAGTGTTTTTTCCAAGGGTCTACTAGAAAATAAGAAAGATGAGCTAGCTGTCGAGGTTTCTGATATCCATGGATGGATTGGTTTCCTTAGCCACTATACGAGACAATCGCATTAGAAAGAGAAAGCGAGAGACAGCATGTTGCCTGCAAACCCCAGCTTCACTGTCTCGAACCCCACTATGTTCACTGGCCCCTGATCCAGCCCCTGCTCTACCTCTAACGAACCCATTGAGAAGCCCATGCAACTAGGGAGGGCTCGGCTCAAGGCAACTGAATGACAGTTAAGATTCAGGGAATGTCTCTGCCTTTACTGCGGCCAGCTTGGCCAAACTCTTGTCCAGTGCCGTAGCTGGCCCATCGATTAGGCTCATCAATCAGAGGAGGAACCCTGTTGAGGCTGTGACGACCCTCATTCTACCTGCCTGTGTGCCTTGGTCAGTGCTGGTAGGTGGAGCTTCAGCCACTTACCTGCCCAACTGGGTGGGCAGTCCCAGAGAGTATAAAGGACTGCTCTTCTGGGAGTGTCTCTCTCTCTCTCAGCAGGACCTGCTGCACCAGCCTGATCCTTTATCCTTTTGTCTCAGTAAAATAAATTCGATTTGATTTAAAGCTCTGTGTGTGGATCTCCCTTTTTGTTGCCATCCTTGAGCCAGGTGGTAACAAATGGGGGCTCGACCGAGATTGGAACTAATTAGTATTAGAGTATTAGTATATATAAATATAGCTTTTGTTAAAGGGAGTTTTGCCACACAAATGTTTGGTTGAATTGTAGTTTCCTGAAACTGCTGGGAGAGGTAAGGGCTGTTAATTCATTTGGAACCCTTTTCCCTGTTAGGAATAAGCAATGAAGGGCACTAGCTGTCTCTCATTGAACCTTTTTTAGTTTTAGTTTGTTATTTTTGTGCAGTACGTGGTTAGAGCAGTTGCTCAGGGGCACTTCCATGACTGTCTAGGTGACTTTGAGCGTGCTGATGGTTACCCGGGTTACTGAGTTTCGTGCTTAATTTATCCTGCCACTAACCTGCATGAAGACTAGGGATGAGTTACTTAGTTAGAACTGGTTAGGCAGTTAGTCAGAGGGATGGGGTTCCTTGTTTAAAGCAGCCTGTCACCCTGTTAGTTAGTAATTAGGTTTTGGCAATTGCTTGTTTGAGGTTGCAGGTAAACTGGTGAAATGGCTTCCATTGACAACTTTGTTAATTCTCCATGCGATGAGTTGCTTAACTCTTACAGAAAAGATCAGCTTGTGAAGGTGGCTGAACACTACGGTGTTGAATTTCCAAAAAAGTTTAATAAAGATGAATTGTTGACCACCTTAAAGGACCAATTGGTTGAGAAAGAGGTTTTGCCTGTCCCAGTGGGGAGTTTTATAACACACGTAGATAAGTATAGTGTTTTGGATGTAGACTCCACCAGGGTAACTGAGACAGTAAAATTGTCCAAAATGGCTCCTGGTTTGACTGGACTTGGTTTTCCATTTGAGGTTAACCCTATTACTTCAATGTGTGCTCACTGGCAAGGCCCAGGAGGCTTTATCAGCCTTGACTGTTACTGATAGTGGTAGCTACCAGTCGGTTAAAGCTGCTGTACTTAGAACATATGAATTGGTACCGGAAGCTTATCGTCAGCGTTTCAGATTACTCAGAAAAGAGAAGCAGTACACTGTACAGTGTACCTCTGTACACTGAGTTTGTTCGCGAGTTATCCACTCACTTTAGTCGCTGGTGTGCTGCTTCTCAGGTTAATACTATGGAGGATCTTCAAGGATTAATCTTGCTTGAACAGTTCAAAAATACTTTGCCTGACCGGGTTGTTACCTAGATTCAGGAAAAGCAAGTAAGCAGGGTTACAGATGCTGCTAGATTGGCAGATGAGTTTGTCCTGACGCATAAAGGTTTTTTTTGGTGAGAGCCGTGGTCGTGGAGATTCTGGCCCCCGAGAGAGCATTGTTGGAGTTAACTCCCGTAAGTTTTGGTCCGAACGGACAGAAAGAATTTCAGGTAAAGCTGAGCAGGGTTTAAGGGGAAAGCTGGACCCAAATCGCATCTGTAATTACTGTCATGGAAAGGGTCACTGGCGAAATGAGTGTCCAGCCCTGAAGAAAAAATCAATGCCTGTTTATTTCCCAGCAAAACCATCTGCGGCTGCTATGTCTCTTCATGCCGAAGAAAGAAGTCGTGTCATTGCCGCCGTGCAGGCACACACTAAACCGCCTTCGTTAAAGTCAATAATTGAGGTTCCGTTTTGGGCTCAAGAACAGCCGTGTTCCTCATCTCATGAGGACGTTAATCCTGGTTTTGCTGTATTTGTTTCTAAAGGTTATGTTTCACTGGTCGGAAGTGATAGAAAAGTACCTGTCAAGATATTAAGAGATTCAGCGGCTCTTGACTCTTATATTGTGGAATCTGTGTTGCCATTCTCTCCTGAGACAGACACTGGTTCTAGTGTTGAGGTCAGAGGGATGGGTTTGACTGTCTTCTCTGTTCCTCAGCATAAACTGACACTTGTCTCAAGTCTGGTGCAAGGTGATGTGATCATGGGAGTGCGTCCTTCTTTGCCATGGGGGGAGTGCAGGTCATCTTAGGAAATGACCTAGCTGGTGGTCGAGTCTGGCCTGAGGTGCCAGTGGACCCTCTATCCTCCCAGGTAGGAGAATCTGAGTCCCCCAAAACCCCTTCTGTGGTACTTCCCACCTGTGCAGTGACACACGCAATGAGCCGTGCCAGTGGTGATTTCTGTTCTGAACATTCCGAGAAGAAAAGAAAGTCTGTATCTTTTGTGCCTGTTTTCCCCTTGCCTGTGTCTTGCAGTGACCTTGTGAAAGAGCAACAAGATGACCCAACCCTTCAGGCTCTGTACAACCAGGTGCTTCCAGATGATGAGGTGGAGAGTGCAGCCCATGGTTATTTTCTCCAAGATGGCCTGTTGGTAAGAAAATGGGTTCCCCAGGGGGAATGTTTTATGGGGGATGAAACTTTACAAATTGTTCTGCCCTCTACTGCAAGACTCTCTGTACTTCAGACTGCTCATGATGGCGTTGCAGGTCATTTAGGGGTAAGAAAAACCTATGATAGAGTTAGGAGACATTTTTACTGGCCTCTTTTGAAAAGAGACATTTCTGCTTTCATCAAAACTTGCCATACAGTTAGGTCCATAAATATTTGGACATTGACACAATTTTCCTAATTTTGGCTCTGTACACCACCACATTGGATTTGAAATGAAACAATCAAGATGTGCGTTAAGTGCATACTTTCAGCTTTAATTTGAGGATATTTACATCCGAATCAGTGAACAGTGTAGGAATTACAATACATTTTATATGTGGCCCTCCCTTTTTAAGGGACCAAAAGTAATTGGACAAACTAACATAATCATAAATGTAATTGTCACTTTTAATATTTGGTTGCAAATCCTTTGCAGTCAATGACAGCCTGAAGTCTGGAACCCATAGACATCACCAGACAATGGGTTTCGTCCCTGGTGATGCTTTGCCAGGCCACTAATGCAACTGTCTTCAGTTCCTGCTTGTTCTTGGGGCATTTTCCCTTCAGTTTTGTCTTCAGCAAGTGAAATGCATGCTCAATTGGATTCAGGTCAGGAGATTGACTTGGGCATGGCAGAACATTCCACTTCTTTGCCTTAAAAACTCTTTTGTTGCTTTCGCAGTATGCTTCGGGTCATTGTCCATCTGCACTGTGAAGCGCAGTCCAATGAGTTCTGAAGCATTTGGCTGAATATGAGCAGATAATATTTCCCGAAACACTTCAGAATTCATCCTACTGCTTTTGTCAGCAGTCACATCATCAATAAATACAAGGGAACCAGTTCCATTGGCAGCCATACATACCCACGCCATAACACTACCTCTACCATGCTTCACTGATGAGATGGTATGCTTTGGATCATGAGCAGTTACTTCCCTTCTCCATACTCTTCTCTTCCCATCATTCTGGTACAAGTTGATGTTTGTCTCATCTGTCCATAGGATGTTGTTCCAGAACTGTACAGGCTCTTTTAAATGTCGTTTGGCAAACTCTAATCTGGTCTTCCTGTTTTTGAGGCTCACCAATGGTTTACATCTTGTGGTGAACCCTCTGTATTTGCTCTGGTGAAGTCTTCTCTTGATTGTTGACTTTGACACAGAAACGCATACCTCCTGCAGGGTTTCCCCCAGAAAACTTGCTAAGCCTGGTGGTAGGGCCGCTAGAGAAGCCGACCGGCGGCCGACAAAAAAATGTTCAAAGTTGACAGGAATTTTGAAATTATGACAATTGTTATTTTAAGACATTTATTAACAATACTTATTAATATTACATAATACAGTTTACAAAAAATAATAAATAAAATAAAAATAAATATTATCAATTAGTAAAATCTAAATGAATCTAAAAAAACTAGCCATTTCTGGTCACATTTAAAAGTAAAATAAATTAACATAAATAAAAAAGTGCAAACATGGCCAAGGGGGAACAGGGAACTCAGGGCCTGAAGAGGTATGCTGTGTGACCTCTTTTACTTCTTGCAAGTGATCCGTCTCGGCTTCTGAAATAACTCCTCCAGAGCCTTACTGTAGTCAAGATCAGCCATAGAGGGACCATTTATTGTTATACAGAGGCAACCTGTTCCTGAGGTCTTTGGGTTAAATCCACTACTTGGATGTTTCCCATCGCGACTCGCAGCAGGCTGCTCCGACGTGCTAATATCCGACATGCTAACATCCGCGCTAACTAGCTCTGGCTCTGCCTCATCATCGAGCCCACGGCTCGGTCGGCTCGCTGGCGATGCTCTCCGCTTGGCCTGGGGCTGAACGAGCGGCCTCCCCCGACTCCGGAAAAAGAAAGAGTCCAAGGTTTTTGTTACCCTTTCTCCGTGACATGTCGCGTGAAAGTTGTTGCGTGGTAGAGACGGGTCGTGGTTTTGGAGGTTCAGGTGATGGAAAATAAACCTGACCTCTTACCTTATGGGTTCACATACTGACCATAAGATGTCGCCATTGCGGTTTCAACCATATCACCAGATGCGGTTAAAAGCGCAATGCCGTCTTTGGTATCATGTTTCTGGTGCATAACATTTTTTTTTTTTTTAATAAATAAACAAGCGACGCTTAGCCTGGCGGGGGTGGGAGAAAAGCCTGGCGGCCAGCCAGGCCTATAAAGCACTGGGGGAAACCCTGCTCCTGGAGAGTGTTCTTGATCTGGCCAACTGTTGTGAAGGGGTTTTTCTTCACCAGGGAAATAATTATTCTGTCATCCACCATAGATGTTTTCCGTGGTCTTCCGGGTCTTTTGGTGTTGCTGAGCTCACCAGTGCGTTCTTTCTTTTTAAGAATGTACCAAACAGTTGATTTTGGCCACACCCAAAGTTTTTGCTATCTCTCTGATAGGTTTGTTTTGATTTTTTAGCCTAATGATGGCTTGCTTCACTGATAGTGACAGCTCTTTGGACTTCATAATTAGAGATGACAGCAACAGATTCCAAACATAAATACTTCACTTGAAATTAACTCTAGACCTTTTATCTGCTCCTTGTCAATGAAATAACGAGGGAATAACACACACCTTGCCATGGAACAGCTGAGCAGCCAATTGTCCAATTACTTTTGGTCCATTAAAAAGGGGGGTGCCACATATGAAATGTGTTGTAATTCCTACACCGTTCACCTGATTTGGATGTAAATACCCTAAAATTAAAGCTGAAAGTCTGCACTTAAAGCAAATCTTGATTGTTTCATTTAAAATCCATTATGGTGGTGTACTAGGGCTGCACGATATGGGCAAAATATGATATCCCGATATTTTTTGGCTGAATGGCGATATACGATATATATATATATTTTCTATAGAGTGGATTAGATGTTTTTAAGTCAAAAGCCACATGTGAGACGTTGCAAGCACTTTTAATAAAACACAGATCAGTATGACTGCAACATATATCAACATGTGATTTTGTATAGTCATTTTCACCAGAATGGAACATGGAACTCTGGCTGGCACATGTGCCAAGTGCAAGAAAGGTAAATTTAATGAACACATGAACATATGAGCAGAACAGTTTTTATGCTTCTTAACAAAATAAATAAAATCTTTAAATCTCTGACAAATTATGTGGTGCCAACATCTAACATTGTGTGAAATAACAAATATATTAAATAGTTTTAATTAAATGAAAAGGGTTAAGATTTTTCTTCTCCTACAGCTGTGCAAAGAACAAGAATGTAAACAGAACAAAATTACCAACAGAACAGGCCAAAAAAACGTTTCTCATTTGCAGTGCTCTTATATTTTACAGGTTTTGTGCAAGGAAAACTAGTCTATCAACCGCCTCAGGCTTCAGGGATGCCCTGTGACAGTTGACAATGTTGCCGCTGCAACTGAAAACCCTTTCAGAAGGGGAACTGGTTGCTGGTGCGCAAAGGTACTTTTTTGCCAGGAGGCTCAGTGCTGGAAAAATATCGGCATGCATCTTCCACCATTGGAGAGGATCTGTGTCGTGGTCGATGATAGCTGACTGTAAGTAGCTTGTAAGCTCACTTTCAATCGCCTCCCTCTGTGTCAGCCTGGTGTTGGTGGCTGTGCTCTGCTTGAAGAAGCTGGCCAGTGACTTCTTCTTTGTGGATGGTGGTGGCATTCCTGGTTCCTCTGGCACAGGGCCAGCCGGGTCCGGCTTACCGCCGCCCAAATCAGCCTGCAAGGCCTCCACCTCCAACACAGCTCTGTGTTTCAGTGCCTCAACTCTTTCACCTGGGATGTATTGGACCCTGAAACGTGGATCCGCAAGTGATGCCATATCCAAAAGGTCACTTGTGTCTGGGTCAGCATACTTGGCATTAAGGTAATCCAAGATTCTGGTCTTGATCGACCTACACAGCTCACTATCACCCTCTTCCTGTATTAGGAGACTTGAGTTGAAGAGGTGTAGCACAGGCCTGACGTAGGAGAGGGTGACATACTCTTCACCGGAGAGAGCGTCTGTGAAGTCATGAAGGGGCTTCAGGACTTTCTGGACTGCCTGCAGGACCTCTACGTCCTGCCAGTTAAGGACAAGATGTCTCGACTTCTTGTCAGCAAACAGGACTTTGGAGAGGGCTGCCTCTTGCTCCAGGACCCTGCTGATCATCTGCTGTCTTGATCCCCAACGTGTGGCTGACTCTGTGATGAGCTGGTGAGTCGGTAGACCCAGCTGAATCTGCACCTCAGCCAATTCTCTCCTCCGTTTCCAGCTATAGGAAAAGCTGCTGACCATTTTCTTGCACAGCGCAATGCACCTTGTGATGCGGTGATCATCCATGCCATGTCCTGAAATAAAATTGTTAAATATTTTAAATCATTTACTTTTTCATTTAACCTTTTAATTTAAACAATGTCTTAGAAACCTGTTAAGTAGAGTACGCCGTGTTATTTTATTTTGTTTTTGTATTCACTTTTTCAATTTTGTGTTCATGTTCTTTAATAGAAAACATTTAAAATAAAAGTATTTAAAAAATGTAATTCTTCTTTGATTTTTATTATCTAAAAAAGGAAGATCACCTGTGTTTAAGAGGGAGGTGTGTGATTTAGATTTTATGTCAAATTCAAACACCATTTAACTGTGTGAAAAAGTTGTTATGGCAAACAACCGTTTTAAAGCATGCACACATTTTCTCTTCCCTGTAACTATTACTTTGCCATTGTACTCACCAATGGCCAAATGAAGTCGGTGACCAAAGCATTGCATCCTCAGCCATTTTAGCAGTTGGGCCGCTTTAACAACGTTGCTCCCGTTGTCGGTGGTTATGGCCACCAGACGCTTTTCCTCCAGCTTCCAGTTTGAGAGCGCATCCTGCAGGGCTTCAGCGATGTGCTCTCCGGTGTGATCTTGAGGAAAGTAGCTGGTTTGGAGGCACGCCGACTCCATTCTCCAGTCCTCGATAAAATGAACTGTCAATGACATATACGGCTCGCAGGTCCTACTGGACCACATGTCGGTAGTGACCGCAAAATATTTTACTGTTGCGAGCCGGGCTGTCAGCTTTTGCCTGAGAGTGGTGTACATCTCTGGCAGCACTTCTTCAGAGAAATAGTTTCGATTTGGCAAATTGTACCTTGGGTCCATTGTTCGGAGCAACTTTTTGAAACCATCCTGGGCGACCGTTGCGACCGGGACCATGTCTTTTGCAATGTGGTAGGCTACCGCTTTAGTGATCTCACGCCACTTTGCGGTTTTCTTGTCATATGGCTCACCACGAGTGAAGGATTCTTGCAATAGACATTGTTTTGGGGCAGCCGCAGAAGATGCTTTCGCGGTCGGTGATGCAGCAGCAGCAGCACAGCCACGGAGTTTCACACATTCCTCGTATTGCACTTTGTGCCGCTGCTGCAAATGGTGGAAAAGATTGGTCGTGCTTCCACTTTTGGACGCAACTGTTTTGTTGCATTCCCTACAGATGACCTGCAGCTGCTGCTCATCTTTTTTTTTAAAACCAAACCATTTCCATATGATGGAGCCGTTGTTTCTCCTTTTAGAAACAATTTCGTCTCGCTCCGCCGTCTCGTTTTTTTTATTGGGATCCTCCATGCTTGATTTGTTGTGAGGGGGTGGTGGGGGCGGGAAAGACGCGTCTTTGCAATCGGCACGTTCGGAACGACAGAGTGGGAGGGGTCGCGGTTGCGCTCACAGTCTCCCAAGGCAAACGCAGACGCTTGAGGCGAAACTGACCATTTTAACGCATATATCGATATAAACGATATTGTCAAATCTTGTATCCCCGTGGAAATTATATCGATATATCCTACATAGCCGATATATCCTGCAGCCCTATGGTGTACAGAGCCGAAAGGATGAAAATTGTGTCAATGTCCAAATATTTATGGACCTAACTGTATATGTCAATTGACGGGAAAACCAAATCAGATAATTAAGCCTGCCCCTCTGTATCCCATACCAGTTGCTGAACGACCATTTGAGCATCTGATCATTGACTGCGTTGGTGATCAGCTGATGAACAGCCTACTTCAGTTAAATTGTTGTTTTCAATAAATTGCCTGCTCACAACTTTTTGGCTCTTGTTCCCATTTCTTCTTTTTGCATTTTGAAACTCTACTTAGAACCTTCCTAAGATTCAAAAGTGCAAAATGCAAATTCATGAAATTTTTTAACTGGTCTTAAGATTTTGATCAGGAGTGTATATTGTTGAACTGAGAAGCTAAATATTGTACATTGAAAATATAAAGTTGTATAACTGATTTTCTTTGTGTATATTTATGCTCGTACATTCAGCCGTTTACAGAAATTATAAAAATAATAAACATGACCCTTGTAAGTCTGGTTTTTGGAAGATGTCAGGGTGGTAGATCTTGGTTTGGGGTTGGGATTAAAAAATTATCTAATGCTTGAAAAGGTTGGTGACCACTGCAATAGACCATCTTCATCCCCTGTGGGGGCCAGTTTCTTCTTTGTTAAAAAGAAATATGGCTCCCTGCGACCCTGTATTGACCTTCGAGCCCTCAACAATCTCACCGTTAAAAATAAGTATCCACATCCCCTGATTGATTCAGCATTTGGTCCCCTGCATGAAGCCTGCATCTAGGCGGGCGATGAGTGGAAAATGGCCTTCAATACCCCCCTGGGATACTTTGAGATCCGGGTGATGCCGTTCAGCCTCACAAATGCCCTTGTTGTTTTCCAAAATTTTGTAAATGTTGTTCTCCGTGATATGCTTAATCAATTTGTGTTTGTGTATTAAGATGATATCCTCATCTTCTCCAGGAGTTTGCAAGACCATAAACAACAGGTCAGGTTGGTGCTTAATAAACAACCTGTTCTCCAACAGGTTGTTTATTAAGGCAGAGAAATGCTCTTTCCACACACCGTCTGTCACTTTTCCCAGCTACATCGTGGAGAGGGGTCAAGTAAGGGAAGACCCCACCAAAGTGAAGAATGTGATGGAATTGACTCATCGTCTATCTCCAGATGAACAGAATTATGATGTAGTTAAGCAGGAGCTACTGGTGGTGGTACTTCCATTCATAGTGTGAACTGATCACAAGAACCTGGCTTATCTTCAGTCAGCTTGTCCTCCGGTTATCACTTCCATCCAACAGGCAGACCAAGCGGGCCAACCAGGATTTGGAAGCGTGTTACGCTGTGTAACTGCCCGACATCCCTTATCCTGGAGTTTCCATCTAGCTTGGGTTGAATATGCCCATAATCCCCTCACCAGCTCTTCCACAGGTATGACTCCGTTCAACATTATATATGGATTCCAACCCCCTTTGTTTCCCTCTCAGGAGGAGGACGTGGCTGTCCCCTCAGTTCAGTCCCACCTAGGGTGACATTGGTCCGCACAGCCACCAGGAATGGGAGGATGGCCAACCGCAGATGCATCCCCGTTCCCACATACATGCAAGGACAAAAGGTATGGCTGAAATACACATCACTGTCAGCTAAAACTAGTTACTAGACTAGGGTCTAGTAAACTGACCAACACATTCAACAATGATATGGCTCACCAACAGCAGGGAGAGGGTGCATATGGGAGGAGGCACTATCTGGTTTGGTTTACCCATAACTTGGTAAGTGCTGCAAGTCTTACAGAAACTCATCACATCAGGTTTCATTCCTGACCAGAATAAATGCTTCAGGATCTGGTCATATGTCCTAGTGACACCTAGATGACCAGACAATGGATGTCCATGGGCTAATGCTAGCACTTGCTGCAAACAAACACCAGGAATAACTATCTGGTAAACTGTGTCCCAGTCCACACCTGAATCAACTGCTGCCTGACCAGACTGTGCAACACACTTGTGCATCAAAACATCAGATGAGCCTCACAGTGACACTGCAGGAGCAGTAATTGAGTGTCAATTCTTTTGGGTCTGTTGAGGTACTGTCCACTGACCAACTAACAGGAGGAGACTTGTCTTCGGACAAAACAGAAACAAAGAGCAATCCAATGAAGTCAACATCCTGAGCCATTTTACGGGCCTGGGCTCTTGTCAGAAAGCTAACGTCTGCATCATAGACGATGTGTCCCTGTCATGTGCTTTTGACATCCTTTGGATCGAGAGTCTGTGCAGAAGTGATCTTGGAGTGGAGCAGTGGTATCAACCAGTGGCAGCTTGTGATAAAATGTATTGGGGGGGGCATTGCTGGGGGTGTGGGGGTGCCTATTGGGGGAAAAAAATTGAATCCAGAGTCTAATAAAACAACCTCACACAATATTTCAATCCTGCGGCCTTCTTCGAACTGCTCAGCAATGCTAAGCCTGCCGCAAAATGTGTCTAAATGACTGTGGCAACAAGCCGTTTGCATTTTTCAGAGAGATTATTAGGTCTCATACTCACAGCAAACCGGTTAAGCAATAAAATACATCACTTATAACACATCCAGCTAGCCACCTCTGTTTCTCATAATAAGAGCAGGTGAAGCTCCGGGTTTAAGCTCATCCCTGATCACCTGCTGCTGATTCTGTAAATCTGATTGATCCGGATCAAGTTACGTTTTTTCTTAAGGCCAATTTATGCTTCTCCGTTTTGACGGACACGGACCGATAGGACCGCCTTCTTTGCCGTGGAACGCCTTCTCCGGGCTCCGCGGAGAGCTTTTCGTGCAGCTCTGATTTTTCTAACTACATGTCGGCATGGCGGAGAGCCTACGGATAGCCATTGGCTGTGATTGGTCCGCTAACGACAGTATTTCGGAACGACATCATTTCCGGACCTCAAACTTCCTGTCTCATTTCCTATATCACAATAAACCCAAACACAACTACGATTCTACGATTAATGTGACAAGTGTGTTAAGCCAGCGGAGTTGTCCGGCTGACGGTGGCTGGTTAGAGCCCTGACGGCATGTGTGTACGGTCACATACGGTTATAACGAACTTTCATAACCGCGCTAGCGTCCTAGCCACCATGCTAACTGCGGTGGTAACAGCGCAAAAACCTGCTGTCACGACTTTAATTCCACGGCTATCATGACACTGTTTCTCAAACACCGACAGGTTAGAAGCAAACACTTGGTAGTAGTTAGTATCGGGAGTCCCTGCTGACTGTGTGTGGAAGCTGGGGGGGGGGAGCTAGCTGCCTCCGTGTAGCTTCAAGCTGCTGAATTAGCAACGCAGTTCGGAAAAAACTAAATCGGGGAACCGTCAGCAACAGAGAACTATAAATCAAAAAGTGTCCGTCCGATCCGTCCGTCCGTCCGTCCTTAACGGACTCAGAGAAGCATACATTGGCCTTTAGAGTGAGCCTCTGAATTCGCTGCAGCTCCACCTGAAATGGCCGTATCTTTGTAACTTTTTGGAGTCAGCATAAATTATTTAATTTAAAGGTAATGGCTAAGTGTTGTCTAGGTTATAATCAATGCTGCTACACTCATGTGGCTCCAAAAAAAATCTTTAATCAATACATGTTGGCTCCTTAGACAGCTTTGGATGCATAACATTTATTATGTTCTGATTATATACATTATAAACAAATTACAATAAATAATTCACTATAAGAATAAAAACTAATTTAGTTGATAATAAATTTGATCTCAGCAAATCAATGGTAGTTGTATAAGTGCTTGTGCTTATAAAAATCTCAATTCATGAATCTCTATATGAGGAAGCTGGTGTGTGTATTTTGGCAGGCAGTAGACACACCCAGTGTTTGTGTGTAAAGGCATGGAGAGACACTCCCACTACAGACTCAGTCTGTCAGTCCTTAGAAAACAGAGCAGCAGTGTGTTCCCTTTCCTCTCACCCTCCTCTCTCCTCAACAGGGATCCTCACTCGTCCTCAGAGCCTTATAGCAGCGGCAGACATGGTGCTCCACCACAAAGAGTTCACAAGTGCAGGCAAGGCAACCGGGCTGCAAATTTGGAGGATCGAAAACCTAGAGCTGGTCCCTGTGTCCGAGAGCTTACATGGAAACTTTTACACCGGAGATGCTTATGTGATTCTCAGCACTGTTGCACAGAGAAACAGCTTCTCCTACAACCTGCACTACTGGCTGGGTAAGTGTCCCTGGACCTTCTCTTCTGGGTCCACTTCTTTTTCCATCTTTTTTTCCAGAGGTGAAATGAGTGACACTCAGACCTAAAAGCGTTTAAGGCCATTTGAATGCAATGGGAGCAAGTGGTTTGGAAAAAGTCCTCCAGGTTGAGAGAGACAGTGGCTTCCTCAGACTAATCCAAAGAAATGCAACATGGAGATAGTGTGACTAAGAAGAAATGATCGTCATGCAGTCCTGCTGGAGTGTATCTTCAGTGACTCGGGTTGAAATTTCTACCAAGAAGTGATGTTTGCAGCTAAGGCAAACTTTGGTGTCTGCTTTTCCAGTTTGACTGCACCCTCACTGATCCTTGGGATGCAGTCAGGGTGACACAACAACACACTGACAAGTGTCCTGTGAGCTGTTTTTACAGTTAGCTTACTTTGAAAGCAAATCAGCTCCGGGTCCGTGTGTTAGAACAAGTGCAGACTGTTTGTACTGTGTTACTCTCAGTGGAAAAGTACTCACCTCAGTTATTTGCATTACAAAACAAAAAAGGACTTCTTGTATAAAGATCATGCACATGTGATACAATTTTATTTGTTTTCACTAGAGCTGTGAAAAATAACGCGTTAACGCGTTATGATTAAATTACAGGATTAATTCGTTTTTTTTTTTTAACGCATTTAACGCATGCGCAGAAGGACCTTCCAATTCCGCCGCCTCTGCACTAGTCGCCGCTCTAATGCAGTCAGACGGCAGCTGCCATTCAAACAAACAAACAACATGGATAATTCTGATGAACCTGAGGACCTTCTGGACGGGAAGATCGTGTTCCAAAAAAACAAAGATCGAACATTCAGTAAAACCAAGGTGATATGCACACTCTGCGAGAAGACGTTATCGTTTCACCGTAGCAATACCCGCCTAACCACCGCAACGCGAAGCATGTGTTGCGGCGAGGGGCGTTCAAGTGGAATGCGCCAAACCAGACTCACTCGCCGGACACATTGTGCAAAAGAAGCGGTCAGCTTTACTGTCAGAGAATTTGAACAAGTTAGTTTGCCTCACCAACTGGCTAAAGACTGAGTAGCTAAGAGGGCCTTTAGAGGCATTAGATTGTATCATGGTGTGGTTAATGGTTGTGTGACAAAAAATATAAAAAATGTCAACCATCCTATGGCTAAGAAGCTCAAATAATTTCTGTTTAATTTAAAAAAAAAAGTTTTATTCAACCACACAATGGCTAAGGAACCCGAATTCTGTTTAGGATGAAGATTATATTAATGTTCCATATGGAAAAGCAATGATAACTGCTGAAGAACTGCTGAGTTGCAGCACAAAAGAAAAGTTAAATGTCATAAATCTTGTTTTCACAAAAATATTCCGAAAAAATCGGTAATGTGATTAATCATGATTAATCCATAGAAACCTGTGATTAATTTGATTAAAAATTTTAATCATTTCACAGCCCTAGTTTTCACCTCTGGGAGAATAACATCAATACAGCCAAGATGTTCACTTGCTCTTGTCTTCAGTCTAAGAACCCATCAGCATCAATCAATAACCATCATGCAAATGGAAATGCACCCTTGCTTCCTGTGTGAAGTCCCACAGGAAGACCAAACACTTTGCCCACAGCTGGTGTAAATGCATAGTGACTGAGAAAAAGCGGAACTGTGCTGAAACAGCAGTCACCCACAACCCACTAGCATCGTGGGCAATAGTTTCTGCATCATCATTTCTCCATTTGTCTCATAAAACTTCAGATGAGGGAATTTCACACAACATATTATTCACAATTATAAAGATGCATTCATTAAATCAAGTAATTTAAAGCTAGTTATTTTAAATGTATTTTATACTCTTTAGTTGATAGAATATGATCCCTAAGATACTTCTCGAAAGGAGATAAAAAAGAGGTATCCCTCAGCTTTACAATGACCACTGTAAACACACCCATCCCATCCTACCCCAGTCTCAACATCTCAAATTGATAACACTAAGTTGGAAAATTAAATATAATAGTCATTGAGAATTCTTGAGTTTTTCCCTTGAGCAGGAATATTATATTCACAGCACCAGTGTGTATGGGATTTAGTGAAATCCATTGGTGAGGTAGCCGATTGCAACTATCTGAATACCTCACTCTCCCCATTAGTCTATGCCTTCAAATCTACGGTGGCCTGCAGGGGCAATTAAAAGGTAACTGTCTAAATCTTACACACTGATCTTTTAAAATTATGTTTTCTAGATTCATTTAGTTTTTTAATGGAAGTCTAATTGTGTCTGCAGCCTCTGACATGAATTAAGCCTTATAGGTTGTGTGTAAGATTCAGGTGAAAGCCATGTTTTTTCCAGTAGGCCAAACTGGACAAACTAAAAACCTTTTGAATTTTTATTACAATTGGAAGCTACCACAGGTTTCTCATGTTTGGAAGGGGAGGGTGAGGTGAGGGGGAATCAGCTGCAACATACAAGTTCAAACTCAATTCTACACACTGAATCTTTAACTCAGGTTTTCCAGGTACCAGAGAACTGTCTCACTGTTAACCAGATAGGTCACCTTAGTAACATATGCTACCTGACTAACCTCCCCCCAACTTCAGAAGATTCGCATTAAAATCTGCCTGATGACTGACTAAATCTGATCAATGGAAAAACCGCATCATCATTCCTATGAAAAAAGTTAACAATATTTTGCAACATATATCTTTTATGGATAAGTTGAATGGATTCCATGTGTCCACTAACAAACTGAGAGAGAGTTTATCATACTCATAAAGACAGATAATTGGAAATTAAGTAATTTTGGCATATCATTTAATACTTTATCTTAGTTTTTTTCCAATATGTTAATATTCTGAATGAAGCCTTTTGGGTACACATGCAGCCATTTACCACCCATCACAATGCCCCATCCCCATGTATGTTTTTCTTATTGACTAGAAAATAGACACAGCATAGTATTTGGTGTTTTTTGGCGGTGGTGGTAGGTTTTTAAGCTTTGGACTGAATCTGATGCTGCATGGTCAGCACATAGCTCCATAACGTCTTTGTGTTTAAGGAAGTTACTAAGTACAGTGGTAACCAAAATATTGAGACATATTTGTTTGCGTTTGCATTTCTGGTTTTGTCACGCGGACAATGTTCCTGTTATTTCACTCCCATATGACAGTGCAGCTTTGTCAAACCCTGTTCGGTTTCTCAATTAAAGTGTGTGACCAATTAATCTGTTAACACTGCTTGAACACCAGCTGTTTTTATTCCTACCAAAAGTAACAAAGTTTTGTGTCTTGTCTCCAAAAAATACAAGAAATAAGGTCACTGCACAAGCTCAAGATCAGCTTCTCATATACACTGCATCTCAAGCGGAATCTGATTATTGTCCTCAGTTTCTGAGTGAGCCTGTGTTTGGTCTTTAAAGGAAAGGAGTGCAGTCAGGATGAGAGCGCCGCTGCAGCCATCTTCACTGTGCAGCTGGACGACTACCTGGGTGGAAAGGCGGTGCAGTACAGAGAACTGCAGGGTGTTGAATCCACGGCCTTCACCAGCTACTTCAAGGGAGGAATCACTTACCAAGTATGGATCCAATTTATTCTTAAAATCGTGTTAACTGAGAAGTGTGTTTAGCTGTGACTGAACCTTTTTACCTATAAGGCTAATGCCCCACTTGAACAGATACAATGTTCATTGCATTCCATATTACAAGTTTCAGGGTACACACTTAACCTTTTTATGGCAATCCGTCCATTGCATCTGAAATGCTCCAAGATTCGTGTCTGATGGTGTTGTTAAAGGAAAGGTCATCGGATTGCCATCACATCAGGAATACTTATTTTTCATTCTCACACAAAATGTGGCAGTCTAGACATTAGTTACTGAGAAATTTTCCTCATGATCAAAGTTTGTGTAAAACAGCACAGATTCAGATCTTGACAACTTAAGTGGGACTGTATTTTATTCCACAACTATTGAGGGACTGAACATACTCATGAAGACATGAAAAATCCTTAGCTTACCTTTCTGACTAGATGCAGTATGCAGCCTGTTGGCTGCACAAGTATAAGCAAGTTCAAGGGTTTGTCAGTCCTCCACTCTGATCTCTCAAAAAACATAAAACGGATCACAAACATTCACTACACCTTCAGGATAAATAGCTAAAGTTTGGGGTTCGCCCAAATTCTACTATACTTCCATTATCAGATTCAAATTTAAGTTTGTCCTTTGGTTGATGACAACCTGCTAAATAAATTTTCATTCCCATCAGTGCCTGCTGTAATCTGTGTTTAGCACCAATAAGCAAATATTAGGATGCTGAGCAAGTTTAAGCAGAATCATTAAGTTCATAGATCACCACAAATTAATAACTATCTTCATCTTAAATGCAAAAATCCTTAACATTATGTTTATTAAAGTTTGAATCAAGGTTGAAGCAAAGCTTTTCCCCTCCATTAATCCCATTACAGTATCATACTTGACTAGAGGGAACACTGACTCATGGGCAATGAGGGGAAGTTGGAGTCTAAGTGTCTGGGAGAAACTGAAAGCATTTTGTTTTTTCTTCCCCTCAGACAGGAGGTGTTGCCTCAGGATTCCACCATGTGGTCACCAATGACCTTTCAGCTCAGAGACTCCTCCACATCAAGGGCCGGCGCGTGGTCAGGGCCACCCAGGTCCCCTTCAGCTGGGCCAGCTTTAATAGTGGAGACTGCTTCATTGTTGACCTTGGAAATGTCAGGACACAGTGTTAAATATAAAATTGTAACATGTTTGCATGTTTGTTGATCTAAATGATTTTTAGTTAATGTTAATGTTTGTAGCGATTCCCTGTCTACCTGTGCACTTATATCCCTTTAGAAGATATATCAATGGTGTGGGTCCAAGTGTAACCACTTTGAAAGACTGAAGGCAGTACAAGTGGCCAGAGGAATCCGTGACAACGAGAGAAATGGCCGCCCGGAAGTGGTGGTCATAGAAGAGGGAAGTGAACCGTCCACATTAACTGATGTGAGTCTAATTTCACTCTGTCGTAAGTTCAGAGACAGGACTGTGAATATTCGAAGTGAAAGGTATTGACCTCAGCCACATCTCAGGCTTCCTCAGCAGATTGAGTTCTGTTCGACCGAAATACTCTTAAAAGGTTCATTTAAGCTTTTGTTAACTCAATCCAATGAGGAGCACCATCAGATCTGGAAGATGCTAAATGTTAGTTTTCGAAAAACCAGAGAGACGACCCAAAGGACCATGCTCTGTTCCTAAGCTAAAATGTAACAATGTCTTTAGCAAAAACTCTGAAGCGGCTGGTCGAACTAAACATGTAAAAATACATTAACCAGTGTCGAAATAGTTTTTAGAATAACCAGTGTGGTATTAGATACTGTTGTTTGGTTGCATAATATATATTTTTTTACATTTCTACTTCTGTATAGATTAAGTACAAATGTGTGTGTTCATATTTCTTTAGACTTCAATGACAGCAAGGCTCACCCTACAGCCTACGGTTCCCTGCCTCAAGTCCTAAGCTAGGCTAACCACATCCTGAATTTCAAATGCAGCTCATAGAAGTTGTCTCAATCTTTATTTTTCTTTTAAGCATCCTTTAAATCCTACCTTATCTTATGCCATTCACAACAAACTGGCGAGTGACGGCTGACTCTGTTTTTACAAATCAGCACTCTGGTGAATTTCTTTATTAACCAAATATTTTCCATTTGGCATTGTGGTGTACTTCATAGTGACCACTGCTGTAATATATTCTGTGTCAATGTATTTAACAGGTTATCTTAGATGGATTAATGTCTTATGATAACAACAGGTCCTTGGAGTCAAGCCAGAGCTGGCAGAGGGAGATGATGATGATGTGGCTGACATGTCCAACAGGAAAATGGCTAAACTTTACATGGTATAAAGTACACACACACACACACACACACACACACACACACACATTTAACTAAAGAGGCACAACAATCTTCTTTAATAATTACACTTCCTACATTTAACAGGTAATATAAAGTGAGTCATCCTATCAAGTCAAATGAAAACCTATAAACCATTGTTTGCTCCGACTATTCATAGATGTCATTCAGATCACTCATATATGCCTCTCAACATCAAATGTTGTGGAGATGTCAGATGTTTTTACAGGTGGTTCTCGAATGAGCACACTGTCGTGTTTGTCAGATATCAGATGCATCAGGATCCATGAAAGTTACAGCTGTGAGAGAGGAAAACCCATTTGACCAGAGTGACTTGCTATCAGATGAATGCTTCATCCTGGATCATGGCAAAAACAAGATGATATTTGTATGGAAAGGTGATCGGACATTTTCACTCTCTCCTTCCCTTTGAATGGCTTGTTGTCCTTGTGACTGCAGATTGGCTGTTTGGGTTTGTCATGTCCACAATGATCTCACCTCATGTATCTCCACAGGGCATAACGCCAACCCCAGTGAAAGAAAAGAGGCCATGAAAACAGCTGAGGGCTTCATCAAACAGATGGGCTACCCCGCAAACACACAGGTTCACTTATCTACTGTATTTCTATTATTTCACCATGTTTCCTTTTGTGAAATTTACAGCCGATCTATTATTAAAAGTGTCGCTGCTGATGGTCCTACAGATCCAGGTGCTGCCAGAGGGAGGTGAGACTCCCCTGTTCAAGCAGTTCTTCCTGGTTTGGAAGGACAAAGATCAAAGTGAGGGTTTCGGGAAGGTGTCTGTCAAGGAAAGAATCGCAAAGATCCAGCAGGTGGCGTTTGATGCATCTAAGCTCCACGAGTCCCACCAAATGGCAGCCAAGTACAACATGGTGGATAATGGGAGTGGAGACACACAGGTCAGAACCGTGCCAACGCTGTGTGGTTGACGTTGCTACATTTAATGACATTCTGGTGAATAGATAGCAGGATAGAGTGATCGTCCTGAACCTGAAAGTGCTGCTTATAGATGCACTGTATGAATGTGTGTGTGAATGGGTGAATGGCATGGTACTGTATAGTGCTTTGAGTGGTCATCAAGACTAAGCTTTTATAAATATGGACCATTTACCATCTATGACTTGCAGTCATGACTGACACAAGGCTCTCTGTGTCGAGGGTTCAGAGCAGCTACTGCTGCAAGGACTTTATTGAATTACAATAATTTTTGCGCATGATTGTGCCCAATTGACTCAAAAGTGCAGCCCTTCGGCAAGTTTTTATCAAAATATATGAAAATCATTGGGCATATGTCTCATGCCAAGACTGGATTAAGTGGTCATTTTTGGCAATTCACACAAATTTTTTCAGCGGGCGTGTACTGGTGAGGCATCCTATTTCAATGTTTCTGCGTGCAACAGGTCGTTGTTCGACCCGTTGCACGCAGACAAATTTCTATTAAGTACCTTAAATCAAACAGAAAGTTGCCCATTTTATTTCTAATGTACAATTCCTGCTTGGTTTTGGCTATTTGCTGGTATTCTACTTACATGAACTCCTCCTACAGAATAATATTATCAACTTAGTGCAATCAAAAGACATTGAAGATGTAAGTGGGATAATGTTGAAGTTTAATTAGTGAAATTTGTGCGAATCTTATGTTTTCCTTCAACAGAATGTCAATGGTCATATTAAGATGAAAGAGGAAGTCCCACTAATTTGACCATACAAACATCCAATCTTTACATGTAAACATGAACTGGTTTAACCACAATTACTGTAAATGACAACATTTTACATATCATAGCACCACCCGTAGGAACAGGATGCACACCTCAACAGGATGTGAAATTGAACTCCTTTATGCACTGTGTAAACACATAACGGTATACCAAGACAGGTAAACCAACCTACACTACACTGAAGCTACACCACAGCCTGACACGTGCAGACTGCGAGGGCCAGACCAACGCTGCTTGCAGCTTTAATTTATTAAGGTGTTGCTCTGAAGAATATGTCTAATATTTACTATTTTGGACTAAGTCACTCTCCTTAGAGCTCTGTTTTTTTCTCCACTGCAGGTTGATTAATCCTGTACAGAGTGTATCCCATCTCTTGACTTATGTCAGCTGGGATGGGCTCTCAAATATGCGCTGATAAGCACTTTAGATCAGAGGTCTTCAACAGGAGGTACTAGAGGGGGGTCTCGAAATATTTGGTTGATTAGACAATTTGTTATATTTTTTATAATTTTTTTTTTTTTTTTTAACCAATTTTTTTCCCACAACTTTAAATGTCTTTAAATACACATTAACATGCATCCTACATATTGAGAGGCTTATTTGACCCTCTGCCTGACAACCTCCATCCGTCCAAGGTTAGATAAGTTGTGTGAAACCCATCAGGGTCCGACTTCTCACTAATGTGGGAGTATGTGTGCCATCCACAAATGGCTTGAGGATTCACTGTCTCTTCTACATGTATAATTAAAATAAAAACATGAATATATGAACCTGTGTTATATTTGAATAGCTTAGTATTGAATGCACAATAACAGGGTAGCTATGTGTATATATGGCACTAGGCCCAGTTTAATATAAAACAAATGTTTACACAATATATATAGTAGTGGGTCCCTGCTCCATCTATCCACAAGTTTGGGGGTCCTTGGCCTGAAAAACGTTGAAGACCCCTGCTTTAGATGATGGATGGATGGAAACCCTAGTCTGTTTAACTGATTATATCTCAGTGTCTGTGAGGTCAGCAGTACCTGAAGACTAGCTTGAAGAACATCTAGCCTCAGAGATAAGTACATTGCATCTTCCAACAACAATCTAATAGTTTAGTGTTTTATGTCTTTATGTGAAATGACCAGGTGACTACCACGACAAAATTTGACGTTATGCTTAATTTGTGCTTTTTGTTTCTTGCAGATCTGGAGGGTGGAGAGCAGTGGCAGAGTCCCAGTTGACCCACAGAGCTACGGACAGTTCTACGGTGGAGACTGTTACATCCTCCTGTACACTTACGGGAAGAGGCAGATCATCTACACCTGGTACAACACCACCAGATAAATACTGAGCTGGTTTGGTCAGAGTGAGATGTGATTGACACTCTAATGCTCAGCTCCTGCTTTCATATTGGTTCATCTGTCCTGTTTACACAACCTATTTGATAGGTTCTGACTTTTCTAATAGCACGGCTAAAAGCTTCACAAAGCAGAACCTTTATAATAATACATCTTGTTAGAAAAAGGTGTCGCTATCAGTGAGAAACCCAGAGAGAATTATCATAAAGTTTGCAATTTTTTATCATTTTTTGTTTGTTTTAATCTTAAATAGTTGTTTTAACAAAACATTAACAAATTACTGGAGCCTTAAAACAGTACCACAGTTCATATATGTAATAATGCTAATGGTTTAGCAGCCAGTGTGCCTTTTTTTATATATCTGCTATTGGTCACTAACATCTGATAACGACAACTGGTAGTAGGCATTCATTGGTGTTGTAGAACATACCATAGATAATCTCCATCTTGTCCTATGTTGTAAAAAGGGACAGTGTTTAGTTTAAAAAGGAATAGAGGTAATGATGTCTGATCAACTGGGCTTTCATAGTATTCAGATTTAACTTTAGCCTCAGTGTACCCTTAAGTTCGGCCTGTATCATTGATTACATGGCCAAAACAGTTGATAATGCTAACGAGCTAAACTGTCCCTGTAACCTCTGCTAACATCTAATGGCATTTGGTAACTTAAATTGTGCAGAAGACCATCAAACGTACAAGGGATATTCACTGAACTCTCCACTGTGTTCTCTAGGTAGTCGCCATCTTCATAAGCGGTATGGTGCTGTGCATGTAGTCTACAGTGAGCCTCTCAGAGTTTTTACACCAAAAAAGCCCTGACGGCTCCTTAGGGATAATTATCTGGATTCTTCATGACAAGATACTCCTTTTACATTACAGATACTCACTTGACTCACTAATTATTTGAATTATTGATTAGTGCACTTGTAAAGTTTACTCTTGTGTGTTCTAAACATCCAGTATTAATGTCTCCTTGTGGCCTGTAGGCAGGGAGCCAGCTGCACTTTGGATGAGCTAACAGCCTCAGCGTTCCTGACTGTAGAACTGGATCGTTTACTTGGAGGGTCTGCAGTTCAGGTACAACCTGTATGAAATGAAAATGAACAGCACATGCAAAAGATGCCTGCTATCCCTTTGCTGATTAACATAACAACCCAGTATTATGAGCATATTACACTATACAAATATATGTATCTTCTTATAATAGTATAGTGTTTGTCTTGTGTACTGGGCTCACTGAGCAATAATATGTAATTAACCATCCATTGTAACTTGATAAAGTTGAAATAAGTTAGCGGTAACTTAGTAACTACTGACTTTTGATCTAGTGCAAGGAACTTCCTATCAATCTTAACTGTACTTTGGGTTGAGGGCTAATCAGCAAATATTATCATAATGATAAAGTTAACTTAAGCCAATGTTACGTTGAAAAGGAACTTTTAGTCCGAGCGTTTCTCAAGCAACGAAAAGGTTCTGGCAGACCATTGTTGTTCAACTGTGTTTCAAACACATTTTGAAGATGAGGGGAGATAGGATACATGTAGTATGAACAACCAACAGCTCAAGATGATGCCCGTGATAAACACAACCGGCTAAACATCAGCATTTCGTAATGTTGCACAATGGGTATTTGGGCAATTTTAAATATCAAAAAAATGGACTGTCACAGAGATATTTGTTTTTTTGGCTTCAGGTCAGAGTGTGCCAAGGTAAGGAGCCTCCCCATCTGCTCTGTCTCTTCAAAAACAAACCCCTCATTGTTTATAAGAATGGTACGTCCCGCCTCGGGGGCCAGGCCCCACCACCTCCAACCCGCCTTTTTCAGGTACGCCAGAATCTGGCAACCATCACCAGGATCGCTGAGGTGAGGATTTACCTTCTGTATGGACTGCATTCACCACAGGCACCTGTAATTGAATTGAATCATGCTATAATTCACGTATTCTTCAGGTTGATGCCAGAGCGACGAGTCTCAACTCGAATGACGCCTTCCTCCTGAAGATGGCTGATGGTCGGGGCTACTTATGGAAGGGCAAAGGGTCCAGTGAAGAAGAAGTAAAAGGAGCCAAGTACATAGAAAAAGAGCTCAAGTGCAGCAGCAACAGCATCATGGAAGGGAGTGAACCAGGTCATAATCCACATTTGACTTTGTCATGTATGTTGTCTGTTTACTTTCTAAGGGATGGAACTGCATGTGAACAGGTGATACACAGACATGAATACAAAATAAGCACTTATAATATGACTGGTTTAACAGACTTTGTTTCACACAACATAGTAACACCTTGACCTCACACACACACACTCACACACAGTTGTCTTCGGAGGACATTATATTGACTTACATTGATTTCCTACAGACCCTAACCTTAACCATTGCTACTACTAGCTTAACCCAAAACCTTACACTAACCTGAATCTAAACCTTAACCTCAACCTTAATGTCTTCACCTTAAAATTGTAATGATGTCATTCATGGTGAGATGATCTTTCTCCCCATGAGGAAGGGACGTCTCCATAATGTGACTGTGAGCCAATTAACGTCCCCACAACATGAGTAATACCTGAAGCACACACACAAACAGAGAGAGAGAGAGAGTTTATTTCGTTTTTGAGTCAAATTTTTACTTTAATATAACATGGAATATTTATAGTATCTTTTTCTGTCATTTCCAAAAGCTGTGTGTTTTGTCTGTTGCTCATCATCCCCTGCAGAAAATGGATCAAATCTCAGACAACATCTGAAACTGCAGCAGTCACGTTTGCAGGGATATGGCCATCGGGTTACACAGCCTCCCTTTGACTCTGACTTCTAAAATGTCACAGGATGTATTTTTCCGTTGCAGATGAATTCTGGGATGCACTAGGGGGGAAGACAGAGTACCAGACCTCAGAAAGACTAGAGAGTCAGATTATGACTCACCCTCCTCGTCTGTTTGGATGCTCCAACAAGACCGGCAGGTTCATAGTAAGTATTTGAACCACATTATTCTCTATTTACGTACAGTTATCCTCCATTTTGATGAATCTTGACTAAACTGCTTTGATTTGCTGTTTCTGCTTATCGTTATAATGGGATGTTAAATGTTTATTTTGCACACATTACAACCCACTCTTAAAAACTTAACTTATGACTTATTTCTTTAATCATCACTCTCTCGTCTAAATTACTGCTTCTTAACAGCTTATATTCTGCTAGCATGCGCCATTTCATTTGAATACCTGCAGTTCATCACAGGCACAAATCCTTATTTTCCAGTCACATGTCTTCACAACATTAAAGTTACCTGCTATACTCCTCATGTGAATCCAACTCGATCTGTGTAAGACACTACAGCAGTGTTAAATGGGATGTAGAGGGATAATATTGTAACCTGTGTCCTCGTGTTGTGTGCAGATTGACGAGGTTCCTGGAGAGTTTACACAGGATGACCTGGCTGAAGATGATGTGATGCTGCTGGACGCCTGGGATCAGGTACTCATGTTTGTAAGACATGTTGGACCAGTAATTTTGGGCAAACTGATCTCTAACATGCAGATTCCCTGTTGCAGGTGTTTGTCTGGATTGGTAAGGACGCCAACGAGGTGGAGAAGAGTGAATCTGTCAAATCTGGTGAGAAGTTGGAAGTTTATCCTTTCTTTAGAATTGCATTAGGTTTAATAGTGTTTCTGTGAGCAACAGAAATTGATCCTTCATACTTGTTTTCTTTTGGAATGAATGAATGTGTTTGTTTTAAATCTGTTTGTGAACATCATTCTGAGTCCTCCACAGTCTAAAATGTATATCATGGAAAGATATATCAGCCAAACCTGTGCACAGGATTTCTGTATAGAATTTTAATTACCTGCTACCGCCACACGGGGTCACTACTAACACGTGAAACTGTGTCTCCTCTGCAGCTAAACAGTACATTGAGACTGACCCGAGTGGCCGAGACAACCTTACTTCTGTGGTGGTGGTGAGACAAGGCCATGAGCCCCCCACCTTCACAGGGTGGTTCCTGGCCTGGGACCCGTCCCACTGGGAATCAGTCACCTGGAGTTTGAAGTCTATGACCCTTTAATGCAGATGTAGCGTTCCATCCAGAAACACTGAAATATCATCCTTTATGTAATCAGTGGGTCAAAAGCAATGAATGCAAGAATTAAAATTATCAATCTTTTATTGGCAACTGTATTAAGAAATGATTCATTGCTGTTATAATGTTTGTTGATATATGATCACACACATGAATAAAAGCCTTGCAGTGAAATTTTCAACCTTTAATGAATTTAGTGCCTGTTCTAAATGTGCCTGTTTGCCTGGCTTGTGTTAATGCTTCACGGCTACTTCTGATTTACTCCTTGTTATTTGTTAGTCCTTCTCAAACAGTTCTACAATATTCTCTCAGATCTTTTTTGTTGATGGACGTTGTGTGCAGAGCTTTTTACAATAATTTTTTTAATTAGTCATCCTACGTGGTTTACCTACATCTACCTTTTGTTAAATTTATATAATGTAGCTGAATCTGTTTTAAAATTGGTCATGTTGTTACTCATTGCACTTTGTCTATTTCAGAGGTCTGTTATGCAACTGACACAAACCTTAGATCCAAGTTCACAACATTTCAAAATTAATTTCATCTGTAAGTCAGATTACTATGCAGCTTAGCAGCAACACATCTAAGTTGTGCTTTTACTTTGAATATAATTGCTAAAGAGAAAGTGACACATCATTATTTGGAGGAGGAGGGGTTGTCTTTATGAGAAGAGGATTACATAAAAGCAACACATTTTACAAGTCTGAGATAGATCAATTATGTGTTAGACGTCCTTACTGTGCTTGCACAATGCATAAGCATTACATCCATATACATTTGTTATATTGCTATTGATAAAAGTTAAATTACGATAATCATTGATTTTGTTTTATTGCTCAGCCCTAATGACTGGGACTCTTGAAAAGAACAGAGCCAGAGTTAGTGGAAACAGGAACAACTGGGCCTTTCCAGGGAAAAGTCAGAATGTCTGCCATGATGCTCACTGTATATGTACTTTATATAGGATCATGACAGTTTTGCATTAGTTTAAGAATGCCATTGGTTACTGAATCTGTGTATGAGCAGATCATACAGCTTATACTGAGCCCCACACCAGTCTGCTTCACAACAGCCAAAATTAGTTTCCCAGCTGAAGTCTCTTTCTTATCTAACTTCCAAACACATAAGGGATAGTTCACCCAAACAAGAAAATCCACGAAACACTTTTGGATTTTGAGGGGAAAACAGCGTTGCAGCCAAATCCAATACAAATTAAGTTCAGGGTGACCACTTCTTTAAACGTATAAAAACGGCGTCATTTACACCGTGTCTTCAAAACCTAAATGTCAGCTGTTTTCTTCCTCCTAGTTACTGCTGCCGGTATCACAGGAACTTGTGAGTCTCGCGAGAACTTGTGATACTTCAGGTCTATCCCTTTAACCTACACCTCAGCTTGTTGAATTAGACACCAAACAAACAAAATGAACCTGTTTGCAGGCTACACAGCTGATGAGCTGTTCGGCTGCAGCACTGTGTGAAGCAGGATGAAACCACAAGCTGGTATAGTCCTTACTCACCTTCTGCGCATGACAGAGCAAGTTGGTTTACATGTGTCCACTGTGTAAAGGCTAATTTATGCTAGCTTTAGTTTGAAACATCTCTGTCCTTTATCTTTGCTCTGTGTCATGTTTGCCCCCAGTCTGTCTCTGTGTGTGTGTGTGTGTATTCTCCTGGACATGAGTACCCCCTCTCCCACTGTTTTAAAACTTCAAAGTTCTGCATTACAAACACTCGCCTAATTCACCAGACTTCCAGTCCAGACTGCAGATCGTCCAGTCAGCAGTGACATACGGAAGTCCAGGCCAGTGTCTCTGCCTTTGATGGTTTGTTTCCTGCGATCGTTTGTCTTTTAACTTTGCTTTCCTGTGCCTCTGGTCGTCTCCTCCAGTTCTACTGCTGTCAGACAATGTAAACAATAAAAGTTCACCATTCAGACGAGTGTTTTAGCTCCATATCAGAAATAATCTCTGTCTGCACGAACATGCTTGTTTTACAAGACCTTTCATGTTTATGCACATGTCGGAATGAACAGGCAGCAGATTGTCTAAGTGATGGCTTCACTCCTCGCCCCATCCTCCCCTACCTAGCATATAAGAGATCCAACAGTGCTCTTCAGATAGCATAGACTCGTAAAAGTTCCTTGATGAGGACCTAGCTGCTCCCAATGTTGATATAAAGGACTCATTCTCAGCTAATGAAAACGAACAATTTACTCAATTTAATATCAACTAATTTAAACATAATCAGGATTATTATATTCTGTGTCTACCAATAGATCTCCATAAATACTACACACTGGCACTCCGACAGCCAGCTGCTGTCAATCAAACACAACCAGTACTGGCATGTACCTCCAGTTGGCATATCAAAACTTTTTGAGATTATTTTTTTAAAGCTAAAAGGGAGGACTGAATAAATATCATAATTCGATTATTTCGCCTGACTCAACGCCTACTTCTGTGAAAATATAGATATATACTTAAAATAGAAAACTCAAACTTCCGTGTCACACACAATCAAATACATTTCTATTCTGAATCTATAGCCAAAGGTTCATAAAACCACCCTTATATATACCTTGTATAATGTTAACAATTTCTTCCTGTTTCTTTTTTTTTCGGGTGGCCAAGTTTGATCCAAAATGAAACATTCACAAGTCATATTACAAACACTTTCATTGTCTTGACCTCTTATTGCCACATGAGGTCACTGTGCAACATGAACATATTTCTCAGGTAAAAAAAAAGCTGTCTTTGTGAAATCAAAGCTAGTACCAGTATTAACCGATGGGATTTTTGATGATTCTTTGATCTTTTAATTTCATCAAGTTATATCGAAAAACACATTTGCTGGTACTGTGTGGGCTCTGTATGCAGACTGTGTATTGTGTCACCTTCCATTCACTTCAGTCTAGGATTGCTGTCTGAGAGATTTAGGGGTAACAGCCTATGTCCTGTGTTGATAGCACTTTAACAGTCTCTCTCAACAGGTGAGTGTCTCATCTGTCTGGGACTGGTCTGTAAAAGTCTAACATTAAGACCAGTGTGAGTTCAGGTCTGATGCAACACCTGGTGAAGTTCTTCTTCTGAAACAGCCTGGCTACAGAATAAATTAATAAAAAAACAGTACCTAACCACAAATCCTTCTCACACTTCTGTCTAATGACATAACATGTGTTAATTGGTGGCAGCATTATAAGTGCAGCTGGTGAGAATATTTTTGGATTGAAATAAATGTGTTATTAAAATAAACTGTTTGAATAAAGACAAGATTAAAAAAGGGTATTGGTTTATTCCAGTGCTTTTTATGAGGTTGCCGTGTTTTTGAGTGAGAGAAACAGGTGACGTGCGTGAGCGTGTGCTTGAATTGTGCGCGTGGCCGCGGCAGGCGTTGTCCACAAACCAATCAGACCGCGAAATGTAGCTGCATCAAGTTCACCACTGTCAGGAACCGGAAAACTAATCATCGTTCCGTCACAATAAAAGCATATGGCTTAAAAGCACATGGTGTCTACCACAATAAGTTATGGCACAGTTAGATTATATATTGAATGAAACAATGGAATCAAAAATGGAATTCAGCCCACATCGTGGAGTAAATGTGCTCGAGTCTTTTCCAGATTCAAACAATATTGGTTGAATAAATGTGTGTTAATGTGTATACTCCTGAATTGTGTAATTTCCATCTGCTCTGGGAGGACTGTTTTAGAAACCCCACAACCAAAAAACAGATGGAAAAAACATATTAAATGCAAAAACAATAATTATGAGACCAATAAATACTCAAAGTTTAATGAGTTGTTGTGCTTTGTCATGACATTAAATTGTATAAATAATAGAAAACATTTAATTGGATTAGTGATATATTTTATCGACAAATCAAGCTATTCAGCTGTGAGTTATTCCCACACTCTTTTCACAGTAGTTTGACCAAATAACTAAATAAAACGAGTAAAGGCATGGCAGTTTTATTTATAAACCACATTTAATATACAGTGCTGGATTCAAGATGCTTTACCAGGCCATTAAAAACAAAGAAGTAGAGAGATTAATCAAGGTAAAAGAAGGGATAAAATTGTTATTAATATATATAATTAATTAGGTTGAATGAGTTAAATGATAAAAAACGTATACAAAATACCAATAAAATCGATAGAAATGTACAAAATAATAAAATAATAATAGAATAAAATACAATAATGATATGACTGTTCATGGCACTTGGAGTTCAATGGCTTGTATTTAGCTATTGCACAGATCGTAGTTTATTTTGAAAAGCAGTGACGGAAGTGGTGGGTTGCCCTGTGCCAGCTGGACGCTGCTGTGGAGGACAGAGTCTCCAGATGAGGAGCATCAGTTGACGTGAGGACATGATCAGAGACACAGCAGAGCCTGGACACGCTGTCTGTGTGTCATGGATTAACATCAACATCGTGCTGGTAAGTTTCCTGTGATGATAACTCTGAAATGTGCCTTCAGTGGAGAAAAGCATGTCTACTGTTAAAATATGTAATTCATATATTTATATTTAAGCAGCTACAATGAACTGTTCCTTTTATGAAACAAACCGGTTGTCTGTGTTGTCATGTTACTGTCACGCCTCATGTCATGAAATCTAACTGTCACCAACACTGGGCCCAGTAACGCCAATTTGACTGGCGTGGGCTTTTAACACTTGTTGGCATCCCAGCCTCGAATGGAGCCTGAGCTCTGGTTTTAGCACAGAGCCAGGCTCCTAAATTAGGCGGCTTCATCCGTCGTGTTTTCTGTGAGTAGACACATTTGCTCCGTCGTTTAATTCGGATTACATATATTAGGCTACACAAATACACATTGATTTGTCTTTATTATTATTAAGTGTCCAGCTTCCACTTATTGTGGCAATTCACCTGTTAACGCAACCCTCAGGCTCCCTCCACAGACACGCAGCACACCAACGGAGAAAGTCGTTCATTTATTGCAGTTAAATGTTGATTATCATTATTATCGTTAAATCATGATTTACCAAATGTGTGTGTCCGCAGAAAGGCAAGGATTTGTGAATTTAAATAACATTTGTAATTCGCTTTATCCTCCTAGCATATAGAAGACAAGTCAGTGTGTGTTGCCGAGCAACATCTTCCTTTCCGTTTAAAGCCACTGTATTCCTCCCTGTCAGAGTGCTGTGCTACTGTTGTAAGAACAACCCTCCTCTGATCTGTCCCTGAAGATTGGATGATCAACTCAATCTGAGATTCCAGTGAAATTCAAAAGCCTCCATCCTGTTGTTAAGTGATTCACAAGCTGAATAGAAATTAGCCTATGAAATCCCTGGTGGCTGCTGTGGCGCTACATGTGCAAATGAGCTGTTATCCACCTTGCTGTTTTATTTCTCATTCATCTTTTATTTCTTATTCATCTCTCTGCCAGAATAATGTGAGGATGTGTAGTGTGGAGGGAGATGGGGGTTAGTTACTTGTGGGGTGCTTGGTCTTTTGTGAAGCAATGGGGTGGTGGGTGTTTGTGTGCTTTGACTCATTATGCATACTGTGTTGACCCTGCCAGGCTTGAGAGCTGCAGTCCCCCGGGGGAGTAAAAGCCGGCGTGCTGAATATTTTGGTGGAGGCTTCTCCTGCTGTGTGTGCCAAGATGGGGAACGGATTATCGGACCATCACTCTCTCCTCCCATGCCTCCCTTCCTTCAAGGCTCTTCACATTGTCATTTTAGGACTGGACTGTGCGGGAAAGACTACAGTGCTTTATCGTCTGCGTTTCAATGAGTTTGTGAACACTGTCCCAACCAAGGGTTTTAACACAGAGAAGATCAAAGTGTCAATCAAAGGCAGCCGGCGGACGGCGTCTTTCCACTTCTGGGATGTCGGCGGCCAGGAGAAGCTGCGGCCGCTGTGGCGGTCTTACACGCGCTGTGCAGATGGCATCGTGTTCGTGGTGGACTCTGTGGATGCGGAGCGCATAGAGGAGGCCAAGACGGAGCTGCACAAGATCACGCGGCTGGCAGAGAACCAGGGCGTGCCAGTTCTGGTGGTGGCTAACAAGCAGGATCTGAGGAACTCACTCAGTCTGGCTGAGATGGAGAGTATGTTGGCTCTGGGCGAGCTCAGCACGGCCACACCCTGGCACCTACAGCCCGCCTGTGCTATCATTGGCGAGGGGCTGCAGGAAGGTCTGCAGAAGCTGCACGCCATGATCATGAAGAGGAGGAAGATGCTGCGGCAACAGAAGAAGAAGAAGAGATGATTTGCTGAGAGTGGGAACTACAACATGTGAGCAGGATTCTGAGGCAACATGACAGAAGTTGATTGTGTTTGCTAAGAAAAGAGACAAAACTATTCCTGTCCAGTTGGGCTTCCCCTCTCAAGTCTGCCAAGCTGAGATTGAGCATTCCCGTGGAACTGTTGGAGTCAGCCATGGTTTGGCTCCCGAGGAGGACTGCGGGATTGATTTTTGCCCTGTGGACTCTCCCGTAAAGACAGTACAGTATAATGCTATACAGAAGAAAACTTTGAAGTTTACACTGAAGTCTTAGTGAGGGACAATGAGCTCTGAGTTGTCTGTTTTATGTAATTTGTTAAAAGACATGCTGCTTCTCCAGTCTTTGAATTTGTATTTAGTCAAAGCTTAAATTAAGATTACAGATTGAGCCATATTTGGAAAAAATGAAAAAACATCAAAGTGGCAAACGCCAGTGGACAGAGTACTGGATAATTGTACTTAGGTGAAAGTACTCATAACTTGTGTACTCAGATGTGGTAGCTCAGAGGGACTTTAAAGAGCATTATAGCTTTAAGGTAGAAAGGCATATACACTGTTCCCTTATGAGAACAATACAGAGCCCTTATGATACATTCCTTCTTTAAAGACACAGATTACACCTTCCTATGGCCTTACTAGAATAATCCAGAAAAATCTGAATATAAATAAATAGTGACGATCAATAAAGAAAATATATGGCAGGTTTCCATAAATCCAAGTAGAAACAGCAGAATAAAGCATCACTATGACCAAAAGCAATATTAACAATATAAGCTCTACAAACACATGTAAGAATAACAAAAAGAAAGTTTGCGCGGTCCTCCCAGACTGTGAAGTACACACGCACACAGCGCCACATTGCTAAGCAGCATAGTGATCTATGGTCGCCTCTTGACAGGAAGCTATGACAGTCAGTGGATTTGTTGTTGTATTTACTTGTCTGAATGTCATTATTTGAGCCGCATTCACTGTGAAGTCCCAAAAGTATCAAAGTAGAATACTTAAGAACAACATTACCCAAAATACTTACACAGTACACAGCAAGTGACTTCTTGTCACAGTCATTTGAGTAAATACCCATTACACCCCTGCAGTAAAGTCACAGTATTTTGTATCCATGTTACAGTGTGAGTCCAGAAGTTTACATGAAGATTGATGGTGGTGTACTTAATACAGTGATGCACAACAATCGACTAATCTGAGCAGAGCCACAGCCGAAAGTCTTCACAACACATCAGTGTTAAATGTCAGGGTTTTGGTGTCAGTCCTTCCGAGTGAAGAAACACTTGTTTTTAAACTCGTCACTCAACTCCGACATGAAGTACACAGCAGTGAGGGAAGGAGAGTCTGTTTTATTTTCACTGACAGTTGCAACAAAAGATCAGAGTGCAGTGCAGACACACTGCTCGGTTTCTATTAGTACAAGGCTGCTAGTTGCTCTGTACCAGTCCATGACCATAGTTGCGGTTGATGATTGAAAGTTACACAGTTTAAAATCATCAATATGGAAAGTCAGTTAGATGCCAAAGAATCTTGAAGTTGTTAATATATCACCTGATATATTATCAGGATTAAACTTGAAAACCTTAATTATTGACGCTAAACATTTAGTATTGGTAAAGCCATCCTACCGTGTGAGTTAACATTGTGTCAGCTGGCTAATTTTCAACATAACATAACTTGATCTAATGTTATATGTATTAACATATGCAGCCATACATTTGTTTTTTTATAAATAAAAGACTAAAATGCTCCTAATGATGCTTAAATCAGAATCTATCTGCTGAAAGATTGAGTAGTATGAATTTAACTTTCAGCAGCCTGGATTTGAAACCACTTTTTCATAATTTGCAATACATTTTGTAAAATTTGCTAATGCGCTAACATTAGTTGGCTCTCCCTGCAAGTCAACATTCCTTAGCTAACAATAGTGAGCTCATTGGTATAACCTACCACTGCTGTTTACAGTGATTCTGCATTAATGCTCGGTAGTTAGCTATCATTATCCATCAGTCTAATTTAATATAACCGCATTTGTCAATCATAGATTCAGCTTCAACCATTTCCCTCTGTCATAGTCCATGTTTCAGTTTTTAAGTCATGTAAATAATGAATAACAAACAATTATAAACTGTGATGAAAGATTTTGTAGCTGGATAATTAGATAAATGAATAAAAGGTCAATTCAAAATAGAGGATTTCAAAAACAGTGTAAGAGCCAGCAGTTGTCTCCTAGTGGCTGTAACAGGAGAGAATGATTGGCTGCTGGGAGAAGCTGTGACTTCATCACCAACACCGCTCCATGTACGTGTGTCTTGTGGATTTGTAAACGTGTTGATCGACAGGCTAAGCTGGCCCAGCAGGAATAGTCCCCTGTCGAGTGTCCGTCCTCAGATACAGGCTGGTGTCCGAGCCAGTCTCACCTATCTGACCACGCCGAGCCCGCGCCTGAATGCACTTTAGTGGTCCTTGTCCCGAGCCTCAAATGGACACTGACGAGAATTATGATTCTAGAAGTGAAAGAGGTTGAAACATTGCTTCAAAGGAAGCGTTTTACACATCTCACTGTTCCCATATTTCACTCCCCCACTCTTTTTGTAAGGGGTTTGATATTTATGTGTTTTGATCCACTTTGTTCACTTGGAATAAAAGCAACAACAGGTTGGTGACACAGGGACTGTTTTTTTTTCTTTACCTCACCGGTGCCCTTGATCAGCTCAGAGTACACCAGGCTCCAGGTTTCCTCTCCACATGTTGGTTTATGTGTAACTGACACAGCAAAAGAGTCGGGGCTGCTTTCTAAGGAAAACGAGGTCACTTTCTCCTACACTGTGCATCACTTTATCCTCCCAGCGCCCGGAACATAAGCTTGTTGCAATATGAATATTCAAACGAAAGCTAATGAGGGACAAAACACTGCATCTATTTATATTAGCTGCTAATCCTTAGAGATTTAAGACATTGTTGCTTAAAAGCCAAATGTTCAACAATTTACCGCAACGGTCGCTAAAAGAAATAAATCAAGAAAATTGTTAGATTGTGGTTAAAACATTTTGTTGCAATTTTGTTGAGCCTCTGTGATCAAGAAATCCATTCGAATTGAGCCTTTATCTCTTGATTTTGAAATGAGCATTTTAACCAGAATAAAAATATCTAAACTAAAGGTCTGCCTTCGAGTTTTTCTGAATATAACATTGTGTCATTATTATCAATATACTGATTTTGATTACTAAAAAAGGGAGTAAGTGGACCCTGAGCAAATGTGCTCGAAAGGAACTTTTAAGAATCCTATCTACTCTGCCTAATCTGGAATTTGTTTCTGTTTTGTATAGACAGATTGAAACATAATAATCAATAATATATACCAACACCAGAAAAAACATGACTCTGCCCTTTTCAGCAGCCAGTGGCATTTTAATGTTACTGAACTCAGGTTTTTGGAGTTGGTTCAGAAACATACCCTGTGAGAATTGACTTTGACATTCACCAGCACTTTTTAGCTGTAATCTCTGCAATGGTTTGTCTCATTGTTGTTTGCCAAAAAAAAACAAATCTCACTTAAACCTTACAATAATTGTATTACATGACAAAATATTAAATCCAGACTATATGAAGCCAAAAATAATTTTTCAACGCTATTCCCATAAATTCACCAACTAACTGTGATTGGCTCATACCTCATATCAACATATAACATTTAATATTATGCATCCTCACGTGTTGATAAATAGGTATAGATTACTTTTACAATACAAATATAAGGATATAAATTAATCCGGACAATTTCTCATCAAAATTATCAGCAAAAGGCATACAGCATACAGAGGGTTACATTCCCATGCTAGTTTTATGCACCTTTCTTATTCACTGGTGATGTGAAACCTACACATTTCTTGGGATTTGTAAAAGCTCCTTAATATGTGAGTATTAAACAAGCAAATGTTTAACATGTTCCAAAAAAAGTATTTCTAGACAAATGGAGTCAGCAGAATGACATACAGTTTAGTGAGGTTACAGTGAATTTAATTTACATGAGGTCCGTGCAGCGCAAATTCACAACATGATCCTCAGGACTAAGATCGTCCTGAATTATGTCTCCGAGCCAACAGGGACACATTGAATTCTCAGTAGTCTGATTGCCGTTTGGTGTGAATTCTGTACAGATTCTTTGGATGGTACACAAAGCAGCAAGTCTGACATGTGTCAGTTTGTGGTGCACTGTTAGTCCTGGGAGCTGTGCTCAGTGTGTTTCCAGAGAAGTGAGGGCAGCTCTGGCTCAGACGGGGTCTGCTTTGAGAACAATACCAGGCACAAGCACATGGAGGAAGGAGATTATGGAGTATGAGGAGGGGGGTGGGGGGAGCACACAAACGGTTAAGGTCTGATTTCTGTTAGACTTTTTTTCTAGTGGGCTTGAGGCTTAGTCATTTGGTACAGTTCCATGCAGGCTCTGCCTCCTGGCCATCCAGCCAGGAATAATGGGGTTGAAAGTGACACATACCGTAGCTTTTTCAGAGAAACTGAAATATGTGGGCAGGCTGGCTTCCCAGCATGCTCAGCTGAGTCCAACCACCTCAAAATGAATTTAAAATGAGAAGTTGTTCATGCCAATTCTAATAAGTTTGCAACTGTTGGATCCTTGCATAAAGTGGGGAGGAAAACATTGTATTGTTTTGATCTATATTTCATCACCATGGTTTATGGGTGTATCAGAATAATAATGATACATAGACAAGTTCAAATCCTCATTAGGGCTGACTATGCACAGAGCTTTCTGATGCCCCCCTCATATCAGCAGCATCCTTCCTTTACACCAATGTGTCTCCTGACCAGCGACACTATATTTTCCATTGCACAAAGCTCACAATGGGCAGGGTGGCATGCCAGGTTGAGCCCCGCCCTCCTCCCATGGCCCTTGGCTACAGGATATGACCAACACAGCTTCAGCACAGTGACAGAGGTTTTCAGGGGTCACTTGTCGCCAACATTTACATCAGCTGGCCTGATCTGGATCACACACACACACTGGTCGCAACTCTTCAGTTTGATCCAGGACTGATTAGCAGTTGATTTATAAGTCAGCAGAGGGACCAGCTTCGAAACAACCTCGATAGCACAATGGTTCTGCTCAAAATGTGTCGAAACATGGGTGGGTCTCTTGTTAGAACCAAAATAATAATTAAAAAAAACTCAATAGAGCCAGTTAAAGAACCAGAAATGATTTGGTTCCAGTGATCTCACTGAACTGGAAAAAAATTGTGAGTTATCAATGAGACCATGGATTTCTGACAACCAGAAAACATCCATGTTTCCTGGAGCACCCTGTTGTTTTCACAATCTCAACAAGACAAGACTCTAAAGAGTAAGCAGAACAAAGACTATCATTTGAGCGATGTAGGGCTTTTCCATCATAGAGGAAGTAAATGTTCAGAGCCATGATATGAACAGCAGTGAGCAGTTGACCCACCATGGTGCAGTGCACGTGTTATGACATGGCACAGCACTGAAAGGTTAAGTTGTTGGCCTTGATGGTGTGTTGGAGAAGTGCTGCTCACAAACCGAAACCACAGTCTGTGAACTGCAGCTCATCTTCAGCACACTGTGACTGTTTCAGTTTGTGCCATATCTCCCTTCATTGATTCGGTCTCATTCACTCACCAAATAGCACAGGATATGTCAGCACGTGGTTGATTGGATCGGATTTGACTGAATAATACCATTTGCTCAAGAAGCTCTGCTAACTTGGTGAAAACGAAACGTCTCCCGATTGGCAAGCTTTTAATGTGAAGCAGCCCAGCAGTGACTTAACAAAGCTCTAATACAGATGAAAATAATCAGTTGGGGTGATATCTTAAAGTAAACTATTAAAATGCACATCAGAGGGATTCAGAAACAGGCTACAAAACTTACTGAGACCTAAAGACAGCAAGACTTAAGAAAAAAACATTCTCTCTGGGGTGAACAGCACATTTTCAGATCTGCTCATATGTAGAAATGGAAATCTGACTGGAATCAGGCAACTGATCATGTGACTTAACACTCAACCAGGGGTCTCACATGATCAGGCCGGGAACAGAATGGCCCTTGGAGACAGTTTCTCAATGTCCGCCACATCTTTATAATTTGTAGTAAAATGTTTGCCTGTAACCCTAACTGTTACGGTTACTGAAGCCTGAAACATGCTTCTCCGACTGCGTCTGCGTCTTTTCACGCCGCTGTGGCGCAAGACTCGTTGTCATTCATGCTTCCCCAACCGTTGCGCGTCTTACAAAGCAATTCCGCGCCAGAACACTAGGCGGAGTAATGCTTTTTGTCGAAGACGACCTGAGAGACGCCTTCTTTGTGGGTGTGGCAATCGTTGTTGACTGTTTATTTACCTTCTACCAGTCGTGTTCTCCATTACAAACACACGGTGAACCATGGCAGAGAGTGTATTCACAATTCCAACCGAACAACAATTGATTGAGATGGAGCTGCTGGACATTGAAGAGCAACTTCTTATAATTTTAACTTTAAAATCTTCCGTTGTTTCTGCCTGTATTATGGGGCATGAAACCGGAAATGCAGCTCCAGAAGGGATGTACAGCAGACCAATCACAGCCTTGCGGGCTGAGTGAGCTTGCGGAGCTTTGCCGAAATTTTTTAAAAAGTGGGGCGACGCCCGTCAGCACGTAAGAAGTCTGTAAATCAAATACTTGTTTTCCCTTCCAGAATCGAATAAAAAAACAAAAAAACACAATCACGTAGTTACTTCACCAACATGAACAGTATATAGCTGGGTTTGTGTATTGCAGCCACACCCAGTGGTCCAGTCTTTGATGCCCCTCTTTCTTATTGCTGAGGAAATGGTCTATGAAAGCCCAACAATCCATCTGAAGAGTGTGTATCCAGCAGGAGGGATGTGAGGTCTGTGGGGTCTGTTCAAGCTGATCGATGACTGTGTGAACTGCTAATCTGATCCCCAGTCAGTGTGAGCTTCGAAGGGTGTAAACACTGCGATGATCATAGCGGAGGACAGGAAAGGAGATAAGGAAAGAGGAACCACTCCCTTTCCTGAGAAGAGCCGGGCTGTCTGCCACTGCAACCCCACCCCCGAAACCCAGCCGTACTCAACCCTCAAACACTGAGTGACGCAAGAGTGGGACAGTTATCACCAATTACTCTATTGTCTCCAATACTGCCATTGGGAAGAGGGTCGGTTGATCTGTCCGTCCAACTTATAACTCTAAGATACTTCTTGGCATATTGTCATGAACTAAAATACATCCACACTCCCCGGCAAATGAACCCTTCTTTATTTACATGACCCCATGACTTTGCCTGTAAGACTATCCTCAGATACATAATAATAGAATATCTCTAAGAATATCTAAATCAGCAGAATTCATCAATCAGTTCAGCCCCTGGGAACCTTTGACAGGTATTCAGACCAAATACAGCTATATGTTTATATAACTTAAGCTGTTTTCAAACCAAACTGAGGACTGCATGTCTTCGGTGTCCAGCAAAATAAATGAACCTGCATGGCTTTATTTACAGAGCAATGTGATGCCATCCACCAAGACGATGTTCTGGCCAACCAAACGAAACTCACATTCCACCTACACTACTTTTTCATGATGAAAATCATATATCTGCTCTTTAGCTCTTAGTCGCCATGGTTAAATATAAATAGTGGAAAAGATGCAGGACAGTCAAATCCTGCTTGATTATTACAAGAACCTGTGCAGTGCTGTGGAGCCTTGGATTTCTTGTCTCACTTCACACAATATGTCCCGACCAATACAGGCCACTGTGCAGCAGTGTGTTGAGCCAAATGTTCCCAGTGACTAAGTCAACTCACTTTACAGTTTAGCATATTCACAATCTTAGTATTTACACATGACAATATTTGTGAATTAGGAATAAGCAGAGCTGATGCTGGCACTTGACCAAAAGCAAAACATTTTACACATTTTAATTTTGATCAGATGAAGGAACTTAGCAAATGTATTACCATCTACCATCCATCAACACAGAGGCCGTTCTGTACCTGCTTTAGGAAATATATGAACTATATTAAGATGGCTACTTGTCAGTCATTCAGTTTTGTGAGTGTGTGAGTGTATGTGGAAATCATATGTTTGGAACAGGTTAGATGAATACAGACGCAGACCACTGGAACAAAGAGATGATTTTGTGTTGGGCCCATATCTGGGATTTGTTCAACCATTTATATATATGATATCTATTTTGTGTGTATCATGCTATTATTACAGACGGCTGTAGCATTTCTGATATGAAGATGTCCCCACAGTTTAAACTATTACACAAAGTGTTATACAGCTATGATTTCAACATGAGTCACTCCAGCTACCATCATCTGCAGGCCAGCTGTGTTGATGTTGATCGCTCCAAACATCCAGAGAGCAGAGAGCAGCCTGTGCCGGGACATATTATATAATCTCGACCTCTGCTAGCCCTTTCCACTGTTGCTCTCTTTTATCTCTGTTTAAACAGAAGCAGCCATAATCTCTGTACTGGAATCAAAGGAACTTTGAAGTTTTAAAGAAACCTCAAATGTGCCCAGCTTGTTTATTTTACCTGCATCGGAAAAACTGGTTTCTCTCATCAAGAACATAAATGTGTCTCTCTCTAAATCTCAGGAATTCTCCTTCTGGTCATGGGCTAGTTAAATGAAGGTCTAAAGTCCAAGACGTCATAGAATCTGTGTTAAAACACCACCACCTTGTTCTTGGCTAGACAAAAAAAAAGGCTTCAATTGATCTGTGTGCCACAAATCTCATCGGCTACAAATCCTAGCTCACACTTCAAAGACATTCCAAATGTAATTAAACATGTTTAGGTTCTGTAGTTCTGAGGGGCAAATCTCTGTGATCATTGAACATGATGTGGGGATTTGCTATGCACATTTTCTTATGAATACAGTATCTCTGTGTACAGAAACTGAGGAAATCTAGTTACTGTGAATATACTGTACAGTTAACAATGTTCAGTTTGTCATCCTTCATTTGGCAGATAGAGTATCTATTCAACTTTATACACATGGGGTCCACACATATGAGGCAACATTAATTGTATATCACAGACCTTTGGACACATTTGGGTATTTAGGTCAATCCCACAGGAAATTATCATTTATCTAACAATTAAATGAAATTTGACACTGTAGGGCAGGGTAAGCTATTCTATTACACAACTTTAAGCATATTATAAATGCAATTTGAATTTTTAAGTGTGTGTTACCATTTGGAAGGTTAAAGACACCTGATAAGTCTGCCCTGTTTGTTTTGATCAGAATTGCCCTTTACAAATACAATTTTTAATTGAATTGAATTTTATTTGTAATAAAAGGATTTTACAGATCACTGATTTAATATATGATAAACTCCATTATGTACTAGTGGACGCCTAGCATCAGTGTGGATGTAGCCTAGATCATGTTGAATGTGGTCTTGATTCCGATAAAGTGGATTGTGGCAGAGCTGCTTGAAGTCCAGGTGTTGTAGGGGGTTGGAGGGAAGGGAATGAAAAGTTCCCCTAAGTTTTCTCAGTTGTTTGAGACAACATGATGGTAATGGAACAATGGTGATCTGCACCCGCTTTTCCAGGCACTTGGTGATTGAGGGAAGTGCAACTTGCTGTAAGTGATTAAACTGTGATCGGATCAGGGTTTTCTTTGGCACAGGATTCATGCTCGACGTTTCCAGAGGGTGGGAACTGTTGAAATCCAGTACAATTCACAGAAGAGCGAATGACGTACAACAGAGAGCTCCTTGGCACAGGCTCGGGGCCTTGAGCTCAGCTGTTGTCCCGGGTGTGGTGAAACCGGGGCTGGTAGAGCTGTCAGCAGCTCCTCTGCCTCGGCGGCACAAGTAATGATGTCACAGCAGCCAGAGAGAGAGGGGGGAAAGTGACAGGGTCAGTTTCTGTTGAGAGGGGGGGATAGTTGTACACAGATGATGATCTTTCCTTTTATAAATGTTTGTCTTGACATGTTATCTTAGCGTTACCTTTGTTGAAGCCATTTTTTGGCTGATCATGAATCTTAGGGGAGCCCAGGTTGTCATGCCCATAAAGTGCTTGGTGGTCGTGGTTTCTTTTACTATAAAAAACGTACATTTATCCAATAGCTGTGTCCCAGTTCAGGGGCAGCCTTCATAGGAGAAGGCAATTTACGTGGCCAACAAAGGAGGCGGCCATTGGAAGATTGTTCTCTTCACAACAGCAACAAATCCTCCAGACGAGTTAGGTAAGGTAGAGGCAGGATGTAAAGTATAAATTCAATCAAATATATTTGTTTGCAGCACATTAACACCTTTGTCTGCAATTTATCACCAAAAGCTTTCTTGATGTCTTAGTTGCCATCTTCTACGTGTATGTCAACTTTTTTTTCCTTCTGAGATCTTAGCTCTTTCATATATATCATATATATATTTTTCTTTTTTGAGTCAAGTGTTCGCTCCCCCATCAAAGTCCCCCCGCTCACATCAGATTCTCCTGACCGTCTGCTGACTTTCTACGAGGCGGCCAGGCAGAGAGAGTCAGGAGATAATCTGGAGGCTCTCACTCTGACCTCACAGGGGTCAGTAAAGTGATGCATTAGCAAGTCCAGACTAGTACAATACAAGTTGTTTATTTTCCTTCAGGCCCAACCCATTGAAATAAAATACTGGTGTGGAATGAACCTTAAAGTGTGTCTTTCTGGGTAAAACTGTTTTAGATTTCATGCAGCTTGCGACCTCATTTATCATGTAATATTCAGGTCCACTATCTTGGTGAACTCACAATCTGGCATCCTCTACATCAGATTTGATCAAGCCTTATATACAGGGGCGGCTGTGGCTGAGGGGTAGAGTGGTCGTCCTCCAACCTGAAGTTCGGCAGTCGGATCCCCAGTCTGACCCATCTGCATGCCGAAGTGTCCTCGGGCGAGATGCTGAACCCTGGATTGCCCCCCATAGAACAACATAGTGCTGCGAATAGATGCACTTTATGAATGTGTGTGTGAATGGGTAAATGTATAACTGTACTGTAAAGAGCTTTGAGTGGTCATCAAGACTAGATAAGCGCTATATAAATACAAAACCATTTACCATCTTTTTCAGGTGTCTAGCAGAGTCAGACGTATTAGGTAATTATTATGAAAAGGTTAAGTGTTATGTGTTCCTACTGCCAGCAGCGGGAACACCTTCCTTCAATCACACAATGTACTCGTCCAGTCAAAATATTATTCCTCCCAGATGCAGTACTTGTGATCTGGCCAAGAGCATCTGGACCCGACTGCAGGCCTGTTTCTTAATGTTCCACAGCTGCCTCTTGCTGGAGCCACGTCGACCATTTGTACAAACATCAAAACACAGAGGATGACACACTGTAGCTAATCTGACTGCTGCAGGCACACACACTCACACAGTTTCAGGACACAAGATCATTATCAATTGAGATTGAGCTTTTATGCTTCTCTCCTCGTCTTTGTGTTGGGCTGTTAATGTACTGACCATAATACGGCTCCAGTCGGTCTGAATTGTTATTGGGATCATGTGGTCCATTGTTTGAGGAAAAATGAATGCATGTATATTTGTGGTGTTACGGTTCCGAGTGCTTAGAGCAGGAAAAAAGACAGAAAGTAAAACATTAAAAGTTTAATGTTACTTATTATGGACGTTCTATCTGCTTTCCAAGACCTTGTAGAGTGTGAAAGAAATATTAAATATATGTTTTTTGAGAAAATTTATGGGAAAGTCATCATGGTATTCATATGTTGATCCTATATGATATAATATATGATAATATATGATATAAAAACAAGTCATTGAGAGGTGAAAAATGAATTTCCCCTCACTCTGGTTCAATGTGACCCTGACTGTCTATAGTGATTTTTCAAGTGATTTTATTGAAGATATTTGAGTAAATGAAAGGGAAGCAGCTAAATTTTCATTATGGCATTTATAACTTGTGTCCTATCAAAAACTATTATAAAAAATCCTTAAGAGGTGACAAAGAATTTTCTCCCCAGTATTGTTAATGGCGACCCCCACTGTCCGCATGTCTGCCTGCTGCTCCCAGCTGCTTCTCCTCTTTCCTGAATAATATAAGAAGGATTTGTCGCTGTTGTGAATGCAGAGAACCTCCCGCTGTGTTGACCATGTGTGAAAGGCTAACTGCGGGTTAACTCGATTGCCAAATCCCTGGATTTTACCCGCAGGTCATGTCTGCAAAAGGCTTAAGTGTCCTATTGACAGAAATAAATAAATAAAGTGAAAATCAGCTACACACACACGTCATTGCTTTCAATTCGCTCTAGTATTTGACTTGTCAATAAATCTGTCAAAGTAAACATTGACAGGCGGGATTATGCTAATCCCCTAAACCAATGTAAATTCCCAGTCTCAGTAGGAAGCCCCTCTCCCCTTGGTGTCATTCTTCCTGCGCTGCACGACCTCGACACTGATGTTAATGACCTCAGAGGGAGAAGAACAATGGCTGGGCGGAATGTGTTTTCCTTTGGAAAAAGGGAGGAGGACACAAGGAGGTTCACTTTAGCTGCAGTCATCAAAACTACAAAACATCTTCTCTGACCCACAAATCAGCAAAGGCCAGGTCAAAGTTAGCTTTTTTCTAATCATATGAAAAAATGATACGCGTACAAAAACTTTCTCCCTGAAAATTTAAAAGAGCTCCCTCTTATGCAGGCTGAGACTTTCTGAGATTTTCTAAGATTTTACTTCATACTTAACTTTATTTAACTGTGTGATGTACACCCTCATAAAGTATGTCACTCAGTAGCTTTACAGACACATAAGCCCGAGATATAACAGGTTAACAGGTATACCTGGTTTCAGTATAAACATGTTTCTATGTACATGGTCAGCTGCCTGGTTCTCGGTGCAGAACTGTGTATGTCATTTTTACTGAGGTGCATGACTTTATCAGTAACGGTCTGTCCTGACTACATATGACCCAATACTCATTTTAGTTCTATTTTGACAGTTTTTGTACCACATTGTCCGTCATTCAATGCACATTGTGGACCTGAGTATAAGTAAGTGGAGCAGTTAATATGTGATAAGTTGCAGAAAGATCAATGCTACAAATGAGAAAGCAGCAATGGCAAAAAGCAATAACAGGGATTTGCAAAACATGCTATTAGAAATTGTAAATGATCTATAGAGCATTTTTAGTCTTGATGACTTTGTACATGGTTATCCATGTTGCCTTCTTCCAGAAGGGGGTCGTGTGATAGAAGCCTTACAAATCAGCAAGGTTATGTCATGATCGAAAACACCCAATCAGTAAGCGGATGTTATTATCTACATCATTGCTTCCAAACATCTCAGTTTCCGTCTCATTCAGACTAAAACTCAGAGCTGGGGTTTTTATACAAAAGCGGGGCCAACAGCGTTTCCAGACTTCTTAGCAGCTCTAAAGCTCCGTAATGTGGACAGAAGGCATATCAGTAGCATTTTCTAACAAAAACGTTTTCAACTAGTAATACAATGAACAATGATGGGTCAGCCCACTCTTTTTTGGTGATCAGTACAGTAAGAGGTGGATTTTTTAAATTAAACAAAGTTTTGTCTCTCCTTGGTGCCACTCCTACAGCTAGTCCAATAGGTGCCGTATGTCTTAGAACAGGTCTTATTGGACAACATTTTCCAGACTTTTTCTGCAGCAGGAGAGTCCTCACGCAAGAGACAGGATATAACGTTTAAACTCCATTGAGGAAATCACATGTTTTCAACTTGCGTACTTTGTGATCCCGAAAAGCTCTTGAATGTTGTTGTCTTTCCAAGTTGACACATTTGTTGGCATCATCTACATGTATGGCCCCTCTTTTGCACCCTGAGGTATTTGTTCTTTTTGTTGGTTATTTTTCAGTTTAGCATCCCAGGCGACACGCTCACCCGCTCACTGTGAGTTTTCTGGAGATGTTCTTCCTGTATTCTCACATGGAGTCATTCAGACATTTTCATTTTACTACAGGCCTCAAAGGAAAAGTTCTGAAAAATGTCTCGAATAACTGACTAAGATATTTGCATTCTCACCTACAGTCCCTCCAGCAAAAATTTGGAATATGTCAGATCAGTGAATGTCTGAAAGCATCTTTTGTTACATCATCACATTGCATTTGTGAGAATATCACGATGATATAAAAAGTGCAACAGAACATACAGTACAGGCTCTCCCACTTCAGAAGAAGGGTGGCTCTGGGGTTATCAGTGACCACAGAGTGCCGTTATCTGTTTCCTGCTGTATAGTGCCCGGCTAAAGCCAGGACTTAAGTTAGGGCTCTTTGAGCTATGTATCGTATTGAGTCTCTAAATTAATGAAAATTCAATGACAGGCTGATTATTTTAATTAAATTTTAATCACTTTTTCCTTTGACAGTGCAATCTCATCACCAGGTCAATTTCACAGCAGTATGGAGCTTTTGGTTACATGATATGAGTAACACATAAAAAATTACCAACAGCTCATGCCATTCTTCAGCAGGCTTTCCAGGGACAGTTTTCAAATCCCAGTGGTTGAACAACAATCATTAATTTTGTCTCATACAAAGACAGATATGCACCTATTTTTGAATCTGGAAAATATCATTTTTTGTTACTCAGACTGTTATCATGCAGAGAGGCTTCATGTTGCCCTACATATTCTGTTTTGAGACTTCCACCGCCAATCAAAGATAAACTGTGTCAGAGTTATTTCAATTCTGAAACAAGTCCCATGGCCCAGAAAACCTAGGGACAACCCTGTGGCATTGATTGTGGCAATAAGGTCAAACAACGAGATGGTGAAGTGAGGAAAAGGCATCAATAAGAATTTTACTGATCCATTTGAACAGTTACTATTCAGACCATATTAAGACTATGCAAATGCACAAGTGGAGGTATTGCCCTTTATTACCTCAGTGTCCGTTTTATGCAATGCATGTAGGCTCTTAGATGTTTGTTTGTATGTAAAATGCTTACTTCTTGAACAATACATTTGCATCATCTGTTTTCACTTGTTTATTGCTAAGGGCCCAGGGGAGTGTATAGTCAAATTTGACACATGTAATGTTTAATATTAACTAAATTGGAATGAACAGTTAAACAGCAGCTTACACTCAGGTGGAGCAGGGCTTAACAGACATGTCTTCTTCTACATCCTCTGATAAACTAGAGCGTCAGTGGGCAACCGGCAGTTGAATTACCGAGCTTTTGTTATGAAAATTGGGTCTGAAGATTGTTTAGGTCGCTAAAATAAAACCTCTGAAACAGATGAGATTCAATGTATGGAAAAATAACCCAAGTTAATTCAATCATTCAAATCAAACAAGCATGTAAACAGTGATGAAGAAAATTTATTTCATGAGAAACATCCAGTTGATTATGGAAGCACAATGGCTTCATTGCAGATAAACCAGGTAGGATAAAAGCTAGGTTTTCTAAATTCACTCTGCACTATAGACTGTTTGTAATAAGCTCGGCACACTAAGCTCTGTTTGTACAGCATACCTCAAGATTGTCACAACAAAAGATAAGATGGTGATAACTTTCCAGATTTGTTCTCTGTGTGAGTTTTGAACCACGTGCAATCAAATCTTCTCGTTGGATCCTTGATCTTCCTGGATCAAATTCCATAGCCTGTATGAAGATGCAAGAACTGGGATGTTGGAGCTGAGAAGTAAACAGTGTTCACATGTTCATTGTATTCCAGCCATATTTACTATTTTAGATCCTTTCCCTGACATCAACACTGAAACCTGTATAATTGTAAAGATTTACATCTCTTCTTCCACCTCTTGCTTGCCTTTCTTCGGGAAACAGCATGATAGTAATATTAATATCGTATTACTGCCATCATCTGGTAAGGAGTGGGACTGAAAGGACAGCATTTTGATAAAAAAAAATCTGATATCTAACTTTATGTTTAATAAACCAGCCATAAAATATTCCACTCCACTGCTTTACATAAGGAAACTGGCATTTACTTAGCAATAAAAGATCAAGATCCCAATATGAGGAGGGTCAATCCACTGAAACTGAAAAACTATTTAAAAAATGCATGAAATTATGAACTAAAAATACTCCCCATACACACAGTTCCCATTTCATGTTTTTACATATTTACCAAAAATATATCATGTATGAAGCAATTTATTTGTCCTGGACAGAGTCACTGTTTCCCCTGGTTTACAGTCTTGGACCTGAAGACTAAGCTATTTACTAAAAAGACAAGACTATGGCATGACTCTTCTCATCTAACTGCCTGCCAGATTAAATGCACTTCCCAAAATGACTACCAATAAATTTCCTCCAGTGCCAATTTCATGTCAAACAGATACATGTATACATTAGATGTGAAAGAGATCCTATATTTCAACACTTTGGATTAAAACATTATTTGCTTTCTAAAAGCGAGGTCAGAGGATTGACATCAATCTTAAAGGTTCAGTGTGTAGAATTTAGTGACATCTAGTGGGGAAGTGCTATGTTGCAGCACCTCACCCTCACCTCACACTCTTCTTCCAAACATGACAGAGAACCTGTGGTAGCCTTCAGTTGTCACAAAAACTCAAAAGGCGTTTAGTTTGTCCAGTCTGGGCTACTGTAAAAAAAACATGGCGGCCTCTGTAGAGCTGACCCGCTCCCAAAGTAAATACTAAGTATTAAAATATAAAGGGCTCATTCTAGGATAAAGAAAAAAACAATTCATACAACTAAGATTAAACACACTAGTGAAACATCACTAGGAATATTTTATATTCAATTTCTGCCTTTAGATTCCTTTCACCTAAGTCTTACACACTGGACCTTTAAGAGCTCCCAACTTTCCTTCCAGTACCACCATTGCCACATCTCTGGTTCAAATTGAAATATTTTAAAAACTATTAGATGGACGTTCCTGTTCGGGATGTGCTCTGGTGAGACATCATCAGATCAAAATTTAAGACCCAACTGCACCTTGTGTTATCAGGATGTACGTAGACAGCATGGATGTAGCTTGTATTTGTGCCAAAATATTATATACCCAAATGACACTACTAGAGTTTCATCTGACCTACTTCCGTTAAATGCTGCCACATTTCTGTCTGAGTATCTGCACAGTATCTGGGAGGGGGAGCATGAAGAAGTTTCTGTCAGCAGGCTAATTTGAGGAGTTGTGCGACTCATGTATACAGCAGGCTTCTCCTCTGTATTCATTCAAACACACTATGTCAATGACATCTTCTCTGAATGTCAAAGGGCATGCAGTGAAATTAATGAGTCTTTTAAACAGCCTTTTTAAATAGCTCTTATGTGCCTATAGTTACTTATTAATGTACAGTGTTTCACTTCAGTGTGTTTGTTTTGACCTTCCACAGCTGCTCTGAGAGGAGCTGACCGGATGGATGTCAGAACATAATGGCCTGGCTGCTCACCAAAAATAAAGGAGTATGAATGACAGGAAAGGAATTGTTGCAAAGACAGGAAACCAATCAGTCTGGAGGAAACAACACTGCAATGTTATCTATGGCTGCCTCACGTTTACTGAACATTGACCACAGGACGAGTCTGCTTTTTCATCTGGCACCTTGAGACTTAGAAGAAATTAGAAATAAAGCCACAGACAGTTTCAGCCCAGAAACATCACCTTGAACCCTGTCTGAGGTTTGAAAGTCAACTACAGTATCCTATTAGAGATAGCATCATAGATGTGTTCAAAATTGGCATTTGCTCCTTAAAGGGTTCATCCTAAGGGGAGTATGAATGTGAATTTTCTGAACAGAATGACTGCAGAATTATCACCTTTTCAATCTATGTGGCCTTCAGGTCTCCAAGTGGGCCCTGGACATTCTACTTCTAGCAACGCTGTGCCAAGCGAAGTCATGATGACATGCATCCCAGCTCCAGCCTCACAACAGGGGGTGGACGTCTCATGTTACCTTGCTGTAACTTTGCTTTCAGGCAGAGCCAAACCAAGCCACAACCCCCTCTCAACAGAATCATGTCACCAGAGCCAATGGACTCCGGTCACGCCACACCACATTCGGAGGTGGTCCGGGCCAAGTGAGTCATGTGTTGATTTGTTTGAAACCACTGGCACAATATCAACACTGATCAACACATAATGATCAAATCTTTCTTCACAGCTGCTCCAGATTCCTTCAGGCTCTCCTGACTCGTCTCTCCTGACTCTTTTGCTCGCTCGTGGTGACACCCACATAGTTAAGACCCAACAATGTTGTTTGGAGCCAGGCTGAGTTTACAGATGTGTGCGATGTAACTAACACAAATGACGTACATGTTAATTTGCATATGTAGCAGGGAGTGAGATTCGATCACAAGTGATTACAGCAGACACATTCTGGACGATTTTAATGCTGTGAACAGACGTATTTAAAGGGGATATATTATGAAAATTCCACTTTTGTAGGGCTTCTACACGTTAATTTGGGTATCTAGCATGTCAACCGTCCCAAAAACTCTGTAAAAAAACAACCCCCCACCATCATCTCACCAGCTCCGGGGAGAGACAGCCCGGCTCCCCGGCTCCACCGTCTCCCCGTCTTCCCGGGGAGACGGTGGAGCGCGTTAGCTCGCGAGTGTAACGCTAGCGAGCTAACGCTGCAAGCTAGCGTTAGTTCGCTGCTGCTACCTGTCAGACATCTAAGTGGCCGCATAAACATGCCGATCGTCGAGGCGGAGATACCCGGGACACCTCTAAACGTTGACTCAACAGTGTGGAAGGATGCTGCTGCTGCGCCAGCTCCAGCTCCCACTGCTCCCACTGCGGGGCTGCGCTGGGGAGCTGGGGCGCTGGGGCTCTCGCAGCCAGGCTTCGGCCCATCTGTCTCTGGTTAAAAACGATATGGTTGTAAGATTATATCTTCGTCTCCAGTAGCAATATTTCTACAGAGGTAATGGATAGCTAAAAATCTGGGCACTTGTATCTCGTGAAGGAGGGAGGAGGGGTGAGGGGGAGAGGGGGAAGGGGGGGCGGGGCACTCAAAACAGGTCAATAAGAGGAGGGCTGTTTTAGACAGGGGAAAAGGTTGCTGTTTTAAATTATCCTAGTGGTATTTTGACCAAAATATGTTACAGACATTTCATTAAGACCCCAAGGAACCATATCAACTATGGTAAAATGGGCATACGATGGGTCCTTTAACAATGGCCACTTGTGATTGGATCTCTCAGGACAGATGTTAATACCAGATATGTTCGGGACTATGTCACACGCAAAGTGGTAAATGGTAATTTACCAACACTATTGACATTTTAATGATTACATATATTTGAAATGAGAAATATAACAATAAAAGATGAAACAACTATATAATATGTATAAAACTAATGATGACCCAGATGCTACATTAGGAGGAATCAAATGCACTTCATATAACCGATGAAGTAGATGATCAGGAGGACAGTGGTAAAAGCAAAGGTGAGGTAAAGAAGAAATAATGAAAACAACATGGTCAAAGTCCATAAAGATATTGAGTTTCACAAAAGATCCACAAAGTAATAAGTAACAGTCAACAACAAAACACTAGCTCCAAACAGGGCCAGAATCATTATAATATTTATATTGGCTTCTTAAGTCCAGAAACTACCACAATTGAACCGAAGTTTACGCAGACAACATTTTGTGTGAGATGTAAAGCTGTGATTGTTGATGTTAGTGTAGTATTTTTATGTGCAACAGAAAATACCTAATGCTAAATAGAATGCAAAAAACATCATAGCATGTTGACCAATAGTATGTGAATTGCATACTATTTAGAGGAAAATATGACTGTGCAGGAGCTGAGGTAATGTCAACAACAACAACATGTAACAAAATGGAAGTGTTGCACCTAGAGAGAGTTAAGAACTTGAAAAAGGAACCCTTGAGTACTCGTGCCAAATTCCAGGAAATATTGGTTTAAATGTTAACAGTACTCAACCCTAAACATGTTGTGGTTGGTTACCAAGGGAACTGTCGTATTTGCTGCTGACTGTAGTTAGACGACCTGGTTAAGACTAACTTTAGGGCCAATACAACAAAGACTTGCTGTGCCACTACTTCACGAGAATAAGCAGCCATGAAAGCTGACTGAGAAAATCGTGAAGGCATAAGAGCCTGGACAAATAACTTTTTGGTTCAAGTTGCAGCCACTGATGGAGTTGACCCTCGTCTTGGTGCGAACCCTAAGGCAACACATTTATTAACAGATGCTCCAGTTCTCAAATGGATACATCTTGCCCCCTATCAGATACACATTTGTGAGCAGTCTTCACAAATCCATCATGATTTATGCTGTTATATGACAGAAAAATATGAAATTGGAAATTCAGCTATTCATTTCATGAATGGATTTTCTAAGATCTCAGACAGAGCTTGAGCAGAAATTGGAGGAAAACAGTCTGCTGGAATCTAATTTCCTCAGTTTTATGACTGAGGTCTGGAGTCAAGGATTGCTTTGAACTCTTAATGGAAAATGGAGAATGTGATGATACACAGAGAAATGCATGGCAGTGTAGCAGCAGCTGTTGAAATATGTTGCTGTGAAACAATAGAAAATCTCGATATGTCTTAATCATCCTATGATACTTTTTTTTAAGAACAGTTAAATGACACATTTATGTGTTAGGGTTTGTGGTGGTGTTCGGACCCCAAAGCAGACACGGAGGAGCAGGTAGTGAAAAGGTAACAGTTTATTGACTGTGTAGGCAGGTACAGGCTGGAGCGGCAGGGTGCAGGCTGGCTGGAGGATCCACGGAGAGGCGAGGATGACAGCAGAGCGAAGAGGCACACGGAGGTTCTGCGTGGAGCAAGCAAGAAGCAGGAATTTAGTCCACAAAACGAAACGAGACGTGAAGGTCGAGAGCAACAGCGAAACAACTACCATGATATATGGAATAATCTGGCGCCGGCCTGTTGAGCGGACCAGATCTTTATAGAGGGGATGATTGGGATTGAATGCAGGTGCACCTCTTCCGCTGCAGGGAACCAGCCACGCCCCTAGCGCTCACAGCACCTGCCAAGGGAAACAGAGAAGGGGAGGAGGAGAGACGAAAACAACAAACAAACAACTACACAAATCCTCACAGTACCCCCCCCTCAAGGGACGCCTCCTGGCGGCCTACCCGGTCTATCCGGGAACTGGGCGTAAAAGTCTCGGAGGATGGAGGGATCAAGGATCAATGACCGGGAAATCCACTGTCTCTCCTCCGGCCCATACCCCTCCCAATCCACCAGATATTGGAATCCTCGGCCTCGCCGACGTACATCCAAAATCGTATTAACCGTGTAAGCCGGGTGGTCGTCAATGTTCAGGGTGGGAGGAGGAGGCTCGGCTGGAGGGCACAGAGGACTTGAGGACACTGGCTTGAGGAGGGAAACGTGAAATGTAGGGTGAATTTTTAGAGAAGGGGGAAGCTTAAGTTTAACTGCACAAGGATTAATGATCTGATCTATAACAAACGGTCCAATGAATCTGCGGGTCAATTTACGGGACTCTGTCTGTAGAGGCAGATCACGAGAGGACAACCAAACCTTCTGCCCTGGCCGGTAATCCGGAGCAGGTGTGCGATGGCGGTCAGCGATACGTTGATTGCGGGCAGAGGTCCGGATGAGGGCTGCCCGGGCTTCGCGCCAAACCCGGCGAGCGCGTCGAAGATGTTCCTTGACGGAAGGCACTGCCACGTCAGTCTCCTGGGAGGGAAAGAGCGGAGGCTGATAATAGCCATAAACGGGGACATACCTGTGGCGGAGCAGATCAGGGAGTTGTGTGCATATTCGATCCAGGGAAGGTGTGTGGACCACGAAGCCGGGTGTTTCGCTGTCACACAGCGTAGGGCTGCCCCCAGATCCTGGTTAGCCCGTTCTGTCTGGCCATTAGTCTGAGGGTGGTACCCAGAGGAAAGGGTGGCCGACGCCCCCAAAGCCTGGCAGAACGCCTTCCAAGTCCTGGCGGCGAACTGCGGACCCCTGTCAGAGACAATGTCAACTGGGATTCCATGAAGGCGAAAAACGTGAACAACAAGAAGGTTGGCGGTCTCGAGGGCGGACGGCAACTTCACAAGGGGAATGAAATGAGCCGCCTTTGAGAACCGGTCCACGGTCGGTGCGGGATGGGTAGGGGGCGCAGCAACCCTGCAGGAGCCTGGTGCGAAGCCTTGCTTCTGGCGCAGACAGAACAGGCTGCGACGAAATCCCTAGTATCAGCAGCCATGGAGGGCCACCAAAAACGCTGTTGGAGGAGGCCCAGGGTCCGACGACAACTGGATTGGCAGGCGATCCGGGAAGAGTGTCCCCACTGAAGGACTGGGGACCTGACCGCCTGGGGAACAAACAGCCGGTTTGGTGGAATTCCTGGTGGAGCTGGCTGATCCCTCAGGGCCCCCTGGACCACACCTTCGATCTCCCATCCTGCTGCTCCCACCACACAGGCGGATGGCAAAATGGTGCTCCCGGATGTGTCCTCCACAGGAGATGCAAACTGACGTGACAGCGCATCCGGCTTAATGTTTTTCGACCCCGGTCGGTAAGTGAGCGTAAAGTCGAATCGCCCCAGGAACAACGCCCATCGAGCCTGGCGTGAGTTAAGCCTGCGGGCAGAACGGAGGTAAGACAAATTTTTGTGATCAGACCAAACTATGAATGGGTGAGTGGAACCCTCAAGCCAGTGTCTCCATTCCTGTAGCGCCTGCACGACCGCCAGCAGCTCCCGATTACCCACATCATAATTCTTCTCCGCAGGGGAGAGTTGGCGGGAGAAGAAGGCACAAGGGTGTTGCTTCTGGTCAGAGACGGTGCGTTGGGAGAGCACAGCCCCCACCCCGGAGTCAGAGGCATCCACCTCCACCACGAACGGAACACTAGGGTCAGGATGAACACAGGTGCAGAGGAAAATAATAATTTAAGACGATCAAAAGCCCCCTCAGCAGCCGGTGACCAAATAAACGGCATCTTAACTGAAGTCAGCTGGGTAAGCGGTGTGGCAACTCGGCTATAGTCCCGGATAAACCTGCGGTAAAAATTGGCAAACCCGAGAAATCGCTGAAGTTGCTTTCTTGATGTCGGAGTGGGCCATTCGGCCACTGCCTTAACCTTGGCAGGGTCGGCTTTGATCTGCCCCTTCTCCACAATAAACCCAAGAAAACTAACCGAGGAGACATGAAAATCACATTTTTCCGCCTTAACATAGAGTCTATTCTCCAGGAGCCTCTTTAACACAATATTTACATGTTGTTCGTGCTCTGGAGGTCACGGGAAAAAATCAAAATGTCATCCAGATAAACGAATACAAAACAATTTAACATATCCCTTAACACATCATTTATAAGTGTTTGGAACACAGCTGGGGCATTTGTGAGGCAAAAGGGCATGACCATGTATTCGAAGTGACCCAGGGGAGTGTTAAACCCTGTCTTCCACTCGTCCCCCTCCCTAATCCTCACCAAATGATATGCGTTGCGGAGGTCCAATTTGGTAAAGATAGTTGCCTTGTGAAGGGGACCAAAAGCAGAGTCAATGAGTGGAAGGGGGTATTTGTTCTTTACAGTGATGTCATTAAGACCCCTAAAATCGATGCAGGGGCGAAGTGACTTGTCCTTCTCAACAAAAAAAAATCCTGCCCCTAAAGGTGAAGAAGAGGGGCGAATGAGTCCGGTGGCCAAAGAATCCGTAATATATTTTTCCATGGCATCTCTTTCCGGTTTGGACAAATTGTACAGTTTACTGGATGGGTAGGGGGCGCCAGAGATCAAGTCAATGCCGCAGTCATACGGTCTGTGGGGCGGAAGAGACAGAGCTCGATCTTTACAGAATACTTCCCGGAGGTGGTGATAAACAGAAGGAACGAGACTGAGATCAACTGGTTTAGGAGGGGAAGGTGTGGTGGCTAATGTGGAAGGAATGGCAGAACGTAAGCAGTGTGAATGACAAAATAAACTCCAATTCGTAATAGAGACGGTAATCCAGTCTATGTGGGGATTATGCAGTTTTAACCACGGGAGACCCAACACAACTGGGGAACTTGGAGAAGGGATCAAAAAAAAAGAAATAGCCTCATGATGGTTACCGGAAAGTTGCAAAGAAACGGGAGTAGTGTGATGAGTGACATGGGAAAGCAGCCTACCATCCAGTGCAAACACCTTCCTTGGGTGAGGAAGGAGCTGAGAGGGGATTCCTGACTGGGCAGCAAAATCAGAGTCAATGAAACTATCATCTGCCCCAGAGTCAACTAAAATAGAAATAGGCAGGGAGGTCTGAGCCCATGAAATGATACCTTTAAGGATAAGGCGGAGAGGAGACGAAACAACAGCTGAATGGCTCACCAATGCTCCTCCCGTGGTTGGTGAGCCCCCCCTTTTGGTAGGGACGGGCAGTGTTCCAGCAGGTGTCCGTCCTGCCCACAGTAGACACAGAGTCCGCTGAGAGGACGACGTTGACGTTCTCTCTGAGTGAGTCTTGTCCTCCCCAGCTGCATGGGCTCCTCCGTGCTTAGGGGGGGAAGATCGATCCGCGGGGGAATCCTGCTGGAGCCTGCCTGAGGCAGCGGAGAGGGCGCAAACCCCCGATAAAGGGGGTTCATTGTCCGAGTCACGGGAGGGGCGTGGCCAACCCTCCCGGATCTCTCCCTGCGCCGCTCGTGAAGACGATTATCTAATCTTATAGATAAAGAAATAAGATCGTCCAGCGAGGTGGTCTCATCACGAGCGGCCAGTTCATCCCTCACTTCATCTCTGAGCCCCCTGAGAAAAAACCCCTGCAGTGCCTTCTCGTCCCACCCGCTCTCTATAGCGAGAATGCGGAAGTCTACTGAGTGCGCCGCCACGGAGTTATTCCCCTGGCGAAGAGACAGGAGCCGGCTACTGGCCTCCCTGCTGCGCAGCGGGTTGTCAAAAATCTTAGGGAATTCCGCAGAGAAGGAGGAAAAAGAAAGACAAGCTGGAGAATTACTGTGGGCGATGGCAACGGCCCAAGCCGCGGCTTTCTCTGACAGGAGACTCATTACAAAAGCAATCCGCGACTTGTCCGTGGAGTAGGTGAACGGCTGTTGATCAAAAACAAGATTGCACTGATAAATAAATTCCCTGCCAGAACCTAACTGTCCTGAAAACCTGGCGGGCGTGGGGATGAATGGCTCCCGGGACTGTGTGGAAAGAGCGCCCGCGGACGCAGCAGGTGGAGGTGTTGGAGCGGGATCCGGAGCTGGAGCAGGAGCGGAAGCTGGGACCGTCAGCGAGGTGAGTAGTCAGCTGTTCCATGCGACCCCCGATCTGCGCCACGTTGGAGGTGAGGGTTTGGAGAGTTTCCATCACCTCGTGCAAAGCCTTCTCGTGTATTCCCACACGGGTTCCTTGGGACGTGAGAGCTTGTCGGAACTTCTCCGCGTCTGCGAGGTCCATTTTCTTGGCCAGATTATTCTGTTAGGGTTTGTGGTGGTGTTCGGACCCCAAAGCAGACACGGAGGAGCAGGTAGTGAAAAGGTAACAGTTTATTGACTGTGTAGGCAGGTATAGGCTGAAGCGGCAGGGTGCAGGCTGGCTGGAGGATCCACGGAGAGGCGAGGATGACAGCAGAGCGAAGAGGCACACGGAGGTTCTGCGTGGAGCAAGCAAGAAGCAGGAATTTAGTCCACAAAACGAAACGAGACGTGAAGGTCGAGAGCAACAGCGAAACAACTACCATGATATATGGAATAATCTGGCGCCGGCCTGTTGAGCGGACCAGATCTTTATAGAGGGGATGATTGGGATTGAATGCAGGTGCGTCTCCTCCGCTGCAGGGAACCAGCCACGCCCCTAGCGCTCACAGCACCTGCCAAGGGAAACAGAGAAGGGGAGGAGGAGAGACGAAAACAACAAACAAACAACTACACAAATCCTCACATTATGTCTACCTTGTCTATCACATGAGTGTATCTCAATAAGTAACTGTCTTCTGTTCAACCGGGAGGAGGTCGAGTCACATCAAAACTTAACACAATCTTTGATTGAGTTGGTTGTACAACCATCCAATTTCAAGCACAGCCACATACAACTGCTTAGGGGCAGTGTGTGTGTGTGTGTGTGTGTGTGTGCGTGCGTCCGTGCTGGAAAGGGAAATGAGAGGTAGAGATTGTCAGCATGAGCTTGCGAGTGTACAGGCTGTTACAACACAAGGTAAGATTGAATTCAGCCAAATGTAAAAAACAAACAGTTCTTCTCTTCCTGTTTTGGTGACACCCACAGATCCCACCCAGCTGCCCCCTCTGATGGTGGCAGGGGCAGGGCAGGCTGTCACTGAAGGTCAGACAGAAACACCACCGGAGTACAAATCAGGTCAAAGCCTCCAACTGCAGCCTGCAGGAAAGCATGTGGTTAGTGGAACACAGCAGGAGATAAGATTGGCCTCACTCTGATGCGTATGAAAACAAGCTCAAATCTGAACCTTCAGTTATACAATATGTATTAAGCCTGAAATCTTGCTATCTTTGAAAAATATCTCTTTCAACCTGTTATCATCAGAACAAATACATCATTATCTGGTAATCTTAAGGTTTGCTTTTCCTTCAACTTGACTAAATCATGTTATTTTGACGAGATAACATAATCGTTTTAGTAGAGAAGAAACCTTTTGTCAAATTAAGCTTGTCGAAAAGTTAATTTAACAACTTTATCAACCAATAGTATCTTGAACATCGTGTCTATCTGGTATTTGTTTCTGCCGTTAAACTCAAACAAAATCAACTCAGCCAGGTCTCCCTCCTGCTAGGTACTGTACACTGTCATGATTGAATTTCAGTGAGTGAGCCAACAAGTATTGCTCTTGAGTGTGTTGGACATTCCAAAAGATCTGGGTGTATTATTACGTTATGACCCCATGTGTGGTAAATGTGTCATGGACAGCAGATGAGTTATGAAACGGCTGGAATTAACAGCAGCTTGTTGACAGATCACATGCAGCAGAGCTCTGACTACAGCAGTGCAACTTTGCCAACAGGGCACACTTGTATTATTAATAGCAATGACAGCACACATTCAGTCCCGGCTGTAGACTAAGGCTGAGGTTATGGTAGAAGTTTGGAGGCTATACACGCTTAGAACATTCTTTGATTACATCAAGGAGTTTATGCATTAATGAACTGTGACCTCTGCTATACATTTCGTTTGTTTTTTTATACTTCTCTTGTCTTACAAAGCTATACCATCACCAATTCAATATAATACATTGGGTCTCATGCAAGAACCAGTTGTCACAGCACATTCATTTTAATAAGTGCCATATTTAATATCTTCCCCATACAAATTAAATTGATGTGGCACAGAGCTTAAAGCTGCAATAATATAATTTTTTTATGGAGACACAACAGAATGTCCTATAAACTTACACCTGGTTCACATGGTATTAGCAAGTTGTGAAAAATATGTTCCATTACAAGGGTTAAATGGGAGATTTTTTTCCTTTTTCTGTCCTGCTCAAAGTTTCTGTTAGTTAAATTTCAGGTCCTGTCATCTGAACTGGAAAGTGATCAAAGCTGCCACAGGTCAGCCTCAGGTAGCACTGATGTTCACAAGTAATGTGAATCAAGACAAATGATCTTTCAGCGTGAGCCATTCCAGTTATGGTGTAAACCTATCATTATGACCCCATTTGAGAAGTTTTGGATAAAGCAGGCCAATTGCATTGAAAGAAAACAATTTTAATATAGATATCTGAAGTAAATGAGGTTAAATGCTTATTAGATGGGGGAGTGGTATGGGCTTTAAATCTCTGTTGTGATGACACAGAGGGGAGAGGTGGTGGTGGGTTTCTCAGGAAACAGAGGGAATTCTGATGTCAGGTGTGTTGAAGGATAGCTCTTTCCCCCCTGTGTATCCCTCCACCTGCTCTGATGGTTAAAGTAGAGAGATTCATCTCCCTCCCGCTGTTCCTCACCAGGAGTGAAGGAAGCTCTACACTGCTGCTTAACTCCCCCTGCCTCACCCTAACCCCTCCAACTGCTGCACCTCCCCTGGAGATACAAGTAGGTCAGATGTTTGTACGTGTACATCACTGAGCCACTGGTGCTGTCTTCATCTGATAGAAGGTGCTGTTGTGCAGTTTAAATCTTGTAAACAGATGAGAGCCTGATGGAGTCTTATCTCTATGGTTCAGGAGATAGAGTCGTCCACTAACCAGAATGTTGGCGGTTCAATCCCCCCATTCCTCGTGTCCTTGGGCAAGATACATTGAATTGCCCCTGACAGTATGTGAGTGATATAACCATATATAGAAAGATTCACTCTGTGAATAGGTGTATGGCAAAACTGTACTGTGAAGCGATTTGAGTGTTCATCGAGACTAGACAGAGTCATACAAATTTGTATGGCTCTGTCAAGTATTTATACAGAACATTTTATTGAATTATTCTGAAAAGGTCAAGGCTACCACCATGCTGATTGAGTAACACAGCGAGGTCCTCGTCATGCTGTTCAAAACACAATTTAGTCTATTGACTCAAAACTAAACCAAACCTGGCTTACAACCTTAGTCAGCAAGCTATGGGTCCTAGGAATGTCTCTTTGGGAACAATGCACTATCATCCCTAATATAAAGATGTCATGGCAGAACTTTAATATACTGGGACTAAGGCCTGCTCTTATACCCAGCTCAAGTTAATTTTACAATGTCCAGTGGATCACCTCAGTTGAAGAGGAACAAAAGTAAGTCCCCCCCTTCAGGCCCTGACACCTCCATGAACCTCCATGAAGGAACTTTTCACACACTTTGGATCCATTTGACGAAAGAGGGTACAGCCGATAGCTATTTAACGCAGTGTCTCTCATATATAAGCTGATTCTTTATCAAATTCATTCACCCTGCCCATATCTGCTATTACCACTCATTATAGATCCGTAAAACTTAGAAGTGCTATGTTTCATAAATGTGAGGTTGGTGATGGTCCTGTTTCCTGCATTTGTTGTTTTTAATATGAGGGTTTCTTAACAAACAGAATCACAAAAAAGTAAGTAATAAGAAACTTAGCATATTAAGCCATTTTCATAGCAAGGAGCTTCTCCAGTACTTTGCGGAGCAATTTTTTACTATCATTAGTTTGAATGTATATAGTATACATGTTCACTTCTTAAAGTGCACTGCGTGACTTCTTTGACCTGCAAGGAAAAATCCAACAGTCAGATGTGCTAATTAAAAATGTATCGTTAAGTGCAGGGTTTTTACTTTGTGACAACCTTTCATACTTAACATTTCCTGAAAGACTCAAATTAACCTGAAACTTTTTTTGAGGTCACCCCTCTTACTTTATTTGACTTGACTATTTCATTCAGATTAGTAGTCATGCCTCCTCAGCAGGCATCACTCCACACATCTTGGGCACGATGAGAGGAACTGTCATCACTTTGAAGATTTCAGGCTGATGCACAGCAGCCGTGGAGTGAATGTAGAGATCTGGATCGGATTGTGGGATGCAACAGGAGAGGGGGCGCGGCAAAGAGATAATCTGTTACATCTCAGGAAGGCTGAGAGGAGTGAAGTGATGTCTCTGCAGCAAAGTCAAATCGTAAAGTTTATAGTAAACTAACAAAATGTCCTTCTTAGCCCAGAGGTAATGTGTTCTAATGACTTTATCTGACAACTCCAATAAGATCATTATGTATGCAGCGTCAACCAGTGCAGTTTGACACATTTCTTCCAGACACATGTGAGGTCACAGTGACCATCAACCTTTCTAGCACTGACATCTAATCAGTTCATCTGATTAGAACGGTGGAGCCGGGCCGTCTCTCCCCGGAGCCGGTGAGATGATGGTGGGGGGTCGTCTAAGGCCATGTAGCGAGACCCCCTACATGGGCATGGTTGGAACATGACGTATTTTTCGGTCGTAATCCCATTCAACGCCATCTAGCGCATCGTTTCTGACATAACACAACAAATCACGGGAGTTGTTTTTTCCAGAGATTTTGGGACGGTTGACATGCTAGATACCCAAATTAACGCTTAGAAACACTACAAAAGTGGTATTTTCATAATATGTCCCCTTTAAGTACGTCTGTTCAGAGCATTAAAATCGTCCAGAATGTGTCTGCTGTAACCACTTGTGATCGAATCTCACTCCCTGCTACATATGCAAATTAACATGTACGTAATTTGTGTTAGTTACATCGCACACATCTGTAAACTCAGCCTGGCTCAAAACAACATTGTTGGGTCTTAACTATGTGGGTGTCACCACGAGCGAGCAAAAGAGTCAGGAGAGACGAGTCAGGAGAGCCTGAAGGAATCTGGTGCAGCTGTGCGAGGGGGGGCGGGGCACTCAAAACAGGTCAATCTGAGGAGGGCTGTTTTAGACAGGGTAAAAAGGTGCTGTTTTAAATTATCCTTGTGTTATTTTGACCAAATTAGGTCACAGACATTTCATTAAGACCCCAAGGAACCATATCAACTTGTGGTAAAATGGGCATACGATGAGTCCTTTAAATAAAACTGTCGAGTTTGGTGTATGTAAATGATACTGAAGTTGTGATATCTGGCTCAGAGAAAAACGAAAACGGCTTTTATTGAATGATAGAAAGTAAAATAAAGCTAACCAGAGCATCACATTTTTTTTTTACCGGTAGAGTCTCCAGAGAATAAAGAAGCTGCATGTTGTTGCTGTTTTGCCAGTGACAACGCAACGCCTTTTCCAATGATGTGAACTAGATTTGTTGTAGCAAAAACTTTTTCTGAACTTGTAACTTCACTAGTGACAGTTTCTTAGGATGTGGGGAGAACAGAGCTCATACAAGCTTCTGATTTCCTTTGGATTATTTTGAGGAATCAGGGAGCAATATTGTTGAGATTTTCCTGCACTGTGAGCACAAGATTGCACCCCACTGTTGAGTCAGAAATATCAGAGACAGATCTCAAAACCCTCAAAAATGAAATCTGTTTCCTCAGCCTTCCAGGCCATACGAGTGGAAACAGTTCTTTGGTTTGTGGCTATTTAAACTCAACCCTTCCCTCAACTTAATCTGATTATGGTTTGATGACATTCAGTGCATCTTATATCTGTCAAAACACAGGGTTCAGGGTAAATCACAAACCATTTAAACCATAAAACAACATAACTGTATTTATTTTGCAGGGTTGGGATGTTTTCTCTCCACAGCAGTGAGCGACTGAGAAAGTCCACAGCCAATGGCCACAGTGACCTGGTCAGGTCAAAGGTCAGGCTGGCGGTAGATGACACTCAAAGCTTTCTGTTTTGTGAGAAATATATAAACAAGTCAAATTTCTATTTTATTAGAAGATTTAGTACTTCCTCACACTGGTTAAATTTGATCATATTTGATGTTGTTCTTATTGTTAAGGATTGTGTGTGTATCCTGATGAATCTCATTCCTCTGTTATACAATTCTTTCATTTTTTAACACTATTAAAAAGACATAACAGTGAGCTGAACTGTTGTGCGGGTGAAAAGTTCCCTCATCTGAACTTAAGTTTATTTATACTCAGAGCCCGACACTCCATCTTATGAACTCAAATACTGTACTCCCTAAAGGCTGAATCACACTAGAGGATGTTCAACTCTTGACTGAAAAAATGTTGAAAGACCACAGACATAATGGCAGATTTAATCTTAGAACGCAAGCACTAGATGATTTGGCCGTAACATCAGACCACACACTTGGTGTTTGTAGGAAACAATTTTATAGTGGTGATTCCATTGACAGAAACTGACAGGATACTTCTTCTTCTTCTTCTTCAGTTTTTATGGCAGTTGGCAAGAAACTTTGTGTGGAAAAAAACAAACCGACATGTGTTCTGTTTTGCAGCGAAAAACAAAAGAGAAAAAAACAATGGATGAAATCATGGCTATGAAGACAGAATTGGCGAAAACATTTTGCAGAGCGAGCGGGAGATGAGGTGGAAATGTATTGTTGTTTTTAGTCGCAGCTGTACAAGTATGCAACATCCGGTTGGTGATGCTCCCTGGTCAGCTTGCTTTCATTAGCTATTGCTGATTTCTCTCGGACCCGATTATCATAAATATCCAACATGTTTGATAAGGATTGCTCCGATTCAATCAGTAGCATTAAGATTATTTTGTAAACCGCGATTGTTAGAAAATGTAAATCCAGTGTAAGTTATCATCTGTTAGAGACTTTATAAAACACTTTTGCCATATAAAGTCACTGTAGTTCACTCGTTCAGTTCACACTCATAAGTACTTACTCAACCACTTTTATTTAAAAGAGTGCAGAATATACACCATTTCATGTTTTTAAGTTTAAATAATAGCTAATAATTGTTTTTATTTTTCATTCAGGTGCTTTAAATCTGTATACACATCTAAAGCTAATTGCCACAGTGAGTGGAAACAGTTAATTACTGTTATAACATGTTCACATGTAAGGAGTAGGCACACAGGGAATTATTTAAATTCTAGGTCAAATGGAGGGATTGTAAGATAATTTTATCAACACTGGCGCAGATCTTGATAAAAAAAAAAAGTAACGGTTCCCACACCAATTATTTTCAGACAGCCCCTAAAAACTCCAATTCCAGGCCGTTTATTCCCAACAATTTTAAAATCAACAACTATACATTAAAGTGTCTTCATACTACAATATCTGTTTTTAAGATTAACTTCTTCAGAAGGGACTATTATCCTACTTCAGAAGAAAAGAGGTTATATAATTAAAAGAGCACCAATCAAACCTTAAACTAAAGAAAACCATGAATGTGTGAACGTAATGATAACTTGGTGACAGATCACATAATGTTTGCTTCTTGTAATAATTCCAGGAATATTGCATCTCCTCACTAGTCCACACAAGATAATTTTTTCTGCCGTCAGTTTTCCTATTTCCTGTACCAGAGCTTTAAAGTTATGTAAATTCTGTACCACATAGGATTTGCTGAGTAAGAAAAATAATTAACAACATAGACCTCAGTTAATCATTTCCTGTATAATAAAAGACAACAGTTCTGTCAGTACTTTTACACGAGCAATTAAGAAATGGTTTAAGCTAAAATTGACTCCACTTTGGGTGACACGTGACCAGGCCAATCATCGGTCTCATTCTGCCGCAGTTGACGATCTCCGGCTATCAACACAGCTGAAAGTCACATTAACTTTTAGCAGAACAGTCAGCCAATGTAGGAGTAACGTCCCAAGTTACAGTACGGAGTTTCACAACAGAGTTTCAGTCCCAAGTAACGAGTAACGTCAAGCACAGCGGCGTCTCGTCAGAAGAAATAAAGCTTGATTAGTAACGTTCTTAGGAAAATGTGCACAGACACATTCTCTTCCGTGCATTCCTCCACGCTGCAGTGTTTCTTCAGTGCTGTTTGTTGTGGTTAGTCTGTTGTAGCTAACAAGCTGCTAGCTCAGCAGCATGGCTGCTTAGTGTTGAGTTTGGTGTGGAGGGGGGGTGGTGGGTTCGGAAGCTGGAAGGGTACATGCTAGGTGGGGCTGAGAGATGAGTGCAAACGAGACGTTTCAGTAACATATTTCTTAGAATGGACTCAGTGTAAGTCCACAGAATGACTGTTTTCATAGTTTGAGGGAACCTACTGACCTCCTTCAAGTATCATAGTAAAAGCCCAGATAATGTGTTTTACACAATATGTGCCCTTTAACTCCTATGTCGCTCTGTGTTTGTGGCAGTCAGTGCTGCAGGGAGGTGTGTTGGCTGAAGCCAGTAACCAGCCCGAGGACCCATTTGAAGCATTATAGAAATGTGATACTGGATCTGAGTCATTAACACAAAAACATGTCCCTCTTCTGGGACATTGCCTATTGTGTTGCTCTGTTTGCAACAACAGATGCAGCATATTGAAGCTTTACTCACTGTATCTGCTAAAACTATGGAACAATTAGATTGAATAGAATTATAAAACGCAGAGAGAGCACAAACACATTCTGTCCTCACCACAAAACCACAGCCCAACACCATCCACACAATCAGCATTTATTCCACAGATAAGTTTTAGCGCCTCCGTGAATCTGCTGCATACTTCAGCTCCATAATTCATGACATAGCGGATGATTTGCAATCAGTGTGAGTTTCTGTAAATTGCTTGGGTTCCAGCATTTCCCTCAGGAATGTGTTTTCCTTGTGTTGTCAGCTCTCATCTGACTTGACTGTCACTGCATACTCTTCATGAGTCATGAGTTCAGAGGTGCTTGTGATCTGTGACAAAATTGCAAACATTGAAAATGGTTTCAATGTAAACATTTCATAGCCTGCTATCGCCAGACCAACTTGCCAGCTCATATTTAATTTCCAGGGGGCGCTAGCAACAGTTGCAACAGTTGCAAAACAGACCTGCAACTAATAACATCAAGATGTTTCTCGTGCCGCAGTGACATAAAAACATAAACAGACAAGGATGTGTATTTATTTATCACTTTTCTAGTCTTGATGACAACTCAGCACTTTACAGCACAGTTTTGCCCTTCACCAATTCACAAACACATTTATACAGTGCATCTATATGCAGCACTTACTCTCTATCACACATCACTGCCAGCAGTCATTTGGGGTTCAGTATCATCCCCAAGGACACTTGTCACAAGGAATGGGGGAATTGTCGATCTTCTGGTTAGTAGACAATCCGCTCTACCCCCTAAGCCACAGCCGCTCCATAGCAAAACACACTTCTCCACATCAGCGGCACCCACCTTGGTTGTTGATATAACAGCTTCATGCTCCTATTGGATGCTCCACTTTCAATCATCATATCAAATTTACGCCATCTTGTAGTAGTAGCAAGTATTAAACGGCTGTGGCTGAGCGGTAGAGCGGTCATCCTCCAGCCATAAGGTCAGCAGTTTGATCCCAGTCTTCCCCATATGCATGCCAAAGGGTCCTCGGGTAAGATGCTGGACCCCGAATTGCCCCTAATAGAAAAAAAGTGTTACTAATTGAGTGGTCATCATGGCTAGAAAAGTGCTATATAAATACAAACCATTTAATCCATTTATATGGACTTTGTGATTGACACCAACCTGACTAGTAATCCATGTTGTTGTGTCTGTTGTGCAGGTGTTTCAGTCATTCTCTTGGTGGTGTTTGGTGGTGTTTCCTCACAACTATTGACCCTTGCTTTCCTTCAGAACATCAGTGTGTCCCCTTGCACTATCTTTAGCAGCAACCTTAATTAGTAAATGTGAGACATCTTCACAACCAGAAAGAACACAGTGAGTTTGGTGACAAATGTTTGCATGACATTGCCATGTTTTGCAGCATTCTAGATGAACTATGAACGATATGGAACTAAATTTCACACTGGACTTGAACTTTTATCCATCTTAAAGGTATATCATCAGAAGCTGCTATGCATGGTTGTATTGACTCTTAGGAGTTCAGTTTGGATAGCAGGCAAATTTTTCTCGGTGACAAGCACACTTTTTTTCATTGCCAGGCATAACCTGGCACGCCTAGCACACACTGGAACACTTAAAAATGGGTTTGGATCAGAAAGAATACATGATCACACATTATAGGTGGATGAGTTTATAGAATATACACTCCCAAGGACATTTTCTTAAGTTTCTCTAGGCCTTACGGGAATTGTCTCTTATTCATCCAAAAGCAAAAACTGAGGTAATGAGTTCCCTGGTCTCATCTCTACCTCCTCTCATTGTTTCTGAGCTGCACATCAGCAAATCTGTGCTGGTGAAGTGTTAGAAAAGAGATTTTTTTTTTTTCAAATGTTTCCCATAGTTTTTTTTATGAAATATTTGCTGCTGATAAAGTCTGAGTGGGAAATTACTTTGTGTTTGGGGACATGATGTAAGAGCCTACTCACAGTTGCAGAAAGCTAATTACATTGTTATTATCCTAGTTTGATGACCTTGATAATTCTTTTCAAGGTTGCTAAAGTCATTTTTCTCAAAGATGATGCAATTCTTCAGTTTCAGTTGCTCTTTTATCTCTATCTCTATGTTATTATGTTCATCATCAGCTATTGTGTTGATTTCCACCTCTGTCAATAATTACTGCTTTTTGAGATTTCCTGATACATTTGATTTCTTTTTCTGTGGGATTTTCTTTTCACAAAGCTGACATGTAAGATGTGGGAAGGAGTTTGAAGGAGACTGTCCTTGAAAAAAAAATCTAACCGATGAGTTGTTTGTGTGGTGGTTGAGCTCTAGACACACACACAAAGTCAGAAGGAGGTTGTGTGGATGGATGCATTGCATTTGTTGTGACATTAGAGATAAATCAACATAGCAAAAATAATGTTAAACATTGGAGAGGTGGTTTAATAACATGCGTGCATGTTGTATATGCTTCTATACACTAAAACCGTTCGACTGGGTGAGGGTGTCTGATTGTTGAAAAACCCAAAACACCCAATTTACCCAGGTAACATCATTGACAATGTGTGCAGGTGCATCACAAGCTGATATATTTCACAAGGTTCTGTCTGGAACAACCAGTGGCTACCAGGAACAAGAACAGAGTGGTCGACAGCCCGGAGAGACAGCAACAGAGCAGTGAGGGTTAGCAGCGTGTATGTAGAAGTGCATCTTCTGAGAAAGAGAACCCACAGCAAGCTACAGTTCAAACTACAGAAAATTAACCCCAGGGATGCCCGGGGCTATTGTCTGAGCTACTTTAAAAAACATTGTGGCCTTCATAAAGAGCCCTCGCTCCCGATGTGAATATGAAGTATTTAAACATAAAGGGCTCATTCTTGGGTAAATGTACAACAAAGATGAAACACACTCGTGAAAACATCACTAAGATAATTTTATGTTCAAATTCTGCCAATAGATCCCTTTCACATGGACCTGATTTTTGTGCCATTGCTTCTGTGAACACGCCCTTAGTGCCAATGCTCTCGCTTTATCTCTCTCTCACACACACACAGGCAGACACACACTGATCATCAGCAGCAGTGAGACATATGACGCATCCATAAAGGTTTTTAACCATTCTCTGCAGGCAAGATTCCAGATGTGTGCGTTTTCCGACTCGCCCAATTGCTTCAGAAGTTACTCATCCGATGATAGCCTCCAGATAATTTTTTAAGTCTGCATCGGTCTTGCATCTTTGGCTTAACTAGTCTGATATTACTCCATCCATTCCTCTAATAATGTCCTCTATGGGTTCTTTGCTGGCTCTGCCATGATTTTGGTGTCATCCGGACATCTGAAAGTATACACATCTTCCGCCGAAAACTAAAAACACACCTCTTCCGACTCTACCTTGAATGAATGAAAAAAAAAAAAAAAAAAAAAAAAAAAAAAACACTAACAACTCTTTGAAACTAACAGTTTTAGTATCACTTAAATGGCACTTACTTATAGCACTTTGTAGTTTTGTTTTATTTTGAAGAAATTGTACTTTCTTGATTCTTGTTGTCCTGGGTCTGTACCCGCGGGGTTGATGCACTTATTGTAAGTCGCTTTGGATAAAAGCGTCAGCTAAATGAAATGTAATGTAATGTAATGTAAGCTAACTTTTTCTTAGAGCTATCTGATATCTCCAGCTCATTGCTCCAGCTCCACTTGTTGTGGTGGTTTGTATGTTAGCTTAACTTTCTAAGGTAAATGGTTTTGGTAAATGGTTTTGTATTTATATAGCGCTTTACACCCATTCACACACACATTCATACAGTGCATCTATTCGCAGCACTTTGTTATTCTATGGGGGGCCATTCAGGGTTCAGCATCTTGCCCAAGGACACTTTGGGATACAGATGGGTCAGACTGGGGATCAAACTGCTGACCTTCAGATTGAAGGACGACCACTCTACCCCTAAGCCACAGCCGCCCCCAGGTGTACCATCAAACATTTTTTAAAGTCGTAGTAAAAACAACTACATTGTGTTTCTTTAAGAAGATGATTGTTGATGATGTTGAGGAGCAGATCATGTAAGGAGATTGAATTCAGACAGACTTTGCTTCCCCATGTTTTAAATAGACTGAACTGAAAACAAAGTAGACTGTGCCAGGGTGAGTTGGGGTGAATTTAGATAATACATTTTTTTGTCTGTAGTGTTCTCACCCAAAGCATATTCCTAAATGGTTCTGTGTTTCATCAACTCACATCAAAGCTATTAGCATCACATGATGATGTGTGTGCATGCGTGTGTGAGATCGTGAATGGGCCCAAGAACATTTTTACTCTGGGGCACAATAACAGGTTAATCCGGCCTTGTCTTCTCCCGCACATCTTTGTAGCATCTCTCTCAAGCACACACTTTGTAGTAGTGGTGCAGCAAACATAAACCATATTCAATTCTTCCACCTCTGGGCACAGACAGTCTGCACTGCTCACAAAGTTATGTAATTTGTTTTCTTGCAGGCCAGTACTAACTGACCAGTGGGAGGTTTAGTGTGGAACCCTAAAGTCTCACCACTATTTGTCAGGGGGTTAAATGACAACTCAAGATAGGCAACAACCCTCAGAGGTGAAATACATGAAACCTCCCACCAGTCAATATAAAATGTATTAAACTCCTCTCTGTCTGAGCCAGATGTTACAAACAACTGTATATGGTGAAAATTTTTCATTTTGTTTGCACTGGAGCTGTTTATATAATGATAATCACAGAACCACTTATCTCCACTGTGCATCAAAACCAGTGGAAAAAAAACATGACGTGAGTGCAGCGTGCCAAGCGGCTCATGTCTCAGTTCACTGCAGAGATGCTCCTGTGTTTGCACTAAGACCTTGATCTGGGTCAAATCTGCAGGGGACAACAAATAATCAGAGAGCTGGCACAGCAGCATCTAACATGTGACCCGCACAGTCTACGTACGTCAAGATTCTTCACAGTTCGGCGATTCACTTCCTGTTTTGCAAATCAGCTTCTCCCCTGGCAGCAATTCACGACCCCATAAAACTCATGTGGAAATACACTAGCCAGACAAGTAGGGAGTTTAACTCACCAGGGCACTTGGCCCTCGGCACACACACCACCCCATTAGTCTGGCAGCGGAACTAGGAACGAAAGGTGAATAAGGTAAGTAGCTGAGTTAAAAATCTAAATATATAAAAGGTATAAAAGTCAGCAACAGATCCTAAAAGTTGGCTTCAACATAAATTCACATATTACTTACCAAAATATCAACTGACATAAAAAAAAAAAGCACAAAGAAAAAACAGACAACAGCCAAAACAGCAGCCATGAACCCGGAAATAGACAATTAAAAACTGAATTACATAAAATGCAAAGCTTATAAAATAAATCAGTTTACATTAAATACCTCAGACAGTGCAATTTCTGGAAATATCTGGCTCCACAGTCACTGTTACTCAACTGAATGAGTCAACAACAAGGTAAGTTTTACCTTTGTGGGCTTCCATGCAACAGCCAACCAATAGTTTCATGACGATCCAGGCTTCAGAGCCTGCATGGGCCTGTAATTAACAAAAGGTAAAAGTAATCAATGAAAGTCTTTAAAGTAGTTAATTAAGACAAGTTTGAAAACATACCTTGCAGGAAACAAACCGTTCCTGCCACCAAATGCATCAAGACTGAACTTCTGAACGCTACATGCATACATACGCTTTAAACAAGACAATATTTTCCAGGTGTGTGTCTGCTGTGAGAGAAAAAAAAAGTGTGGGGCTTCAATTGAGCAGGAAAGATGGGATGGTGGCATTACTAGGCCTAACACCAACAATCTCAGGACGTTCTTTCTTTATGAGACTCACCTTTCTATCCGACCCAACCACAGCCTACCATTAGCTCTCATATATCTATGTGGATGTGGCAATGTGGAAAGAAATCTGAATATAAATACAATTTATTTTCACTGCACAGTATGTGTGGCCTACATGTTTTTAACTTTATATATTCATTTATTTGGACAGTTCAGAACATGTTATGTCAATGTTAGTGACAGGCTCCATTACAGTTGTTATGTTGTCACCAGCTCCTCAGCCACCTCACACACCTCCGGTCTCTCACAGCGTGGACACCAGCTCAGGTTTTAACTTTGGCATAGACTCAACAAACCGTGACTGATGATCAGCAAGACCAATTTCGGTTTCATGTGATTACATTTCATTCATATTCAAAAATATTTATTTCTTCCAAAGTCATAGCGCTATGATAATAAAGCAGTTCATATAAGTTATCTCTTTTTTTGTGGGTGTTTGTTTATCTTTATCCAAATGAAAAAGCTTTTCTTCAGTACACCTGCTTCTTCAACGTTTTCAGCAATAGAACATAACAGGGGGAAAAGGAAAAGTTCTGTCCCAGCACCAAAAACGCTAAAATATAAATTACTGACATTACATTAACTACATTGTTATTGTTTTAAAAGTCACTTTTACTCGTTATTTTAATTCAATTCAAATTTGGGACCTTAATGTAGTAAGGTTGGGGGGTTGCATTAAGACCAGGCCAGGTGACGGCACCACAGCCGTTAAAAAGGTATGACAATGCCTGACAACACCTGTTTGATATTTAAATGGTTTTACTTATAACAAAGATTAACACGTTGTGTGTTTAGTGCACAGGCAAAGTGCTGGTAGCACTTGGAACTTAAATTGTTTTATGTTGCATTGGTTTTATTTGTCAAACGTATAATTTTTAGTGCTCCAGGTGGTGTTGGCCTCCAGTAATTGGTAGTGGCTGGTGCAGGTGGAATTTAACTGGGTTCTTACTGAAGGACTTTATACCAAACTGTGTTGTTTTGACCAAAGAAATCCTGCCCCCACATACTGCCATTTGTCTCCAAAGAGTGTCTCCCGGAGCACGTTGACTGAAAACAAGCAATGACCCACAGTTAAATCTACCAGGGTTGAGCTTCTATTGTGCAAACCTTTCACATCTGTGCTAACACATTTTCTTTTATAATGGGAATTTTAAGCACATTTTATATCATAAAGTTTCAAGTATTTGACTCTGGCTGTGACTGAAACATCTTCTACAGATGTTTATAAGAGAATCCCATATGATCTGTATCATTTCATGGAAAGCTTGAAGACACACATTTGAATAAGCTTTTAACATGTATGCAGCTGTTTAGATTCAGTAGCAGTTTTATAAATCTTTCTATTTGCAGCAACAACTTGCCACAGGGCCTTGATTGCACAACCTCCAGTGTGTCACAGCTCACATATCTCTGATGTTGGTCTCTTTTCAAAACACTAGTACATTCTTTCATTGGATCCACTGCCTTAGAGGCACAGCAGCTGTGTGTGTGTGTGTGTGTGTGTGTGCGCGTGTGTGTGTGTGTGTGAATGCACATCTTGCATTTCCTCTCAGATTTGATTATTAGTGGCCACTAGTGCAGTGTCTGTTATAAACCTGCTTTTGTCTTGTCCTGTGTTAACGCTCTGAAGCTACTTCAGAATGTTTCCTTGACACTGAGTCCTCCTCAAACAGTTCCACACTATGCTGTCACTTTTTATTGTTTGTGCGCTGGACATGTACACAGCAGAGCTTTTTATAAATATACTATGATGCAGAATGAAGTTAGAAAAATTCATCCAACTTGGATTATCTGCAATGAAGTCTTTATAGTCAATGTTTTTCATTAAATTCAATTTTATCAACACCATCTTCGGAACCAAGTCCACAACTTTTATAAATAAAAGGTCTGTAAGTCTGCTCGATATAAAGCATTGGAGCAACACAATGAACATTGTGCTTTTACAAATTACCAAACAGGAAGGGATTATATGAATGTTGTTGCCATGACAGAAATCGGATCAGTCCTTGTGTATCTGTGTCAGTCCGATATGATGAAAGGAAAATGATCAGAATGATTTGTTGGAGATTTAGACACTTTGTTTAACCCAGTTACCAAATGCTATTTAAGTTTATCCAAGGACGTAGAAGAAGACATGTTCAACTCTACCCACAGACTGAAGGCACCATATCGATCATGCCATTAATAATACACATGCGAAGTGTGAAGCCGATAAGATGAGCTGTGCGAGATGTGCATTCGACAGACAGACAGACACTTTGTGGAATTGTTAGGTAGATAAGAGCCTTTGCTGCCTGGAGATGACAGTGGATTGGTTATAAATCAGTAACACAGTGCTCAAAGGTTTTTGGACATAGAATTTGGGCTAATTGTATTTAGTTTTGAATCGTGGCTCTCTATTCATTTTCCATTAGAAAACTGTCACCTATGGGCAAGTCCGGTGCTGAATCAATCACGTGAGCATCAGAGGTGGCTTACAAACTCTTACTCCTCACTCTAGATAAGGGTACATTTCCTAGCAAACATATTAGCATCTTTTTAATATGCTGAAGGATGTGACAGTTGTGTTTGTGCTGTGACAAGCAACAATAAGGTCAGCTGTTTAAAGGTTGCTGTCTGTGTTCATTGACTGATAATTACTTCTGTTGAGATTGTACCCAGCCAGGAGCTAAGGGAGGAAGGTCCCCTATTTACAGCCAGGCCTTTATCGAACGGAATGCATAGATAGTGGCACTGTAACACATTAGCACTGGTATTAAACACCTTTCTAACTAGCTAGGCAGGGAAAATATGAACATCACAGACCATGTTGCATTATTCTAAAATCATGTATTATGTATTATTATTATGTAAAATAATTTAAATCGCATGTTCAGCACATTAACAATGAACAACACTTTATGTTGGCTAAGACCTTTGGGCTCCGTTAAAAAACATCTCCTTCACCATATTTTATCCTGGATGTTACCTCTCTGTATAGAATAGAATACAATAGAATATAACTTTATTGTTAACCTAAGTGAAAAATTGTCTTCTGCTCACCAATAAATAATAACAACATGATATAACCACAGTTTACATGCTTGTTTTGAATAGTGAATAGTGCAGCATGCACCAGGCGGCTACTTGCAAAACTGCAGGATAACATCAAGTGGGCCCGGATGAAAATTAAGCCAAGCAAATCTCGAAGCATCTCCATAGTCAAGGGTCAGCTTAAAGATGTGAGGTTTTGCATTGGAGATGACCCGATACCAACGGTGTCTGAGCAACCCGTCAAGAGCCTGGGTAGATGGTACAACGAAAGCCTCCGGGATAAAGATCAAGTGCAGCAAGTAAGGCAGGACATCGCCGACGGTCTTGAGAACATCAACAAGACCCTACTGCCTGGGAAGCTCTAGCTTTGGTGCCTACAGTTTGGACTTCTCCCCCGGGTAATGTGGCCACTCACCATCTACGAGGTCCCAATAACAACAGTGGAGATGATGGAACGAACCATTACCTCATACGTGAAGAAATGGCTGGGTGTCCCACGATGTCTGAGTAACATCGGCCTCTATGGCAAAGGGGTCCTTGAACTACCTCTTACAAGTCTGACGGAGGAGTACAAGTGCTCTAAAGTAAGACTTCAGATGACATTGAAGGACTCCAAAGACCAGACCATTAGCAAGGCTGCACCTCCCCTACAAACTGGACGGAAATGGACATCATCCAAGGCTGTGCAGCAAGCAACATCAGCCCTGAGACACCAAGACATTGTGGGGACTATCCAGCGTGGAAGAGGAGGCTTTGGCCTGGCAGCAAGCAAACCAACGTTCCATAAGGCAACAACATCTGAACGCAGGAAGCTGGTGGTCGAGGAGGTGCGCAGACAGGAGGAGAGTGCAAGAAGTGCAAAGGCTGTCTCTCTTGTTAAACAAGGGCAATGGACGCGGTGGGAAGGCCTGGAGAGGAGAAAGATCAACTGGAGTGAGCTTTGGCAAATGGAGGCAAGCAACATCAGCTTCATCATAAGAGCTGTTTATGATGTGCTTCCATCACCAAAAAACCTACATCAATGGTATGGCGAGGACCCGACCTGCCCCCTCTGCCCAGCTCCAGCGACTCTCAGGCATATAATGACAGGTTGCAAGACCAGCCTCTCACAGGGCCGCTACACCTGGAGGCACAATCAGGTCCTCAAGAGCCTGGCTGCAGCACTTGAGACCAAGAGGAGTGCAACCAATTCATTACCTCCAAAAACAAGCAATCCTGTCAAAACAACAACATTCATTCGGGAGGGACAGAAAAGGCCCAAGCATCCTCCTACGAAGCCAGAAACTGGACACCTAGCCATGGCCAGGGACTGGAAGATGCTTGTCGATATTGGCCAGCAACTCATTTTTCCACCTGAGATTGGTTCTACCAACCTTAGGCCAGACATGGTACTCTGGTCTCCTTCACGAAAGGCTGTGTACATCATAGAGCTCACAGTCCTGTGGGAAAACTCTGTTGAAGAGGCCTACGAGCGTAAGAAACTGTGTTACACAGAGTTGGCAGCAGATGCAACTCAGCGTGGCTGGAAGGCAAAAGTCTGGCCAGTTGAAGTGGGATGCAGAGGATTCGTGGCTTCTTCCACCATCAGGTTGCTGAAAGAAATTGGAATCCATGGACAGGCTCTGCGACAGACCGTCAGAGCAGTTTCTCAAGCAGCTGAAAGAGGCAGCCAGTGGATCTGGATCAAACGGAAGGACCCTGGCTGGGCTATAACTTCATGATCCCCCATCCCCACCTGAGAACTTAATTCAGATCCCTCCAACTTGAGGAGGGAATATGAGGTATGCGGTCAGCTGTAGGGCTGGCTCAGGGAAGAGGACGCCCCTGCCTTGCATAGTCCCGTGGGAAATCTTAATTGGGCATGGGACACAAGCTAAGGCTTGATCACCCTTTAGCTGGCCACCTTTGATGAGAGTGTTTAGTGATTTAAGGCCGAAACACCCACTGATTCGAAGGCACACTACTGAGGATGTGTCCCAAAATTGACATCTTAACCCAATCTAAGAAATACACCTCCCATGCCACTCTGTCAACATCACGGCAAATCATGTGAGAGCATACCATCTATTGGCACAATGGACAGTTTTAACATCTCGTCCCATGTTTTATGATTCTTCCTGAAACACTTATCACAGCAATTCAATTACATTTTCATTTTGCTACTGGATTAAGATAAGGACATAGTGAGATTCTATGTGCCAGGGGTGTCCTGATTAAAATAATTTGCTTGTATCCTACTGCACAGCCATAATAATGAATCACTGTTGGACCTGTTGGTGCATTGACACAGTATGACCAATTGCATAAGGCACAATGGATATATCCCATTTGTCCCCACCTAATAGATATAGACTACACTCTATATGAATACATAAGAACTATGTTTATACAAGCTAACTGCAGATACCCTCTAAAAACCAATGCAATAATTCTAGCATCATAGAGCACACAGTAAACTATTTTCATTAGTTGATACTTACAATGTTGGATAAATTCATCTCCCTGATATTTTCCCTCTGTGTTATTATACTCTCTGTACTATATGTCCTGGCATCACAAATCTATTCAAAATGCAACAAGGTAAAATGTAAATTTAAAAGCGTCTGTGATACTGAGGAGAGACAGAGACTGGTTTGCTGAGCATGAGGAATGCAAACTGAGTTTAAGGATAATGAAACCCAGATCAGATCACATCAGAGGAGCTGCTTCCACTCATCCCTCCCTCTGCACTGTGCACTACTTTTTTGGCACACTTTTACTATCACTGTACAGAAGATGGACAACTTAACCATGGGTTGCAATGGAAAGGACAAGTGTTCAAAGTCTGGATGCAGCAAAGAATCAGAGAATATTCTATATATTGACCTGTAGTTGTGGTGGATATCACTTCAGAATGGCAGACCAGGACACAATATTTATCTTAAGTTGAGTTGCTGCCTGTATGTGGGAGGTTTGTATTAAACAATACAATGATTTGTTCGAATTCAAAATAGCGTCTAGAAGAGCATCTGAAGTAGCATGTTTCTTGCTCCAGCAGAGGGCGATCACTGTCAGCTTGACCTACTGCATGCCCTCTTGACCTGTCACTAGAGTAAACCAGTAATTAGGAGGATTAAGTTGATGTATTGTGATTTTGGTTGTCCAGAGTTTTACTTCTGCATTTGTCTGAGGAAAAATGATATTCCCTTAACCTTTGCCTCCCTATTAGCATTTTCTGCATTACGTTACCTGCCTGCTAGCTTGCTAAATTGTGGCCTCTAGACATCAACAGTAACCATAACATTTGTGTTTGTTGCTAAGTAGGGGGTTCTCAAGACTTAGTCAATTGAATATCAAGCATTCTGCGTATACTATTTCCTTCATTGCAACCACAAACTCGAGAGCTACATTTGGAGGCAGCAAGAGTGTGCAACAAAGATGTAACGTACAGGTTTACAGTTTACTGCTCTTAATTATGGTCCATCACAGATGTGCCACACATCTCCAAATATTCATTGGAGTGCTATGGATACGAATGATCCACGGGAAATAAATGTGGTTGTTTACTGACCCCTGACCTTTAACTAGAGCATCTATTTTTATTGTACAATTTTTACGTGTACACATTACAGACAGATTGTCATTAAAGTCACTTGAAAAGTCCTTTGTCAGATGATGGGCCCCTATTCCCTCTTCTTCTACCATCAGGTTGTCTTTTACATTATAACCACGCTACTCGTTTCAAGGAAGATTAGAAAAAAATACTAATAAGTTGTTCATTTGATCAAACTTTAGTTTTGGTGGATGTAATTAATAATGCATCTTGTTGGAGCCACTAGCAGTGAAGGATTTGCCTTGTTTTGTTTTCACATTTTCTAAAAGCTGGTCAAACCCCTGAGACTATACTGTTCACTGTGTTTCTGTGCCAGTGGGTGGAGTGGATACAGTGAACACCATCAAGGGTACTGCTGTGTGATGGAAATTCATCTTGAGATTTGAAATAATGAAGTTCTCAGACTGGAGTTTCCATTGAGTCTTTATAATAGTAAGCTCTGCAGAGTTTACACGGGTGCTCAGGATGGAACAACTGGCTGCGAAGGTGAAAAAGCCAGGACTTATACCAAGAGGCGTTTCACAAGACAGTATGAGAAAAAGAAGACATGCCAGAATTAATACAAAGAGGTGTGTCACAGTTCTCTGTGCCCCTCGTCCTCTCTCCTCTCCTTTTTCCCGCAGGTGCTGCTCGTCTCACTAGATGACCCGGCTCACCAGGCGCACCTGCACTCATCAACTGCTCCCTATATCTGCCCTGGCTGAGCACGGAGTCATCGCCAGTTCGTCCTTGTCACTACAGTGGTAGTTTCTCGTTCTCGGCTCATAGGCCTATCCTCCTGTGATTATTCTCCCAGCTAATCCTCGTGTCTGTTCTCCTGTCCTCCAGTTACCCCGTCATCCTGCTCACCTGATTCTCCTTCCCGCTGACGAACTCCCAGAGCCATCGGCTACCCCGTCATCCTGCTCACCTGCTTCTCCATTCCTGCTGAAGAACTCCCGGAGCCATCAGCACTCCCTCGTCCTGCCCTCCTGCCTCTTCCCTGCGCTCAAGAACTCCCGGATCCATCAGCACCCCGTCTATCCACCTTTGTCCCACGTTAAATAAACATCATTGAACGCACCACCTCAGTGCTCTGTGTTTTGCCTCCGCTCTGGGGTCCACCCGTCGCGTATCGTAACAAGGTGCTTCATAAAACTTAATATGAAAAAGATATGAAATCCTCCTCAGTGCTCATCTGCTGTGTCCGTCTGCTGTAGCAAACTCCAAGTTTGCCAAGGCCACAGTAGGGAGACACCTGGTCTGTTGAATTTTCCCTTACACTGCTGTCTATCAGTAGCCTGGATGCCAGACGAACTTAGCCCCGCCCACAACATTTTGGTCGGGCAGTTCGGTCTGGAGTTAGCCTGGATGCCAGACGAATTTAGCCCCGCCCACAACAGATTTGGTCGGGCAGTTCGGTCTGGGGTCGCTCCATTGGGAAAAAATTATGGCCGGACCGGGCCAATCAGATTGTCAGGGCGGGCTTTATACGATGATTGACAGATGATCAACGGTAACGTAATCAACCACGTCATCACAGTGCCCTCGGGTTGAATTCGTTTTCAACAAACATGCCTGCCGCTGGCGAGCTGAGATGTGTAGATGCTGCCATTGAGTCTGTTTTTGAAGACATCGACAGCGCATTCATTTTGAAAGAGGAACACAGAACGTGGAGGCGACGCCAGAGCACCGCGTTAATCCCTATCGCCCCGGCGCTTGGCTGTTCACAACGGACACTGAAGCGACGCTGAACCGCCGGGCAGCGCTAATAATATCACCCGTTGATCCAGTAGATCGCTGCACGGCTTTGTGCCGGTCACACCGGAGGCTGAAGCACCGCGCTGCGCCAAGGCTGCCTCGCGGTGCTTCAGCCTCCGGTGTGACCGGCACAAAGTTTTAACATGGGAGTGGATGGGAGCCAGCTGTTATTTAAGGCTTGGCGCTGCGCTGAAGCGTCCGGTGTGAACCCAGTAAATAACTCACAATGCGTTGCTCTGATTGGTTGTAGGTCTATCCAATTGAGCGAAGAGGAATTTTACTTCCTGGTCAGTTGAAACACGCCCCATAATTTTTTCCCAATGGAGCGACTCCAGACCGAACTGCCCGACCAAAATGTTGTGGGCGGGGCTAAGTTCGTCTGGCATCCAGGCTAGTCTGGAGTCGCTCCATTGGGAAAAAATTATGGGGCGTGTTTCAACTGACCAGGAAGTAAAATTCCTCTTCGCTCAATTGGATAGTCCTACAACCAATCAGAGCAACGTAGTATGTGACGTATGCTAAGCAACGCATTGTGAGTTATTTACTGGGTTCACACCGGACGCTTCAGCGCAGCGCCAAGCCTTAAATAACAGCTGGCTCCCATCCACTCCCATGTTAAAACTTTGTGCCGGTCACACCGGAGGCTGAAGCACCGCGAGGCAGCCTTGGCGCAGCGCGGTGCTTCAGCCTCCGGTGTGACCGGCACAAAGCCGTGCAGCGATCTACTGGATCAACGGGTGATATTATTAGCGCTGCCCGGCGGTTCAGCGTCGCTTCAGTGTCCGTTGTGAACAGCCAAGCGCCGGGGCGATAGGGATTAACGCGGTGCTCTGGCGTCGCCTCCACGTTCTGTGTTCCTCTTTCAAAATGAATGCGCTGTCGATGTCTTCTAAAACAGACTCAATGGCAGCATCTACACATCTCAGCTCGCCAGCGGCAGGCATGTTTGTTGAAAACGAATTCAACCCGAGGGCACTGTGATGACGTGGTTGATTACGTTACCGTTGATCATCTGTCAATCATCGTATAAAGCCCGCCTTGACAATCTGATTGGCCCAGTCGGGCCATAATTTTTTCCCAATGGAGCGACTCCAGACCGAACTGCCCGACCAAATTGTTGTGGGCGGAGCTAAGTTCGTCTGGCATCCAGGCTAGTCTATCAGAGCTTCAGTCCCACTGCCACCGTATCAGGTAGCCCTGGTCAGAGTGGTGATCCAGCTCGCCGCATTGCATCCTGGGAGCTCAGGTTCCACCGAGCCCCCTGCAGTTTCCAGCAGTTGCATTTTTCCTCTTTCTCAAGCTCACGACTTATACGACGTGCCTCTGTCTCAGCTGAGGTGCGCCTCCCCTTTGATAATAAATCCCGCTCTCTGAATGAATTCACAGTACACATGGAGAATTTGATATGGCTGACATCAAAGATGGAGCTGCTGTTTGCACAGAGGAGACTAAGGGCATGATAAATATTTGCAAATCCCTGATGCTCATGTTCCACTTGTGATGCCACTCACATACACTTTCTTTCAGCCCTGTGTTGAATCTCTCTTTCACCTGACCTGAAAAAAATACTTGTGCTGCAAAGAGAAAGATTTTTCTCATCTTCATAGGGACTTGCTGCACTCGTGGATGTCTCACCACATGGGCCTGCAGGGTACCCGCTCACATTCCCAAGGGTTAGTGATCATATAAAGGTGCCAGTATGCCTCAAACAAACCATTTGACATGATGTGTGGTAAGACCGCGTCTTGAGGCAGATGTGTGTAGCTAATCTGCTGTAAGGCAGGATAAGAAGCAGCTGTGGCGTCCTCGTGGCCTCACCCTGCTTTTCAACACAGCTAAGGTGCACTTCCTGCTGCCGCAGGATAACAACGCACCCAAGGGCACTCAGTTTGACAAAAGTTTATTTGCTATGGAAATGTTGTGTAAGTCATGTTGACATGTTGAGGCCTTGGCTCAGGAGATAGAGTGGGTCGTCCAGAAATCGGATGATCAGAGGTTTGGACAATGAACCTCGAATTGCCCTTGATGTCTGTTTCTGCGTGGTAGAGTGGTCGTCCTCCAACCAGAAGGTTGGCGGTTCAATCCTCAGTCTTCCGCATCAGCATGCTGAAGTGTCCTTGGGCAAGATGCACTAATTGTAAGACTCTTTGGATAAAAGTGTCTGCCAAATGACATGAAATGTAATCCAAATGTATCTGCATGGTGCTGATATACAAGTGGCAGTAAGTGTAGAGTAAACTGCAGTGAGTACTGTGTGTTTTTTTCTCGTGTTGTAAGCCATTTTCAGACATGAACCCTGAAGGATGTCCGCAGAATTGGGTCCAGAATTTCTTTGAAGTTTGCCTATCACACATGAACAACGCAGCAGGAGATTCTCTGCTCAAGCGCATTCACAACAACACAGAAATCCACGGAGCGTTCAGGTGAGGGGAGGCGCGCAGCAGCCAGAGGCAGGACGTTACCTATTCATTCTGCTGCGGGGGTCACGTGTTTTTGTTAACAGCAAATCGAAAACAAGGTTGGCCTCTATCACCGAAAGCTCTGTCATCTAAGTTTATATCTTGTATATGTATGAAACATTTCAATCCTAAAATGTATATATGTATATATATGTATGCTGTATTTTTCATTTTTACATCTGCTGTGTGTTCAATCATCAACACAGCCCCTAACTTGTGGTGAATCCTGCTGAGGATCTGCTGCTGTGCCTGACATTATCCTTAGTTTTTACTCTGGGCTGGCCAGAGAAACTCTAGAGGCTCTCACTCTGGGGTTTGTGTTCTCACATAGAGCCCCTCCAGAGAATGTCAGGAGATTATCTAGAGTTCAGTGCATGTGTGAAAGCATATCTGTGAAGATTCTCAGTCATCCAGGTCATGCTATTGAATATGTTGATTTTATTCATGTGTCTATGTCCATATATTTATTTTCTCCAAACTACCCCATCTCATGTTTCCCATCACCACCGTTAGCTAGATTGTTTTCAGTCACAGTCTAAGCTCACCTTTGTGAGTGTATACCCAGGCTCCTGATATCCTGTCGTGATATTTCACACATGTTGTCTATCAGTTGGACGGGTTCAGGTTCAAAAGTGTAGCAGAGGCTTTGGGAGGAGGAGAAGAAGACTCAGGTAGAGGAGGGGTGGGGGTGGAGTCACCAAAAGAACAGATAATCATTCCCACATGTCAGGCTGGCAGAGAGACTGATCTGCCAGTAAAGACACAGCTTTGACGACTGCTGGGAAACACAAAGCTCAGTCAGTAAGTGAGGTTCAAAGGTTGCAGCATTGATGTGTACAGAGTGTGCAACAGGCTCTTACTAACTTCGTGCCACAGTGTGGTAATGACACCAAATCCTATGCTACCCTTTTCTATACAGACCTCATATCATAATGTTTTATGATTATGTCTTCAGAAATTATGTGAGAGTCAAAAGTTCCATCTGCTGGCACCGTAGTTTATTTATTGGAAACACTTGTTCCAGCAAGGGCCATCAGTTTCTCTTCTTCAAGATGCAAAGGGTGTCGTCTGGAAACGGGAAAAGAAAAGTAATCAAGCATTTAGCTGAAGACACAAGCTAGTACTGTTGGTCCCGAGAGAGCTGCCCCTGAAACCAACTCAAGTACAGCCAACATGTCATCATTATAAAAGACTTCATTAAAAGGGCACTTAAATACGCAAAGTGAGGAGCTGGTGAAAGGGTGGTGTAGTTAGGTAACACGTTTAATACCTTAAAACGATGTTAAGATGATGTGCTCCAGCTAATGCAAGATTGAACAACAACCTCACACTATCAAACAGTGTGCTGATGGCTGATTGGCTTATTCTCGAGAGTTGATGTAATGGCTACAGACTTTGCTGGTAAAGAAGGAAGGTTGATCTCAATGCCTGAAAATGTTTACCATCACTTTGCAGCATTTGTAAAAGACATCAGGCAGCACATCGGTCTTTCAAATACCATTTACTGTTTTGACCCTGAGCCAGATCTTCCCCTTTTTTTTTAGCCCAAACGACATGAGACGAAAGTTCAACAGAGGAAAGAGGTTACAAAGTGAAAATTGTATTGGTCCCAATTTGAGCCCAAGTAGAGGATGTTCCGATCACTGCTGCAATAATATAAAAGGTGGTGAAATTATCTGTAAGTGAAAGTTCAAGGATGACATCACAGTCTGTGGTTTTCTTTTTTTAGTAAAGTAACAAAAATGATTAAAACATGCTTGACCTGAACATTTTGTGTAACACACAAACATGTGGTTTCCAAGGACAAGTGCTATGATGTAAGACAGGGGTGTCCAAACTACGGCCCGCGGGCCATCTGCGGCCCGCCATCCATTTTAAATTGGCCCGCCTCAAAAAAATTAAAATTAAAAAAAAAAAAAAAAAATTATAATTTTTTAAACTAATAATTTTGTAGCACTTAAATGGCACTACTTATAGCACTTTGTAGTTTTGCTCTATTTTTGAAGAAATTGTACTTTTTTAATTCTTTTTTGGTCTGGGTTTGTACCCTCGGGTAGGGGAGAGCAGGGTAATATGAGAATTTTTTTACATTTGCTCCCCTCCAGGCGAGCTAAAATTATATATCAGTAAAATTTACACATTTCCCATTAATTCAGGATGTTTCCTAGGAATGGAAATTATCAGAATGTCTTCAGGACAAAGGGCAGTGAAAATATGATTGTTTTTAAAAAGTGGTCTTGTTTCTCACTTTACCCCAGCTTAGGGGTAAAGTGAGACAGACCAGAGAAATCAAGGGGGTAAAGTGATCCACTTACTTTTTCCACTTAAAAACTACCATAACAACACATATTGTAATAGGTCAATTAAGCACATTTATGATTATTATGATTCATGTGATCTCTTGCACACCATAGCTTACCTGCACATTGCTTCTCTGTCCAATTGGCAGGGACAGGGATATTGTTTTCTCTGCATTTTCAAATGCCAGTTCACGGCACTTAACTGGAGCAAGGCCATGGAACTGGTCAGCTAGTTGTTTCAAGTGATTGGCAAGCTCCTCCTCCATCTCATCTGTGAATATTCTCTTTGCCTCAGTTACTGCACCCAAGGCTACTGATTTTACTTCCCCTTTCTGTTTTTTCTTTATGAATCTTTTGAGGGTTGTCTTTTCAATATTTCTATCCCGTCCAGCTTTTCTTAAGGACTTCTTTCCTTGCAGGACCTCAGCAGCTACACTCTCCATCTCTGCGAGGGGTGTTTGGCCCCAGGTTGTCTTCCTGGTGTAGTTTCTAGGCATTATGGCTTTTATACAATGTTTATGGCATTAAAAATAAAACATATGTAATGTAATATTACACTAAAGTATGTTTAAGACTAAACCTAACTTGTGCTACATGTCTCACCTTACCCCACAGCATTTGTCTCACTTTACCCCACAGCCAACATTTTAGAAAAAACAACATCTCTTAGCAATTCAGGCTAATCTTCAGCTAGCATCAATCAAATGATTTTATATGTTGGTAGTTCACCAACATGTATGATATAAGTTTTTCTACCTGAATCTATTTGTTTTGACACAACAGTTGATGCAAGAAAATTTACTTTTACATGCAAAAAGCACATTTTTGTGAAAAAACATTCTAACCACAGCACCTGCACCAACTTCTCCTTCATGGCAAGGGTGGAATGGGAGGGGCTTGAAAACATAATGATCACATAACCACAATTGTGTCCGTTGCCTAGATACAGGGGGTGTCTCACATTACCCCGCTCTCCCCTTCCCTTGAATGCATTGATTGCAAATCGCTTTGGATAAAAGCGTCAGCTAAATGAATTGTAATGTAATGGACTATGGCCGACTGTATTGTACTTCTCAGTTTTGACACTAGGTGGTGCCACGCCCCCCGCCCTAAGCGACGCGATTGAGGCGCACTTTCAACAGTCCGCTCCAGGGCAGGGGGGCGTGGCGGCGTGAGTGGCCCAGACCCTCGGGACAAAAAGTTTGGACACCCCTGATGTAAGATGAATTCAAACCTAATGGAATAGTTGTTCTGTTTTCCATTCCAACAGCAGCTCCATTGCCTCTGGTTATGTGTGTGCAGCTTTCAGAACTCTGCTGACATTTCCTGTTTTCTGAAGCTGGATCCGCAGCGGTCCTCTCCTGAAACTAAAGTGCCAAACAGCAGGGATAAACAGGGATTGGTTGGGCATGCTCTCTCCATCTTGTGAAAGAAAGTCCATTTTATTTTGTGGTAATGAAAAAGCCCCAACAAAATGCCCTCCTTTTATTTGGACACACAAAAGAAGATGGAGATGGACAAAGTGAACCCGACCTGAGCCTGCAGGATGGTCTAACTGCAGCAGGACCTCAGGGCCCAGAGGAGCCGCTTTGTTTGAACCAGCTCAGTGAAAGCACCGGGCTTAGAACTCAGTGGTGGAGGAGGCAGAGATTACAGAGGCCGGACAGCTCCCCTTTAGTCTCACTGCTGAACAAGCACAATGATCTTTTATGACAGTTTGAGAGAGATGGATGGAGCGAAAAATGTCCACAGGACTTACATGAAGATCTCAGTGTTTATTATGAGGAGGGATGAGGGCACAAGTTGAAATAAATATGACTTAATTGTGTAATATTGCGCTTTTCTTTCCTCAGGTGCTTTGGCTTAGGAGGTAGAGTGAATCATTCTTCTACCAGAAGGCTCCATCCCCAGTTTCTCGAGTCCACATGCTTGATTCCATTTCCCCTGATGACTGTTAAGTCAGAGTCTGAATGATTTTTCATAGTATAACATGAGAAAAGTGCTATATTAATACTGCCTAGTTTTTGTAAACTCAATATATCTAATTTGAATAAATATTTTACTTAAAATGGTTAAATTTAATTTTTTTACCCCATAAACCATATATATAGGAACATTATAACATTTCCTTGTACAATTATTATTTCCATTTGAATATTAACTCCCAGTATCAGCCTTATATTTATGGTAATGTTTTGCTGACATCTTGTGGTGAAAGACCATGGTGCAGGTCACTGATTCAGTTGATTAGAGCTTCTCTTAGTTAAGATCTGTACAAACTAGAAAAATAATAAAACTAATTTGCCCTTCACCCAATTTGTAATATATTTTATTAGAAAAATACATAAAACACATAGAATCCCATTAATCAAGGTTTTGCTCTATTTGGTTAGAGCCATAATTTAATGGTAATAAATCAAAATGGCTAGTGTGAAAAACCTGAAGTCTGAAGATAATTCTGCCAGGAAAACACATATTACACCAAATGTTGAAACTTTGATTGGTGAGGCAATCGATGTCAGATGGGAGTGGTAATGATGCTCACAGATGGTTTCATATGAAACTACCGCTCTGATAAATCTTGAGTGTGTGTTCCTCCCTTGTGTTGCACTGCAGTGATCCTACATGAAACAATGTCTAGTTGGGTGGTGGTTATTATGTCTGTTAAGGCCAGAGAGAAAACTGGAACATTTTTGTTTTCTCCTTCAACTATTTTTTCAATATCTTGTGCCACATCATTAATCATATGTGCAAAGGTTCTTCGAGGCAAACTGACAAATTATCTTTGTCTGGTTCCAGCAGCTCCACAGTGAAAAATAGCTCCTTCACGCGGTGACTGTTGGGCAACAAAACTCCACCAAAGAGAGTAAACCTCATCAACTGCTGCTTTCTGCACCTCTCTCCTCCCTGTATCACAGAGTAATGAACACAATCGTCTGAAAAGACTCTGAATTTCATGTGTGATTTATTACACATATAAATCTAGTATTAGTCTTGATTTATAACATCTCTCTCAAGCATTACACATGTAATGTCTACAAATTACTTCCCACTCTTTTTCAACTCCCAAGTCACTCACACCAGTGCTGCAGCAGTTTGTAGTGAGTCCAAACAGAATTGTCTTCACTCCCTGTCTCCAGGTGGTGGGGCTGTGTATTCACATAAAGAAATATATTTCATGACCTGCATGTTCAAAGCACAACATCAGCTGAATTGATTTATTTTTTTGCGGCAGAATGCATGTGAATAGATGAGGCCATGTGCTGTAACTCTCAGGCTAGGCTAAATGTATCCTTAATTTTGTCATTTTGAATTACTTCAACAGGAAAATACTGGTAACTGATATGGATTTCATGTGGGCTCTTTGTAAATTAATGTTGTGATGATTTGTGTATGCATTGACTTGCAGTCTATACATACAGTAGGTAACCAGAGTCACTGATGAGATCTTTATCATTGTTGATGCCACTGTTTTTACTTGTGTGTTGAGAATTTTAACCTGTTCCGGTAATTTAACATGTGGTTCAGATATTCCATATTTATATGGCTTTTGCATATAACAATGAGGCCTATGGGGGGTTAGGGTATTATTGTGATGCGTGAAGTTCTGAATATAGTAATAATAATAAAAGTTTTTGAAAGTGTTTTACTTTGCACATTTCTCAACAATAAGTCTGAAATAAAAGCAAACAGAATGAGAATAAGACAAAGTAATAGAAATAGAATGATACAATGATCATGTAACTAAATATATTAATGAATAAATAGGGTTAGTCAGTATAAATAAGAGCCAATGTCAATTTGTACAAACAATGAAAACATTTTTTTTTTAAGTTTGAAGAAAGAATGTTATCTCAGCTCAATAGGCTTAAAGTTCCCTAATGCCTATAATAGCAAAAGCTTTATCACCATTTGTTGCAAGCTGTGACCTTTGTATAACCAGCAGGGCTTCATCTGTGGATCTCAGTTGTCCAGAGGGCATGTACCACCTCAATGAATCTGAAAGGTATTTGAGTTTGAGACTGTTTAAGGCCAATAAGTGTGCAATCATCTTTTAATGACTTTGAATTTGTGTCAGTGTTTGGGCCTCTATTTCATTAAGGTTTTGTTTGTACTACAACAATGGTGCCAAATAATCAGACAGGATATATTCTGCCGATAATATATAATATAAAATATTACATAATTTGTATATCTTGATAAACAACAGTGTTTGGATGGATGGATAGATGGATGGATTGATGGAAGGATGGATGGATGGATGCATAGATGGATGGAAGGATGGATGGACGGATTTACGATGGCACCAGACCTGATGACCCTCCACTGGACTCCACGTGTACATGGTGGATGAATACCTCAAGAAATAATATTAAACCACAAATTTCGTTTTTTTGTGTAATTTATGAATTTTTTGTTCTTTATAGGACGTGTTAATCAGTGAGCATTAGCGATGGTGTTAGGTGTCTTTCTAAACTCTGGAGAGCGCCGGGTGAGCTGTTTCCTCCTGTTTCCATCTTTATGTGAAGTGAGGTTAACCACATCCTGACTCCAGCTCGGTACTAAACACACAGACATGAGATTGATATCTAAGCTTTCGGTCTGACTCGCAGAGAGAAAGCACAAAAAAACATCTCCAATACTGTTGATCTATACCTTTAAACTGCAAGAGGCCAAATGAATAGTTTCTTCCTTGAGAAACTATCAATTCAAGCGTATGTATTTCTCTGTTTCTTCTTTGTTTTGTTTCTACCTTGTTGTGCACAATAGAAACAGTCAGATTTCAGCCTCTTCTTTTCACCTGCATACACGTGTGAAGATTTTTAAACTGCATTCATCCTTCAAGATGATTCTGTCATAGTTTTGTGTTTATTTATTAAAGTTCAGACTGTTTGAACTTTCACAAATGAGATGTGTATCACAATTAAGACTACATATGAAAATGTACTTCTGTTCACACTATCATTATTAAAGAATGTGAGTCAGAAGAAACACATTTTTTCCACTTTCCCTGATCGCCCACGTCAACTCTTCTGAAACAAATCATTCACATGTTGTTATTAAAATATTTTGCAGATTCCTTTAATATTATTTTTCTCAGAACATCAAGGCACATTGAAGCAAAAGCCACATGTATATTTTCTCACTACCATTAGAACATATTTTTCTCATAGTGCATTGCTTTTCCGTCAGTTTTCTAACAAAGCATAACAAAAGGTCGAGAGACGCAAAGCAGAGGAAAACCCTAAATAGCCGGGCGTCAGTTTTTTTTTCTCTCCCCAGATGAAGAACAGTGGTCCTCCCTGCAGTTTCTCACTAAGCTCCTCCGGCTCGGCTCCTCAACAGCTGCCAGGGGCAGTGTGTGTATTTGTGTGTGTGTGTGTGTGTCAATCAGTTTCAGTCTGGACAGTCCATCAGTTCTATCTCACACCAGAGGATTACAAAGGAAGCATTTCTTTTTTTAAATAAATCCCTATTTAAAATGTCAAATCCTGGGAGCCTTGTTTTATTTCACCTCCACACCCACGACTGTCTTTGTGAATCAAGTGCGTTAAAGGGTTGAAATAAATCCGTTTTCAAGGAGACAAAGGGTTTGTACTATTGCAAACTTACAATTTGTGATATCTGAATTTGACCCTGACATAGTTGTGTGTGAATGGGAGCTGCTATGAGCTGACACTATATCCCACACTCCCACTTTAGGCAAACAGCTCTCCTCCCACACATTATCACTCATTACATGGTTTATGTTCATATTTCATTGAGTGGTTTAATTCTCCTTTACTGGAAATAAACAGTTGGACAGGAGCTGACTGGGCCCCACACTGTATACTTCCTTCTCTGGTTGTTGTAAGAATATCTTTATTGCTTCTCAGCAGAACAGATGGGATCAACTTTTGTAACCATTAACATTTTGTGTAATTTATCAACCATAATAGAATCTATAAGGAGCTTATAGTAAGAGGTCTGTCTTGGACCAGTTCTTATGCTGATATAGGCTGACACAGATTCCTCACATACGGCTCTCTCTGAGGTCATAATTCTATCTTAAATATTTAATTTTAATTAAAAATTAAAATTTTCTTTGTGGTAGTTGCTCCTCACTATTAATGAGGCATAAGGGAAAAGGATGTCGCACCTTGTCAAGCCCTAAGAGACAAACTGTGATTTGTGATCATGACATATACATATTAAATTTGATGGATTGTGTTGGGACAGTGTTTCTGTGAAACCACAGGCCTCCTTTTCGGCCTACATATTAGTCAAAGCCTGAAAACAGCATGTTTCTTTGTTCTTGAGAAAGCCAAAGAACTCAGTCTCCAAGGGTGCAACAGGTTCCAGTGTTCTGCAAAAAGCCAGAGCACAGGGAACTCACTCTCCCAGGATTCCTCAACTTCACACAGAGGTGTGAAAAACCACAAGGGTCAACTCCTATTGGTCACTCTGGCCCCATGACCTGTGATGTCACCGGGCCAATATAAGCCAAGGTCTGCCCCAATTCTTCCTCTTTTTCACCAACCTTCCCCGGAGGAAGGCTGCCGGCCCATCTTCTCCTGCATCGCAGAGGGGGGAGCCTGGCATCCAAATCTACGAGAGGAGCACAAAGTTCTAGCTCCCAGCTCATCTTCTCAAGGTAACCTCCTCTCAAATCAAGTTCTTCCAAACTCCTAGCAGCGACTCGATGTCCTGCAGGTAAGATTCAACGAACTACTGAGCCCCACAGCTCGACAGAACCGCGAATTCAGAACCTTACGACCAACCAGAAGGCTTCACAGAACTGCGAATTGCACAGCAACTTCATCTCTCCCTTTCTAAGGACTGGTAACATACTGGGCTTAATAATTATAATGGGCTAAGATTGTTTTCGATTCTGTGTGATGTCTATGAGTGTGATATGTGTGTGACATTTTGGGTTATAAGTTATTCGAAAGTAAGGTTAGTTTGTAATGCTCTTCATGGTCTTTCTTTGCATTTCAGTCTACCCTATTTGTCTGATTAAGCATCTACACAGACACATGCATATCACTTCACCTAGTTAAACCTTCCCCTGCTACCAATCGCAAACAACTTCAGAAGGAAGGGGGGGGCTGTTAACTTTAGGGGGGGTCAGCGACCATTTTTGTTTAGTAATTACGTTTGTTAGTAATTTGTGTTTTTATACTTTATTATATTCATAATAAATGTTTTTCTTTCACAAATGTTCTTTCATTAATGTTGCAAAAGTGAATTTTGCCAACCGCTACATTGTCAAGAACTCCATAACCTTAACTGTTCATTATATAATCTTTAATAGTAAATATTGAGATTTCTAATTGAACTAGACTAAATGAGACTGATCTTAATCAATAAATAGGCTATCTTTTCCCTTCCTTTGAAGGGTGGTGCCCCGAGGTAACTTTAACCAAATAAAGTTATGATTTAATATTGATGTTTTAAATATTAATGTTTAATTTTTTATTTTTATACAATATGTTGCAGTAAAATGTGATATATTATATTGTATTACATTACATATCATTTAGCTGATGCTTTTATCCAAAGCGACACTCAATAAGTGCATTGGGTACAAACCCAGAACAGCAAGAATCATGTAAGTGATTGTATCATGATGTGCTGTGTTGTTTGGTATTGTGTCATGGTTTAGCATACTGTACAATAGCAACAACTGTTTGAATGATGTAACATGATGCAATAGGATGTGACTTATTACATCATAATGCTATGGAACAACATATATGAAATAAAAAGGTCCAATGCCGCACAAAACTGATTGGTGTAACACAGTGTAGTACAGTACAGTACAATATCATATGTGATTTAATATGTAAAATCTGACATGGTATCATGTCACATTACGTTGTGGTAATATTGATTAAGACATAATGGAAATATCTGATGCAATATAACACAATAAATAGGACATGTCAGGATACAACAAATAAACGGTGGCGATAAAATATCTAAATTCAAACTTTGTCCTACAATCAAATTCATATTTTCCACAAAAATAAAAACCTTGACTATGACATTTACTGCAATTATAATCATCCAGCCAGATAATAATGAGCTGAAAGATTCAGGAGGGAAGTGGAGATAAACAGTGTTTGTGTGTTCTGTTTAGAAGCCTGAGGGGTGTTAGAGGAATACAATTCAATCTTGAAAAACACAGGATAAATAATTTCCAACAAAGAGGAGCATACTTCATTGTTTTCATGTATTTTTATCCACATCCTACATCTTTGCATACCTATTTTCTACAGTAATTCCACCATGATAAAGTAAGAGTATTTTTCCCAATCTTATTTCCAAACAAAGTGTTATAATCTTTGAAAATGTGAAGTACGTAAAAGGTTAAAGATATTAAGCAGCCCAGTCCAGGGTTTTTGGAGCAAGTGCACTCATGACTGAAATCAAAAAATTCCAGAATGCGAGCCTGTCAGGCCGCTGATGTACGACTTGTAATGGGATGTTTCCAAACCCCTCAGTCCATATGGCTGCTGACATGCTCAGCAACACCCACCGCCTACAGAGAAGGACTCTCACTGCTCCACATCTGGTAGACAGCCACACACACACACACACACACACACACACACACACACACACACACACACACACACACACACACACACACACACACACACACACACACACACACACACACACACACACACACACACACACACACACACACACACAACCTCTTGTTCGAAAACATCATGAATTTGACTATTAGTGATGGTGTCTGTCAAACACAACACTAGCTAAAAGGTGAGAAATGCTCAGTCCATCTGAACGTGAGATTTGCGAGTTGTGGAAACTAAGCTCCTTTGTGACCGGAAGTCACCTTGGTAAAGCACAGGAAGCTCCAGTCATAACACCTCCAGCTCTCTCTGCTGCTCCTGTGAGGCCAACACACTAACACACTCAGCTATCCATGACCACTTCCTCTCAGATTAATGGGCCCTCTCAGCTTTCCCATTCCTGGAGAGCTAGTAAGGGGCAACAACAACATTCATTCAATGGCCCTTCAAAATGGATAGACAATGTGACAGTGTTTGTGCTTACACTGGAGCAGTAATGCAGTTGTCAAGAGATTGTTAAATCCTATCTTCCGTCCATATATATAAGTCTCCATTACGATCCCGGTAATTGGCAGCTGATGAGTTGTCCTAGCTCATCTTATCCATTTTCAATACAAAATATCCTTTGAGGGTCATGGGGGGAGCTGGATCCAATCCCAGTGGACATTGGATGAGAGTTGGCATAAAACCTTGACAAGACGCCCTTCCATCACAGGGCCAACATACAGAGACAATCAACCATTCATACTCACATTCACGTCTACGGAAAAAATGCAAGGCTCCATTTAAATGTAGCACTTATCTGTGATTGGATTGTGTGAGGAAGCCAGCCTTCTTGCTGTGAAGTGAGGGGGCCAACCTTTGCATCACTATGCTGTCCTCATCATGAGACAGCTTTCCAAATTTATTGCAAAGGGTTACTAAATGTGGCAAATAAATCCATATTTCATCACTAATCACTGCTTTATGTTTAGGTTACTGCTTCCAGATTAAAGGCCAATTTATACTTCTGCTTTGAAGGGAACTACAGCATAGGTTGGGTGTAGCCATGTACCATATGTCGTAGCGTGATGTGCCTTCTTGAGGTCTCTAAGAAAAGGTTACAAAATCCACCTCCTACTGCCTCAATCAGTTCAATGTCTTCTCTCTGCAGCGCTGCAGTCATTGCAGTAAGATAAACCATCGGTCAACATTTATCAGCTCCAACTTTTTACGTGGTTTAAGTCACTGTTCTGCCAACTGGCAGTTTGATGGTGTGACAGCAGAGCACCAACACACCACCACACAATTTTTTATATACCCCTGGCTTTATACGGTTTATACGCTTTTCATCACACAGTTCCTTGTTGACCCCCAGAGACTAAGTTGACTCATTCCCATATGGCCAAACCACTGAGGACATCATCTCAATAGTCAAAGTACTGAGGTGCTTCCTGGAAACACTATTTTTCCTGGAGAGGATACAGCAGCAACAATAATTACGTTTCAACACTTTTAGAGTTGTAATTAAACAGTGATGATGTACAGCATTCAGACGGGAGCATAGGGATCAGCTGTAAAGGTACCATAAATTACAACTCTGTCCGTTAAAAAGTGAATTTTCCTCAGCAGGATATTAGACACACAGAGAAATCCCGACATTGGTCCACGCTTAATACACTGACACTAAAACCTTTTTCTGTCTTATAAAAGATTCAACCTTGAGAGATTCAAGACAAACAAGTCTGGGTTTATTTTGTATTATGTCTCAGACAATATACAAACTTACCTCCTGACACAGTACTATTAATCTACATGGGTAATGAATCGATAGGTTTAACACATTTTAAGTACTTTTAAGTTTTAAGTATTGCGATACAATTTTAAAGTTTGTTGTTGAGACAGAGGGCTGCTCCCACATTGAGTCTGGGTCTACTCGACTTGAAGTTTTTCTTCAAGTTATAGGAAGGTTTTCTCTCTCCACAGTCGTTTGCTTGTTGTGGGAACTGGGTTTCTATATAATTTTGTACGGTCCCAACCCTACAATGTAAAGTACCTTGAGATATTGTATGTTGTGTTCTGGTGCCATCAAATAAAATTGAAATGAGCTGAATTAAAATGTAATATTCAGGGAGCAATGTATAGGCTGTCATGTCTCCCAGGCCTGTTACAACACTATCATTTGAAGCAGTGACCATTGAAGAGGAAAAAAATATCTAATTCCAGCATTACAATTACTTTTGTCCACTGGATTCATTTTACTACTTTTATAAAAAACAAAGTCAGTGTTAAATAGCTTTAACGAAAATAAATGCAATCCCCTTTTGACTTAATCCTACAGTCTTATATTTTTGGTTTATTTGGGACTTCAGGAAAATGTTTGAGATATACAGCTGTGAAATATCACGATTGAAGCCAGACAGGTGGGTTTTTGTTGGCTCCACTCCTCGATGGTGGTAGTAGTGATGACTTCACTGGTGGGACTTTTCCAGAAGGCATCAGCTATGCTGGGTAATTACTTAAGAACTTGATCAAACGTCCCATACCAGGCCAGGTTTTACATCATTACACACATATAGGCACATATTCCCCAAAACACACATTGTGCACTTCCTCTTTAGTCATATCTGCAAGAGAAATGCATGTGCGTCACAGTACAAGTGGTTTTCTGCAAGTTGTTTTGCTGTATAATTAACACATACATGAGTCCAATTATACATTTCTAGCCACAATTAATCAGCTATGTAGGGTTGAAAATGAGCCTATATATATAACACATTTTTTATTTATCAAATGCTTTTAGGGACCATAGGGTCTGAAGACCAGGGGGTATTGGCCCTCTGGTCAGTGTTGTTTCCAGCTTGTTCATTCACAAAAGTCATGTTGAAGCAAAGGTGAAAAACAATGAGACTTGTTGAATAACTACAATCTGACGATACAAAGACCAAAATCATCAATATTTTGCACTAATATTAATGAATTATTTACTGAGAAATCAACAAAAATGTTGTAAACAGCCTATCTCACAATGCTAAAGTTGGAAAAAATGTCCTTGATCCAATTCTGGATCAATATTTAATGTGTTCTTTCCTAACACATACCACATTCTTCTACCAAGTCTTGTAGTAATCCATCCTACAGTTTTCCGTGTAATCCTGCTAACTGAGAGACCGACAAACACAGACAAAAAAAACAACCTCATGGCGGATGTTATAATGAGAATCATAATATGCTGAGAATGTCTTCGCCTCTCAACAGTCAGAAAAGCCTAAATTGTAACCAATAAACCCTCTCAACTATCAAACTTATGATAAATATCATGAAAAGTATCCTGCAAGATAAAACTCAGGCACTAAATCTTAACCCGCTCACTGAGCCAAGTAGCAAAGTGCAAAAACAGTTACAGACGCCCACTTAAAGGATAGAGTGTATTCAGGTTCTCTGTGGATCAATAAAAGCCTTATTGTGTTCACGTTACCAGAGACACTGGTCTCACCATAGTCCCAGTGGCCATTTCAACTCCCACCAGGTCCACAGAGGTGTGTTCACTTCCAAACCTCAGCTTCCCAACCTTCCACACAGGACGTGTGTACATTTCTGGATTTGTAAATGGATATTTGGGCTGTAGTGCTAAGATGAAGATTAATGGAATAGAATGGAATTTCACATCGTCTGTTAATTCTGTGTCATTCCACTGACTGCCGTTGGTGTTGTGGTGTCCTCTTATGATCTGAGAGAGAGAGAGAGAGAGAGAGAGAGAGAGAGAGAGAGAAAATGACAGAGACCACTTAACTAATCCTGAAAAGAAAAGACTGTTATGCCAGAGATGGCGGTCGTAAGACACATACAGTGCCTTGCATAAGTATTCACCCCCCTTGGACTTTTTCCCCATTATGTACTGTTACTAACTGGAATTCAAATAGACTTAAATAAACTTTTTCCCGTTTGATCAACAAAACATGCATAGTACTTTGGAGGTGCAAAATAAATGTTATTGTGACACAAACAATAATGAGAACAAAAAAGTTGACATCTGTTGGGTGCATAAGTATTCACCCCCCTGTGTCAATACTTGGTAGAACCCCCTTTCGCTGCAATTACAGCTGCAAGTCTTTTGGGGTATGTCTCTACCAGCTTTGCACATCTAGAGATGGAAAGGTTTGTCCATTCTTCTTGGCAAAAAAGATGAAGCTCAGTCAGATTGGATGGAGACCGTCTGTGAACCGCAATCTTCAAGTCTTGCCATAGATTCTCTATTGGATTGAGGTCTGGGCTTTGACTGGGCCATTTTAAGACATTAACATTCTTTAATCCAAACCATTCCTTTGTAGCTCTGGCTGTATGTTTAGGGTCATTGTCCTGCTGGAAGATGAACCTCCGCCCCAGTCTCAAGTCTTTTGCAGACTGCATCAAATTTTCTTCAAGGATTTCCCTGTATTTGGCTCCATCCATCTTTCCCTCTAGTCTGACCAGTTTCCCTGTACCTGCTGAAGAGAAGCATCCCCACAGCATGATGCTACCACCACCATGTTTCACTGTTGGGATGGTGTGCTCAGGGTGATGGGCAGTGTTGGGTTTTCGCCACACATAGCGTTTTGCATTGAGGCCAAAAAGTTCAATTTTGGTCTCATCTGACCAGAGCACCTTCATCCACATGTTTGCTGTGTCTCCCACATGGCTTCTGGCAAACTCCAAACGGGATTTTTTATGGATCCCTTTCAACAATGGCTTTCTTCTTGCCACTCTTCCATAAAGGCCAGATTTGTGGAGTAGACGACTAATAGTTGTCCTGTGGACAGATTCTCCCACCTCAGCTGTGGATCTCTGCAACTCCTCCAGAGTAACCATGGGCCTCCTGGTTGCTTCTCTGATTAATTTTCTCCTTGTCCGACTCTTCAGTTTGGGTGGACGGCCTCCTCTTGGTAGGTTTGCGGTTGTGCCATATTCTTTCCATTTTCTTATGATTTTATGGTGCTCACTGCTCAGAGAGATGTTCAAAGCTCTGGATATTTTTTTATAACCTAACCCTGCTTCATATTTCTCCACAACTTTATCCCTGACCTGTTTGGTGAGCTCCTTGGTCTTCATGATGCTGTTTGTTCAGTAATGATCTCCAACAAACTCTGAGTCCGTCACAGAACAGGTGTATTTATACTGAGATTAAATTGCAGACAGGTGGACCCTATTTACTAATTATGTGACTTGCAAATGTGACTTGTGAATGCAATTGGTCGCACCAGATCTTTGTTAGGGGTTTCACAGTAAAGGGGGTGAATACATATGCACTCAACACTTTTCAGATTTTTATTTGTAAATAATGGTGAAATCCATGTAATATTTCCCCCCACTTCCAAATGATGCACTATTTTGTGTTGGTTCATTACACAAACTCACGATGAAATAAATTTTAATCTGTTGTTATACCATGACAAAATGTAGAAAAGTCCAAAGGGGGTGAATACTTATGCAAGGCACTGTATCCCGCCCCTCCACCCAATAGAACTGTTGTCTGCTTTACAACAGCAGAATGGGAACACATCAGGCCAATCGTGTACCGTATGGAGAGAGAAAAATTGCAGCAAGAGCTTATTTTTAAGACAAGTCGTCACACTTTTAAGCGGCTTTAATCATATTTAATTGGTGATGCAATAAAGGTAGCTTTTATTCCCCATTAAAAGTTGTGGCTCTGTCACCAATTAGATAGGAGCATGTGTTCAACTTTACCTTTAATATGTGGAATGAGCCAAACCTTGTGAGATATAATTGATTATAAATTCCACTTGAATACAGCGAAGAGCCTATTTACGTAGGTTTAGGAACTTTTGAATATGGGGTGTAATGAAAATGTTACTTTCAGAGGCTGCGAGCACAGTTTAAAGCTCACACCGAAACTCCATTCAGGCAAGTGTTTTAGCTCCTTATCAAAATAATCCTAATCAGCACTAATACACATGAAAACCCATCATATGACAGTGTATGTCATATATGCACATAGAGTAAAATAGACGATAAATGACTATGTATAAGGGCATGGATACAGTGTGATTTACAGCTACTAGCGCCCAGTGGGTAGAGGTCGCAGGTGTAAGTCTGAGTTTATTGTCCTTGAGCTGCAGTCAGGCTCACCCCCTGTTTTCCAAATACGGCAACGTCTGGTTTTAATAAACCAAGATGATGCTGGACAAAATGCCAAGGTGAAGTTTCAAAATGACACAAACCAGCGTTCACCACGTGATTTTAACCGGACAAATCTGCGCCACCACCCCTCCGTTTCTCTGCAGCAGCTCTTTCAGCTGCACATCCCAGACAACACAACCTGTAACTAACACTCATGCTCACAGAGCAGGTAATCTCATCAGCAGGCCACACACACAACAGGCTGCTGTGTGCTAAGTGAAATAAAACACATAGCACAGAGTACCTGCCAGCCAAATGGAGTGGCAGTATGTGAAAGTGGAGTTGAAATATGCTTTCTGAGTGTTGTGAAAGCGGGCCCTTAAACTTCTTATGGGTCAGGAAGACCGGAGGGATAGCATCGTGTTCAGGGTTTATCATTTTTGGGACAGACATGTTGATGTTGTATCTTTCCTTCCTTCGCACTATATGCACACATGCTCAACTTAGCTACTTACAGGAACAACAATACCAGGACCTGTTTGTCCAGAATGCCCAGCATTTATTTAAAGCTATTTAATACAGCACTTTTTTATTTAGATGAGCATCTGATCAATCTGATTCAAGTTCTCCCAAATCGAGTTCACACAAAACATATAAAACCTATCAGCGCCAGGTAAATCTCTGTATTTTACAGTATTAAACCTCGTTTCTGGAGGTCAAATACAGATTAGCACTGATGCGTTTTTTTTTCCCTGATGGAGATAGATAACATTCCTCTTCTTCACTCCATGGAATGTAATGTTTATGTGTTAATATCTTGAAATGTTGCTGGATGATATTAAAGGGATAGTTCACCCACAACAAATAATTGTGTACTTACCACTATGCCAATGGAGAAGTTGGTGAAGTGTTTGAGTACACAAAATACTTTTGGAGTTTCAGTGGCGTTGTAGTCAAATCCAATACAACTGAAGTACAGTTGCAATCAGAAATATTCAACCCCCTCACCTCAATAGACATCATAGTGATGTGGATGACAGATAATGACAATAAATGACAAAAAAACCTCATCAAACAACAAAATATATTTATTGATGCGTATTTTAATTATTTTGACAACAGAAGTTGACTTAACTTTGAGGTTCAAATGAAAAATGTAACTCTTTCAACACATGTGCATGTGCAGTATTATTCAATCCCCCAGCTTCAGTACTTTGTGGCGCATCCTCTAGCTTTTATAACTTCTAAAAAATGTTTTCGGTAAGTGCGGACAAGCTTCTTACACCTCTCGATTGGAATCTTTGCCCATTTTTCAAGTGCAAAAGCCTCTAGATCAGTGATGTTTGATGGCTTCCATGCTGCAACTGCCTTCTTTATATCCCACCAAATATTTTCAATCAAATTTGAATCTGGTGACTGTGAATGCCACTCTAGGACGTTCCAGGATCTTTTTCTCAACCAAGCTTTGGTGGACTTGGAGGTTTTGCTTTGGATCATTGTCTTGCTGGAAAGTCCAATGATCACCAAGGTTTAATTTGTCAACAGAAGGCATCACATTCCTCTTTAAAATGGCCAGGTATTTCTGTGAATCCATGATGCCATGTACACAATAAAGATTGCTAGTTCCTGCCGCAGAAAAACAGCCCAACATCATCTTTGACCAACCTCCATGCTGGACTGTGGGGATGGTATTCTTCTGGTCCTAAGCCTGGCCTTTCACACGCCAGACATACCGCTGGGCCATACGTCCAAACAGTTCCAGTTTGGTTTCATCAGTCCATAGAAGTGTCACCCAAAACTCAGTAGTCTTATCCAAATTCCTCCTGGCATATTCTAGTCGACTTTTGATGTTCCTTGTGGTCAAGAGCTGAGTGTGTCTTGAAGCCGGCCTTGAAGTCCTTTTTTATTCAGTGCACGTCTTATAGTTGCCACTGACGCACTTGTACCAGCCTTCATCAGGTAATCCTGTAGGTGTCTTGCAGTCACACAGGGGTTTATCTGAGCTGTTCTGACTAAGTTGCTGAGGGTCCTTGATGAAATGTTGGGCTTTCTTCCACGGCCAGGTAAGTTCAAAGCTGCTCCATCAGTTTTAAACTTCCTTATAATGTTCCCAATTGTGTCTCTTGGAATATCATTTTTGGGTGAAATCTTCTTCTACCCAAGGCCTTTCAGGTGTGATGAAATAATCTCCTCTCTCAGCTTTTGTGGAAGTTCCTTTGTCTTTCCCATGATTGCAACTCACCTTGAATACCTTCATGGGTGGGGTTTATATATGCATCACAGCTGAAGCAAATGAAGGATCAATATAGAGTTCCCAAAGGCTTAAAAATGTTTCAACTCAACTTTAGGACAAAAAAACTGTCAGACAGCTTTAAAAACAACAATATTATATAGGGGTTGAATAATTGTGACATGGCTATCTTAACAAAATATACTGCTACACACAAATACTACATCATGCATTTTCCGTGTTGATTTTCTATATCACTCAACTAATAAACAAGTCATCCGAAGCAGAATTTTGCTAAAAGAGCAAGATTCTGTCAACTTTAATTGATAAATCCTTAAAATCTTTGGGGGGTTGAATATTTCTGATTGCAACTGTATATGGTGACCACTTCTTCAAACTGTGGGAGCCTGGCCTTGCAAGGGTAAACAATGGGTACACAAACTGGAAAAGAGCAGTCAGAAGCAGGGGTTGTGGTGAATATAACTTAGGAAATTATTTATAAACTGAGGGGAAAAGGGAGGAGGGCGCACAATGGTAACTCAAAATGCTTCACCGGACTGGCAGTTGGCATCAGGGGCTCTACGTCGGGCTCTTCCTTATCCAAGAGAGAGAGAGACAGCAAATATTCCTCTTCATGAAACAAAAGGCAGGCCGCAGGCCTCTTACCCTGAGACTGGCTTGGAAAGCGTCTGGTTGTCACTCCTCAGTAGCTCAAGACAGTCTGGCTTCCGTATCCTCTGATTGAGGTTTAAGAAGGCTCCTGATTGCCTGGTTGATTCAATCCACCTGTGAGGGACAATCAGAGACACCTGGGAGGAGAGGAGTTCCCTATGAGAATCATCTGGGGTAGTACCGCCCATCCAAGACCACGCCTCTGGATTGCCTTTGTTTGGCTGTACTCAGCCATGTGGGGCACTGCTCACTGGCTGGGCCATCACATACCCGCCTCCCCCCCTCAGCTCCGAACCCCGGTGGGAAGTGGCCGACCACAGGCAGTCGTCCCTTCTCGACATGGCATCAGCGTTCCCATGCAGCCTTCCGGCTCTGTGTTCCACTATACACTTATGTCCTGTAGGTGTAGAAACCAACGGGTTATTCTGGCATTCCTCTTTGTTGAAGGTCATCCACTTCAATGGGGAGGGTCAGTGACCAATATAAACTCTCGAACCAATAGGTGATACCTTAGTTTTTTCTATTGCCCATTTAACCGCTTGACACTCCTTTTCTATGGTTGCATAATTATTCTCATGGGGAAGCAGTTTGCGGCTTACAAAGGTTAAGGGGTATTCACTTTCATCATGTACTTGGGACAGGACTGCCCCAAGGCCTACCTCTGATCCGTCTGTCTGAAGTACAAACCTCTTGCCAAAGTCGGGGTTGTGTAGCACGGTTTCGCTGCAGACGGCTTTCTTCAAGGCGTTGAAGGCCAGCTGTGTCTGTTCCGTCCACTTCACCCGGTTGGATGCACTTTTGCTTGTCAGCTACTGCAAGGGGGCCGCTAAAGAGGCAAAGTTAGGAATGAATTGTCTGTAATACCCCAATAACCCAAGAAAGGTTCTCACCTGACGTTTGGTCTGGGGTTGGGGCCAGGTTGTTATGGCATCCACCTTCTTTACTTGGGGTTTCACATTTCCTCGTCCGACAGTGTACCCAAGGTAACTCGCCTCCTCCAAGGTGAGGGAGCACTTTGCAGGGTTGGCTGTCAGTCCCGCCTCTCGTAAGGCCTGGAGAACAGCTGCTAGGTGCTGCAGATGGTTCTCCCATGACATGCTGTGTATAACAATGTCGTCCAGGTATGCCGCAGCGTAGGCCTGGTGTGGCCGGAGCACTTTATCCATGAGCTTCTGGAACATTGCCGGGGCTCCATGAAGACCAAACGGGAGGACTCGATACTGGAAGGCGCCGTCTGGCGTTGAGAAGGCCGTCTTCTCCCTTGCTTGTGGGGTGAGTGGAACCTGCCAATATCCTTTGGTTAAATCTAGCGTGGAGATGAACCGGGCAGGTTCTAACCTCTCGACCAGCTCATCTACCCGGGGCATAAAGTAGGTGTCAAACAGAGAAATCTCATTTAACTTTCTATAGTCATTGCAGAACCTAATGCTGCCATCCGGCTTCCCAACAAGGACTATAGGACTGGACCGGGCGCTGTGTGACTCCTCCACCACCCCAAGGTCAAGCATTTTCCTCACCTCATTTCTGATGGCCTCCCGCCTCTGGGATTCGGTATGGTCGTAGCCTTACTGTCTTTCACGGCTCTGTTCTGATGTCCCGGGCGATGGATGTTTTTCGACCCGGGGCCTCGGAGAAGACATCTTTTTTTCTATTGAGCAGTTCTCGGAGGTCTTGTCTTTAGGTTATCTAACAGGACATTAGAAGGGACAGGGAGAGGCTCATGCCATGGCTTCAGCAAATTTACATGGTAAAGTTGGTGGGCTTTCCTACGGCCTGTCTGCTGTACACGGTAATTCACAGGCCCCACCCATTCCAGTATTTCATAAGGCCCTTGCATCTTGGCTAAAAACTTTTATTCATTCGTTGGAATTAAAACCATTACTTTGTCTCCCGGTTTGAACTCTCTCACCTGGGCTCCCCGGTTGTATACCTGTGATTTTTGCGCTTGGGCTTGCTGCATGTGCTCCCGGACTAAGGGCCATACTTGGGTAATTCGGTGGTTCATTTGTTCCCACGATCCACGATGCTGCGCTGGTCGGACGGCTGCTGCTCCCAGGCTTCCTTGGCCACATCCAGCAAGCCCCGGGGTCTCAGACCGTACAGAAGCTCGAGCGGGGGAAATCCAGTGGAACCCTGAGGGTACTTCCCGTATAGAGAACAGAATATACGGCAGCAGTTCTTACCATCAACATCGATTACCTTGTGCAGCATGTGTTTTAGGATTTTGTTGAACCGCTCTACAAGTCCATCTGTCTGAGGGTCATAGACGGAGGTTCTGATTTGTCTTACCTTTAGACTTCGGCACAGACATTTCTTCACTTTTGACATAAAGCAGGACTCTTGGTCTGTGTGAGGGACCGAGCAGGAAGACCAGAGAGCCACAGAGTTTCTTTGAACGAAAAGTTGTTTTTTAATTCAGTTTCCATTAACAAGAGGTAAAAAGAAAATCTCACAACCGGTAAAAAGGCAAATTATCCTCAATCAGCAGCTGGCGACCAGTTGACAGCATCACAACAGAAAAGGCCCCCCTCGACTGAGAGATGGGAACATATATAGTGGCTGGTCAAGCCACTCAAAACAAAGAGGGGGATACACATAAACATACTAACGTTGAAAACAAACTACCGCCACAACATAACATCCCCGTATTAGACCATATAATATTAACTAAGGGAAATGAATTAAATATAAATATCAAGCAATAATTAAAGATTTAACAATTACAAATAAAGATAAGGCAACAATGTCCTTCCCCATGATGGCAAGAGACATGGTGCAGTCCAATTAGGACTCAAAGCCATTTAAGGTGGTGTTCTGCAGCGGGGCCTCCTTTTGCTGAATGGCCAGATGACTCCAGAAACAACCCCCCAGGAACTGGTAACTCAAAGAAAACGTAATTAATTATCACAGAAAGAAAATATTTAACAAATAAAAGTATGTTGTATGAAATCAAAATGTGTCCAGGTATTTTATATATGAAGTGGGTGCGTGTGCAAAAACGAACAACTAAGCAAATTAGAAATCAAGAAGTTACCACCATGTTTTCGGAATGTCAGTGTGTGGTTGCTGGTGCGGCCATCACAGTCTGTCAGGATTCCATCCGGCAGGCCCACTCTACTGAAGAGCAGAAACATCTCTCTGGCGACCACCTTCCCAGTAGCAGACCGTAGAGGAATTGCCTCAGAGTAACGGGTTGCGTAATCCAGAATAACCGGTAGATTCGGACACTCTCTGGCTAGGTGTCCCTCTCTGCCACAAGAAAAACATTGTGGGATGGAGGAGGCCACTGGGTTCGTCTTGCAGCCGGTCCGGTCCAGCCATGGACGTGCTCTATTCCAACTCGGTATACCCACTGATAGCGAAGACTCAGAATGCCCGCATTCTCCACCATATGTGGGAGCCTGGCCCTGCAAGGGTAAACAGTGGGTACGAAAACTGGAAAAGAGCAGTCAGAAGCAGTGGTTGTGGTGAATATAACTTAGGAAATTATTTATAAACTGAGGGGAAAAGGGAGGAGGGCGCACAATGGTAACTCAAAATGCTTCACCGGACAGGCAGTTGGCATCAGGGGCTCTACGTCGGGCTCTTCCTTATCCAAGAGAGAGAGAGAAACCAATTATTCCTCTTCATAAAACAAAAGGCAGGCCGTGGGCCTCTTACCCTGAGACTGGCTTGGAAAGCGTCTGGTTCTCACTCCGCAGTAGCTCAAGACAGTCTTCCTTCCGCATCCTCTTGTGTAGGTTTAAGAAGGCTCCTAATTGCCTGGTTGATTCAATCCACCTGTGAGGGACAATCAGAGACACCTTGGAGGAGAGGAGTTCCCTATGAGAATCATCTGGGGTAGTACTGCACATCCAACACCACGCCTCTGGATTGCCTTTGTTTGGCTGTACTCAGCCATGTGGGGCACTGCTCACCGGCTGGGCCATCACAAAATGTTAAAAAAACAAACAGAAAAAAACTCTGTCGCTCAGTCGCTCTGACCGATGTTCATGCATCGGTCAGAGCGGACTCTGACCGATGCATGAACACGGCTCCAATGCAGACTATCAGAGGACATTTAGGCTAAAAACATGGTATAACATGGCTTGGAGTCTTAGGTTTGACGAATTGGTCACCTTTAACTTCAATTATATTTGGATTCAGCTGCAGTCCTACGAAAATGTCATTTGGATAAGTGGTGAGTGAATTTTCATTTTTGTTTCGGTAGCCACTTTGTTAAAAAGAAGCTCAAATGAGGCTGAAATAACCTTTTTCGGTCCACATCTGTTTAAGATTGCGGTGACATAGTGCACACGTGCATTAACTCTCTACCACAAAGACTTGATCATGTCTTCGCCAAAACCCCCCTGACTGGTCTTTGAGTGAAAGCATGATGCTCCCTGAGGGAGGCTGCTGACACTCTTCAGCAGGACACAAACACAGATTTAGTCAGCCCTGGTTTCAGTTGACCTAAGTTTGGCTTGGAGCTTTTCTTCCTTCCTACTGATATTGCTTGGGAATGTTCCAGTTTCCACCCGACTATTTGGACTATCAGGTAAGATTTTTTGAGAAATATGTTTATTTTCTTCAAATAAATAAAAACGTTTATTTTCACATAAGAAACTACATATATGTCCATACATATAGCACAATATTTATGTCACAAAAGGGAACTTTTATCCTTAATCTAATAGCCCTACCAAACAAATGCTGTTGTGGAATTTTGTTAGATGCAAGCCTTACTTGGGCGGTATCTCGCAAAGCCAATAGCCATACTACAGTATTATTGATAAAGTAGAAGACCATCATTCTTTTAGCTGCAGGGAAACAAGCAAGAAGAAGGTGTCAGCAATGCATGTGCAACCCCACATGCTTAAATAGCATTGAGAAATAGACTGTTTCTGAAACTGGGATCAACCTCATCAGCAGGGTGGAAAGAACTGTACATACACACTTTTCCAGAGGTATTTAACATCATCCAAGAGTATGTGAATACATGTACCAGTGGTTTTCATTCAAAGAGAATGATCAATAGGGTTCCAGTCCAGTCTACATTTCCTTTGGCAGAGTCTTTGGGGAAAGAGATATGACCTGTGAAGATGTTTATTATGTGACATTTGGATTTCTTGATGACAGCATTGTATGTGCCCCGCCAATTTGGAGAAGTGGATGAGTGGTTATACATTTTCCACATTGTATCTTAACAGAACGGGAGGTAGGAAGCTCTAAGCAGGAAATTACAAATCACAAAAACAATACTATATGTCTTCATCGCTATTTTCAGAGAGAGGCCCAAGTATTGGGAATCCTCTAGATTGTACCATTACTACAATAGAGTTTACACCAATGTTTTCTGCCAATCAGAAAATTAAAGTCAAACATTTGAATAGTGAAACAACTAGGATATTAAAGAGGGGAGCAGCTGCACAATCTATTTAGAAAAAATTATTCTGATTTACAGTACTCCAATGAATCTTGTACTCGGAAATCCTACCAAGCCTACCATTAGGAGGTATAGATTTGATGAATTACATTCAATATATTCAAATATCATGTTCATAGACAGATATACAGTGCAATGAGATGTGGTATGTGTGACGTCCTGTCATTTTAGTTTGTTAATTTCAGTCTCATCAGTGTATTTTCTGTTTCCTGTTTTATTTTGTACTATCTGTCCCTTGTGTGTGGATTCTATCTTCACTTCCTTTCGGTGATTGTCTTCCCAGTCCTCATGTGTTTCACCTGTGGTTAATTGCTCCTGCCTTCCCTCTGTGTCTATATTTAAGCCTCTGTGTGCCCCAAGCCCTTTGTCGGTTCCTACTCATTGTTTTCTACTCGTTTCCACACGTGTCAGATATGGTTTGTCTGTTCCTGCTGTATCGACCAGCTTCTCCTGCTTCCTTGTTTTTCTTCCTTAATGTTTTGTTTTTGTCTTGTTTAAAGCCCTTTTTATATTAAATACCTTTTTGTTTGTAACCTCTGCATCCTGGGTCCATCTCCTCCACCAAACCGTAACAGTATGGATCCAACTGGATCTAAATTATTTAATCAAAAGGCTCATAGACATTAAATATTGCAATAGATAAGTTTAATTTCTCACTATGAAGTAAATCTTGATTACACAATTTAATTGATTTAAAATAATGACACAATTGGCATGGAATTTCCCTTTAACCCTCACTTTAATGCTGCACCTCTCTCTGCCACCAGGTACAGTATTACAAAAAAATATGAATTAAGGCTTGATCTTTAGCACAAAGAAAGTGCATCTGCAGCTTCACTAAACAGAAAGAGGATGGCCCTTTTGTTTTTCCAGCTATAAGAAGCTTTGCCCAGGCAGAGGAAATGGTGGAAGAAGAAACAACTGGAGTAACTGTGGAAACTCTACCCAGGAAAAGTTAAAAGGGGGGGGTAATGACCTGTACAGCAACCAGCAACCAGGCACCAGGGGGCAATCAAGATGTTATGGTTTGTTTTTCAGGAAGCCATTAATAGATTAATACAGAACTTTAGTCAGGAAGTGGTAAGCCCAGTTTAGCATAAAGACAGATAGTAGTTGCAAGCAGCTAGCCCGGTTTTGTCAAAGGTTCAATATTGCACGTATCAACTGCTCTAATGCTTAATGATCAGCATGCAATCATCCACATTAGTTTGATTGGTGGTTGGTTGTGGTTGAAGGGGAAATTTAAGAGCTTGAACAATTTCTTAATGAACAATTTATTTATCTGTTTGTCTGTTCAGTGTCTCTGGCTATAGGGCATGTCAGAGAATTGTAGAAAACAAATCCCCCCTGTTTGTGCATGTATTTTTTCATTAAAAAGGAGTTCTAGGCCAGAATAGCTCCTTTGTCAGTAAGTCTCATAATACTCTCACAATCAGTTCCCCAAACGTGTCTGTCCTCCAACGTGCACAGCCAGGAACTTCCAGTCACAGTGAAGATTTATGAAGCCCTCGTTGTCCGGGGTGAGCCTCTTCTGCACTGGGCAAAGGGTCTGTTCTTCAAATAATAACACCCAGTGTCAGAGCAACAGCTACACTGGTCTGCAGGAAATAGGAACTGTATGCAATAGGAAACTGACCTTACATGAATGGCAGCTGCCAGGAGAAACATTTTTACATAATATCCTTAGCAAACATCTTGTGAAGACTTTGTCCTGAAAAACCCAGCTGTGATCCCAGCACCCCAACCCAGCAGAGCAGCACCGTGCAACCACACCTCCATCATGAGACCCTCTTTGTAGTTTATCGTCCTCTGTTGACCATGGCTTTGGAATAAGGACTTCCATGGGAGTGTGGTGCTTTGATTAACACTGAGAAGATTCTTATTAATTCTGCCATGTGCTATCTCTACCCCTCATTTCTTCTCATTGCTCCTCGCAAGCCTCCCCCCACCCGATCCCGCTTGCCTCTATTTGTGCCTCCTTTCTTCTCTCTTCTTCTCTTTTTCTGGACAGTTTAACACATATGGCAGACCTCTAATGAAATATGTATGGTGAGAAAAGAGAGAAAGTGATGAAAGACTTCTTTGCATGTGTTCTTGCATATATATATAACATATATACAGTGCTGTGAGAAAGTATTTGCCCCCTTCCTGATTTTTTAATTTTTTGCATATTTGTCACACTTAAATGATTTAGATCATCAAACAAATTGTAGTTTTTAAATGATGATTTCATTTATTAAGGGGAAAAAGCTATCCAAACCTACTTGGCCCATTGTGAAAAAGTAATTGCCCCCTAAACCTAATAACTGGTTGTGCCACCCTTGGCAGCAACAACTGCAATCAATCTTTCACATCGCTGTGGAGGAATTTTGGACCACTCTTCTTTGCAGAATTGTTTTAATTCAGCCACATTTGATGGTTTTCGAGCATGAACGGCTTGTTTAAGGTCATGCCACAGCATCTCGATCGGATTTAAGTCCGGACTTCGACTAGGCCAAAACCTTCATTTAGCTTTCTTTGAGCCATTCAGAGGTGGACATGCTGGTGTGTTTCGGGTCATTGTCCTGCTGCATAACCCAAGTGCGCTTGAGCTTGAGGTCACGAACTGATGGCCAGACATTGTCCTTCAGGATTTTCTGGTAGAGAGCAGAATTCATGGTTCCATCAATAATGGCAAGTCGTCCAGGTCCTGAAACTGCAAAGCAGCCCCAGAGCATCACACTACCACCACCATGTTTGACTGTTGTTATGATGTTGTTTTTCTGAAATGCTGTGTTAGATTTTTTTACGCCAGATGTAACAGGACCCAAACCTTCCAAAAAGTACAACTTTTGTTTCGTCAGTCAACAGAATATTTACCCAAAACTCTTTTGGCAAATGTGAGACGTGTTCTTTTGTGTCAGCAGTGGCTTTCGCCTTGGAACTCTCCAATGGATGCCATTTTTGCCCAGTGTCTTTCTTATCGTTGGATCATGAACACTGACCTTAACTGAGGCAAGTGAGGCCTGCAGTTCGTTGGATGTTGTTCTGGGGTCTTTTATGACCTCCTGGATGAGTCGTCGATGCGCTCTTGGAGTAATTTTGGTAGGCCGGCCATTCCTGGGAAGGTTCACCACTGTTCCAAGTCTTCTCCATTTGTGGATAATGGCTCTCACCATGGTTCACTGAAGTCCAAAAGCCTTAGAAATGGCTTTGTAACCCTTTCCAGACTGATATATGTAAATTACTTTTTTTCTCATCTGTTCTTGAATTTCTTTAGCTCATGGCATGATGTGTTGCTTTTTGAGATCTTTTAGCCTACCTCCCTTTGTCAGACAGGTTCTATTTAAGGGATTTCTTGATTCAACAGGTCTGGCAGTAATCAGGCCTGGGTGTGGCTAGTGAAATTGAATTCTGCTTTCCAAAGAATGTGGTTAATCATAGTTCATTCATGATTTATCAAGGGGGGGCAATTACTTTTTCACATAGGGCCAGGTAGGTTTGGATAGCTTTTTTCCCTTAATAAATGAAATTATCATTTAAAAACTGCATTTTGTATTTACTTGGGTTATCTTTGTCTAATATTACAATTTGTTTGATGATCTGAAACATTTAAGTGTTACAAATATGCCAACAAATAATAAACCAGGAAGGGGCCAAATACTTTTTCACAGCACTGTATATAAAAACAAGGATTTTTTCTATTTGGTTTTTCAAATAATATACTTTGAGTTTATTTAATTGTCGGCTGTGGTACTTGATGGCGAAGTACTACTGTGGAGAAAAAGGTTTGTTTTGGACCAGACTTGAATATATGAGCACGATTTTATTTGTTCTTGAGGTTGAAATTTTAAGGTAGTTCGTGAAACATAGATGTGGACTTGCCTGACTTAGCGGTTGGAAAATGGACTGCATTTGAAATGCTTAAAAGAACAATTGTTTCAAGTTTTCTACACTGGTTAAAATGTGGAAAAGCAGCCTGAACAATACAAGATAACATTCAAAGAATGAAGTGACCTTTGTTGACGCCTGTTTTTGAAATTGCTTAAGTCTTGTTCAAAACAAGTCGAAGTTTGTGCAGCTGTATCGTGTCATATATGGTCTTGTCATGGCTCCTCATAATGTTAATCTTATTTTTTTTTATCGGAGCAGGAAAAGCAACGAGCATAGTGGACTTAAAATAAGACAACAACAAATATAAATCCAAAATCCTACTCCAGGTATTTTCTTGTGCTGGAAAACGATAACTGAATTTGTCCCATCTTAGACCTAAGGCACTTTGACGCCTTCTTAATGATACTGTCTTTCAATATGCTAAACATGGTTCAGATATTACAATCTATCGAAAAAAGGGGAGGGTTCCCCTCAGGGCCGGGTCTAGACAGGCATGTATGAGGGGGCAGCCACAAATCTTGAGGGGGCATTGTGCTCCAGCACCTTTTACCATGTCTTACTGACAAATTCACTCACTAGGATGCGGGTACACTGAACAAGTGCCTTGTAAAGTACTGTGGCCTCAAATGCTTGGCACACTTATTTCATTGTAGTTATTGTTGTTAGACTAACCATATATGAACTTGGGTTGTTAGTTGTATGTCCTACCCTCAACCTAAACTGACTGCACTTTGTCAGGCCTCTACCCTAAGACCTGCCCAACTTGGGTGTCCCTATGAAGACTAGCTTCTGTTGGTATAGCTCTTAGGGTCACTGAGGCACTCAAACCTCCTGACCACGATAAGGTGGCAATCCCTCAGGAGGATGTTTTTATATTTTTTTTGTATTTTTTTGTATTTTTGTATTTTTATAATACCCTCAGGAGGATGTTTTTGTATTTTTTTAATTTTTTTATTTTTATAACACCCTTAGGAGGATGTTTTTGTTTAGTTTTTTAAATAAACAAAGGCTATTAGCCTAGAAAAAACAAACAACGTTGGCTAACTACAGCATTTTTGCTGGCCACTAATTTTAGTTAAGTTCTCCTAGGTCTCTAGGTCAACGTCAGCCTCCTGTTTCCCTTGGCAAACTCCCTCACAAATTCGTCCATGTCCAGCTTGTATATAATTGACTTTTCATGGGCCAAGATAACCAGGTTCCTCTTTCTGTGATGCAGCATAGTTCTGCGAAAGGGGGTTAAGACACGGGACAGTGTGGAGAAAGAGCTCTCACATGCAGCTGAAGAAACCCCAATGACCAGTGCTGTAATGTATAACTTGTACAACAAGGGAAATGCTGCCTTGTAGTGCTGTAGGGTTTTGCACACTGTAGACAGATCTGGTTCATTGGGGCATTCCTTAAGCAACATGGGCTTTGCCACCAGGATTTCATTATTCAGACATCCTGCATCAGTGCCAGCCAGCTCAACCAAAGGATGCAACAGAGCTCCATGGAGGAATGTGCCAGATGTAGGCACAAGGCTGGACGTGGCCTTCATCAGCTCCAAATTCTTCTGGCAGAATCTTGTCTCCAACTCGGTAATTGCCCGGTCCAGAATGTTTAGTAGAGGTCTTTTAAGTGTCTTATGGGGGGGAACACTGTCATCTGTGTCTGTGTGGCCCACTGTTGTAATTACAACACTGTCACTGAGGTGCCTATTCATTGTTCTCCTTCTCTTTGCTGGAATGTCATCCCCAGCTGCTGTGTGATCTCCCTCTCCCCACTCATCGCTGTGATCCCTCATGGCCCTCAAAGAATCCAGTGCTGTACCAACCTCGTTTGAGGCTCTGCACATATCCACAGACTGAGACTGTAGTATGGCATTTGCTGGTTTCAGTAGACCAAGCACTTGCACCAGAAAATTGCCAATTTTAAAGAAGTGCTGCCTCTTAATCTGGCAGAGCAGGCCTGATGCTTCAGTGCACAGATCCACTGCAGCATCATCATCCGTTGCCACCTCAGACAGAACAGTGATTATTTGATCTTCATTCTCAGTAATGCAACGTGTCACCTCATAGTGGCTAGTCCATCGGATTTGAATTAGCCTCCTAGGATTAGGAGCATCATATTTTCTAGTGATGTAGTGGTGCTGAAAAAAGTTGTACAAGGAAGAAGACAGATCAAAAAATCTTTTAGTACATTGTTCGCTCTGCATGGCATGCACAACTACCAGGTGCAGTTGGTGGTTGTAGCAGTGAATGTAGGGTATATACTTTCCCAGCTTCTGTTGAAGCAGAGCTTGAACACCTCCTCTCACCCCACTCATCACTGAAGCTCCATCATAACACTGGCTCAGAATGTTGTCAGCACTGTAACCAGCATCAGAGAGGCACTTCAGGATCTCAGAGGTTATGTACTGTGCATCTAGTTGGTCGAGGTGAAGCAACCCAATGAGATGCTCCTCAGGTAGGGAAGCACTGACAAACCTAATCATAACTGACAGGTTTTCGACATTACACCTGTCCCTGCTCCCATCACTCTTGAGGCAAAAACCCACAGCATCAGCATTTTCATATTTTTTTTTTATCTCTCCGAGCACCATGTTTGCCAGTGTGTCAATAATTTCATTTTGTATGTGATTTGATGTATATGATGCATTCCTTGGGATACCCTTGGCGATGCTGGCTAGTTTTTCATCTTTCTCAAGGGTATATTCCATTAACTTAAGAAAAAGCTCAGAAGCAATATCATCATCATCATGACCAGCAGCATCACGCCTGTGTTCCGTTGTTCCACGTAGACTCAACTCATTGACACAGAGGAACTTCACAGCGTTGCCCACACTCTTAACATAGTACCGGTTTTTCTCTACCTGTGTCTTGCCAACCAATAATGTGTCAACATTTCCCCCAGTAGCCTCTCTCTCATGCACATGGATGTGGGAGGACACATGCCTCTGCAGCCCTTTGTCACTTTCCAGTGCAACTTTCCAGTTGTTGAAACCAGTCAGAGTGAACACAACATCCCTCTCATTCACAGTACTGTATTTGCGACAGGGAAAGCAGAAACATGCATCCCGTTCAGCAGAGTATTCAAGCCATGGTCGTGTGCGGTACCAGGCAGGATTGAACGACCTCAGTTTTTTGCTAAATGCACGTTTTGGGTAGCTACTTAATAATAGCTGAGATGGTGCAATGGTGGTTAAGTCACTGGGTAAAATGAGAAGTTTGGGGTTAACTGTAAGAACAGCTGGGAAAGGAGGAGGTAGAGTAGAAGTAGTGCTTGCTGGTGTTATGCTAGCTACTGCTGGAGTGATGCAGGCAGCAGAACCACTACTAACGTTAGCTGATGCGCTGCTAGCTACAACACTGGTAGGGGTAGGTGCAGCGCTAGCTGCTGAGGTGCTAGCTAGAGCATTGCCACCATGATCTCCATTGGTAGGTGTGACAGTTTAGACCACTGTCCCTGTTTGGCTGCCCGTCGGCGGCGCGCATTGATGGATGGTGTGAGCGGCAAGGCCCTCAAGCATACATTCTCTTTGTTCAAACACTCACAAACAATCTTACCCGCTCACCACGGCTCTGTACTGCAGACTAAAAGAGTCAGGGTGGGGCTGAGGGCTTTAAATATGGTGTCAGGAAATACCTGCTGCAACTGATTGGACTGATTGGCCATGCTTGGGCCAAACCATTTTCCCTTGTGTCAAAGGGGGACACTGGACCTTGACATTTAAATGTACTAGTGAAAATCACTAATCTGCTAAATGGAAGTAACATTAACATGCATGCTGTATTTTTTGATGAGTGTATTCATGGTTGGTTGGCAAAATGCTCAGTATTATAATCCCCCTGTTGATTGGGCCTGTCTAGTGGGAGGGGCCATGGGGTATATAAGGGGTGAGCTGCTGTCCTTCTGACAGTCTGCTGCATGCTGTTGCCGGAGGAGGTTGTCGGTGTTGTGCAGGGTGCTCAGCTCTCCACGGAATATCTACTGAGGTGATTATTCTATTATGTTGTAATTGAGTTTAATTTGCATTTATTTTGCTAATGGATTATTTGATTTATTGACATTGATTATTTGAAGTACCAGTATTTGATTTTGAATATGCTTTGATTTATTATAGAGAATATTTGATTATTGATTATTTGAATTGATTGAATTATTTGATTGTGGAATTGGTTTTGAATATGTTTTTATTTGACTATTTGCAGATGTTTGGGTTTTGGCCTCCTATGTATGTTGTGCACTTATTTTGACACTTTGGGAGAATAAATGTTGTTATAAACCAATTTGCAACTGTGTGCCTTGCCATCTTTGGGTTTGAAAGTCCAGTCTTTTTAAGGTTACATTACCTTCACCCGAGGCGGGGTGTGACAGTAGGGGCAGGAGGAGTATGTTTTTTAAAAGCTCTGAAAAACTGATGCATTGTATATGTAACCTCAGAATGGAATGCAAGCAATCTCTACACTAGTGTTGTATGTCACTTGTTTACAAGGCTGAGTCCCTGAGGAGAATGAGATACACAAGGTTGGGACAAGTCTGCTGAAAGTTTTACAGGAGTGGAAAAGTGAAGATGGGATTGTAAAATAGCAACCAGATTGCAGAAGTTGGGTGGGGGCGGGGCTTTCTTTAGGGGTCTGCACGCACAGATCATTTGTGCTCAGTCTGTGGCAGGGAGCGGACAGTGCTCTCTCCCCGTGCTGTGACACATGACAGGGACTGTGGGCCCACACACCCTGATCTAGGAGAATAGGCTACAGCTTAGCTACTACAAGAATTTGGTTATGTGGTTTTGGTTGTTGTTGTTGACTGAGCAAATAAAGATTTTCAAGAAAAATATTAACTCTTGTTTTTATTATGTTATTAGCAATTAAGTGTCACTACACAAAACACTATGACCGAATTTAACAGAGCTCCTTTGCTTCGCAGTTTACTGCTGCAAGCTGCTATTAGAAACCTGACACTAGCTCATTTGCATACTAAAGGGTGATTGGAAGTTGGGCAGACAGCTATCCCTCACAGTGAACCGGCAGCAGGCTGATACACTGAGCAGAGCGAAAAGGGGAGATGGAGCGGAGGTGAGAAACATGACATGAGAAACAACTTGATATATTTTATATTTGAGGGGGCAAGCAAGACATTAAGAAGTGGAGCGGAGGAGAGAAGCATGAGATAATAAAAAATATATGAAATTTAATATATTTTGGGGGATTTAGTTTGAGGGGGCACAACATTTATTTGAGGGGGCCAGGCCCCCTCTTGCCCCTGCCTAGACCCGGCCCTGGATCCCCTCGATCAATCGAGAAGATGCCTACTTCCATGTTCCCATCTATCCAGACTACAGATCCTTTCTTCGGTTTGTGTTCCCGAGGCAAGCCTATCAGTTCAAAGTGGCGCAATGATGCCTCCTCTGCAGATGTTGGGGAAAAAAGACCTTCCCTACTTGGACGACTTGCTAATTTATGCTCCATCTCACTTTGAATGCTTCACAATGGGTTTCATTCGCAATATGTGCTTATATTGGCATACGAAATTTGACACTCAAATCTGTGCTTCATCAATATGTTCTCTCCTAAATTTCTTTGTACTCTGCAAAATGTTTTGTTTTCCTGAGATATTGCGTTTATGCATAAAATGTCCCATAAATTGAAAACACCCACCCTTTTAACTTAATGCATAGTATATTAAAGGGCACACATTATGCCCATTTTACCACAGTCAGGGGTGGACTGGGACAAAAATTCAGCCCTGGCATTGTCTGTCCAGACCAGCCCACTACATTATCAGCGGACACCACATAGAAGTCCACAAATCTCCACTAGCTCAAAGATGGCAACAAGGAGGGAGGCCACACACAAACTAAAACTAAACTAAAATTAAGTATGATTTCATAAAAAATAAAAAATGATAAACTCACCAGACTAGAGGAGACTCAACAGACATGGTACAGTGAAGGCAGAGAGTGGAGGCAGACAGAGGGCAAGTCCTCGAACATGGACAGAGGGTGAACAACTCCTCAGGCTCTCACATGTCAAGTGGTCAACCTGAGAAGAACATGGATACATTATAATGTCTGAAAAATAAAGAAAATGTTTTCCTCTGTCCTGCACCTAGAGTTGAGAACTTTTTGGATGTGTGTTTCTTTTAAAACCTTTTGAAAGTTATTATAATTATGAAGTATGAATTTATACATTAAAAAAGACATGATAAACTTACCAAATTCTAACAGTGGTCCCAAATGTCCACATATAAAACAGAGGGAGAACGACTCCTCAAATATATCACAACAACCTGTAATGGAGAATAATTTATCATTTAGTGTACATGATCACACCATTAAGGATCAATACATAAGCACAATAAAACTTCTGAAAAGAATTAGCTTGATTCTGCATCTCTATTTACAGCTGAGAAAGTCTACTGTTGCTATGGCAACAGTAGACGTTAGCAGCTCTTAGCTAGCTTAGCTAAATCATCTGAACAATAATAACCCATAATATCACAATTCGGCATATTAAAACAAAATCAAAAACGTTTTCTACTTTGTTTTGGACATGCTACAAAAATCTAGCCTAGCCAGCCCCAGGCCAACGTTACTTACCATGTCTGCCTCCACTCGCTCATCATGTCGAGTCCTCCTCGCTCGTCTCCCGGCGCACCTGCTGCTGCTGGGCTGGTGAACCCGGCACCAAATAGGTCCGTCAGTTTGGCACATTTAGCAGCCTCCACCCACAGAGACTTCAGCTTTTTTTCCCGATGCTTCTCAGCGCCACCCGGGCGTTTTTAACTCTTATTATCCATTTTAAGTTTCTGTCTCAGCAGCAGCCCGTCCCGCGACTCCCCCCGCCAATGCCATGAGGTCCCGCCCCACCCTGGTTTGTGTTGTGATTGACAGCACTGTCCGGGCTCTCTGAGCCTGTCAGCCCATGATTGATTGACAATGACAAACAATAGACCAATAATATGTGTCGATGCTGGCAACACACTGCTAGCCCTCTGTAGCCAATTGGCCGGCCCAATTGGAGGGAATTTAGAGAGGAAGAAGAGAAAAAAAACAAACAAAAAAACATAGCGGACCAGACCGGCCCACATTGGGTCAACGGCCCACCGGGACGATGCCCGGTATGCCAGATGGCCAGTCCACCCCTGACCACAGTTGATATGGTTCCTTGGAATGAAATGTCTGTAACATATTTTTGTCAAAATACCACAAGGATCATTAAAACAGCACCCTTTTTACCCTGTCTAAAACAGCCCTCCTCAGATTGACCTGTTTTGAGTTTTTGGGACGGTAGACATGCCAGATACCCAAATTATCAATCAATCAATCAAATTTTATTTGTATAGCCCATATTCACAAATTACAATTCATCTCATAGGGCTTTAACAGGGTGTGGCATCCTCTGTCCTTAACCCTCAGCAAGAGTAAGGAAAAACTACTAAAAACCCTTTTAACAGGGTAAAAATATGTAGAAACCTCAGAGAGAGCCACATGTGAGGGATCCCTCTCCCAGGACGGACAGAAGTGCAATAGATGCCACGTGCAGGAGAACATCATCAATAATCAAAGTCTCTAGCAGCATGTGATGAGGGTAGACATCCCGAAGGACAACCCCAACATGACATGCCAAGCAGTCCCGCTGCAAGCACAGTCCATGCTCAGCAACCATCTAGACCACGATCCACCATCCAGACCAGACGCCACTCCAGTCCTCAGTCACCGTCCACCGCCGACCACCAGGACCCATCACAAGCCACCATGTGCTCTCTTCTCTTTGTTCTCGTCAGGACACGTGCTGCGGCATTTTGGACAAGCTGTAGAGGCTTTAACGACTTACTGCTGGAGCCAGATAATAATGAATTACAATAGTCCAGTCTCGATGTAACAAAGGCGTGGACTAGTTTTTCTGCATCTTTTTGGGAAAGGACATGTCTGATTTTGGAAATATTACGCAAGTGGAAAAAAGCGGTCCTAGAAATTTGTTTTAAGTGACTATTAAAGGATAAATAAGGATCGAAGATCACTCCCAAGTTCCTGACTGTTTCATTGGAAGCAAGGGCAATGTCGTCTAGCGCAGCTATATCATTAGATAATGAATCTCTAAGGTGTTTGGGGCCAAGTATTATAACCTCTGTTTTGTCTGAGTTTAATAAGAGAAAATTGCGGGTCATCCAGGTTTTTATGTCCTTGAGACATGTTCGAAGTTTAGTTAATTGATTACTTTGTTCAGGTTTTATTGACAAATATAACTGGGTGTCATCCGCATAGCAGTGGAAATTTACCGAGTGTGTCCTGATAATGTTTCCTAGTGGAAGCATATATAATGAGAATAAAATTGGGCCGAGCACAGAGCCCTGTGGAACACCATGGTTAACTTTGGAGCGATCAGAAAAATACGATTTAAACCAGTTAAGGGCGGTTCCATTAATGTTAATTAACTGTTTGAGTCTTTGTAATAAAATTTGATGGTCAATCGTGTCGAATGCTGCACTGAGATCTAACAGAACGAGGACAGACACAAGTCCCTGATCTGAGGCTATTAAAAGGTCATTAGTGACTTTTGCCAAGGCTGTCTCTGTACTGTGATTGGCTCTAAACCCCGATTGAAAGTCTTCATATATATTATTTTCCCGGAGAAACTCACATAGCTGATTGGCAACAACTTTTTCTAAGATTTTAGAGATGAAGGGGAGATTAGATATTGGTCTGTAATTGGCTAAAACCTCTGGGTCTAGGGTGGGTTTTTTGAGTAGGGGTTTGATGACAGCTATTTTAAAAGACTGTGGTACATAACCTGATGATAATGACAGATTGATAATGTTAAGTAACGAACTATCAATTAGGGGCAGAATTTCTTTAAGTAATTTGGTAGGAATCGGATCTAAGATACAGGTTGTTGGTTTAGAACCTGAGATTAATTTGGTAAACTGATCAAAGTAATGGGTAGGATTCTCAGCCGTTTCTGAGATCTCTGTTGTTGGGAGGGTATTAGTGCCAATTGAGGGCAGGAGATGGTTGATTTTATTTCTAATAGTTTGAATTTTATCATTAAAAAAGGTCATAAAGATATTGCTATTTAGGGATCGAGGAATACTGGGTTCGGTGGAGGTGTGACTCTCTGTCAGCCTGGCTACAGTGCTGAAGAGAAACCTGGGGTTGTTTTTATTCTCTATTAGTTTTGAATAGTAGGCGGCTCTTGCTTTGTGGAGAGCCTTTTTATATTCTTTAACACTATTCTTCCAGTCTATTAGATTTTCAACATTGTTGCTGGAGCGCCACTTCCTTTCTAGTTTTCTTGATAATTGTTTTAACTCATTTGTCTGGGAATTATACCACGGAGCTAATTTACTATGTTTGACATTTTTCTTTTTTAGAGGCGCTATTGAGTCTAATGTTAATCGTAATGAGTCTGCAGAGCTATCGACGAGGTGGTCGATCTCAATGGAGCTCAGGGTTTTAAAGAATTTGTTGTTTATATCTACTGCTAATACGGGTTTAAATGTAATTGGGATTATTTCCTTAAATTTAACGTGTAGAAGCAGTACAAAAGTGGAATTATCATAATATGTCCCCTTTAAAATGAAATAGACAAACATTATATTATCTAATCTATTGACCAAATGTATAAAATAACCATGAAATTTACCCCCATTTATTGTCATAATATATTACTACATAGGGTATATGAGAATGTTAATTTTTTAATTTTTTTTTAATTGTATGTGTATGAAAGCACCACACAGGTTGTGTTTCACATCAGTCTCAGACATTAGCAAGAAGAAACTGGAAACAGATTTGCTTATTGCTGAAGTGAATGCTCCGTTACAACGTCTCATAGTGAGCACTGTGTCCTGAAGTCATCCAGAATCCAGTGCACTGTGGTGCACTGTGCTCCATACAGAATACCACAGACAAAAAAAAGACTTAGTAGTGAATGGATCTGAACTCCTCCCATAACCATCTGACATCTGCAACAGCGTTTGGCTACGTACCAAAACTTATGTTCAGCTGGACGTCAAGCTCAGTGTCCCTCTGGCCACTAGACAGCTGACTGAGTCACTGTGGTGAATCAAACCCTCCTGTATCATATTTTCCATGGAAGTTAATATTTTTCAGACTGCTGCCTTCTTGACCTCCTAATATGACCAATGTAATTCTTGGTTGTTTGACATATTTCCTCATTGGTTCATTTCTACAATATGGAGACATCAGGAGATGCTAAGTATTCATTATCTTCTGCCTAAAATGTTTTTATTTTATTTCAACGTAATATCAGTCTTCACATACTCCTGCAGGTTAAACTGGACAAATGAAACACTTGTATGCTTATTAAATCTGAAAGACTCATTATTGAGGCCTGGCGGCAGTGAGGGTGCACTAAAGAGCCCTCAGGAGCCTCATTTTTTAGGGACAGATCATAAATACCAGGTGTCAGCACCCAAGTCTTAAAGACAGATGTGCAAATATATAAAACAATTATGAACAGATATCAAAAGACAACAATTTAAGATGATAAAAGCAATAAATATATATATAAATGTTTAAGTTCAAATAAAAAACACATTCATGATGGACTTGGCATTTCAAGTGAAAATACTGTATGATATTCAGTGGAATTTATTTTTATACACAACAGATGTTCGCACTTAGCCTTCAATTCCTGTTTATTACAGTTAGGGGAGACTGGACAGAAACAAATGAGGATGAATGAATTATATTTATTGTGAACTGAGGAATAGTTAATGGTAAATGGTTTGTGTTTATATGGCACTTTTCTAGTCTTGCTGACCACCCAAAGATAAGTCTTTGGCACTTAAACCCCAGTGGAACGTAGAACACCATGGAAGTGTTCCTATGAATTTCAGTTTTTCACAATTGTTAACACACGTTTTTCAAAACAATAACGGCTTTCTCAAAACTGCACACAGAAAACTGTAGAAAAGGAAGAATATTGGATTACAGGTACAATACATGCATGTGTCAGTGCTGAATGTATGGTACAATACAAGCACAAACTCTCACCATAACTCCTTGATGCGGTCTGTGTTCCGTACACTTGTTTCATCCGCATAGCATTCCTATGAAGAATACGGTCCAATGTAGAGAGGCTGACGGTCTGGATGTTTCTAAATGTAGCATGGTAAGCCAGGATCCTAGTTTTTATTTGTCTGAGTGTGATAGCGTTGTTCTCACGATCCATATCTATAATTTCAGTCTCCTGTTCTGCTGTGAAAATGCGTGTTCTTCCTCCACGGTGCGGTTCACTTTCAGTCCTGCAAAATATAAATACTGTGAACACACTCTATTCTATTGATATGCAGTATTACAGTACACAAGGCAAATAGATTTCATACCTGTTCTCCATCCTGAAGGTTCTTATGATGGCAGCAACTGTGAAGCGGCTGAGGTTCGGTTGGACCCTCTGGCCAGCCTCCCCCATGCTCAAACCATGGTTGAGCACATGGCCCGAATCTCATTAGAGATGACACTTCTCCTTCTTCTTTCTCCTCCTCCTCCTTCTTCTTCTTCTCCTTGTCCTTCTCCTCCTCCTTGTCATCCTCTTCCTCTCCCTCCTCTTTCTTGTCCTCCTCTTCCTCCTCCTCTCACTCTTACCCTTCTCTGGTTGTCGATATTTTCCAAGTTCTCCATTGTTCATCAAACAAAACAGAGGCACAAGTCACTTTTATGCTGCAGTCCTGATTGCAAATTGCTCAACAGACCTGAATGTTTAGAGATTTGAGTATTTGTGTGTTGTAGGTTGATGCTTTGAGATTTTATTTGAGAAGCGTCTGCAACAACTGAACATTGTGTGTCGTGTTTTGACAACAAGGTGATGTGTAATTGACATCAGAGTGTAAAGAAGGAAAGTCAGAGTCTAATGCAGATAAGGGAGTGTGAAGTAGTGCCAAATTGGGTCGAGCGATTGGTACATGAAGTGAAGGTTGTGCAAATTGTGCTGAATTTTCGCTTTTTGAGTGTTAACAACTGAGAAAAACTGTAACATTAAAAAAAAAATTAAATCTATATGATAAATATGATTTAAACCAGTTGATTGCCGTTCCCCAAATCCCTACTTGTTGTTCCAGTCTCTGTAACAGAATATTATGATCTGTAGTCAATTACCTATCTTTCGGTCGAGGGTAGATAGATAAATCGGATTGAGAGATTGCTGCAACCCCTCTACCTCTGTCTGTGCTTCGAGGAATATGACTATTAATATGAGTGGGGGGCGTTGCTTCATTTAAACCTACATATATTAACCATTTTGCAACCAGGTTTCGGTAAGACATAGTAAATCAATCTGATGATCAGTAATCAGATCATTCCTACCTACCTTCAGTTATGCTTCAAAATGTTTACCCTTATCAATGTGCTAAAACCTTCAGCTTGATGATGTTCTCCTTTACACTTGACATCTATTGCACTTCTGTCCGTCCTGGGAGAGGGATCCCTCACACTTGGATCTCTGAGGTTTCCACGTATTTTTACCCTGATAAAAGGTTTTTTAGTAGTTTTTCCTTACTCTTGTTGAGGGTTAAGGGCAGAGGATGTCACACCATGTTAAAGCCCTATGAGACAAATTGTGATTTGTAAATATGGGCTATACAAATATAATTGGATTGATTGATTATTGATCATTAATAAGTTGGGATTTTGGATTGAGTGACCTGATATTTGAATAAACTGCATTTAATACTTTTATTGTTCACAGTGCGGAATGTCAAATAGACGTTGTCATATTTCTAGATATGAGAGCCTCTCCATCCAAAGCTAAACCCAGAACTCACAGCAGAGCAGTGACAAAGTTTTTATGAACACAACTCTCCTTAAAACCACTTAAACTTATATTTACCAATATGTTGAACGGAATGTTTTTACCTTTTTTTTTTTATTTAAAGAAAAAATAGATAGCCTAATATTACTGCAGGCAGACATTTGGAGATCTGGATCTCTGGCAGTGGTCTAGCCTGATGATGATGGTCACATCTGAGGTTTATCTTTTTTTGTTATTGCAGAACTTTTTCTAAGACTTGCAATGCGTTCTATGAATTAGTTGCAATGCACCTTAACCATAAGAAGACAAGGGAGAAAGGAGGAAATGGCCTCTTCCATGCTGTCTGGTTATTTGTGGTTATGCAGAACGTTGACTGAAGCACTGGAGCAGGAGCCTTAATGAAGGACTGGTGCAATGACCAGAGCCAGCGGTTGGAAAAAGCCAGCAGGGCAATGACAGCATGTGGCACTTTGCAGCTGAGGAGACTGGATCAGCAGTGGTAAAACATCCTGAAGACTGGAAAACAAAACCCTGGAAAATTTCACTGTGACCAGGGAGAACTCACAGAGCTGAATGAAGGATGGTGGAGAATCTAGGTCTCTGGAAGAGAGTAGCAGGGAGGAGGAAGAAAAAACAACAGACACATTTAAAGGAAAATGTCATGACATAGTTGTCTATTATTATGTCACTGTTCATCAAAATGATACTAATTCTATATTCATCTGGAACAGATTTTTGAATGGAGATCATTAAGCAGCATTTTTTTCCTTTGAGTAATACATACAAGTATGCTTTGAACACAACTCACAACACATTTTGAGACTGCATAATTGTCCTAAATACTCTAAGTGTCTTGTCTATAGAGAAATATAGACAAGGATCAGCCTATGAGAAAACCATTTACAAACAGCTGATTGGAGGGGGACAGCACAGGTGTGTGATGACCTTATACCGTCAGAGACAAAGTAACAATAAATGCAGTTCTCAGTGAACAGTAGACATATGATAAATTGTCTGTATTTTTATAGTGCTTTAGTAGTCTTGATGAACACTTAAGGCTCTTTAAATTTACCCTTTTATGCATTTATTCATACAGTGCCGCAATGTGTATCACTCACACACTTCCTTCATAGCCGTAAGGAGGTTAAGTAGCTTCAAGAATTGCCAAGGACACTTCAGAACGCAGAACTGAACCGGCGACGTTCTGGTTAGTGGACCACTCACTCTAGCTCCAGCCTCAGCTGTGTCGTGGTCTAAATTGGCCATATTGATGTTGGGGACCAAACTGGGTGTCTGGGTGTTTCCTGGGGAGTTGTGTTGGTTTGTTTATCAGATAGCATGATCACGCAAAAAGTAGTTCCAGGAAATCTTTTGGAGGGGTGCAACATGACCCAAGGTAAAACCCATTAAATGGAGCCAATCTGATAAAAATGGGCGGATCAAGGATTTTTTTTTCACCACCCTTGCAGTGTTTGCCTTAGAGTTAATTTAACGTGGGTTGCTCTCACATGCTCGCACATATATTTTACCATTAGTTTCCTGGAGACTGTGTCATCTCATTACTTTCATGTCTGATGATGGAAAATAAAGTTTGTTAACGAGTACAGAAAAGAAAATATGTATAAATATGTCTTCATGTCTGAGTGTTCCAGGTGTGAAGTCACGTTATTTGTGTACCTTTCTCCATCCAGGCATCCAGTCTCCCTGCTGCCACAGAGTGGATCTCAGTCCAGCAACTGAAGCTCTAAATGAGTAAAACAGCTGTCAGTCAGGGTCTCCTGCCAGTTTATCGGAGGGCTTGTGGTTTCCTGTGTTTCGTCATTCAGTCGCATTCGGCCATAATCTGCAGAATCTGAACAACTTCCTGAGCACAAGAAAATTCCTTGGCCCTGGATCCAACTTTCCACTGTCACACCATGATATTTGAATTACAGAAGGTCACCATCAGATTATGACATAGATTTAAACAGGACTGAAAAAATAAACACATGAATAATGTTTGACTGTGCTTCCTTTTACTTTATATGGCAAATTGTGTTTTTGATTACATTTTCTCTCACACAGAAAAACAAAGAGTTCCACAACCTGCCTTGAAAGATTCCAAAATGTGTAAATGTTGTTGATTTTTTATTTTAAATATTTCCCAGAGGTCGTGGAAGCAAAATATCCAGAGTATAGGCACATACAAGGTCAGAGCTTTTCTCTAAAGTGACTGAGGAACAGCAGGGACTCCATTTTAAAGCACGGATTTCAATATCTGGTTCCATTTTCAGCTCTCATGAAACATCAACACTTCTCACCCTTGCAGCACTGACTCAGATGTGTTGAAATATTCACAAGAGTTAAAGAATCCCAACTTAGCGTGCACCACCTTTCAACACCAGGGCACTGCTGTAAATCTTACTGAATCATTTATTTGGGAGAGTAAAGCAGGCAAGCCGGTCGAATGGAAAAGTCTTCAGCTGGCTGTGTTGATCTTGGCATGGCAGGATGTGATGACAACATGACCCTTCCTGTGTTTCCCTCTTGGGTCAAGGTACGAGTTTCATTCAAGATCAGGAGTGACACTGGCCAGATGCATTCTATAAAGCCCAGATATATATATATATATACATACACACACACACACACAAAATTTGTATTTTTCAATGTATTATCTTGCTTATATCTAAGAAGGGTGGGGGCCTTTAAAGGCTGTAGTGTCTGTGCCCAGGGGGCCATTGTCTCAACCAAAAGCAAAGTGTCAGTAAAAATACAAAAATGTGTGTCTGAATTATTCCATTTTTTGTTATTATTCCCTTTACTTTATTTGTGAGCAAAACTCAGCAACACTTTTCAGTTAAGTTTCTCATTCTCATATTGCTCATTTGAGATTCTATGATATATGTGTGGATTAGTTTTCAGCAGAGGTGTCCGTAGTAGCAATGTAAAAGATTGAGAAGGTAACAGTGGAGAAACTGTTCATGCTTGCATCACAGTATAATATATCACATGACAGTTAAACATATATCCTCAATATTTGTGCAGTAAACTGGACGGGTTGTGTATATTTACAGTGCTAAAAAAAACAGCCCTGTTACCTAATGTTACCTCTATGTTTACGTTAACAAGTTAAAGTAACAGTTTACTCTCTGCTGCATTTTGGAACAGTGTATTCAACCAGCAATTTCCTTCAGAAATAGACATTATATTCAGAACCATCAACTCTTTATAAAGATGGGCTACATGAAAAGTTAAGCCAAAACATTTCGATTACCCTCTGGTGGCTGGCTGCAATATAGGCCATAAATACAGTCCCCTCCATGTTAGTAGATAAGACATGGTCCAAACTAAAATCAAAGTACATGCTATTTTTTAAAGATGGTTTGTAAAAGTATTTTCTTATATAGAAGTTTGATTTGAATTCCTTTTAGGTTGTAAAAACTATTAGACATTGTGATTGACAGCTGAAATTGAATTGTGATCGGTCTGGCGTATTGGCGAAACCTTGTTACTGTGGCTCATCTCAATGATTACCAGTTTGCCTCCAAATGACGTAACCAGCATAAGATGGCAATGTCTGTATCTGGGACATTATGTCTTCTTTTTCTTATTTTTTGCTAGTATTAACTAGTATAAGCGGATGGGGCCACAATCTAAATGCATTTGCACCGTTTGTTTAAGACCCTAGGTTAACAGATTGCCACAGAAGAATTCTTGAGAAAAGTGCTGATTGAAATAGAGGAAATACTAAACTCCTAACTGTTATGTGCCATCAGTTATTGCAGACTTGGACCCAGTAAACCCCAATTGGTTTATGATGAGGTGGCCAGATGCTGCTTAGCCTTAGGTAATTTATCCTCAGTCTGACCTGCTGACCCACTGGTACAGAGGCACAGCCAGTTGGTTATAGTTCCTGAATCCCTTTGTGAAGGACTACCTGTCCAGTTTCAGTGAAGTGGTAGCGCAAGAGTGATGGATCTTAACCCTGCTACAGAGACACAGGACATAACTTCGTAAGGACAGCGGCACCCCTTGTGTGTTTCATATCCTCCTATCCTTAGACTATTTTTTGCAATTTTCAGTAGGCATCTGTGAAACATTTGGAGGTGTCTGTTGAAAATATACTTTGTCTTGTTCATATTATCACAAAAAGTTAATTCTTGCAGTTGTCTACTGATCTAATGTCAGGAAATGTTTGATGCTACCAAGAGATGATGATTGAAGTCGATGGATACCCCCATTTTCAAATTAGTGAACTGTCATGGAGGGCATGTGGTCACAGAGTGACCTTCATTCGACTTTAGGACCAAGATCTGAAAGGACTTCTGAAGTGTTTTATCCTTGATCACATGCCCACGGCGTCTATAAATAACTGAACCAAACTTAGGGGATATTCCTAAGAACTTATGAAACACATGCACAGAAAGAAAACACTGGGTACAATGTTCAACCACAAGTCAGCTTTGAGATGCATCTGAGGGAACTGGAAAGCCACAAAGCAGCAAAAGGCCTGAGACGAATAAAGTGAATGATTCACCAGCTGTTTTTACAAGTCTGAGGCTGCAGCTCTCATGCCAAAACACAGCTCCATGAATCAGAATGCACACTCACATACTGTGGATGACACAAAAATAAGAACATCTTCTGAGCTATATCCAGGGGCAGATTTAATGTGTTTGGGATTGTTAGACAAACTCTAGGAATGAGGCCTTCTTTAAACCTTATTTTCACCCTTTTTGTAAATGAGATAAGTAGATAATTTAATCAAACACTAAAAACACTAAATCCTGCATTCACATCTTTACTCAAGTAAAAGCACACACATTTTAAGAGCACAATGTACTCACATTCATTTATATCCTTCTCAGGGTGGTGCTCAGGTTAACAACTTTTTACAATACTGGCCGGTTTTATCTACAATATATTTCTGAAGGTGCAAATTACTAAGTTCCAGAATCCCCTGTAGCAGCTCTGGTGTGGAGCACAGCTTCATATAATGGAAATAGTCAAGTAAAGCACAGGAAAATCGTGACTATAATTAAGGGTAATGCTTGAGTAAATGTTCATCTTCTCTGCTTTTCCTCTGCTTCTCTGGCATTGAACCATTTTGTGTTCTTAACATTTCTATTTATTTTCCACTATATCTATTTTCCACTTCGTTTGCACAATAATTATATATACAAAATGTAGGTGGTATTATTATAATGATAAACTTAACATTCGTAGGGCTAATTATACGTTTTCTCTGCTGCTGAACCTGGTTTCCTGTCGGTAGCGGATGGTGGTGATGGTTGCTTACCCAGAGCTTCAGGAGCTTAAGACATTATAAGACGGCCTCTGAAGAGTGCTGCTTCTTCCAGGTGCACTTATACTGATGCATAATAAAATTAAGTTTGGTGCTGAGCTTGCAACAGCTCTTTAAGATTGGTGAGTAAACAGCTGTTGAAGTTTTCAAAATTGAGTGCTGCAGAAATTAGACTATTGACTATCAATTCCACACAGAACACAAAGGAGACCGTTCTGTTGACCTATTCATCCATCCCAACGTCCTCCTAATGTAGGCGTTGTGACTCTAAAGCCGTTTTCAGACATTGAACTTAGAGAATGTCCACAGAGTTGGGTCTGGACTTAAATGTAGCCCCTCCTGAGAATGTCCGGAGGTTATTCACAGTGCAGTGCATGTCTGAAAGCAGCTTAAAGGGAACGTTCACCCAGAAAATAAAATTCCCTCATCCTCTACCACGATGCCGATGGATTGTTGGTTGAAGTGTTTGATTCCACCAAACACTTCTGGAGTGTCAGGGGTAAACTTTGTAGCAGCTGAATCCGATTAAATTGAAGTAAATAGTGACCAAGACTCCGAACGTAATAAAACAACAGAAAAAAACTGAAAATGCCTCCATACTGCTTGTGTGGTGTCATCCAGCTGTCTGCAAGCCCAAACATTCATATTAGTCTCAAAACGTGGTCAATTACACCTTGTTTTAAGCATAAAAGTCCACCAGAAGTCACTAAGATAGCAGGTTTAGCTACACAATGGTGTGTCCGGAAGCACTTTGTAGGAAGATATAAGAGGACATTAAAACACGGTTTAAATTACCTTATTTCGTGTCAAATAGGAAACACTCAATTGCCCAATTGGATGTAGACATGCGAAGAAATCAGCACAAATATTTGGGTTTGTCCCATTTATTTGAAATCCAGGTTTTTGCAAGTAAAAGGCATGTAAACTTTCAGAGAGAGTAAAATACTAAACAAGAACATAAACACATATTTACAGAATTTCATGGCAACGTTTGCGTTTAAAGTGGTTACAGTCATGGGACCTTTTTGTTTTTAATAAATAATTGAAATTCAAAAGTTTAATTTCAGTTCAGTTACACACAACGTAATCATTTCCATACTGATTGTTCAAAAATGTGCAGTAGAAATTGACTAAAGCAAATCATGGACAGTCAAAGCCCTTTTATTGAAGCGAATCATCTCAGGAATGTTCTCGGAGTCTCATTTTATTGTCTGTTGGGAGGGTTTGCTCACAGCAAGTCACCAATGTGTCCTTTGTTTCAGGTTCTTCTGTCCAATAGCAATTTCTGTTGGAGAGGAAAGACCAAGGAAGGTCATAGCCGGGGGTGCTCTGAGCTCTGGTCGCTGTCGTGACTGTCCTCCTCGGTTGCCAGCCTCGGCGAACTGGCCAAGCACTGAAGTCCCACTACTCCTGACAACTCTGATGGCAGTAACCGCCCCTTCTTTACGTTCACCAGTTCCTTCTCCCGTGCGGTTGCCCCCTGCTGGCCTCCCTTCACACGCTTCCACTTCATCCTTCTGTTCTGAAACCACACCTTTACCTGTGAGGAAACACAAATCAGTGAAATGTGCCATTGTTTCTTAAGATTACTTTCTTAAGTCTCCACAAGCGTTTGCCTTATAGCTTATTTTATTACAGTGCTCCATATAATGTGAAATAAAAAGTATCTTTTTAGCTTTTTTAATAAGTTCTCCTCTTTATACCATGAAATTAATACCTCACATCATTAGTAGGCTGTGAAAGCCGTGGACGTCAGCAGGCTGAATTCGCTGAAACTCCAACCTGGAAGTTGTGGTGGGTGCTCTATCCCAGCAAATAATATTAATTCCAGTCATTTAGCACGGAAACTCCGTTCCACAAACAAATCAATTTCTGTGTGTAAAAAATGTATCAAGATTATTAGGACACTTGATTTGTCTAACTCAGACTTCTGATGCCTCACATACATTTCAGATGAACATGGACCGTACAAGGCCGTATAAGAGGGTTAAGTAATGGTCATTTATAAAGAAAATAAAGGGTCTGTTTTGTGGGCCCATCATCAACTTCCATCCAATTAAGATCACCTGAGTTTTTATATCACCTGAGTTCCACCTTCCTCCATCCGAATTGCTACGGCTGCAAAAGGTTGCCTGACATTAACACAACTACGAAATAAGTGAATTTACATTTTTGGGTGAACTATCCCTTTAAGAGTACCAGTTAGCAAGCCATATGTATATGTCTGTGGGTGTGTATATGAATATAGGTGTAGGTATATATACAAAGGGATGTATGCATATTGTGTTCTTCCATGTATTCAATTTTAAAATTATGGTAAAAAATAATAAAAGCGATGAGTACATAAAATAACCTGCAACAATAATAGCTATTACTTCTTCATCCATCCTCTGCCGCTTTGACTCTATCACTTATACTCTCGAAAGTCACGGGGGGGCTGCAGTCAATCCCAGCTGACATTGGGTGAAAGGTAGGGACATCTCCCCAGTCTATCACAGGGCTGACACGCAGAGACAACTATTCATGCTCACAATCACAATTATGGGCTATTCAGAGTCTTCAATTAATCTGCATGTCATTGGACTTTGGGAGTATGCCAGAGAAAATCCCCACAGGCATGAGGAGAACCTGCAAGGTTGAGCCCAAGAGCAACATCTCATCTGTGCAATATTACCTCAGTGTACCAACTGTACAAACATTAATGACATGTAAATGACACGTATTCCTTCCACCTTTCAGAAATACACTCTCACGGCGTGTGCTGTCAAACCAATCCGCAGCACCGCTAATGTCCAACAAATGGCTCTTTGTGAGCATTACCAAAACACATGAGGCCTGTGACACACAGCAGCTACACTTCACACACTACTGACAGCAGCAAACTAACATAACAAAGAATCTGTGGTAAGGAAATGATTAGCCTCAGAGCATTTGTATGTCAAGCCCTTTGTTACTGTCAGAACTCTGAGGGTGTCTCAGCCTCTGATGGTAAATGGTTTTGTATTTATATAGCGCTTTTCTAGTCTTGATGACCACTCAAAGCACTTTACAGTACAGTTTTACATTCACCGATTCACACACACATTCATACAGTGCATCTATTCGCAGCACTTTGTTATTCTATGGGGGGGGCATTCGGGGTTCAGCATATTGCCCAAGGACACCTCGGCATGCAGATGGGTCAGACTGGGGATCGAACTGCCGACCTTCAGGTTGGAGGACGACCACTCTACACCTCAGCCACAGCCGCCTCATATCAACTCTCTTCATCCACAGTGTGATGACTATTGTGCTTGAGAAGGAAATGTAGACTATCAGAGTTATTCTTCGCCTAATAGATCTTGGACTTTACTGGTTTCATAATTGTATGATTAAAAACTGTGAGAACACAGCAGGGGATTATTCGGAGGATTTACCGCAAATTGATGATGTTTCTAACACATGACAGATGCAATACTGGATTTTTGTTTTACAAATATCTCAGGATGAAAAAGAGGAGTCACACATTTAGAAGATATAGACAAAGATGTCACCTTAGCAAGACAACTAGGCTCAAGATTTGTCAATGATAAAAGTGGATGTTCTGTATGTCGACAAAAAACGCATGATCTCCGCAGCGGTAATTCCACTTTACGTCCTGCCTCCTGTAAGCTGTGCCACCTCTCACCTGAATGCCTTGGGCAGTTTTTTGTTTTCGTGAATGACCTCCTGATGTGTTCCAAAATCCATCGTGTAGACATTCTCGGAAAGTGTTATCTGTCTCCAGCTACAGCAGGGGTTGACTGATCCAGACATACGAGGTCAAATGGCCCCAAACCTGTCCACTGCACTGATGACGAGAGTCTTTGGTAACGCACACTGTCACTGCACTTGGCCGTTGTCTGTTGTTTGTTAAGGGCAGAGGATGTCACACCTTGTTAAAGCCCTATGAGACTAATTGTTCCTCCAGCAAATATTACAATGTTCTAACAGAGCAGTGAGAATCGTCATGTAGCGGTCAGAACTAAGCAGCCATGAGTAGTTACTGTCTAGTGAAGCAATCAGGGAGGTCAACTCATATACACATGAGTCTACCATGACACCACAGACTTTCTAAACAGCACATGATGAGAATTTTGTTGGACACCCACTGTTAACATCATACAATAAAAACCTCACATTCAGTTAGCAATTTCTAAGGTACAAGGGTCTTTGGAGAGGAAGTGAATAGTTTTTATGAGATATTTTTGGCCTTTGTAGAATTTTCAATCATAAAAGTGGAGAGAGAGAGGGAGGAGGGGGGGGTGGTGCAGCAAAGGGAGGGAAACAAACCTGCAGCCACTGCAGAGAACAGTTTGGTGGTGAACAGTGAAAACCTGGACATTTTAGTGTATTTCAGATATTTGTTGGGACAGTCCTGGACAAAGTTTTTGTCTTTTCTTGCACAATTGTTGTTTTATACTGATTGGTTGTCCTATGCAAAGCTTTTCCCTCTGAAACTGTAAAAGTGACCTGCAGTAATTGAGCCCCGTCATGTAAAGTCAGGCTGATGGACTCAGAAACCCGAAATAGAAAATCTGTTGTTGTTGCTGTTGTCTTTAATACACTGTTGTCCTGATGGAACAAGTCCCTTCAATAGATGAGACAGATGGAGTCAAAGCTGCCGCTGATACAGAGCACTGGTTGCCTGTATATTCAACGTTTATTAATATTGAACGTATCGAATGTCCCAAATGCACCAACTTTCACACTGTGCTTTCCTTCATCCCATCATCCCTCAGCTCTCCTGCCAGAACCTCCGGCCCTACAATGCATCTCACTGCACCTCATCTATGTTGTGAAAATAAATATTCTAAATCTCTACATTTGTATGGTCTTATTAGTAAACAGGGATTTAAGCTAACTACTACTGCATTTGTATTATTCTACTAATTCAAGTTTAAATAGACAAATGTCTCTTTTAATAGACACAAACTTCATATACTTTTTTTCCTGACAATAAGATTCCTTCTTCTCTCTTTTCCACAGCTGAACAGCACCATAGCACATTTTATCTGTTGCCAAGCCAAACACTGACAGCAGTATTGCGGTGGTGATTTATTACATCCTTGCATCCTTTGGCAATAGACCCTAAAAATCCATTTTATAATCTTCCAGTGTCGAACTATGACTCAAGTGTTTTTAAGTAAGACCTGTTGACTTTCTTGCAATATCTAGTGGTTGCCAAAGGACCTTAATAAAAGTCTTGGCTCATTTAATGATCCTATAATTGTATTTCATGACATGAAGCACATTTGCTACTAGGATTTTGATGGCTATTTGTTTTGCAGCCCCTGTTTCCTCCTCCTCAGTCCTCACACTGAGTCACAGTCATTCAGCAGGTACCCTACTTGTCGTTCCGTGAGGTCGAGGTTGACAGCTATTTCGTAGCGTCTCAGTCTGGTCAAATAGTTGTGGTGTGCAAACTCGGACTCCAGTTCCCGGATCTGTTCTTTGGTGAAGGCTGTGCGCTCCTTCCTGGGCTTGCCGTTCATGTCTGACTTATAACTTCTGTCTTGGGACGCTGAAATGAAAAACAGAACATTTTCCAGCCACAGTTGAGTCTCCAAAACAGAGGGGGAGAAAGAACCCAAAAAAGGGAGAGGGGGTGAAAAAAAAATTGGGAGGTCGAGAGAGAACAAAAAGAGGGGGGTTGAAAAAAAGTGGGTGGTAGGGTTGATAAACTACAGGGGCCCAAAAAGAGAAGAAAAAAAAAGGTAAATAAATAAAAGAAGGCTTAGGAACAGTAATGACCTTTTATTGCAAAAACATAATTATTTCATATGTGGTATTTAACCCAAGCAGGGAGCTTACTCCCAGACAGCCTCAATGTACAACAGCCAGAACACTATACATAAATAAACAAATAAATACAGTCTATATATCTATTTTTCAACATGTATAAAAATATATAAAATGTAAAATGGTCTGTATTTACATAGCGTTTCTCTAGTCTTCTAATTGACCGGTCCTTGCACTGACAAGTCGCATGTGTCCATTGACCCATTCTGCACTTCAGTCGGCTCAGGGGGAATTTGGGGTTCAGTCTCTCGCCCAACGACCCTTCACCATGTGGACTGAGAGAGCCAGGTATCGAATTTTCAAACCACATAGAAGTTGTTGGTTTTATGTAGACTGTATCTAGCGACAAAATACACTTAAAGAAGTGCTACCAAGACAAACCGGTGCAATTGTGTATATTTAATTTAATTTAAATTGATTTCAATGTTTTCCAGTTAGCAGTCTGTATCTTCCTGTGATTTGTTGGCTCGTCAGTCCATGTGAAACCATTGGCAGAAGTGTGCGAGTGCTCTGCTGTGTCCATGTGCAACAATCAAATGAAACACGGTTCCACTTATCAAAACAGAAAACACTGCAAACATACAGACTAGTGGTCAGATTTCTATATTTCCATAAAACCAAAGTCTTTGTTCAATCTTATCCACGCCACAGTCTGAATTTTAAAAACAGTGGCAGTGGCTGTGATTCATTGTCTTTTCCTGGCAGCAGAGTTGTGAAATCGTTGTCTCCTTTAAATTATTCCTTAACACTGTGGTGTCTTTTAAATTGTATTCATATATCAAGCATTATAGAGGCAGTTTTTACCATCTAAAAATATTCAGCTTTTTTCAGATTGTTTTTGTTAGCGTTAAATCATATTTTCCCCCAATCATTCTTTGTTGTATTTGTCGTCAGTAAATGGTGAAAATTAACAGAGCATTTCTTCATAATGGAAAAAACCCGCTGAATAATAATTTCTGAAGTCTGCAGTGCATCAGTCCTCCTGACAATTTATTAATGGTTTAAGTGCTGGATGTGCTGACAGGACACATTTAGCTAGGAACGGAAAGAGACGCTGTTCATCCTGCACCTGAGACAGACACCTAACATTAATTAGACAATGGGAATGCATGTCTTGTTATTATTATTATTATTATTATTATTATTGTTGTTATTATTGTTATATTATTATTATTATATAATAATAATAATTTCTAAAGCAGATTGTATTTCAATGAGGCCTCACTCCAGTCTCTCTCAGACCGCTCTTTTTTCAGATCACCGAGTTTAGAAAGAAAGAATAAAAGAGCTGCGGTTTCTCCAAGTGCCAATGAAGTTAGAGTTAGGAAATTGGATTTGGGTTAAGTCACTGGCAGCTTCAACGAATCCTTTCAAACTTTTCAATCTGTCTGACAGGGCTCCCTCCGTCCTGGCTGGGACATCGAGTCGTGGGGTGATCGGAAAGTTCTCCACTTGGCACCCTTGCTCTGAGCTGCTCGTGAGCGGGGTGAACTGATACAGATATGGAGCCTGCCTTTAAATCTTGTTTCCTGGAGCTGCTGCACTCTTTTGTGTCCTTTCTGCCGTCCATGTGGAGCATATGTGTGCAGAGGAAATTTATGCCTGGAAGTTCAGTTTTATGACTCTGATATATGACCTTCACTTTCACCATCACCTTCGCTATTTCAACTTTGAGTCTCACCGTCAGAGCAAATAAATGTGTTCAGGATCATAGATGTCTCTGAAGTCACTGAGGTCACGACCTCTGGGGTTAGTTTTGGAGTTCGGAGATTTGAAAGTCCTCAGGGGGATATTTAAAGTTAAAAAGACTAGATGTTGGTGGAGGATTGATAAGCTCTTAACAGTATTCTGAGTAAACTGTCTCCCCACAGCATTCATGTCATAGCTTTTCATCATCTTTTAATTCCAGTTTTCTTTAATGGCTTCTTGTGATAATTGGCTTAAAAGTATATTTTATCACAGTATATTTCAGATCTGTTAGAAAAACACATTTTAATAAAGATCTAATAAAAAAGTTTTCTGCCCGACAAACTTTCTAGAAACTTTCATTATCTAAATCTCCGACCATAGAAAGTTGTTGAGTTGTCAGGTGATGGCGGATGTAAAAATGATGATTTAAATTGCCTAAGATTTGTTGAATTTTTAAAAAACTATTTCAAGCAGCTCAGCTCAATGAGAGGACATGCAGCTTTACCAGAGAAGCAGTCAACTGCAGATCTTTCTCATCAAAAATCCATCATTATTGGAATATGAATTTTAGATGGAATATTAAATTTATCTCCACTGCAAAAAATGATATCCGAGTAATATCAGATCTCTTGAATCAGGGTAATATCTTTTTGTTTTTCTCTGACAAGATACTTTTTCTTACCACACAGTTTTTATGTGTGAGTCAAATTTCCCCCTTTTTTTTGTCGGCAGAGGATTTGAGTTATTATAAGTATTACTTCCCCAATTTTATTGCTATTTTCTTGTTTGAGGTTTTGCAGTTTCCATATATAGAATTCTTTGCTTCTCATCTTTTTTCAGGTACCTTAAGTTATTGCACAATTCATGTGTGACTTTTTGAAATATAATCTATAGGTTTGATCGGTGGCTCTTTTACTTGCAGAGTGAAATATGCTCATGAACTAAAGAGGTTAAATATGGATTCACAATAAAATAAAATTCACTTACTCATGTAATGGCATATGATAAAATCTTGAGCATGATGAATTTAGAAGTTTTACGTTCCAAGTCAGATATAAGTTAGGATTGAAGCTTTTGGTAATACTAATATTTAAAAAAAAAAAAAAAATTACATAATTGTTATTGTCACAATTTACGTTCAAAAGAGGACAAACATTTCCTGGTCTGAAAGTGTCATGACAGTTAATCATAATTAAGCAATCAGTTATTTATAAAAGGGGTTTACTTCCTTTCATTGCTTGAAAAAAATGGTCACAGATTCAGCCATCATTAAGACAATCGTGTGAATATTAACAGAATTTTTTAAATCACAGACTCAAGTAGATTTTTTTTTTATGGGGGGGGGGCTCCTGAAAGAAATGATGATACATCTCTAGGGGCTAATCCCATGACAATAAATTACCTGATAGATTACACAGATAACGAATGTTATGGTTACACTGCCATCAATCTTGACTTTCATCAATTTTCAGAAATTGTTCCAAACTAGCTTTGTTCTAAACAAAGCTAGTTGTAATTTCTAAGATGACAGTTTAAAACAGCAGAAAGCATTGTCATCATACAACATTTTTTATATTTTGTGCACCGAAGATGTACAAAAGAAACATCTTATTTCTTTGACGGAACAGGTACTTTAAAACGATTAATATTATTGCGAGGCAGGGAAAATCCAGCTTAGAGGTCAATTAAAAAAGGTTGACATTAACAGATTGATGAGAAACTGCACCATATAAAGCATCAAGAACTTCATCATCTTACCAGAGCTATTATTCTTGCCTTTACTGATCCTTCTAACCGGATCCTGTGGAGACAGACTCTGCCGGCCGTACTCCCCAGACACATATGACGCCCCCGTCAGGTGACCACTGCCCAAACCCGGGTTGGTGCCACACATGTTGGGGCCCTCTGAGCACAGTTCTGGGACTGTGGCCTCCAGCAGTGGCAGGCATATGTTGTTCCGAAAGTTTGATGAGAGCATCTGTGGGGGAACGGGCCAGCCGGGTGGGTGTTGAGGATGGGGCAGGTGGCCTTGGTGGGCTGCACTGCCGAACGCCCCACTGTCCTCTCCTCCAGCGTAGCCACACGGAGGCGAGGAGCTGGGTAGATCCAGGTAGGAGACGTGGTCACTCCGGCCATGCAGGGTCAGCGGTGATTGGGTGATGGCAGAGTGTAGACCCTGGGCCACGGCATGAGGGCTACGTAGACAACCAAACAGAGAGTGATCCATGGTTTGGGGTGTCCTCCAAACCCCCACTCCTGCCAGTGAGCTTCAACCGAAAACTTTCCAAATAACAAGCAGGAAAAGAAGTGAAAAAAATAATCAGGGATGTGGGCAGCCTAAGACCCAGTCCTCTACAGCCCCTCTCAGTTCAGACCTCCAGACCCCCCTAATTCCAAGAGAAACCCAGCTGAACGAAGGCGGAGATGATGGTGTTGAAAGAAAAGGCCTCTGGTAATCCCGAGCACACAGACGGTTGCCAGGCAGATGGTGGGTAAACACTGAGAGGCTGAGGAGGATCTCGGATGACAGCGGAGAACGCTAGGACCAGTGTGGAAGGAGTTGGTGCTTCCAGGGAAGTTGTGCCGGAGACAGAGTCACGCGGAGGAGGAAGAGGGGGGTGTTATATATAGGATGTAACACGAGATGTAGGTTGGGTCACTGGCTCACTGCTACCGACCACATGCATGTGATCATCCTCCAAAAAGCAATGCTCAATAAATCTGAATCATTCCTATAGCGCTGCCTCAGGAAAAGAGGGCAGTTTATTTTGGAGCTGAGGCGTTTGGCCCTGCTGAAACTTGTGTAGTAACTGTGCTGGATCAGCTGCTGGACTTTGAATGCAGAGGTGCAGAACTCTGACTCAATTTGAAGCATCTCTCCTTAGACTCGGCCAAAGCCTTTTCTTGAAATCTCAGTATAAAACCTTTAAGGTGGAAAATTTGACCTTGAATGATGTAAAATAAACACCAGAAATGCCTTGGACAGTCTACACTTGACTATACTTATGTAGTGATCAGGCAGAGAAGATAATGCGATGATAATGGTCATGTTCCTTGGTCAGCGTTTGGGACTTTGTATAGAATTCTACTTGCATATTGTTCATATACTGTAGATATGCTTGACTTGGACTTAGCTGAAAAGCCGATTTATAATATCCTTCTTTTTCAGGTTGTGACTGAATACAGATGTTTCTTTATTCCAATCAATGCAGCAAAGTCTTTACTTTTACATACATCGTACACATCGTGTACTTCCAATGTATTTTAATTCCATCATACTACAGGTGGAGGATTGTAACGACTCTGAATGATACAACATTTCCGGTTAGAGGCTTTAAGGGAATTTGAGATGTGATCATGTTTCATATTCAATGCTGCTACATCAGTAAACGTATTTAGTACATTTTATGCATTAAAAATAGTTAAAATCACATATTACCTCCCTACATGAAGAGACTCTAAAGCAGCATCAAAGTTCAGAATAAAGCTGTTTATTTTCACAAATGTCAAGACAGCACAGACACGACAGGCAAGTTTTCCGTATTGTGAGGAGCTCAAAGAAAATCCTGTTAAACAACAATAGCATGGAACAAAAGAGAAATCTGTTATTTTAGTTGATTCACTGCCTCGTCTTTGAAAGGAAAAGCCTGAAGACAGAAGTGATTTGGCAACCTGAGCCAAACCATTCAAAGTCTATCGCTCATTTGTGATGGAAATACACTGAATACGGGTGAAAAATAAGGTTTATCAGTGATTTCTAGTTGACTTAGTTTGACTCTCTCTGCAGCAGCGTCCCCACAAATACACATCTGTTTGTATCCATATCCGTGAGTTCTGCTTTAAACCCACAGTAGATAAACCCCACAACGATGAAAAGAGGGAAATCTGTTTAGTGGGAACTGCTCTAACAACCCGACATGAAGCTGCAGCATGGTTTGGGGCTCACTCGGTCCTGAACGACACATGCACCACATCCGGTGGTCCTGTTTAAGGTCCTGCAGCAAAACACTGTGTTTACCTAACAAATTAGGATAATTAGTGGCTGTGTAAAGTAATCCGCAGGCCTAGGCCCACTGTGCGTACTGATGCTCATATGGTTTCATTTGAATGCAGCTGAGCAGCGTTCAGAGGTGGAAGTGTTTCTCCTTGCTCCTCACATGTCAGCACCCCAAGGCTCCAATAATTTCTCACCTCTAATTTGACAGATCCCAACGGAGGGGACGTTTTCCTCAGGTGAGTTCACTTCAAGCTACAGTCATTAGTGTGTGTGTGTGTGTGTGTGTGTGTGTGTGTGTGTGTGCTGAAACACTAGACTGTGTGTGTGTTCAGATTTATTTTATGATCATAACTTTGGTATGCATTACTTCATCTGGATGTGTTAGCTGAAGTTTCAATTCAAACAGCATTTCCAAAGTAAATGCAAAAGAGACAATATTAGTGATAAGTAAAGTGTTGAGATGTTAATAAGTGTAATTTTATGCTAAGCTAGGCTAATCCCATCCTGACTCCAGCTCTGTACTGTAACTCAGGGTCTTGCAGGTCTCTGCATTCAACTGGAAAAATGTTTACTGAACTTGTTTTCACACCGGTATTTTTTGGTCGAGTGAACTTAATTACGGTTTGTTATCACGCTTGGTGCAATTGGGTAATTGGGAACTAAAGAGCTAAATGACTCATGCAGCTGTGTTTTCCATCCTGGGAGACAGCAAAGCATGTGAACTTCATCAACCAGCGGAGTAGATATTAGCAGCCAGAAAGTGAAGCAAGATTTTTACGTGCACGTACAACAACACGCAAAGTACTTTCCTTCTGCAATGAGACACATGATCAATAAATGGAGTGGACATCTTCACTTGGTTTTCAGTCATGCATTCTGGCTGTGTGGAAAGAAACAGAACCAAGGGGAAAACATACATGGTTTTATGAACGCATCGATTGATTCGGACCAAAACAAACAAGCAAACGCCCTCAGATCATTTACAATAGTGGGTTTGGTGAGCCAATCAAAATGTTCCACGTCTAGAATTGATGGTTCACAGTAAACAGTAAAAGACTTAACAGCTAAATTCAAAAGAAGCAATAAGATACAATGAGATAAGAGAAAGTTAAATAAGCAGGACAGAGATGAGGCTACTGCAGATATATAGAAAAAAAGATTTACATCTCCTCTGTATTTACCTACATAAGGTGTATTATTGAACATTATTTACAAAGAATAATGCAGATTGTTCACATGAAGTGTATTATTGGACACCTATCAAGCAATGGTGAGTAAAACATTAGAACTGATAAGACTGGTGCTTGTGTTGGGAGTTGGGAGAAGTGGTCGTGCAGTTTTCTTTTCAAACAGTTAAATTTGGTTTATACAGAGGTAGTAAGTATTTGTAAATGAAAATGGGAGAATAGAAAGTTCTGTTGCAATGGAAGTGAAGCTGTCTGTCTGTGGGTCATGGATCTTATCACACACTGTTCATCTTGTTAAATACATGCTTTGTTTATCAGAATGCTCTTTCACAGCGGTAAGCTTCTTACTGGTAACGACTTTTGAAATGTCACATGTCCAAATGTAGAGCAGTTATGATCAGCTGACTCTGCACTTTGCTGTGGTGTGGCGATATTTCTCACTTCATTTGAAATACAGTCTTTTGCTTTGTTAGAAAAATGAACTCAGAGTGAAATTATTAATAGAAACAATGCATACTTTCAAATATCATTCTTCCTCTAGAAGCTGCTGATTTAATCTAATGTCCATTAATGAATATGGAAGTTAACAGTGAAACAAATTCAGTAAAACAAAACACTGTGAAATTTTATCATAGCATAAAATATGCCATATATAAAACAAATTTTCCCACTAATCCAATTCTTTATTCACATAATTTCCTGACTTACTTCCGGTTAAACAAAAACATTTTTAATTGCAATTGTCATGAATTCAATGACAAAAATATTTTTTTTGAGAAGATTGAAAAACATACTTTTAATATATTAGTGGGCCTTTATGCTCATTCGTTGTGTCTGTCCTCAAAATATCATATATTATAAATGACATTTGTGAAAATATCTCTTTTGAAAATAAAACTTTATCTTGAGGCATTTGAAAAAATAAAACGATTTAAATTTTTTAAAAGCTTTGTTTGGAAAAACAAAACTCGGGTTTTTAAAATACAGTGCACATTTTCCGGAAATGTTATGATTTATATTGAATAAAACATCTTTTATTAACACAAAGGTAGACATTTAGAAGATAGTACACAGAAAAGGACAAAAATTGAATTTAAACAAATTTAATTGGAGTGGATTTACATTCATAATTTTGACACTGTTATCAGCCGAGTTTTTACAGGGTCTTAGCCTCTTTGAAAATTGAACTTGATCCAAATTTTAAAAAACTACACAAAATGTCGTGAAATCCCTTTCCCATGAGTACATGACATTCACAATGTACATTTTTGACATATCAGACAAGTGATTTGGACATCGTTGATTTTCCTTTCCTCTTCCTCTGGCTGCAGTCTGACTTATATGGGTTTTCACTCTTAGCTCTGAGACCTTTGTCATTCATTGTTGCTGTGATTTCTCTTGGCAAAGCACATTTATCTCCAATTGTGTAGTTGTTCTTGTTGTAATTCAGCTTTTTACAAATGACAGCTCAACTCTAATGGACTGGAAGGTAAAATAAAGACATAAAGCCAATAAATCAAGTTATTTTCTTCGACAAAGTAATCATGCAAACTTAAACACAGCATAGAAAAGTCTGCAAATTGTGATAAAACTGTGACACATTTCCAATGTTATGAAATGCACAAACTCTGAAGTAGAAGTGGCACTAAGTAGAGCGCATATTTCCATCAAGGCCCAACTGTCCTCTTAAATTCACTCAAGCTGCACCACACAGTGATAAATAACATTTTTCATAAATGTGCCGGATTTACTTTTTTCATTAGAAGCCAACATTTACTCGTTGGAACCTTAAACCTGAAAAATAAAACAATAGTGTTAAAGACAAAAAAACACACTCTTTGGTGGAGGTAATAATCAAGACATAAAAAAACTGGGTAATAGAGTTTCAAAGTCATTTTGTGGCGCTATGCTGTATTAATAACTGTAACAATAATTATAAAAGTATAACCTATTTTGTTATGACATAATCCACACGTATATTTGTATATTAAATTCAGTTAATATAAGTTTTGTTGGAGATAACTGTTTGGCTCTTCATGAATTCTAACTCACCTTCTACTTCATACTATTGGATGTTATGATACTGCCCTCTGCTGTTGTGCTGCACGTACAACACTAGTCTGCTCATAACCTAAATATTAAATGCCGGACTTCCACAGTCAGGGACTGTGAAATTGCTCATAGATATGAATGTTTTTATATCTGTACTGTGACCTGTATTTTTCTGCAACGACAAAGTCCATCACAGACGTGTTTTTGTTTTTGCACCAATAGCTTCATACTCGTCTTGTCTGCTGTGAGAGCTCTATCACAATTAGACCCGTGAAGGAAGAGATGAATTCACAGAATAAACATTTTACATTTGGTGGATGAACTCAAGTTAACACTAATGAATAATGTACTAGTCAAGCATCACATCAGTAGTCACTAGTCCTGCATCACTAGTCCTGCATTAACTGTGTTAAAATGCTTTGGCAACATTACTGACCTACTAACTAAAATATGTTTTGTCATAATAAGTAGGGATGCACCGATATGGAAATTCTTGGCCGATACCGATATTTAAAATAACAATCTGGCCGATAGCCGATACCGATACCGATATTTGTTTATTTTCTTTTTGTTGTTATTCATTCACCCTTTTGTGCCAGAAAAATAATTAAATCATTATTTAAAAGCACTATTTAAAAAATGTTCAGCCCTTCATCACTTTTATCTTTTAATGAGCACAAATTGAATCAGATTTATGAAACAATCTTTGATTTAACTAAACTTTATTTAACAGAGACATATTATGCCCATTTTACCACAAGTTGAAATGTTTCCTTGGGATCTTAATGAAATGACTGTAACATATTTTGGTCAAAATACCACAAGGATAATTTAAAACAGCACCTTTTTACCCTGTCTAAAACAGCCCTGTTACAGTTTTTCTCCATTGCTTTGGATCATTTCACGAAACAGAAATGACATTCTCAGAGCTCTAAGTGCAAATGGCAAAATAGCCCATATGGTTCAGCACAACAACATGGATCACCTTCAAAAGGTCATATCTCACCCAAAACAGTTAACTCAAGTTTCAAAACCAAATCATTTTCTCATATAAATAGTCAGTGCCCCCAAAATGAAAATGTCCTTCTCGATTGCTGTTGCTCATCTCTCAAAATAACATAGATGGTTCAGCAAAACTCCATAGCACACCTGCAAATGGTCATATCTCTCCCAAAACAGTCAACTCATCAGTCAAAACTAAATCCTTTTCTCATACAAATAGTCAGTGCCCCCAAAATGAAAAGTCCCTTTGGCATTGTTTAAACACTACAGGTCAAAATGTTTAGATGTTTTGTCAGTATGGCAGTGGACCATAGACATATCCCTCATGTGCACATTTCAATCTTGGCTCAGTCCTTGAATGGTCACTGAATGGTTACAGTAGATGTTTTCTTTCCAGAATATTATGTGTATCAAACAGAAAAAAGATTAATTCAAGGTTTCACATAAAATATGTTTATTGAACTCATACTGCCATGGAAATTGTTACAGTAATTGCCATACATCGTGCTTACAGTAACAGAAAATGTGTACAGCACAATATACTGTCAAACAATAAGCACATCAAAACTAAAATTTGGCATAGTGAGATATGACCTTTTGAAGGTGATCTATGTAGTTGTGCTGAACCATATGGGCTATTTTGCCAATTGCACTTAGAGCTCTGAGAATGTCATTTCTGTTTTGTGAAATGAGCCAAAGCAATTGAGACAAACTGTAAACATACTGTGTGATTGGTGATCAGATGTGTGAAACTCAACCTTGATTACTAAAGTCTAGTTGCACCTGAAAATTAAGCCAATGATCCAAGATATCCTTATTACAGTATATACCATGATGTTTTTCATGGTATTATGTGCCTGTACGATTTTGACAGTAGAGTGAACTATTGTGCAGGTGATGATGTAAACAATGAAATGATGCCAACATGTTCTGCAGAGAACAACCACTTGACTGAGAAGCGACAGTCAGTTTTGACCAGCAATATATATTCAATTGGTAATTGGGCTAACTGAAGGCAATTGTACCTAACCGTTTGCAAAGGTGTTCTAAATCATTTGAAATTTGTGCAAGCTGTTGGAAATTGTACTTGTCATTGCAAGGATGTGCTAATACAATTGCAATTTGATTAAAGGAATGAGATATTCCAATCTGTTGTGAACAAGTGCCCAGTGGTTTGGAGGTTTGCACGTGTTGTTTTGAGAATGTCATTTCTGTTTTGTGAAATGACCCAAAGCAATGGAGAAAAACTGTAAAGTAGCATTATAGAGAACGCTCTTCTCATTGATTTACGGTAGCAGTATTGCCCGTTTATTAGATGTGTTACGGCTTCTGTGTGTATGACGTATGTTGTCAATTCCCTTGTTACCTGTGCATGAGACGGATGAATAGAGCCGGTGCACATGAGAATAAAGTACTTAAACAGACGCGTCCAGAGTGGCCGCCGCTGACCGCGTACCCAGTCTTCTCCAACGGCCCGCCTTCCGTATATCAATATAGATGGAAATCGTTAAAATGGCATTTCACCATTTTAGAGGTAGACTTTCTCTGTAGAGCAAACACTCCTCATTTGCATTTCCCTTTAGTGAAATAATTATGGTTTGCATTTTGCATGAGTATCACTCTGTTCAAGCAGAAATCAAATAAGAGAGATACATTTATTGATCCCAAACACATGCACAATCACACGACATGCAGAGTAGGGAAATTTGTCTTCTGCTTTTGTCCCATGTGGTGAACATCACAGGACACACAGAGCAGTGGGCAGCCATGCACAGCGCCTGGGGCTGGTGTGTGTAGTTCTGCACAAACCTCATACACTACTCCCAGGAGTGAAGGTAGCCAAGCTGCATTTATGTACAATGATATGATGATATCTGTAGAGCAGAATTTCTTTATCTGACAATGAGCTGATAACATCCTTGTGGGTCTGTGTAAAAGTAAATTCACTCTCTGGATGAATGCAGGCTTCATATGAACACAGCTCTTATTTCACTCTGTGCTGCCAGTTTCAGTTTGGCTGAAGCAAATGCGGATGTTGCCAACAGAGCCACTTCTGATCCTGGAAACTGAAAAATGATCTACGGACTGCAGAGGAGTTTCACCTCACTCTGGCAACAGTCCAGATATCATTTATCCCGAAACATCCAAAAGTTGCTTGAGAAAGTGAGTTATTCATATTTGCAAATAGTACACTGCAAATCGGTTCAATCATTATTGTTCAACACATTTCTGCATGTGACTTCTTAGTAGATCGTGGCTACAATGTTTTATATATATGTGTGTGTGTGTGTGCGACACATTCATATGCATGAATATGTGTGTATGATACATATCATTCTGTCAGTAATATACATATTGAACATTAGTGTACGTTATCTATCTATCCATCTATCTATCTGCCTGTCTGTAACTCTTTCTGTCTGTCTTTAGACAGATTTCAGTAGAACACTTACCTGAGCTCAAGCTTTTCTCTAATACTTGGAGTGTACATGAATAGCAGAGCTCAAGCCTGCAGGAGGCGCCATCATACTACTGACCCACTGTCAGAGGGGATGGTCTGTCTCGTCTAATCTGGGCCTTGCTGTAAATTGAGGTGACCTGATCTGCATGGAGGAATCCTCAGTATGGGAGATTGGTGACAGTAAAGATTTACTCAGGGAATGAACATGTTTTCTTAAGTGTTCCTTTAATACACATACTCCAGCAGCTCTTGGTAGCTCTGCTTAGCAGCAAGAAAAAAAGGAAACATGGAATCCTATCTAAAGTGTATATCTGTGTGAACTTAGGAAAACACATTTAAAGTTAGCGCTTAAATGCTAGATTTCTCATCCCAACCCTTTCAATACATTTTTACTTATGTGATAAAGCTTAAATGAGAAAAATATTCAGACGGTTAGCGTTGGAGTCCGTCTGTGGCAAACTGAATGGAATAGAAGTGGTTTAAGGGGTAAACAATTGCGTGTAAGGTCCAAATCTTTCACACTGCATTTCAGGACAGAAACCAGGTCATGAAGTCCGAGGGCCTCTCTGTAGACCTCTGTGATGTAACTGTGTGGCACAGATCAGAGCAGGGCTATTAAACCATTTCTAAAGATCTGCATGTTCCCTGGAGCACGGTGAACTCAATCAAATAAGAAAACACCAGGACTCGAGAGCAATCCAGTCCTTTTCAGTGTCCCACATCAGTGTGAAGTCTGTTATTAAAAAGAAGGTTTGTTGAAAAGATTGATTCACCAAACTGTTTAACCTACTTACTGTCACTTGGAGCTGAATCACTTGAACATGCACAGCAAAGGAGTGATTGAGTTTATGCCTGCAAATGCTGGCTATATATATATTAATCTAAAGCTTTTTTTTTGTATATATAAATGTAAATATAATAATTTTTTTTACAATTTGTTATTGGTTATTGAATGTATAGTGATGGGCACAAATGGCAAGCAAATCATCTGTTTACAATGAATTTTAGAAACAGATGATAATAAAATTATAGCAACTCCTTCCTAAACATTCAAGCTTTAGGACCATTTTTCTAGCTGCAGGCTGGTAGGACAAGTTTCACATTTAAAATAAAGGGGAAAAAAAGGAAAAGAAAAAACGAACTCTATCAAAAAGCAGCTTTAGAACTTGGGAAACAAGAGAGAAATGTTCAGTTGTGATTATTTACATTTTCAGCATCATGGCAGAATTTGGGCAGATGATGTTAAAAAAAACGCTTCAGTTACCCAGAAAATACAATTTGATTTATTTTTTGAAAGGGGTACAACATTTGAATGGCATAACTCATCTGATCCTTAAACATCTAAGAGTATTTCTTGTAGAAAAGAACTGAAGAATTGTGTCGTGATAATTGACTTAGTATTTGAAAGATGTCAGACCAGGGCTGAGTTTATTAAAAGGCATCAAATGTGACATGTAATCAGCCAATCTCACTTACTTGCTCTTAACCGGAGCTAAAGTATCTGTATTTTCCACATGTGTACAATGACCAACAAATACTGTATGATCTCAGATAGGCTCCCTCATTATAACATCACTTACAGTAGCAGTCTCTTCATGTTTAATTTCATACTTTTCTTAATTGGTGAAGACTGGTGTATATATAAAACAGCACGGATAAATCGTCATCGAAAGCATCACTGTGGTTGATGAGCAGTTGAGAGAAAAGCAGTGTCCTCTACCGTGTCACCTCATCACCAGCAAAGAGGAAGACGGCAGCTCCCATGTGCACAAACCGGCCTCAGGTACATCATTTAAGAGCAAAGCCTTCATGAGCTCTGCAGCCGAGACTTTATCCTCCTCTCCATTCACAGGCCTCTGATCAGTCCTTATGTATGGATACTGCACTTATTTGCATAAATGATTTATTATTCAGACACCGCAGGAGCATCTATCAATTTGTCTTTATTTCATTTACATATAGAAAATGGTTGGCACATTTCTTGAATTAGTACATTATTTTGTCTGAACATTTGTGTTGTTCTATGACTTACCAGTCACTATTGTACACTGATAAACGGAAACGCAAAAGGCAGTCTTGGCGCTTCTTCACGTTCATCAGGACCCTCTTTAATTCCATGTCACAACAAGACAGAGCAGGATCCAGACAGGACAAAGTCATTCTAATGTCATCCACCACATTCTCTAGTGTCACTGTGGATGATGTCACCGTTCATGTTTGGGCATAGTGTCTCTTCTGTCCACTTCCACCATACCAGGCCTGCTCAGCTCCTTAGGGGACACGTCTGCATAAAACTCAGCCACCACAGGGCAGTGATCTGACGCCACACCGCCCCATGACCAGTTATCCGGGATCCAGGGGTTGGTCAAGCCCTCCCGCACGACCATGCAGTGGCCTGTCGGAGGGAAACACAACATGCATGTGAGACTTCATGACAGCTCTAATATCATACTGACACAATGTACTGATGTGTTTACACTCTGAGGCTTGATCTGACAAAAACTGTTGCATTCTACATCCGACTATCATGAAACACAGGAAGAAAATCAGGAATCCTGCACTGAAAGGTAGTGGGAGACTTGGGTCTGACTTGATTTGAACCTCACTTAAAGTAAAATTCATTTGATCAAATCAGTTATGTAGGAAATGTTCACAGCTTCAGAAAAACAATCTGGTCAGTGGTCAGATACCTAAAAGAATTGAACTTGCCCCAAGGACTCAAGACTGGACCCGAATTTGTCTAAAATATCTTGGTATTGACTTTAAATCCTTTTAGTTTGAATTTGACATAAGAATTTAGTTTTCTTGTACTGGGAAAACTCAAGACTCAAGATTTTTCTCAACTGAATTGGACTTGTCTCAAATGGAAGAAGACTTAATTTGTACTAAGACTCTGTCATTAGGGTTAGACTAACCCTAACTCTAATAACTCTCCTTGAAGAACTGAATTATATTAAAACTGTTTCTACTGAAAGCAACACTCAGACACAGACTTTTCTCAAATGACTCAAATAACCTGGGACTTGACTTGAACTTGTTTACTATGAATCAGATTGAACTTGGTTGGCTCAGGACGGAAAGTGAATCAACGGGGGTTATCCCAAGCTCCAACTGTCTGCATGCCAAAGTTTCCTTGGGCAAGATACTGAACCCAAAACCCCAAAAAATGATTTGGGCTTTTCGAAAGGTACTTGGGAATTGAATTGGACCTGTTATGAGAACTTAACATTTCAAATCTTAAGCTTGACCACCATTTCAAAACACCCATAGTGTACACCTACCGGAACAGAGCTTCTTGAGGGAGCGGCTGACCCAGATGTTGTCCAGGCATTGGGTGCCCTGTGGTGAGCGGGTGCTGATGTTGGTGAACTGGGTGGATGGGATCAGAGCACAGAGTTTCTCTTTTCTCAGTATGTCCAGCTCTGAGCTCTGAGGGGGGGAGCTGAAATCTCCCAGCACCACCAACTCCTTCTCAGCTGCACAGAAAGAGATGGAGGGTAATGAATGGAATTCTCATCAATTACATTCATGCAGAGCTGGGAATATAGCTGTGACTCCCTCAATAGTAAAGTGGTTGGTCAATATTCTCTCCTCTGACTAATTCTCATTGATCATTGTCTTTGTTACAATTATACAGAGAAAAGAACTACACCAATAGCCTTCCTGGATGAATCAATTACTCTACACTTTGAGACTAAATTGATGTTAACTTATTTGAAGTTTAGTGTGTTCGGGGTCTGTGTGAATCCAGTGTGTGAGACGTGAGCTGTAAAGTCTGGAAACGCAGATCTTGGCTCTGATGTGACAGACTGACCTTTGAGTGTCTCCTGGATACTCGGCGAGAGGCGCTGACATTTTACTTCTTCTGTGTTGTGGTTCTTGCCGTTGGACTCTCCTGGTGAAGCTGTGGCCTGCATGTGCACGTTCACCACTGTCAGTTCGTATGAACCGACCTGATGGAAAAAAAACGTCATATGATCTGGTTAGACTTTATTAGCCTTTATTTGCCTTTCCGAACCCCCATTGGGCCCGGAGAGGCTTGGGTCTTGGAGAAACGAAACACCTCTAACTAATAATAACAATAATAATAACAGTAACAAAATCTGAGGTTGAACACTGTGAAATATGGTTTACAATTCCAGGGAAATGCAGCTCAGTTGCAGAGTCAAGATGATTTAATCAGGAATGAACTTCTCAAGTGCAGCTTCTCAGAATGTCCCCATGGAGCTGATTCAGATATTCAACCACCAGACAGTCTGAACATCTTCTTTTATTATATTACATATATGTGCTCAAATTCTTATTTAGATATGAAATGGAATGTGGAACAGTTCTATCATCAAACCATTCTTTATCTGTTCCCTTTAAAAAGATGATCCTGTTAGGAGGTTTTACCAGGAAATTTCCTTTCATTCCTGTTCATCCTTCAATTATTCAAATTAATTACATAATTATTCTTTATATATGATGTATTATTATGTCTTCCTCATGCTGTATGTTGAGGTCTGAGCCCTCATCCTCCACCCTAACTTATCTTGCCTATTGTTTAACATTGTATACAGTGTGTGTATGTGTAACCCATCTTTTAGTAAAACACTGTAAAAGAAAAAAAGCATTATTGCTTGCTAAAGCCCATATCTGCTTCGTATATTGGCATAAACGGTTAATCACAAAGTTTCAGTATTTTTTTCAGTCATGAAATCATTACTCACAATAAAGTGAGCCAAGTAGAGGAGAGGGTAGGTGTGATGCCCATTGCCATTGACAACAGGAGCGTCCAAGACAGAAGCGTCCTTCAGGTCAATACCGGACAAGCTGTCCCACAGAAAACCAGAGTAGCTCACTCCCTGTGAACAGAGGATCATGGGAACTGGAGTCAGTTATATATATTTTTAGATATTTTTGCTAACTTATGAAACAACCAGTCTCTACACCATTACTAACAAGGAGCTCATGACCAGTTTGTATACATAGTTCATTGTATCATCTATGTGGGCCCTCTCTAAGCTTATTGAATTGTAACAATTCATTTGTTATGTTCTAACTCATAAACTCATAAGGAGGCGACAGCCATCAAAAATGTGAATTGCTGTATATGACCCTCTAAATTACAGCTGAATTATGTCTGTCTATCACTACGTTATAGAGATGTGAATAAAGAACATTAACAAAAAGTAAAATGCAACTTAAATTGCGTGACCGTGGCTTGCTTGTTTTTTTTCCCTCAGTGCCACTGTCTGACTGCATGAGCCTCCAAGTCATTTTCATCATGTGTCATAGAGCCTTAGTCTTATACATAGAGATGTATTATAGACCAAAGGTCAGTTAATAAGGCTCAGTCACAGTTATATAATTGCAAAATGACCTGCTTGTTCAAAAGACAGTTTGGTAACTGGAGATTTTGTAGCACTTAACATGTATAACACAAAAATTATATTATAATGTAAATAAAAGTTAAGGTATGAATTCCCAGAAACTCTTCGAATACTAGGTAGAAATACATCGAAAGGGATTAATAGATAGATCAAAGGAATGGCAGTAAACTAAGACATCAAATTACAGAAAAAAAATATTATTTACACTGGGGTAGAAATACTGAGGACATTAAGTCCGTTCTGCCCTAAGGAGATTGTGATTGAGATACAATAATGAATATGACGTTTTTTGTTCGGCCAGTTTTAGTGACCATAGAAAAGTTTAGGAAGCAACCAGATGTGCATTTGACAAATCAATCAGTCACTTTTCATATTTGTTCATTTTTGTTAAAAACTAACCACAAAAAAGAATATAAGTATAAAGCTTACCTTGCCCAATTATATCACAAAATGGAAGTGAGTGATTCACCTCATTTCAGTTTTCCCTTTACATCACAGATTAGCGCCTACCACAGATAGATGTCCTCAACTATGCCTCAGACATCTGTCCAAAATATCAAATCATAAGCTCTTTCGAACACAAATCTCTACACAGATTTCGCTAAACTCATGTGATCACAGGACTATTGGTGCATGTATGGCTGCCTGGACGCAAAGCCACTCACTTCAACTCAAAGCCAAAGGTCCAATTTGTTCTGTTTCGTTTTGTTTCCCATGAAAGGACTGAAACTCCACTGTTTAGAACGTCAGCCTTGGACTATGGTTCCAGTTCTGCTCAGTTGAGGGGACTGGGAAATAGTACATGTGCCATCACACTAAGCACAACAAGGATGCAAAGAAAGACAAGGACTACTGCTGCTAGCTGCAGTTAGCGAGCTAGCTATCTAACAGCCAACAATGGCCTTAAGTTACAACTTTTAATGAAACAATCCGTATGAATAATCTGAAGAGTAGATTACATGCTATATTACGATTAGTTATAACTTTATTTATAGAACACTTTCCTTAAAAGGACATTTCAAATAAAGCTGCTTTGATGATTGATCCGTAACATTTGTTGACTCACCTTACTGGAGTATCCGGTGGGTTTTTCAGACACAACACTTTTCCAGAGCCCTCGTGGCCACTTCCACTTCCGTATGCTGGCCAGTGTACCTTGGTTTAATTCCACACAGAACTGCATGAGAACATAAAGAGAGAAATAACTGTCAGCACTACAATTCATCCTTTAAAAAACCTGCAAAACCTTCTCAGTCGAACCACAGTGTTTTCTTAAGTATAAAACACGAGTATTAGGGCCACTTTGAAAATAAAAATGATAGTTACAACTTTATCCTTGTAATATTAAAAGTGTCTTCTCAATTAAAACTTTATTTTGATAATATTTTGTAATATTTTTCTTGTAGGTCAGGTCAAAACTTTAAGTAAAATAATCAATTTTACATATCAACTAAAACTTTGAAATAAAAAACATAAAAAATACTGTGATTCCAGGCCCATGGAAAGTTTAATGTAGTTCTTCCAAATAAAGCTAGCCCTTCTAACATATGTTTATATATAGAGCTGTAGTCACACCTGACATGTGGTCTTTCATTCGTGTTTATTGAATGAATTCATTAATTCATAAAATGATTAGCTAAATCCCATATCTATTGCACCCATTGGAATTTAAGAGTTTCTTGGCTAAACACTGATGAGACGCTATATGGTCCTGTAGGTGCCAAGAAAATTGTAAGATGATATGAGAATCAGTGCACGATAAAAAGCTAAAGAAGAAAGAGAGAGATGCCTGAATAGTGGGGACATGGCTAAATCGAAGTGATCTAATGTTTAAATGTCAACACTGTTTTATCTCTGCCTTCGTTCATAATCAGTGCGAAATACATGACAAAGGGAAGTAAAGAGGGAGTAGTGTTTTTCATTTTAACTCTTCGGGGCACATTAACCACAGCAAAAACATGTTTAGCTCAACAGTCTAACTGCCACTGAAAAACAAAACGGAGTTCAATGAACTCAAATTGCCTCATGTCTCAGAGGAAATACAAGGCGCAAGAGGAAGCCTGTTATGTCAACATCACAGAGGGATCTCTAAACCAACAGAGGAATGATATTGTTACATGAGCAGGTAAATATGACTCAAGTTTTCTGTTTTTCCACAGAAGAAGATTCTCATAAAGGCTCAAGTTGCTGTTCATGCAGCAATGGCTCTAAATTTAAACTGAGAGGCTCCCTGTTGGACGCTGGGAGAGTGAGAGGAACCAAACCTATGAGCCGGCGTGCGCACACACACGCACACACACACACACACACACACACCAGTCTAAAAGGACACCAATTAATATTTAAAGTGAAAATATGCATTTAAATAATACCTTCTGCTGTAAAGCACAAGTCTTATTAAGTTTACATAAACCAGGAGGGACAGAATTTTACCTCCGCCAAGGCGCTCAAGTTTTCGTCTATAGGGATAACCACAAACCCCAGGGGAAGGATGCAGTTTGGGTCAATTTTGTTGGAGATCCGGATCAATGGGGCAGATAAAGGAACTTTTTTCGCTTTCTACCTTGTGAATTTGAGTCACTTTCTAAAGAAATATTACAGAGATCTTGATGACAACAATGCATAATTAGGGAGTTGCTCTCTATGAGCGTGTGTACTGAGGAGTAGCTTGATTGAATCATAGGGGGCTGTTGGCCCTTAGTGGAGGCATGTGCTCTACTGAGTGCCATTCTTGGCTGTGGCTGAGGGGTAGAGTGGTCGTCCTCCAACCTGAAGGTCGGCGGTTCGATCCCCGGTCTGAACCATCTGCATGCCGAAGTCTCCTTGGGCAAGATGCTGAACCCTGAATGGCCCCCCATAGAATAACAAAGTGCTGCGATTAGATGCACTGTATGAATGTGTGTGCGAATGGGTGAATGTAAAAACTGTACTGTAAAGTGCTTTGAGTGGTCATCTAGACTAGAAAAGCGCTATATAAATACAAAGCCAAAGCCATTCTGGTTCTTTATGCAAAACCCAACGACTCATGTTATACCACAATGGTCTGACAAGGCTCCAAAAGATTATTGTGATGTAACAGAACAGTAACCCCTTAAATGTTTAGTGCTGTTGAGGTCAGGTGATCATAGAGGAAACTAAATGAGAGTCAGGACTCCTTGATTTATTTGGTCTTAAAAGCAAAGGAAGGAGTACTAATTCCAGTATTAGTATTGTTTTTTAATCAAGTGCTGTGTGGATGTAAGTTGTGAATGGCAGGAGGGGCCCCCAGGACAAAAATAGCAAGTTGCCTCGAGTTCCCATCAAGCATTGTTTACAGGACAAACTATAAATAGTAACTTTATTATTTTTCCAGACACTCAAAAAAAAAAAAGTCTGGCAAATGTCAACCTGAGAACCAAAGAAAAAAACTCCTCCCATCAAATGAATAACTGAATAAGTGTACAAAAATATTTGTTTACGGTCTTAAATTGTGAATAAGAACAAACCATACATTTCATTTAACCATGCTGCTGACAAAGGAATGTGAAACTACACAACTACAAGTTATTCATCAGGCGAATTAGTGCTCAATCACATCGCACTGTCACTGTAATTATCACACTGTGTCAATGTTAACTTTAAGTAAGACCTGAAGCTGGGTCGTTGTGGCCACTTACGTTGGTTAGACAGTTGTTTTGATACCGTTGTAATATTATATTTGACATCGTTTCAGCAATGCTGGTTAACTTTGGCTGGGGTGAGTTATCTGCACATGCTGTAAATAATATGTAGCCTTGCATCAATGTGAAACAAAATAAATCGAGAAAACATTTCTCAATCAACTGTTAACAACATACGTTAACAGTTCTCTTGTTTAGCTGATAAAACAATGTTACCTTATTTGTATTTGATAACATTTTACAATGACTTTCTCCCTTAACTCGCTCTTAGTTTTTTTTTTATCTTCCTTTGGCCGGCCTTCGTCCAGACAATATTATGGAATAGTTAAATATTGTGTTAGCCATTTTTTAACAGCACGAAGCAGTTAACTAATGTGAAGATGAATGGATTGGAAAGATACAGCAGGTTTGTGAACAATACCTGGGATTTTGTATTACACAGTTAACAAGACTCGGTTTGGCTGAACTGCGTTTGGTTCATGCGTGAATTTGAGGACATTTAAAAAAAAACAGTTTTGTAACTCTGACTACTCCCTATGGAGAGTCCTGCCTGACCTTGTGCTCATTGGCAGTACTGGCTGCTCTCTTCTGTGGAAAGTAGCAAAGGTCAGAAAAGTCCGAAAAATCTAGTGACAAAGTTGGCAGCGCCGATGACGAAACAAAAACTATAGGCGTAAAAGCATAGCTAAAGGACCAGCGACCAATGAGCACTCCCAGACAGTAGAGTTTCTAAGGTTGGACTCACTTTTGCTGCCAGGCCAAAAAAATAAGAGTTATTCCACCTGATGCAGCGGGGTAGATATCGTAACTTTCAATCTTTTGTTGAATTAAGTAAAAAAAAAAATGGACCCATCATGCAACTCAATAGCATATATGGTCAGGCCCTGCCTGGTAAACAGCTTACTGTCAAACTCCACACCGACAGTTCATAGCACAGGCTTTGTATGAAAAAAAGTGTTGTCTCCTTTAAGTGTTTGTGATCTTCTACATAGCAGAACAATGGTGAGGAGGGTTGACATCCTCTGACTGCTGATTACCATTCATTCTAGTAATCAGCTAATTAAATACTTGGCAGTGACGACTTCAAACTGTATTGTTGCGGCTTTTCCTGTCCCTGGTCTGGCCCCGGTGTCACAGTGGGACTCGACCAGGTGACTCCTCCAGGTCTGAGCTCACTGCCAGGACCTTAACTACGTGATGTACCTGCACTTTGGTCGTCACAGGCTGAAGTATGAGTCCCTTTTGTGTTTAGATCGAATGATAATTCATCCGTTTATGTGAATGGCCCTTTGGTCCCTGGGGACTGTGATAGAAGGTATATCATGTTGGGGTTTCTAAGCTCCTGGCAGTGTGAAATTGCTTCATTATGAATATTATTACTTACTCAGCAAACGGACAGCGAAAGCAGAATACAGATCACCCTGCTTTTAGTGCCATATAGCTCACTATAACCTCTGATGACATTTTTACATTGTAGCACTTCACTGATAATGAGTGTTATCGAGATCTGTGTTGCTCTTATTAAAATGTAATAGGTGTGTGTTTCAGGGTTATAAAAACTAAAGTTATCATTTAATAAAATGTTCTCCTATAGAGCAAATTGGCACATTTTACAGTTAACTCAGGTCCTGCATTATCGCCTGATCGTGTGATTTTGTCTTACAGAGGGGCCCTGAGTCAAACTCTAGTTCTAACATATTGTGTTTTTTACTTTTGTTACTCAATAGAATTGCCTAAAACAAACTGACTGAAAAAATTAGCTGCTCTTGAATTTAACTGTGTAACATTACATTGAGTCAAATTAAATCAATTTTCATAGCTTTGGTTTATAAGTTGTTATGGCAGACTAAATGTTCTCTCTGAGGACCCCACAACAGGTTTACTTAAGGATATCAGATACCTCACTTCAAGATCAAAAGTCAATAAGAAATACAAAATCTAGTAGGCACACAGCATCACTAGCATTCATTTTGAGTTGTGTTTCAATCCACCTGTTGAATTACCGACCAACCATCACCCTCTTTTAGCTCTGGTTTGGTCTCCACAACCTCCTGGAAAAAAAAAAACATCTGGCTATTCGGCTGCTAAATGCTCCACTAACTTCACTAGCTAGTTGGTTGGCCTTCTTGAGCTTGTTTCACTGGTAACAGCTGCCTGCTGCTGCTGGGAACAGCACATGGAGGAAGTTATGGACTGGAGCACAATGAGCTGATTGAAACAAAGTCACATCACGATTCACTGTTTGTCACTACAAGCTACATTATTTATGTTGAAAAAAAATTGCCACCACTTTAAACTAACTTATTAGTTGTTTCATTTGCTTTAATAGAAACAACTCTACTCTGAATAGTATTCTGTAATTGAGGCTGCAGCCTCTAGGAACCACTCACAGGACTTGCTGAAATGCGAATATGATGTTTTGCATAAATATATTTTGGGATTATTCTATATAAGGTTATATGTTTGTCTTTGTCATATCTCTATTGAAAAATAAATGTGAATCTCAAAAGGCTGATTGGAACAAAAGAAATTCAGTGGTGTCAGTGAGGTCTCTTTCACTTCCTGCAGGTAAAAAACAGCCTCAGTCGCTTAATATGAAACACAAGCAAAACCAACAATACATAGAAGAAAAAAACTGAACAGCCTTTTCAGAGCATGATGGTAAATAAAGAAATTAAGGGGGTAATCGGAGCTGACCTCACTGAACTGAGGAGTGCCAGAAAACTGTGGCTTCATGTGTGTGCCATTATGCTTGTGTGTTATTACAGTTTACTTTCAGAAAGTCTTATTGAAAGTTCCCTGTTAGACGTCTGACAGTATGACCGATAACGGTGTTGAAACGTAACCACAGACAGAGGGTTCCTAAGTGACAGGGGACAACACAACAGTCTAAACACAGCACACACTCTGTGTGTGACTAATCATGACACATGTCCATAGCAGACACGGCTTCCACATTTACAGTGAAACGCTGTTTATTAGCTTGGATACCGATTTAACACATCCTCTTTTCAGTGTGATGTCAATGGGAACTGAGACCTGATATGGGACAGAGGAGTGATGGTGTCGAGTTCAGTAATAGATTTATATACAATGATTCCCAAAAGTCCTGCACGGCCAAATAGGCAAATACTGATTAAAGTCCATCTGGTCATTTAAATAAGCCTCTTTCCCATTTCCCTATTGAGCTGTCCTGTCAATAAAGGTGAGAGGCCCCTCCCAAAAGACTAATAATAATAATAATTCTGATCAGTGTGTTCTATGAATGAGCAGACTAGTGGCTTTATAATGCAAAATAGGCACCAAAATATGCTTTCATAGTCAAATGTTTCCTCTGGGGGCTGGGCCCTCGGACCAGTCCTGGATATACATTCATACTGGAAGTGATATCATAATAATCTCAGGATATTACATTTCAGTGCCAGCAAATGCTTTATTTCTAGAGATTTACATGAAATAGAATATCAATAAAGTCTGTTACCCAGATTTACAGATACTATTTATAGGTCCGGGTTACCCAGCATGCATTGTGATGGCACAGAGCGTAAAAGGAAGTTGTGAAGGAAGAAGCTATAACACTAACACTACAGCAATGAAAGCTGTTTAATAAGTTTTATTTGAGCTTTGTCATTTTAAGTCCCCTGGGGCAACAATGAATCTTCTGAGTGTTGAACATGGGGAAACAAAAGCAAAAAATAAATATATAATGTAAAGAGTGAAAGAACTCAGAGAGAAACCAAACATTCCCTCTGTAAGAAAACCCTGCGGTAGTGTAGATGAAAAGAGACATACGACATGAGAAAACTGCCAGTAAGTCAGTGTGGGCGGCTGGCTGAGTGAATACACTGCAATGTGGGCTACCATTTCCACGTCCAGAGGTAACTCATCCTCCCACCACCTCCCTCTCTCTGTCCAAGATTCTCTGCTGCTGACCTACTTCTCTCTCCATGGAGCTCTAGTTTCTCTGCCAAGGATCCCCCTGGTATCCAAAACCTAAAGTGACCTTACAAATGTGAAAACGTGTGTTTGTGTGTGTGTGTGTGTGTGTGGGCTGAGCGGTCCCTCGGAACGCTGCTCAGAGCGGCATGTCGAACTCTGACATTTGATGCACCAACCTCTGTGCATTAACGCTCATTATGACCGAGCGATGTCTGACAGTGCAGCACGCATATTTCAGTCTATGCTCCTACTTTTTTCCCTCACAACACAAATGCAGACATGAAATGTGTATGAAGGGACCACAGACAAACCAACATGGAGGAGAGGGAACGAGACACAGTACAGGGGATGGATTCCAACAAGCTGAGACAAAAAAGAGGGGCTCCTTCTGTAATATTGACAAGATTGTGGTTTGAAAAATCTGACACGAGCCAAAAAACTGTCCCTAAAAAAATCCCTTTGCAAATCATGCAACAGATTGCATGATTTGTGTGCAAGACTAGAGATGATCATCTGCAAGACTAGAGTTATGTAACTTTTCCACACTTTTCTAATTCTACATATAAACAGCTATTAAATGCCTTCTCTTCTTAAATTGCTCAGCACATTAAATCCCCAGGCAGTTACTGCATCAATTATCTACCCAAGATGCACATTCTAGCTATTAATAACTTCAACTCCAAGGTCCTGGGTCGCAGTATATTCAGCTCATGAAAAAGAGGCAGGATGTAAAGTATCTCTCATCACAGCAAACTCTCCTCATATTTTCGTCTGTGTCTCGTACGTGTGGCACAGCTTTTTCATCCAGAGAAAGTCTGCATGAGCTCCGGAGGGCTCTCAGTTGGACATTAGTGTCCACAAATGCACCTCCTCAGGAGAAACTGCTGAGGATCTCGAGTTCAGTGCCTGTCTGAAAGCAGCTAATGGGTTTTTTGTTAAACCCATACAAACTGTTAGCATAGCTTTAAGAATATCAATTTGTGGTTCAAAGAGGGATTACGTGCTGGTCTTAATACCTATAGAGTATAGAAAAGAAGCTGTGCTGAAAGAGAAACAACATCTTTACTCAGCTATATCGTTTTTGTTTGAGAACCAGTTAAACAAATAAAATAACATACATTAATGGGTGACGTATAGATGTGGGGGGGAAATGTCAGACTAGCTGTGTCTTCTTGTCATTACACTGGTGCAAATAACTGAGTGATCCGCTTTAACGCAGTGAACTAGAAGACAGATGAGCACAAATGTTCTCTGCTGTGGAAAAAGTCGTAAAAAGCTTTCACTTCCGACAAGATTTACTGTTTAATTGTCTTCTGCAAATCTGTCTGTTAAGGCAAAATGTGCCGGCATCTTTTTATGTTGTCTTATTTCCTCTTTATGTAGAAAAATTATCCAGAATCAAAGTAGAATCCAGTGTATCCTGATTCCTAACACTGCTGAAACTGATACCCTCCCCGTAGCAACCACAGTCATATTTATAGTAATGAAAGCACAGGAGAGCACCAACACAGGTCAAACCCAAATATGGGTCCGGAAATAGTGAACACTCGGGAGACGGAGACACACACACAGAGCGGGTGGAAGGAGAGAGGGAACATTTGAATAAAACAGCGACACATTAAACAAATGGGAAACACTGAGCGCGCGTTTGTCAGGACGTTTCCCTGAGCGGTGAGTCATCTCGTTTACAATGATGCAAAACAGAGCTGGCACCAGCATCTACAGTAACAGCCCTCCCAGTGTGACCCAGTCAGAGAACAGTGGGGTGCAAAGTTCTGCTTTACCTTATCAAGAGCCTCCCTCTCCAGAAGGTCCTGCACGGCCAGTAACTTGATGCTGGAAGCAGAGAGAGAGAGAGAGGACAGCTTTTACATTCACATTCAGTATTTTAATTGATGACTGTATATTAAATTATACATTTATTGTTTGTAAAAGAAAATGTTGTGGGATAATTGAGTGCATTGCTGATCTCCCAAATATCTTCTAAAGCCGGAGATATACTTGCTGTTTAACAAGTGTTTGCGTAGACAACCGGCTGCATCGTGAACGCAGCTGCTCACATACTTGCCGATGTACTACGTGTAAACTAGTGAGTCTGTCAGTTGACAAAATGACACAAAATCTACTGGATGGATTATCAGGACATTTGGTGTGAGGATATGGTATGGATTAGCAAAGAACACAATATATTTGGGGGCAGATTAGGGAATTTCTTTTCACTTTCTTTAACATTGTGAGAATAAGTTATATGATCTGCTCCAGATTTTGATCCCTGATTCTCTTCTCCTGGTGCGGGGCTGCATATGTTCAGGCTACACCTGACACAAGGTTGTTTTGTTGCTTGTAAATTCAACTTTTAAAGAAGAAAGAAAAAATATTGCTATATTCATTACCTTTTAACCTGATACCTTTAAACCAAGAGATGATAGCAGAAAAAGAATCACATCAAAATGAACTCATAGAACTGAAGGAAGAAATGTCTCAGAGCCACCCATGCTGTTTGATTCACGTGGTTTTCAGGAAATGCAGAGGTAACCACTGCTTTAGCACCAAAGATGGAGGCGAGAAACACTGGTGGTCATTTCCTCTCCTACTTCTCCTGGTACTCAGCCAAGCAGATCTGGCTACTTTGGTATTATTTGATTTGGAGATTGCTCTGACGGAGAGTTCTGCCTTGTGCAATGGCGGCAAATAGAATTTACTCAGTGGTGGTCACAGCAATGGAATCTTACACATTTAACGTTAAGTCTGTACAGGAACTTCCCAGTAACTGCCTGTACAGACTTAACAAAGACCAGTTTTCACAGGAACTACTTTCAGTCAAATGCCTCTTTAGGGAAATGGTCAAGGTCACTGGCAGCTCATTTGTACAAGTAATATGAAGGTTTTTATGTAGGACACGTTTGGCCTCCTGAAATTAAACAGGCTGGAAATGCTGGAAACTGTGTTTAACATAATGTTGCACTGGTTTTATTTGATCACCATGTTTTGCGCACAGTGATGAAACACCAGATATTGAGTGGTACTGTCCAAACTACATCCTCACAACCATAAACAGCACCGCAGGGCAAATTCTGTGTTTTTCCAACTGGCAGAGAGCAGAGGAAATCTGACTAACTCTGACCGAGGGAGTTTGGACTGCTGTCCTGTACTGCACCACGAAGGAGGCGGATTTACAGCCCAATAAACATTTATCTGTTTAGTTTTCAAATGATTTTCCAGACCAACAGTCAGCACAATAAAAAGCAATGAATTTCTCAGAGGCACCGGCGCCTTTCCTGCTGCCAGCTGGCTCTGAAGAGGAACCGGTTCACGATGTGATTTGTGACATAAGTGAGGAAAGAATTACTGTAAACTATTTTGTCTTTTACAAATGCCCTATGAAGAGTCAAATAATCAAAAACTAAAATTATATTTCCTCCAGAGCTCGATCTGAGCTATTACACAGAAAAACGAAAAGCACCCCCTCAGTTCAGGCTGCAGAAGCATATGATAATCTGATTCACTGTGGTGCAACACATTGAAATCAAGTTGATGGCGATGCTTTGGCCTCATTCACCCATAACCTACTAATACCAAATCAGCCAAACAGAAAATCACATTGCATAATGGTCTTTTCTGTTAGTGAAGTGCTGCTGCTGCTGCTGCTGCTGCTGCTGCTGCTGCTGCTGCTGCGGGGTATTACAGGACCTGCATTCACCGAGCTGAGTGCAGGAGCTCCAATGCGGCTCAGTGACAGCACCAGCAACATGTGCAATGTAATCAGTCAGCACTTGTGAAGGAGAATGCGAGCGAGTTACAACACAAATCCTCCACATGGCTGCACACGTCACACTGTTAAGGCTGCGGAGCTGCAAAGGGCAAATACAATCATGAGGAGACTTTTTTCTGCACTTGTGCCTGAGCTATATGTAACATTCAGGTCATATAGGAAAGGACAGACAGGCTACGTCCACACTAATATGTTTTAGTTTTAAAACACATCCCTTTTGCTACATTTATAATATATTAGTACATTTTAAAATAATAACATTAATCAACTTTATTGTATAGCCCTTTTCAATGCAGTTCAAAGTGCTTAACATACAATATATATTAAAAAAAAACATTTAAAAATGTAATTTAAAATAAAAAGAGAACTGATTTTAGAGGAACATAAGAACATGACATTCAACAAGACATTTTAAAGAAAAGGTAAAATATAATGAAGAAAAATGTATATGTAAATATATTTTTTTTACTATATATATATATTTTATAAAAAACAAATATGCGCAGGAGTTTAAGCAGGTGCAAGTTCAAATTAAAGACTGAAGCTAAGAGATGTTTACGTTTTCTTATAAAGATGTTTACTGCTTCCCTGATATCTAGCGGAAGTCTGTTCCACCACTTTAGAGCGTCATTAAAAAAAAGTAACCAGTGCAGAGCAGCTAGAACTGGACTTATGTGTTCTCTCCTCTTGGTTTTGGTTCTCAATATTGTTTGCTTTAGGACGCCTGTATTAAATGTATTACAGTAATCCAGTCGGCTAGAAATTTAGGCATGGATCAGCTTTTCAGCATCTGTCTTATTTATTAAAGGCCGAACCTTTGCTATGTTTCTAAAGTTGAGAAATTGGGTTTTGGTCACCTTATTAATGTGGGCTTTGAAAACTCGAATCTGAGTCTAAGATAAAACCTAGACTTAGAGTAACACTTATGCTTGACGTCCACACTGCACTGGAGTTTTCAAGCCCCTAAAACACCAACTTTTGGAAACGCTGTGGGCCCAGTTTTAGTTTGTAGATGTTATCAGTCCCAATGTTCCCTCACACTCCTCAGGTCAACCTTTACCGTGAGAAAATGTACTGTACCAGCCTTGATTACCCGTATGGAGAATGCAACATGGGCAAAGAATTACAAGTGTTGCTGGTCTTTGCTAGCAGCTGTTGTGCTTTTAAATTATAATATTCAAGTTATCTGCAACAAATCCTTGGGAATGTGTAGGTCCAGTGTATGACGAAGGTCATGTGATATGCTTTATCTGGCATTATTCCTGATACACCTTCATATTTCAGTTTATACGCCAATAGACCACAATATACACAATGCACAACATGGTGTCACAACTCAGGACAGGATGTCATAGGCTGTAAATCATGAAACTCGGGAACAGGACATTGGAGATGTCAACACGGATCACCTTGTTACAACAGTAATTGTGTAATAAGATGCAACAGAAGACTGTAGGTGCCAAAGTTTTGATGCATATAAACACCCACCAGGATGTGTTGCTCTTCAGATGTCTGTAGCAAGGCCCAGTGTGGTTAACTCACATCAGAGCTTGATTGACAGTTTTAAGAAGCTAAAACACATCTGTTTAAACGACTAAGTTAAAGTTATGTGCTAATGGACAGTTTTTATAAAGATTTATATATTTATATCTTAGCAGTCTTAACAGCAACTCATAGCTCTTTACAGTACAAGTCACATTCACACATTCAAAAGGGGTTTTCTGTACACAGCACTTTTTGGGGTTTCAATATCTTTCAGTATGTTGCCCAAGGACAACTCAGAATTCAGACTGGAGGAGCAGGGGATCGAAAACCACTGACCTACTGGTTAGTGGACGACTCTCTATCCACAGTCTCCCTCAAAGAGGAGAGGGTCATACACTTGATATCCAACCACACTGATGCAAACAGTGAAGTGTACTAATACCCTCTTCTTCAGCTGATGTATTATTAGTGTATGTTCACAAAAACTAGTAAGGATTGCTTGGTGTAATTAAGAAAGAAGTGAGCTTTCTACAGCCACATTTTTGACTAGTGCCAGGTTTGTAAATCTGAGTCCTTGAAACAAAAAAGCCCCCCGAACAATGTGACTGGAATTAGAATCAGAGCAGCTGCTGATGCATATTCAACACACCGCCACCAGCACAGCGGGTGATAAATGCAGACCTGAAAGTAGATCTAGATGTGTGGAGATCGAGATATGCTCCTAATGCTTAATGTCATGTGTAAATGTATTTTTAAAAGCAACAACTTTGAAGAAGTCATGGATTTCAATGAGTTAGCATTTGTTAGAGATGTTGGTTCTTATTCAGAACAGATGTGCTTTGTAAACTACTTTTCTGTCTATATTTTCCAGTTAAATAAACAACACATGTTTGATAAAATCACTAGTGAGGATATTTAGATATAGGATTTTTGGCATCTACTTTTAGGACACAACTGATTGATTGATTATGACCAACAATTAATGAGAAACAAACAACAACTTTAATGAAGAGTGTACAAGTCTTGCTTCAGGGAAATTAGATGATTAAAGGTACCTGGTGACATATCTGTCCAGTAGTGGCACTATAGAGCAACGATCTTACAGATTGGTCCCCATTTGGTTGCTCACACATGTGGATACACATGTGCACATGTAAACACGTGGATCCAAATGTGCACATGTGAGCATGTGAGTGATGGTTTCTACACATTCCTGCTGTCAGCTTTATGCTGCTCCACTGATGGACTGTTAGTGGTGGTATAACAATTATGTATGTGAACTTAACAAGGCAGCTTTATTTCATTGGTCATTGTTAGCTTACTCATCTGTATTACTTATTTCATATCTGTATTACCTATTTCATTCATTCAGTCGGTCTACCCAGTAGTAGTACACTTTATTATAGTTAAAAAATGTATATATTTAGGTGTATATTTTATTTTAAAACTTGGTTTTATTTTATTTTATATATTTGCTGGATGGAATTGTTGCACACATGATAAATAAAGTCTTGAATCTTGTCAACTTTAACTATGTGTAAGTGTGAGTTTTATTTTTGTTAAAAATAACCTTAACCTTAGCTGTATACTGTCACTGACACAACCGATGCCACTTTGACAAGTGTTGGGAGCTCATGTGCCAGGGTCAGAGCGTATGTGACGCTCCCGTTAGCAGAGGTGTGTTCCTGAACGTGGTCAGACAAGGGGGAACCCACGAATCTTTTATTATATTTTAAGGAAAAGGATTTTAAGGATCTGCTGATAACATCTTGGACTTGATTGCACAAGGCACCTTCAGACGTTTTGTAGAGTCCATCGCTCTTTCAACTGGCCCTTCTGGTGGCAGGTGAAACACCATCAGCTTATTATAGGGGGGGGGGGGGGGGGGGTCATGATCACAATGTTTTGAATCGGCAGTTTATGTTTAGACTAGATTAACCACAGTATTAACTACAGACACAGCAAAGACTAATCCAGGCTAAAACAAGAAGCCTGAAAATGGATCAGAAACTCTTTAGATAACAATACAATAGAGACTCTATCGAGACAAATGGAGCTAGTCAATCATTAATCCTTATTGCAGTTTTCCTGCAAATCGATCTTTTCCTTCCCCATTCAGCTGAATAGCCTGACTTTCTGTACTTAACACTGAGCTAGTGAGATCACAACACTGTCGCCTTTGTGATCAGCAACTCACTCAGATCCTGTTATCAGAACACACAGGCCTACACTCACAGAGACAACAGCCCTCTCCTGTAGGTGTGATCTCTATGCATAGTGAAAGAAACTGTTAAAATCCCCTGTTTCCACTGGCAGGGATTCAATCCAAGCTCACATTGAGATGACCAGAGGTTCAGCCACATCAGCCGGACACGCCGGATAATGCTGAGACAGTGATGCAGCGTGTGCTTTGATTGTAACTTTCATCCCTTCAGGAGGTCAGAGTGTGCTGTGTCTGCAGGAGATAATCCAGACCCAAGTAATTCTTAGAGGAAATTAAAATAAGACAGACACGCACAAACGCTAACAATGATTAAAGAGAGACTTCATGACATCCAGCCTAATCTGTGAGTGTCACTATGACAACACAAACCGTCGCTATGCAAACAGAAACGCGGTGTGATGAGAATAAACCACGAGTGACTGATTCAACGTTGTCGGGCTGGGGGAAATCTAAGAGCAGGGCACCAGGTTGCGTAACAAGCAGCAGCAGCAGGGAGGTGACCTTGAACATGAAAGAACAGCTCGGAGGATTTTCTGCCACTGAACGAGGAAAGGGCCTGAGGCGGCAGTTCACCACTTCAACACACTTTTAAACGGCCCACTGTGTGACAGGGGTGCTGACAGTGATGATAAATTAGTTTCTGTTTTGAGGGGGTTTCACTTCAGATCACTGTACATCCTCATGTTTGAACTTCAGCTAAAAGACTAATCAATTCTGCTATTGGCCTCTCCTTCCCAGTTCCTCTTATGAATCACCAACAGGTAATGATTTAAAAAGTAAATACGCTTTGTGAGGCTGTTATTTTCATTCAAAAACACATTGTGCAGACATGTAATAAAAAATATTTGCAATAACTTTAGCAGAGTTTACAGGAGAAGGTTTTTACGCATTTACAAATGCCTGTTTGGAATGGACTGTCTGGCAGAGTTACTTTAGAGTTATACCTTGTCATTAGTGAGTACTCCTAATACAGACCCAAAATAGAACCTGTCAATTTGTATTTTTGACATATTCATGTTTGTGTGCTGGACATGGTGCAGACACAGTCCATGTGTAGAGTGAAGATTTTCTTCATCCTACCTGGTTTATCAGCAAAACAGTTTTCAAAGTCAATGTATTTCATTAAATAAAACAGAATCTTCTTTATCAAGTTTGTGGTTCATAAATAAGTTTGAATGATTTACTGACCTGCTGTTATTTTTTCAGCAGAAAGAAACTTTTCAAAATAAAAGCTCTGTAATTCAGCTCGATATTAAGTTTTGCGACAAACAAAGCGAGAATTGTGCTTATAATTTTAAGAATAAATTGCATTTAAAAACACGATTAGGGCAAGTTGAGTCACACTTAGGGATTTATCTCCACAGAGTAGTTGCGCCTTTACATTGCATCCATAATTCATGCTAACATCGAACATCAACCATGTTTTATGAGTGTTTGGAACTTACTGAGTATACAGGAATGTAGATCTTATCGACATTTGGATACAACCTCATCACCACAGAGACGGACTGATGTCTGTGAAAATCCAAAGCAGCTGGCTAGAATATATTTAGAGCCTTGTTTTATACTCAAAACATGTTTTTAAGATTTACCCCTCAAATGAAGTCCTCCATTTAGCTATCTCTGTAATCTTATTATTATATCAATCCGTATTTCCCCTCATTCGATGCCTCTTAAGTAATGTATCTTTTGTTTCATCCCTTTGATTAAAAGGGAGTTGCACTATTCAACGTGGTGAGGCAATAAGTCTCTTTGATCGGCTGCTCGCTGTTAAAGTGCTACTGCAGGAGACAAACAAGCGCACATCAGCTTTGTCTGGCTGAAGAAACTGGGAACACTGTACTGGCTCAAGAGGCAGAGTCGCTGTGCAGCACCCTAATTTACCCACTGAAATGTGCTGTGTCAGTGGAAATTTCCACATGAGCACCCAACACCCTGCGTTAACTCAGCACAGACCTCCCGTCCTCGTGACTTCAGCACCCCCGCTGGTCTCACCCTCTTTATGTGTCCCTGGACTGTAACAGACAGGCCCAGTTCACTCACATCAGGATGAAAGTATAAATATTCAGCCGGCTTCTGCGTGTGTTGCGGATATTGTTGTTATGTCAGAGTGTGAAGGGATTAAAGGAGTGTGTGACGCTTCTGCCATACTCTGCGCCTGGATTATATGTCTAATAATCCAGGCCTGCTGTGCAGACCCATAGATGCTGGGTACATCCGCTCTACAGCTGGACTAGGCGACAGTCGACAGGCAGATTTATAGGCATAGATCTTACAGTCTCACTTACAGAACCGAGGAGGGACACCGCTCTTTTTGTATCATGTTATCAGAGACTGAAAGGTGCTCTGTGTAGAGCTGTTTGCACTGTGCTATCTTAAAATGAGCTGCTCCCTTATTGTGATTACTGTAAACAAATGAGAACAAGGTTAATGAATAGCAGGGATTGCCGCTGTGCCAGCAACTTCGTCAGAGCTTGTTATTGTAAAAGTTAATGAGATAAACCCATAGTGACGTAAGAAGATCAATACCAAATCATCTGTTAAATGTAGAGTCAGCCTAGTTTGGCATAAAGGCCATAAACAGGAGGAAGCAGCCTTCCTCTCTCTGAAGCTTATTTGTTTAATCCACACAGAAAGAGCCAACAACTCATAAAAATGCTATTGAGACATAATTCATTGTTCGAGCGAAGAAATCGATTAGAGTACAGGACGAGGAAGCTGCAAACAATGAGATGTGCATTTGTGCAGACAGAGTATAGATGTGAACAGTATGACACATATCAAAACAAGAGTGTGTGTGTGTGTGTGTGTGTGTGTGTGTGTGTGTGTGTGTGTGTGTGTGTGTGTTTGCGTCTGTGTGTGTGCGTGTGCGTGCGTACTGTGTACAAGTTTATTATGTCCAGGGCATGTTGTGTTTCATTTCTGCAGCCACTCCTAGACTCCATCCTTTATGGCTTCATGGTGCAGTAAAAAGCCAAATGCTGTCCGTGTTAGAAAAAAAAGGAAAGGCTGAGTGTTCAACTGATTTTTCCATTACAGCTTTGTGATTCTGAACAGAATATATTTAATTAGAATCAAATTAAAATTTTGCCTTGGACTTTTGTGTGAAGAACTTTGTAACCTCGTTTAGATAAGTGTTATAAAAATAAAGTTATTATTATTATTATAATTATTATGAAACTCCAAGAAGCCAGTTCAGGTCACTTCTAGTCCAGCCACATCAAATTCAATGACAATTACTGTGGTTATTGATAAAGAATAAAATACCTTTGAGCTGAGAGGTCGGCAGGTAGAGTGTTATACTGACAAGCTAAGTATAGCTATATAGCCTGAAAACTGGGTGTACTGGGCAGCTGTGGCATGGGAGATAGTAAAAAGTTAGTGGTTCGATCCCTGGCTCCTACAGCCTGCATTACAAAGTCATCTTGGGCAAGATACTGAGCCCCAAATTGCCCCAGATGGCTGTGCTGTCAGCGTATGAAAGGTGCGTTATAGAAGAAAGCCCAGCATACTGTATGTTAGTGCTGTGTGGAAAGGTGACTGCTTGTACTGTAAAGCACTTTGAGTGGTCGACGAGACAAGAAAAGCTTTATAGCAACTGGTAAATTCACCAATTACTTTTCACCCACAAGACCTGATGTCTCAATGGACAACAAGGAGACCTTATCAGAGACGCTAATCTTGACGTTATGTCTGGCTGTTAATCAGTGTGAACATTTGAATATGATACAGTGCTGACATTAAGTGTTGTATGCAAATATGTTTAGAAGGAAAGTGATTGGGTGTTTCTTCGGCGGTTCTTCATCTCTGTAGATGAGAGCCGGCGGCGCTCAAGCTGATTAATTCACAGATATTTCATCTGAACTTCAGCTCCAGTCTGTGAGACTATGTGCAAAAGGGGAATTACAGATTCTGAGAACAGACAGCAAATGCAAGGGAGAATTAAATAGGAAATCATTCTGAATATGAATAGTATCAAATGCTCTTTGTGACTGCAGCCATTCAGACTCTCATGCTTTTATAAGCTTGAAGTCCCTGCAAAGTAATGAATGACAAGCTAAAAAAGGAGCAGACACAGATCTGATTAGATGGTGCTATGATAAGCAGGATGTCCCTCAAAGACCAGGAATATCATTATCATATAAGAGGCTTTACTGGCTGCACAGTAAACACAGCAGGCTGTAGCATCATCTGTTAGCCGACATGAAGGAGAGGTGGGGATATGAAATGAGACAGGCTGAACAGTGACTGGGTTTTAAACGTTTTCTCCTCCACGTTTCACCTGGACGTCATTCTAAGCAAATAAAACCCCACAAAAGAGGCAATCCAGGATGAGTGACTGCTTTGGCTAAATACACAAGCTGAGGATTAAGATCTGTTTGTATTGCGTCTCCTTCCTTTCACTCTGTGTCTTTTTAATAAAATACAGTTTGGCTTTTCGTAGGAACGATCCACACTGCCTGCAAAGTCAGCAGACCGTCGCCTACTATGAGCAACCCTGTCAGTAAGGTCAGAGGTCAACCACAGACACCACACCGCTGAAGGAAAACCCTGGCGACTTGATATGGTGACGATATAGGGGAAATGAAAGCAACCTCGAGTGACCTTGCAGCTTTTGGGTTTAGCTTGGTCATGCCATAAAACTGGAACTGTTGTTCCACCTACTCACTCTACTCACACTATACCGCTACCTTCACTGGTTACCAGTGGCTGCCCACATCCGTTTCAAATACTTATACTTGTACGGCAGTTACCTATAGCACTTTGTAGTTTGGCTTTCTTGAAGAAATTTTACTTTTTTGATTCTTGTTGTTCTGGGTTTGTACCCTCATGGTTGAATGCACTTATTGTAAGTCGCCTCAAATAAAAGCCTCAGCTAAAATGAAATGTAATGTAATTTTTGTTTCAATAAGGAAAATGATCTATGCTCACAGTACATGAGACAGTGATTAGGAGGAACAGAGAAAGTGAAAACTCAAGAATCCTTGAAAGTTCTAGGAGGGTAAGGTATTCAAATTGATCAACATTGCAGTGAGAGCAATTATTATTATTCATTACTGACTGGTACTGAAATTGTTGTCATCATGCCTGAAGGAAAGTCCAATATTTTCTGAGCTGGTTTGTCAGAATAGTAACAACTTGGACTGTGAATCATGTGAATATTGCACTTGCCAGGAGCCATGATTCGAAGTCATCTATTCTCCATATTCATAAATATTCCCTCCATTTTCATGTTAACGACTAGGTTCAACTCTATAAATGCAATCCAGTGGAGAAAATCTTCATTTTTAAATGATACTGCTCCCCTCCTCCCTCTCTGTGACAGCTGTGCTAAAGCCAAGTTGTCTTATTAAGCACAATTACTTTTTAGCATTGGTTGTTCTTCTTCTTCTCAAATCAATATCACGACTATTCCTAAATTTTACTTCAAGTACGGCTAATCCCCTGCCACCCCCACAGGATCATGATCTGACTGAACTCAGCTCACCCACAACTCTTCAGTTCTTTCTGTTATTTGCCTCCAGTCTCTCCTCTTTCCACTGTTTGCAATGATGTCAGCGCCCTTAAGAATCACCTGACATCACCTGAGTAAAGCTCAGTGTTTAACATGTTATGTCTCATGCGTTTATTAAGCAAAATGTAAAAGTGACAGGTCACAGTGCCAAGGGAAATCATGTGGATATGTGATGCAAAGTTTTCTTCATGAATTAAGAGTTTATACAATCACCCAGCAATTCAATGCAAGCCTGAGATGTTAAAAGCACGACACGGTCAGTGAGACAGCTGAATTCCACTGTGTGAGGCAAGAAAAGAAGCAGACAGGCAAAACAGAAAAGTCCTACAAACTGTCATTCAGACATTCCTGAGCAGATTTGACAGTAACATAGCTGTTAACCACTGAAGCCACATTTTCTCGGAGGCAAGTGAGGTGCTGTCAGCTCGAATCCCCTCCTTGATCCTTGTTAACCCCGTCTGTGGCGCCTAGTGGCAGCTCTTTCACTTCCCTCCTGCATAGTGTGTGAGGCTGACGACAGGCCGGCTAACATCAGCAGGCTTGGGAGTCTGAAGAGGCTGAGCGCAGATTGCTGTGTAACCTTCGGTGAGCAGGAGTTCATTGAACTCTCGAAGCTCTCTGTTTGTGTCTGGAGGAAAGCCAGGAAGTGGGTAAACTCAGCCTGGATCTTGTGATTGCTCACACAGCCGAGGCCAAGCTGTGCAAACACACCGTATCTCCTCCAGAGCATCCTTCTCCATAACAAACCCAGCACTATCACGGGTGTTAATGTTGCTACCAATAGCTGGGAACACAGGAAGTGGGAGGCATGAGTAGGGGAGAAGGTGGAGATTTATATCAAGGTGGGTGGGTTTGGAAGGAGATGGAAAGGGAGACAGAAATGGAAGAAAATCTGTTCAAGCAGGGCTTGGTGGCTTAATACAAATTTATGACAGTAACTCCTTTCCGTAAACTAAAAAAATTGTTTGTTGCCTTGAACTAACCATAGCACGTCAGAGAAACACAGGCCTAATTAAACTTTTAAAAAACTGCTACATCAAAATGTGTTCGAACTCACAATGACTCTGATGACAGACTAGCCAGAGCTGTATCCGATCATTTCCAACTATTTAACTTCCTTTATGTGGTGATTTCCGGTGTAAAAATATTCAGATTGGCCAAAATCTGTAATTTCATATTGTCTGACACCTATTTCCCTTCACAAACGCATGAAACAGTTCAGGAGAGCTAGCTCCCCAGGTCAGGACTCAGCAGTCCACCTAAATCTAAAAAGATAAGGGGCATTCATTTGAATACAACAATGTCCACATTTTCCAGAAATATTTTTCATTGTTTGGTTGGTGCTTCGCGTTCTCCTATAGATGCAGGTAGGATGGCAACATGGAAGCAACACAAACAAAAATGGAGGAGAGTGAACCTGACAGAACAGGAGAAGGACTCTAAGCCAAGTCTATTTTAAAGACAAAATGAGGAGGCCATACCCCAAAGAGGCACTACTTGTGTTGCATGGAGGTGGGCTGGGCATAAAACCTCCTGTCAGCAGTCAGCACACTGTACTTTGCAATTTGCACCACAGAGCAGTCCACACAACTGACACCACTAACCTTTAACCACCTATTTATGTCAAACCGTATTAGAGAGAGTCTGAGAGCCATGAAAGTGCAGTTGAGAGCTCTAACCAAAGACCAAACTCAAGATGCATTTACCCGCAACAAAAGAATCATGACGATGGAAGGCAATAACAGCCGCTGATGCAACTTTAATCAAGAAAAGACATGGCCCCATTTTACAAGGCTAAGAAAAGGTGGAATAACTTGTGCCCTACAGTTATCTGGAACTATTGCCTTCAAGAAGAAGCTGCAAGACTTATGTGATTGATTGATGGATTGCGATCTGCAGCTGCATCACCTTAAAGCCTCAGACTGTGCTCAACAATGTTACACAAACTGTCATCCTATCCTAAAAAGCAGAGTGGCTGAAGACTGATTATGTCAAAGTAGCGCAACTGCTGTTGTGTCATATGCCACAGACAAATTCATATCCTTGGGTTTCCAGCTTCAAGGGCAAACAAAAGAAGACATTTGAAGACTGGGATCTTTCACATCTTTTACTGTTTTATGACATTTTTTGGACAAAATGATTCGTCGAGAGGAAATCTTCAAATTAAACGAGAATCAAAATAGTTGTTAGCTGCAGCCCTCCTTTGGTTAGGAGTGGTGCTGTGAGCCATTAGCACAGAGGAAGAGAGACACAGCACAGATGGTCAAATCAGCACTTCAGAAGACTGAACCTTCACTCAGATATGATACTCTGACAGATTCCACATGAATCAGCAGAAGGTCCTCTGATAAGGGCTAACTAAGGGGTGAACTCAGCAAATACTTACTATAGTACAGTGGCCCTGAGAGGTCAACATATTGCAAATCAAGAAAACACATGCAACCTATATAAAATATCATCAATTTGGGATCATCACTTATTTGTGTCCCCTAGAAACGCTTGAAGTTTGTGTTACTTGCCGCGTGTTTATCTATTTTGGTTGTGTTGGTGGAAAAGGGATGCGTGTTGCAGGAGTAAAATTCTGCTCAGAGTGCCAGAAAGGCCGGAGACAGCTCTGACAACTAGCAGTACATGGCCAATGAAACCTTCATATAAACTGTGATGATAAACACACAACCAAATACATCAATAGCATCAGAATGTTTTGTTCCACTAATTCATCCATGACCAGAGGCAGATGTCTCAACAAATTCAAAACAACTTTATTTGTCCCTGCAGGGCAATTCTAAGGCACACCGAGCCAAGGGATATAATCATGTGCATGGAAGGGTTTATTATTTATTTCACTCTACATTCTAAAGTGCAGACAGGTTTTGCAGGGTCACCATTTGAATAAACAGGATTAGGTGCTTTGGGATCATGTGATGGCTGCATAGAAGAGGATGCTAATGTTACTGTCAGGCAGAGTTTCAGATGTAACAACTTGTACTGCAACAAGTGCCCCCTCGTGAGCCCACCCTCCTCCTCCACCCTACCAAGCCGGTCAGGCCTCACCACGCCAGCAGGATAGAGCACAGCTCAGGCTCAGGAACAGGCAAACCTGGTGCCAACAGACACTAATAAACTCCGGTCACACCCAGCACGAGAAGTGTGTATTATGTACAAAGAATAAACTGAAAACATGGAGACCATATGAGAAGTCACGCGGACACAAAGTAAATATCCTGTGTAACACTCCATGCAAAGCGATCGTAGGCCAGAGGACAGGGTGAGCTGGGAAGCTTGTTGTACACGTTGTTGTCAAGCAAATCTCCTGTTGTAGTAAATTGTCTGTATTTTATATAGTCCTGATGACCACTCAAAGCGCTTAACAGTACAGTTTTACTCTCACACATTCATAAAGAGCATCTGTGTGCAATTTGGGGTTCGGTATCTTGCCCAAGGACCCTTAGGTTTAGGATGACCACTCTAACCCCTAAACCACAGCCCAGATATAATCTCATTATTCCTTGACTGTGCAACCACACACTGAAACTCTGATCTCAAGGTTTATCTGATGAATGTGAATTCACAGAGCTGCTACCTGCACAGATACACTCTGGGAAAAAGACCGCCATCGCTTTTAATTGGCCGACTACAGACTGTGGCGCTCTCTCTTTGCCTCTCTTTAATGTTCTTGTTCAAGTTAAAACTTGTCAAACACCAGTATCGTGAATCAAAGAGTCCCATGTTGCGTCACACTCTCAGCTCGTCCTAGTGACAACAAAACAGGTTTACCCCCAGAGACCTGCTGCTTCTCTTGCCCTTTGTGTGTCCTGGGCTAAAGTATAATGGCTTCAAACACTGATGCAGGTTCATTATGGTTTTGTGACCAGGTTTCTCTGGGACTACCAATTCTCAGACCTGGATCAATAAACCTTGGAGAAACTAAAGAAAATAGAGAAGCAGTCGTTTCAATTTTAGTCCAAGTTTAGTCGAGCTTATTATGTTATAAAAAAGGTTAATTGTATTAAAGGTTCCGTGTGTAGAATTTAGCGGTGAAGTTTTGTGTTGCAGCTGAATACCCCTCACCTCACCCACCCATTTCAAACTCAAAATTAAGGTTTTAGGGCCGGAGCTGCAAGTAAACTGAAGCCAAAACTCAGCTGCAACAGAAAGCATCTTACCTGCTTTTTCTTCTGGCGATAAATGGTTTGTGTTAGTCTGTGTGAACAATTAATTGTTGACGGTCCCCACGTGATCAGTCCACAGCACTAATCCGGAATGTTCTAGAGTGTTTGTGTTAAAACATCCCAATGCAGCAGCAGCAGCAGCAGACTGATATGTTTGGCACAGCGTCGGGACTGGCAAAAGCCACCTGAGCCAGACATTAATCGATGTGGCTCTGATGGAACTGTGTCAAAGGTGGAATGAGCAAGATGGGCTGATCGCTGCTGGCCCACAACACCAAATCCAGGCTTTGGGCCACTGTTAGAGCAAAATCTAAATTATACTTTTAGATCAAATGTCCTCATCCAAATCAGCAAACCTCCAATGCTCATCTCATATAGATATTTTTTGATACATTAAATAATTGGTTGGTTCAGTGACTAATATGACAATGAAAACTTACACTAATATTTAATAGGCATTTACATTTTGTATGGTCAATGGTTTACCTCAGCAAACTGTACACTTTAATGTTTCCTGGGCTCTTTCAATAACATGAAACGCACTATTTTAGTTATTAATACTTCATGAGCATATTTATTCTTGTAATAAAAGTTCTTCAGTTAATTCAAATATAAACATTTTGATTTCATGTTTTTCTAAGACTTCTAAAGCTGTTCTGGAGGTAAACTGTGGCCTCCCAGCTGTGACACATCCCTCCACCTCACCTAAAGTTCAACAGTTGTGTAAGTTAGGTGAAAGCTACTCACTCGTTCTCCAGCAGGGTCATGCACACCACCTCTTTGACCCCCGGGTTGTTGGCCTTGTCACAGGAGCAGCCCTGCAGGCTCCAGGTGCCCAGACGCACCACGGGCTTCCCGTCCCGCAACCCCGGCGGCGGCTCCACGTTGGGCCGCACAGACAGGATCTGGGTCGGTCCTCCGGGCGGGAGGTCCAGGTCGTCGCTCCTGAAGCTTAGTGAAGTCGGACTCGGGTGGGACTTAGTGCAGGTCAGCCCCCCGTTGGTGTTGGTGGACGCCGCCCTGGAGCGCTCCACGTACACCTGGAAGCGGATCCTGTCCAGCAGGGAGCTGTTGATGTGGGTGACCCTCACCAGGTCCTCGATGTTTTTGAACGGGCCGTTCTCCGCCCGGTACCCCACGATGTTCTTGGCTATCTTCTCCGTGATGCCGCGGATGCTCATGAGCTGCGCCGGGGTGGCGGTGTTGATGTTGATCCCGGTGCAGGGCTGGTGATCCAGGTCTTTGCGCAGGGAGGACGGGGAGTGCTGGGACGAGCTGGTCCTGCTGGAGACGCATATTTCCAGTTTGATCACCTCCAGCTTGGTTGCCCCTATGCCGCTGACCAGTGCCAGGTCCTCCACCTTCTTAAACCCGCCGATACAGTCCCGGTACTCCACGATGTTCTGCGCAACAGTGCGGTTGACTCCCGGCAGAGTCATGAGTTCCTCCTCGGTGGCAGTGTTGATGTTAAGTCGCTCCTGGTTCACCAGGATGTGGCCGAAGTTGCACGCCGCGCTGAATTTGCGCTTCCCGCAGCTGAAGTCCGTGGGGTCCTTGGGAATGGAGCGGTGGCAGCCCAGACTCCCACCCATGGCTGGAGCGGGTCACCGGGGCTGGGTGAGTGCGGCGGTCGGGAGGAGACGCTGGGCCACGGCAGAGACAGAGAGAGGACGGGCTGAAACAACCATGACGCAGACAGCAGTGAGTGTCACACGGGTTCACACACAGGTTCTGACAGCATCGCTCTTCAATAGGTTAAAGCTGGTAAATACGCACCAAACATCAGTGATCCTCCGGCCCCCGGCTACATGCTGCATGTGTCCACACACACACATACACACACACTGCCCGGCTCAGCTGCTCCGCCTGCAGCTGAAGCCTGTGTGTCCTCACAGCAAATCAGATACACACGATCCCTGAGACTTTGCCCTCCAGCACACTGCTGCGTTACTGGCCACAGGTCGACACACACAAACACACGCACACAGACACGCACAGACTTTACAACCATCTCATCAAAGTCACACGGGTTCATAGGCAAATCCCGGAAATCATTACAATACTTTTCAAAATAAAAGCAATGTGACATGTCACGTTGAATAACTCACCGGTCGATACATGTGGACCTTTGTGCCAAATACCATGAGCATTTAATAATACCAACAATATGTGCAATATTACTTTTTATGAGAAATTTCACTATTCATGTGCAATACGGTATTACAGTTTTTTTCAAGCGCAATATTGCTAATCATGTGCAGTATAACTATTCATGTATAATACAGTATTACAGTTTTTTAATTTTTCATGAACATATCACTTTAAATTTTCAACATGATGTTTTTCATGTTCAATATTACTATTCATGATCAATATTAATGTTTTTTATGTGAAATATTACTATTCATGTGCATTATTATTGTTTTTCATGTACAATATTACTATGCATGTGCGATAATAATAGTCATGTGAGATACAGTATTAAATTTGTTTCATGTACAATATTGCTAAGATACACTTTGTTTTTATTTTCAAATATCTGTCATATTTAATACTCTATTTATTTTTTAAATGTATTGTTTTAATCTATATTGCACTGTTACTGTAATCTTGGATCAAGTTGGTACAATAATTTACATCTTAAAGTCTTAAGATGTAATAATAAATGGAGAATACATAATTCAATTACATTTTGGATGGTTTTATTCCATTATTTATTTCTTACTATTACGTTTTATATCTATATCTGTATAGATATAGATATATACACACACACACACACTTGGGCCTCCATAGAGGACAATGAGTCTAATGTTAATCAATTCACATAATAAAGTAATTAAAAACTCTTTAACAACCATATGTGAATGAAAACAATGTGTGTATTTTTCATGCAGGTATGCTTTGATAAATTTACTTTGAATTTATTTATTTATTTGACTGAAAGAAAATGAAACAGTCTTTTGTCAACCTGTTTTTTATATTGAAATTAGACAATGTCCTCCTGTTGCTCCAGGTACGGTAATTAATTGTTTTTCTCACCATAGATGTAAAATATTGATGTGATGCAAGTGGTGAAAGCATTCACTGTTTCACTGTGGCCTCAACTGTTTCAGGAATGCAATTACCACTCTGATTCCTTCAGCTCTGATCGGTCTGATTGAATCAGTGTAGCATTACACTTTGTATTACAGACAAGACACATGCTTTGATTTCAATCTTTATCAGCAAAGCCCGTGATTATCCTTTATCCTAATGCCTTCTCTCTTTTGTAATGGTGTTAAAAACGTCTCAGTCATAAACATAATACATCCCATGTCTTTAAATATATCCTTTAAGAAGGTTGTAGAAGGTTCCTGTAGCACGTGTAAAGGTTCTTAGGAGGCGGTCCTGAAGAGGTTTCATAGACTCTTTTGGTTCGTTTCTACTCGTGGCACTTGGTGGCTTCTTGATGTGGTTGCACATATTCTTGACAGAGATTTATGGATTTCCAACCACAACAAGGAGTAGTTAAGTTCTTTTGAGTGCATACTTTTGAGATCAATTTTTGTTTCTTCTTAAGAATATTCGGAGGACTCCAGAGGTTCTTAAAAATCTCAAGTTAGAGATTCCAATTGTTATTTTAAGGGTTTAGGGTTCTGGAGGGATTCTAAGGAAGATTGAAATTAGTTTGAAGGAGGTCCAGGAGGTCACAGGAGTTCCTGAGGGAACTCTGGGGTCTTCTGGAGCTCAAGGAGCTTTGAATCCATGCTAGCTCCTGCGGTTCTTGATGGTTCTATGGGTTCTTGTGTGAGTTCAAGCCAAGTGGTAGGTATTTAAGTTGGTTCTGGATACAATTCAAATGGGGTTGAAGGAGATTACAGAGTTTAACGGTTCCAGCTGTTCCAAGGGTTCTTAAGGGGTTTCCAGAAGTTCTTGTTACCCCCAATTTGGGTTACTGAGTATATTGGTGAAGAAACTCTGGGCAACTTTATGAGAGGTCACAACTATGTTAAATTATGATTTTAAATATCAGTAGGGGGATTACAGATTTATAACAGGTTTTATCACAAAAGTCCCTGAGGTCGTCCTGCAGGCTTAAGGGAAGTTCTGATGGATTTTAATGAGTTGTATAGAAAATCTAATAAATATACAAAGGTTGTTTGAAGGTTTTTGTAAGTGGCCATCTGGAATTATATTTAGCATAATGGAGGAGTCTAGGCTTATTATTTATTAAAGGTGGTTTTAATGATGTTGTCTCACTCTGGAGTGTTATGTAATGTATGCACTCTGTTGACCTTGTCAAATGGATGTCATGTTCAATTAGCAAGTAATGACATGGATCCCTGGTCCTGACAGATCTACATTATTTGATGCAGTCAGTCAGTTGTGTAACATGATCCTCACGTGATAGTGAGAGGATAAGCCACTCTTCACATCACAGCTCTATTTGCAGCCTGGATTCCCCATGGGTTGAACACTGGACATTTTCACGCCTGACCTCACTGCCTATGCAACATGGATAAAGATCAGGCCCAAAGGCAGCATCCAACTGACAAAGAGACTCACAACCAAAGTAATTAACATCCCAAAAAGTTAAGAGGATTTCAATTGGTGATATGAATTTTAAGAATACACTGAAGATTCATGTTCTCTCATGGTACCTTCCTCTGCCTGTTGTCTTACAATACCAATCCTGGAGGTCTTGACAGTATGAGCTTTTGCCCCACTTTCCCAAGTTGATTGAAGACTTATGTTGGGTTATGTAAAAGAGTGGGGAGGCTGTGGTTGAGGGGGCAGAGAGGTCGTATCCAGAAGGACAGCGGTTCGATCCCAGTTTTTCCAACTGCATGCCGAAGTGTCCTTGGGCAAGGGACTGAACCCCGAATTGCAATTCATAGAAAAAGTGCTGCCCATAGATGACATCCACTGTATGAATGTGTGTGAATGGCAATAAACTGTACTGTAAAGCGCTTTGAGGGTTCATCAAGACTAGAAAAGGTGCTATATAAATATAGACCATTTATCATACAAGGGCAAACCCCCTTAAGGCAGTCAGAGCAGGGTCCTTGGGGGCATTGGGGGCCCAAGTAAAATTTAGTTTGTGGCCACGTCTTGTATCATCATGTGGGTTGACAAATTAGGTTTTAGTGTACATCCCTGCAATTGGCTGAGTGTGTTCACCTGTGTGACCCGAGGGCACAGCAGACCAATCGGCAAGAGTAGAGGCCGAAGCTGACGAGCCGTCTGGTTGGGACGACTGTGGCGTGATGCTGTGGTGCAGCAGCGTGTGTGTGTTTATACTCCACAGAGCAACTGTGAGTCCAAAGGGCTCAGCTTTTGTTTGAATAAGCCTGAGGGAAAGAAATCTAAGGTTACATCCATTCTGCTTTTTTTTTATTACAAAGGCGGTTTGATACAATACTTTCCTGGAACAGTTTTTGGGCACTCGGCACTAATCTAATTCATATGTAACCCTTGGAATAATAAACATCCTTAACAGTAAAACATTCGTCTGCTGTTTGACTGTAGACAGGGAGTAAACCCAAGCTTGTTTCTTAGCAACATCATTCCTCTGAAGGGGATTTTAGCAGTGAGTTTCTCAGAATGGTCTAAATCAGGGGTGTCCAATCTACGGCCCGCGGGCCATCTGCGGCCCGCCATCCATTTTAAATTGGCCCGCCTAAAAAGAAAATGTAATTTTTTTTTTTTTTTTAAACTAACAATTTGGTAGCACTTAAATGACACTTACTTATAGCACTTTGTAGTTTTGCTCTATTATTGAAGAAATTGTACTTTTTTGATTCTTGTTGTTCTGGGTTTGTACCCTCGGGTAGGGGAGAGTGGGGTAATGCGAGACATTTTTACATTTGCTTCCCTCTGGGGGGGATACAATTATATATCAGTAAAATGTACACATTTCCCATTAATTAAGGATGTTTCTTAGCAATGGAAATTTTCAGAATGTCTTCAGGACAAAGGGCAGTGAAAATATGATTGTTTTTTAAAAAGTCGTCTTGTTTCTCACTTTACCCCAGCTTAGTGGTAAAGGGAGACAGACCAGAGAAATCAAGAGGGTAAAGTGATCCACTTACTTTTTCCACTTTGAAACTACCATAACAACACATGTTGTAATAGGTAAATTAAGCACATTTATGATTATCTTGACACATGTGATCTCTTGCACACCCTAGCTTACCTGCACATTGTTTCTCTGTCCAATTGGCAGGGACAGGGATATTGTTTTTCTCTGCGTATTCAAATGCCAGTTCACTGGAGCAAGGCCATGGAACTGGTCAGCTAGTTGCTTCAAGTGTTTGGCAAGCTCCTCCTCCATCTCATCTGTGAATATTCTCTTTACCTCAGCTACTGCACCCCAGGCTACTGATTTTACTTCCCCTTTCTCTTTTTTCTTTATGAATCTTTTGAGGGTTGTCTTGTCAATATTTCTATCCCTTCCAGCTTTTCTTAAGGACTTCTTTCCTTGCATGACCTCAGCGGCTACACTCTCCATCTCTGGGAGGGGTGCTTGGCCCCAGGTTGTCTTCCTGGTGTAGTTTCTTGGCATGATGGCTTTTCTACAATGTTTATGGCATTAAAAATAAAACATATGTAATGTAATATTACGCTAAAATATGTTTAAGACTAAACTTAACTTGTGCTACATGTCTCACTTTACCCCAGAGCATTTGTCTCACTTTACCCCACAGCTATCATTTTAGAAAAAACATCTCTTAGCAATTCAGGCTAATCTTCAGCTAGCATCAATCACATGATTTTATATGTTCGAAGTTCATCAACATGTATGATAAAAGTTTTTCTACCTGGATCAATTTTTTTGTACACAACAGTTGATTAAGTTCAAAGCAAGAAAATATACTTTGTGAAAAAACATTCTAACCACAGCACCAGCACCAACTTCTCCTTCATGGCAAGGGTGGAATGGGAGTGGCTTGGAAACATAATGATCACATGATCACAAATGTGTTCTGTTGCCTAGATACAGGGGGTGTCTCACATTACCCCGCTCTCCCCTTCCCTTGAATGCACTGATTGTAAATCGCTTTGGATAAAAGCGTCAGCTAAATGAATTGTAATGTAATGGACTATGGCCCACTGTATTTTACTTCTCAGTTTTGACACTAGGTGGCACCCAACTCACCCCTGACCTGCCAGCTGTACCCTCAGAACGCCGCCAGGCCCCCCCCTGCCCTAAGCGACGCGATTGAGGTGCACTGTCAACAGTCCGGTCCAGGGCAGGGGGGCGTGGCGGCCCAGACCTTCAAATTTTTTTCTTTATGTGGCCCTCAGGATGAAAAGTTTGGACACCCCTGGTCTAAATGTAGTTAACAATAACAACATGCTAGGGAAATTAGTTATTTTAAAGTGATGGCTGTGGGTCAGTAGGTAGAGAGGTTCGTCCACTAACCAAAGGGTCGTTGGTTAGATCCCTGGCTCAGTGGTGGTTTTGGGCACGGCCGAACCGGGCAGCCGCCCGGGGCGGCATCTTCTCATGTCACGTGGGGGGCGGCAAGAGCACTTAAAAAAAAGAAGTAATCTGGCCTGCGAAGCGGTTTTCTATTATCTATCATATCACTGTGTGTGGAATTGGCAAAGTGGCGCCCCTGCTTGATGCTGTGTGCGAAAGGGGAAGGGGAGGGGGCGCGGGGGACAGTTCACCTCTGGGTCTCCCAAATGGAACGGACAAGGGGGGATCCACTGTATAGAGCAGTGATTATCAAACTGTGTGGCGCGCCCAATGTTTTAACGTCCGCATCTCTTTAACAGCGGAGCAGTAAACAAATCGCTCTTTCACCGTAGACAGGGGTCTGCAACCCGCGGCTGTGAAGAGCCCTGATAATTATAATTATAATTATCTCGAATTTCCGAGATAAATGCCCAAAGAAATAAAAAATATAAGTCAATGCAATACGCTTCCATATTCTTCTGTTGATTCTTTTTTTTTTTATCTTGCCATTGAAGTAGGCCATCACTTCTCAAAATAACTTCATGACTTTAATGCTGTATCTAGAGCCAGTCCTGTATTGTTAAATGTTAGAATATCAAATTGAATCAAAAGGCTGTTATGTGGGGTGGAACTGCTAGCTCTACGTCCAGCCCTCCTCCTTTATCCGGTCTTGGGCAGTGTTAATTTCGGCAGCTATTTTTGATTTAGTCTTAGTCTTTTGACGAAAAGGCATATTAGTTTTAGTCACATTTAATCATTTTTATCCTTCTTAGTTTTAGTCAAGTTTTAGTCAACAAAAACGAATTACATTTTAGTCTAGTTTTAGTCACATTTAATAGCTTCGGCGCACATTAGCACATTAAACTCCTTTTCTTCCCTTCTCAGGCCCAGGGACCCTTTGTTGTGTCTAAAACTGCATAATAGTCTAGCTTGCAGTACTTAGGTTGTCCATTAGATATCCCTACCAGCATAGGTCTATAGCAGGGGTCGGCAACCTTTACTTTCAAAAGAGTAATTTTACCCCCTCTTCCCCCAAATAAGATTTGTCTCGAGCCGCAAAACATATTTGATAACAAAGCTAAGAAAGTTTAATATAAAGTTATACTATACTAAACTATAGTTTGTTGCATTTAGGAAATTATAGAACAACAATAAAGAAAACTCTTGACATTTTATTGCTATTTGTACCTGTTACAACAAAGGAAAACACAGAACGCTTATGAAGAGAAGAAAATACACAGGCAAGTGTAGGCCTACTTTGAAATAAATTAAACACAGAACTTTGTATAGCTATTTGAGTCCTCCCAATATTTGTGGGAAATGTATGAAATAAGAGGTAGACTATATTGAAATTATTAAAACATTAGCTGAAGCCTAATAGCTTAGAAATATATATTTAGTTTTAAATGTGAAAACAATAAGTGAGAGCAGGTCAGACTGGAGGCGAACACAGAAACTGCAGCTCGGTTCAAACCAACTGTAGCTTCTGCTCTGATCAAGAAGCTGAGGCGCTGATCTCTGAGCAGCTGAGACCAGAGAAACTCTGTGTTTTCACTGTTTCCATAGTTAAGAAGCAGCCGGTGAGTTAGTGAGCGGCTTCTTCACGTGAAAGAGCCCGGATCTTGTGTCTCTGAGCGAGTGAGCGGGGCGGGGGGGCGGAGCCTCGGGACCGGTGCACTATCTGGGGCGCACACACACACACACACACAGACACACACTCACTCGCCTGCTCCTGATACTTTATTACGGCCTGATACGATGATGTTATAAATTATTGTGACTTAGTCAACCACCAACATTTTCGTCTCATCTCGTCTCGTCAATGAAAGTTAAAATAGATTTACTCACAGTTTTTATTTTCAAAGATCTGTTTTCGTTACGTCTTCTTCTCGTCATCAAAAAAAGATCGTTAACGAATATTTTTCGTCATAGTTTTCGAAAAATTAACACTGGTCTTGGGACCGGAAAAATGATCCAAAAGAGATACTCTGGCGTATCTTGCGACTCTATGATGTGTGCCTCAAGATGATGTGCGCCGCACAATGAGGTGCACCGCAGGATGATGTGTGCCGCAGAGTGATGTTAGGTGATGATCTGTGCCGCAGGATGATGTGCGCTGCATGATGATGTGCGCAGCAGGATGATGTGCGCCACACGATGAGGTGCGCCGCAGGATGAAGTGCAGCAGGATGATGCTGCAGGATGATGTGCGCCGCACGATCATGTACTGTGATGATGATATGCGGCTGCAGGATGACGTGCGGTGATGATGTGCGCCGCAGGATGATGTGCGCCTCCGATGATTTGCGCTGCACGATGAGGTGCGCCGCAGGATGAAGTGCGTGGCAGGATGTTGTGCGCCGCAGGATGATGCAGCAGGATGATGTGCGCCGCAGGATGATGCAGCAGGATGATGTGCGCTGCAGGACGATGTGCTGCGCCGCTGGATGAAGTGCGCCGCATGATGATGTGCGGTGATGATATGCGCCGCAGGATGATGTGCGCTGCACGATGATGAGTGGTGATGATGTGCGCTGCAGGACGATGTGCGCCCCAGGATATTGTGCAAGGCAGGATTATGTGTGCCGCAGGATGATGTGCGCCACAGGATGATGTGCGCCGCACAATGATGTGCGGTGATGATGTGTGCGGCAGGATGATGTCTGCCGCACACATCATCCTGCGGCGCACATCATCACTGCACATCAACGTGCGGCGCAGCGCACATCATCCTGCAGCATCATTGTGCGGCGCACATCGTCCTGCGGCGCACTTCATCGTGCGCGCACATCATCCTGCAGCGTATATCAAAGGAGGAGGGTTGGACCTACAGCTAGAGGTTCCATCCCACATAACAGCCTTTTGGATTAAATTTGATATTCTAACATTTAACAATACAGGACAAAATCGATTTATGTATGTGGCTGGTTTAATTCCCTGAGTCTGTCAGCAGTTTAGTGCAGTAATGGGCTGCCACCTGCTGGTAGCAAAAATCTCAAGGCCTACATGTTAACTAAAATCATCTGGACTTTGAACACCTAATATGCTAAGGTAGAACTGGATACAGCGAAACAAAATATTTATGGCTATCTTTTCATCTGTTTTCTGAACACACAGTAAATCGTATTTATTTATTTTTCCCTTACTACACTATATAGATAAAAGTATACAAAGATACAAAGCACATATCTAAGCTTTTGTTTCTCTCCTGGTGTCCATATAATATATTTTTACAAAGTGAATCAAATTGTTATTTAAAGAAAACTAAAACAAGCAGAGTTGGGGCGAATTTTTTTTAATCAATTTTAATTGTTCCTCTATATCAGCAATTTTAATTCCTTTGTGCTGTGAATTGTGGGAGACTGTGCGCAATAAAAGTACTCTATCAAGTGTGACAATACATGCTCACAATCTGGTGGGAATTTGCGTACTGTATGGACTTGAGACACAGCTATTGTTTGGATTCTTAATTTCAATAAATCATTTTAAACATTACTCTGGTTCTAATCTTGTGGCAGCAGTTTGAGGAAGGGTCTCTTCCGTTTCAACACAAATGGTTTCTTCAGTTCGGTAGAAGAGCTTGACCGACCTGAGCCCTGATCTCTGACTTTGGGATGAAGTGGAACTACGAGCCTGTAGCAGGTCATAACACCCAACATCAGTGCTGGACCTCACTGAACCCCCTGTGACTCAATATAGGCAAATCTCTGTATCCAGGTTCCGTCATCTGAAACATGACACGAGGAAACTGTTGTGTGTATTTCTTACTTCTTCATACTGCACCGAGAGCACATGTTATTTTTCCCCATCACAATTTTATTACGTGACTTTTTACAATAAAAACAGAAACAGGACATTACAAAATATAGATGCAGTACACAAACAGTGCTAAATGTGATATAAAGAAAGCCGGCTTGGTTCAGTTACCAAAGGGACACCTGTTTGAGGGAGGATTCTCAGCTTCAGCTTTCTCATCCACCCACATCTAAGAGTCTTTTCACAAGCTGTCCACATAAATATTTGTTTGTGAAAAGAGTTTGATATAGAATCTGCACAAGAAGCTCCAATGAATTCACATAGAAGCACTTGATGAGCAGTTTCTTTAGTTCGTTACACTCAGCGTGAGTGCAGTCAGGTATATAAGTTGGTTTTCCGAGAGCAGGGACAGAAAGCTCTGGCTGTGACATTGGAAACAAAATGAAAAATATTTATATACCAGGGCCAATACAAAAGAAAATAAACTGAATACAAAGTAAGAAAATGTTACAAATGATTGAAGTTAAACACTGCAGATTCAAGGTTATACGCTTTACATTAGGAGGTGGAGGAGCATACCATCTCTGGAGGAGATTAAATGTGATACCTATACAAACATATGCATTATGTATGGTAATATATATATGAACAGTGCCTGAGGTGAGCTGTAGCCTCTCAAGAAAAGACTGACCTCTTTGGGTTTTTTGGCATTAAAAAGGATACAGCACAGGTAGAGGAGGAAAAGAGGAAAGAACGACTTAACTCTTTCAAAACCGTTTGTGTTTTTTGTAAAATGTGAAAGTATTTGTTTATAGAGTCGAAGCCATGATCAAAAATCGGACAGTATGACAGAGTGATTGGTCAAATTCAAGTTCTGGAGAAAAACATACAAAACAATAGACTGTAACATTGGGTACGTCCTGCAGCGTTATTAAAATATCTTCTTCTTTTTGTTCTTTTCCAAGGTTCTGCAAAAACAACAGGAGAGAAGAGTCAATCACTCTAAATACAGTCTGTGGGGTCTGTTGTAGCTCATTGTGTCTCCCCTTCCTCCCACTCTCGAGAAAAGATAATTATCTATAAACCACTTGGCTATGAGAGGATGAGAGGTGTAGATTTAGGTTTGAATTCATCACACTGATAAATGCTAGAAACAGAGCTCTGTATTCAATCCTGGTGCTGTTGCTGCCTTTTAATGAAAGCATTATACTCAGACTTGTGCCGAGTTCTGTACACACTTCCTGTGTGACTGCGATCAGTCCTGAGAAGCATGATCATCAGCAGACGTTTCATATCAGAAATCAGAGTGTTGCTGCGTTTACCTGGAAGCGTCCAGCTTCTGCTGCTCCAGAATTCTCTGCTGGGCTTCCCAGCTGCCCTTCTCCTCCTCGAGATGGCGACGTTTTTCTTCCAGCTCTTTGTGCTGAGCCTCTAGGTTCTTTTTCATTTGCTCGTGACGCCTCTGGAGCTAAATATTAATAAAAGCACAGAATGTACAAAGGAACAAAAACGAATAAACATATGCATTTTAAATCAACTGTGCAGCCTTATTGGTACCTCTGCCTCGGAGTCTCTCAGCTTCTGGAGCTTCTCTTTGACCTTCATCTCAAACACTTGTTCCATTTCTTGTTCCATCTTTTTCATCTTGGCCACATGATCCCGTCGCTCCTCCTCCATCTGGGCCAGAGGACTCCTGAGGACACAAACCATGTTCAAAGAACCAGCACGAAGTGTGTGGGGGGCCACCCATACTGTATGTGACATCCCAGGTGAACAGCCACCCCCTTCCCATTTTGTGACTGCAGAGAGATGACAGGGAGAAGATGCAGATCTAGCGGGGGAAAGCTCCAGCTTGCTCACCTTCCCTGGAAGCCCTTTGTAATAGAAGGCTTCCAGCAAGGGTTGTAGCGGAAAGGTGATAAGGACTTATCAGGAGAACAGGCATTATGTGAGAATAAACCATATCTCTGATACCAACCATGTTGACCTGCTTCCTAATTCTCCAGCTGAAAAAACCCACACCTTTGTGCGACCATATTGGAGATTTTCAACCCTCTCATTGTTATTAATCGTAAATTAGCCTGTCGCCAAGTTAGCTGGTTACATCTGTCAGAATAAGATGAATTGAATATATTAGTAGATAACGGTTTGATGACAGAATGGTACTCATAGAACTCATACAGCCCGTCAAGTGTTTATAATGGAAAAATTCAAATGAAGCAATATGACAAACTGTACCAAACTGCATTAATGGCCAGATCAACACTACATATATCTTACATGAAGATCGAAGCATTATTTGACAAACTGTTGATAAACTGCCCTTTCGTGCAATGTTAAACACAAATATTTTTTATTAAAGTAAAATATTGGAGCTGTCCCTTTCACCAGATCCTCACCAAAATGTTATGTGCACTTCCCTGGATCAAAATACATATCTCTAACAAGTTTGATGCAAATCGGTTTTGTGCTTTTTTTGCATAATGCTGCAGACAAACCAAACAACCACCCAAAATAGTGAAAGACCTCCCTGGGGGTAATTACTGTTGGGAGTAATGGTGGTTTTGCTGTAACCAGTTTATTGATATGTCCATTGAGCCTTTAGCCAAGATAGAAATATTGTAGAATATATTGTAAAACAAACTGACTGAGCCATAGGTCTGACTGCAGGCTCCCTATGTTTGTCCTAACTGGAGGGTGACTTAAGGCCTAATTATACTCCTGCGACTGCAACCGCGGAAGGCCACGCAGCTGCATCGATGGACTCGTTTTGGTTTATGCTTCACTCACGTGTTGCGCTAGCCTGGATGCCAGACGAACTTAGCCCCGCCCACAACATTTTTGGTCGGGCAGTTCGGTCTGGAGTCGCTCCATTGGGAAAAAATTATGGGGCGTGTTTCAACTGACCAGGAAGTAAAATTCCTCTTCGCTCAATTGGATAGACCTACAATCAATCAGAGCAACGTAGTATGTGACGTATGCTAAGCAACGCCTTGTGAGTTATTTACTAACGCCGGGTTCACACTGGACGCTTCAGCGCAGCGCCAAGCCTTAAATAACAGCTGGCTCCCATCCACTCCCATGTTAAAACTTTGTGCCGGTCACACCGGAGGCTGAAGCACCGCGAGGCAGCCTTGGCGCAGCGTGGTGCTTCAGCCTCCGGTGTGACCGGCACAAAGCCGTGCAGCGATCTACTGGATCAACGGGTGATATTATTAGCGCTGCCCGGCGGTTCAGCGTCGCTTCAGTGTCCGTTGTGAACAGCCAAGCAACGGGGCGATAGGGATTAGCGCGGTGCTTTGGCGTCGCCTCCACGTTCTGTGTTCCTCTTTCAAAATGAATGCGCTGTCGATGTCTTCTAAAACAGACTCAATGGCAGCATCTACACATCTCAGCTCGCCAGCGGCAGGCATGTTTGTTGAAAACGAATTCAACCCAAGGGCACTTTGATGACGTGGTTGATTACGTCACCGTTGATCATCTGTCAATCATCGTATAAAGCCCGCCCTGACAATCTGATTGGCCCGGTCGGGCATAATTTTTTCCCAACGGAGCGACTCCAGATCGAACCGGACGGGATGTAGTAAGCAGACCAATCACAAGCCTTGCGGGCTGCGTGAGGGTCGCGTCGTTTTGTCGTGTAGTTAGAAAAATTGGCGGACGCACGCAAGCCCGCAGAGGGCACGAAAGGGGCGTGTTGCGTGTCTTGCGTGCATGCGTGCGTCCGTGCAACACGAGTATAATTCGGCCTTTAGCTTGTGTAGTGTGTAGCTATTATATGCACTTTAGCTGCACAGTAGATTCTTCAGTGGTTAATAAAAAGATGTGTCATGAAATAGCAAAGCCTGAAGCCAAGGTGTCAAGTTCTTTTGAGAATGACATTGATTTGATATATAACTTGGGCCATGCAAAAGCTTATAACAGATTTCTATGTTTTAATGTATGACCGTTTCTCGTATAAAATCATGTAATTCATGGGCAAACAAAATGTCCTTATAATTTTTCTCAAACAAACATATAAAAAAACATTTCAAAGTGTTGCAAGTGAAAAACAGAAATAAGGAAAATCGTATGAGGCAGGGAAAATGAAAGCGGTAAGAGAGAGAGGAGTGAGGTTATGAAGAAGTCATACAACACTTACATGCCATCATCCGTCTCAGGTCTAAAAACAAACAAATGCACAGACACTTAACATGCAGCCATAAACCATGCATTAGCTGGTGATTACTGACGGCTGCAGCCGGTGGATTAGGAGTCAGATGGTCCCTAAATTAGGGCTGTCAGATTAGGCACAACTGATACTGGGGGGGGGGGGGGGGGTGTTAGTGTTGCTGTGTTAAAGATCTGAGCTGACTTAGTGACAGCTTGCCAATTTTAATCAGTAGGTCACTCCCAGCGACCGTTGACCTCTGAACTGCAGGTTCCTCCACGGATACAAAGTGAATCAAGTGCTCCTGATAAAACCAGGATCCCTCTGACAACAACATAATCCCATCAGTTCACACTATGAGTGTGCATTTCAAACAGCATGAACACAACAGTGCCGTGTACAGTGCACGGATCCACTCACTTGGTAAGCTGTCCCTTGTTCTTGTTGTTGTCCACGCCGTTGTAGGTGACAGCTGCGAGCTTCTTGCTGCGGTAGTTCTCGTAGTGAACGTTGTTTGTCACATCCTTCAGGTCCTGCATGTGGGTCCTGGAAAACAAAATGAAATAATCGGTGATAAATAAGCACATTTGCTCTTTGTTGAAGAACTCATGAAGTGTTTGTGTGCTTTTCTGCTTGATATGAATTTGCCCTTGAGTATCATCACTTTATTATACATTTTCTACAACAAAGACATTTAATGGTATTTCTCAACCTCTAAACTACTTAGCTTGAATAACATTTGAATCAAACCTGCACGAGCTAAGGTAAATTTACAAAACTTTTCTGTAAATGGATTCACCAAACGTTTTCGGCTATCTTCCTTTCATCTAAAGTTTCATTGTGTAGAATTGAATGACATCTACTGGTAAGATTTCATATTGCAAATCAATAACCTCACCCTCTTCTTCCAAACATGAAACAGAACTATTATATTTTATTTGTTTGCAAACAACCTTGTTTGTAGATCTCATCCTCATTGCATGCATATGACATAAATACCTCATAATATATAACAATAATAACATACAATTTTAATTTAAATTCCGCAATTACATTATAAACAAATATAAACTGTAATAATGAATGATCTTCAATGATCTTCGATACCATGTATGTTTGTGTTTCTGCTCACCTGATGAGCATGTTCCGGAGGATTGTAAAATCACAGTGTTCTCCATTTTCCACTGCGGGAGGAGACACACAGAGCAGAGTTTACATATATTAGCATGGCGTGACATTCAACCATCATGGACCCATTAATTGATTATGAATATAGCAGAAAGAGGACAAATAAGCAAGTTGTGATTCACAATGCAGCAGACAATTTCAAATCAACATACCAAAGAACTAGAAATAGGAATTAAATAAAAAGGTGTTAACTGTACCTTATCATAATAAAATATACGTGTATGAAATACTGAATTATAATTCAAATGAGTGTTGTGTCACAGTGACCTTTGACGTTAAACCTCCAAATTCTAGTCCGTTCATCTTTGAGTGTCATAGTGAACCTTTATACCAATTTAAGAAAATTCTTCATGAAAGACAACCTGAAAATAAAATGCCTCCAGCTACAGCTGTTGCCAGTGTGGAGGCAAACTTATTAAAATGACAAACAGTTATAGTTCAGAAATACTTATTACCGCCCAGGAGATTATGTGTTCATCAGCATTTGTTTGTTAGCAGCAGAATCATGACAGAGAAAATACTGGACAGGTTACCACGAACAACGTGGAAGGATGAAAGAATGTGGTATGGGCGGGAAAGAATGCACCAGGAATTTTGTTTTCACCTTATGTGACATAGCAAGATAGGGAGTTTTTCAACATTTCTGTTGATCTACCAGGGAATTATTCATGGTTCTTGATGAAATCTTTTATTTAAATGTGGTTTAAAAAATGAACTGTTGGGCATTGGTGGAGGTACAGTGCCTTGCATGCAAGTATTCACCCCCCTTGGACTTTTTCCCATTATGTACTGTTACTAACTGGAATTCAAATAGACTTAAATAAACTTTTTCCCGTTTGATCAACAAAACATGCATAGTACTTTGGAGGTGAAAAATAAATTTTATTGTGACATAAACAATAATGAGAACAAAAAAGTTGACATCTGTTGGGTGCATAAGTATTCACCCCCCTGTGTCAATACTTGGTAGAACCCCCTTTCGCTGCAATTACAGCTGCAAGTCTTTTGGGGTATGTCTCTACCAGCTTTGCACATCTAGAGATGGAAAGGTTTGTCCATTCTTCTTGGCAAAAAAGATGAAGCTTAGTCAGATTGGATGGAGACCGTCTGTGAACCGCAATCTTCAAGTCTTGCCATAGATTCTCTATTGGATTGAGGTCTGGGCTTTGACTGGGCCATTTTAAGACATTAACATTCTTTAATCCAAACCATTCCTTTGTAGCTCTGGCTGTATGTTTAGGGTCATTGTCCTGCTGGAAGATGAACCTCCGCCCCAGTCTCAAGTCTTTTGCAGACTGCATCAGATTTTCTTCAAGGATTTCCCTGTATTTGGCTCCATCCATCTTTCCCTCTATTCTGACCAGTTTCCCTGTACCTGCTGAAGAGAAGCATCCCCACAGCATGATGCTACCACCACCATGTTTCACTGTTGGGATGGTGTGCTCAGGGTGATGGGCAGTGTTGGGTTTTCGCCACACATAGCGTTTTGCATTGAGGCCAAAAAGTTCAATTTTGGTCTCATCTGACCAGAGCACCTTCTTCCACATGTTTGCTGTGTCTCCCACATGGCTTCTGGCAAACTCCAAACGGGATTTTTTATGGATCCCTTTCAACAATGGCTTTCTTCTTGCCACTCTTCCATAAAGGCCAGATTTGTGGAGTAGACGACTAATAGTTGTCCTGTGGACAGATTCTCCCACCTCAGCTGTGGATCTCTGCAACTCCTCCAGAGTAACCATGGGCCTCCTGGTTGCTTGTCTGATTAATTTTCTCCTTGTCCGACTCTTCAGTTTGGGTGGACGGCCTCCTCTTGGTAGGTTTGCGGTTGTGCCATATTCTTTCCATTTTCTTATGATGGATTTTATGGTGCTCAGAGAGATGTTCAAAGCTCTGGATATTTTTGTATAACCTAACCCTGCTTCATATTTCTCCACAACTTTATCCCTGACCTGTTTGGTGAGCTCCTTGGTCTTCATGATGCTGTTTGTTCAGTAATGATCCCCAACAAACTCTGAGTCCGTCACAGAACAGGTGTATTTATACTGAGATTAAATTGCAGACAGGTGGACCCTATTTACTAATTATGTGACTTGCAAATGTGACTTGTGAATGCAATTGGTCGCACCAGATCTTTGTTAGGGGTTTCACAGTAAAGGGGGTGAATACATATGCACTCAATACTTTTCAGATTTTTATTTATAAATAATTGTGAAATCCATGTAATATTTCCCCCCACTTCCAAATGATGCACTATTTTGTGTTGGTCCATTACATAAACTCACGATGAAATAAATTTTAATCTGTGGTTATACCATGACAAAATGTAGAAAAGTCCAAAGGGGGTGAATACTTATGCAAGGCACTGTATGTGCTCTACTGCAGTTAATTTGTGTTCAAAGCCCTAGTATTGGGTTTTACAAGATATCATTTTGATGTATTCATCAACTGAACTACTGAGATAATGAGCTGTGTAAAAAATAGAACATTGTATATATGCAGTGAGATGACATCACTTTCCGAGCCTGATTTTCAAATTTCCTGCTCAAAAAGTTACATATATGATTATATTGATATAGGCCATATGTTTATATTACTCTTATCTATTCTTTTGTGATATTAAGGGTTTTGCAGCAAGTGAACAAATTAAGTTTACTTTGCATGTTGAGGGGTGAATCTTAAAAAGACACTATGCTGGAGAACTATGTGCTCACGCAAACAGTATCAAAGTACTGTACAGGTACATTCACACAGGAATATATATATATATATATATTCCTGTATAAGGTAGAATAATTCAAATAGATCCTAAAGTTTAATTTTCATTTTATTTCAAGTTTCTATTTATCAATTAATTAAATAAATGAAGACTATCTTTGACTAATACATTCTTTTTTTCAAATCTCTCTTGGTCTAAGATATATTTAAGGAGTCATCTATCCACTTTTCTTCCTGTGCAGTATTTCTTATCCATCTTTCCTCATGTGGGAGACTTTGATTATTCAATCCATTAAAGTCATCTTATTTTTAAGACCTTTTGTGGTTGTAGTACCAGAATCCATCGGCAGGTGGCATTATCTTCTGCCTTTTCCCCCTTCTGCAGTCCACTGAGGTTTCTCTGTGGTAAACTGACTTGCATATCTTCTCAGGAACCTTGCCCTCACCCCGTCTCTATATTTATGCCGACCGGGAGGCAAAAACATTTTTGGCATTCCAAAACATACTCCCCCAAACACGTTAAACGCTGGTGGTAAACCAGTCTCAGAGCAACCCCCACCAGGGCGTGCGGCTCTCAGCTGCTGAAGAGGACAAGAATCCATATGATGTGGAATGTTCCCTCCACTGGATCTAAATAATCTGCTACAGTACACACGTGCACATCCAGACACATTCATACTGCAACAGAGTCCCCATAAGCTGGGAGTTTTGATATGTTTCAAACGATGCCACAATGTGACAGCCGCTTCCTGTGTAAGGTCAAACACGACTCTCATATCCTGTGCTGCTGAAGAGAAAAATGTTCACAATGCTTTTTTTCCCGTCATATTATAAGTCATGGTTACTTGTAGTATTTTCATACAGGATTAGTTTCTCTCTGTTTGGTCATGAGGATTAGTTAAATTGGCAGTAGAACTAAAAGATAGAAGGCAACAGTGTTTGAGCCACGACATATAAATGATTTGTCTACATTAAGTGGTTTATTTTTATCAGACATGTGGGACTTAAATCGGCAGATTCACACGTAGTAATTATCCCCTGTTGAGTAATCTCATTATCTCCTTGTGGTCAAACGGTTGTTGTTTAAATTCTGTACATACTTTGTCTAGCATTGAGGCCCACCACACATTTTCAAATCTGTTTTTGTTGGACTGTTAATTGATCAGGTCTGCTGCTACCAGGGTTATATTTATATTCCACCGCTATTTTCATGTGTCTGTATACAATCTTCAACGTAAACTGAGCCGCTTTAAGAACTTTTTAATTTCTAAATGTGTGCCTGCCTCAATTTTAAATCTTAAATAATGTTACTTGAAGCTGGGTTTGGCAAAAGCTTCATGGAGTTCTTTAAATTATCTTAGAATCTGTAGTATATGAAATTTACGGTTGAGATTTGATAGTTTGTAGTTGTTTTTTTTAATCTATTTATTACACTACATTTGAATACAGAGTGCAGCACTTTAACCAATGGCAAATGTCCATATAGGGGAAAAAAGTGTTAATAATTAATAAGAAATGGAGAAAGCTATCCTTTCAATTGTTTGGTCCAACTCTCATTATGCAGGCATAGTCTCTTGTGTAAGAGCATTTGTGTGCAATCAACGGCGCGATGACAGCAAACCAAGAGCACATGGATTGTGTTACTGCTTTACAAATCATCCACACAGACAGCCTGCTCAATAATCCCATAAAACGGTCGACACTGGTGTCTTTGCATGTGACAGATTCCTCTTAGTTCGGCTTAGATCATTTGACCTTCAGTCTCTCACCTTCAGCCACACCCCATGGGTACTGCCTCCCACGCACTGGCTTTCCATTGACCTCAATGATGGTGTTACTACCGACCACTGCCAGGGGTAAACGATCCTGCAGAGATACGGAAGGGGACACAACTGTTGCATAGCTGACACATAAAGGCTAAAAATACACTGTTGGCTATGGCTGCGTGCTTACATGACATTAATCCAAAGATGCTGCATTAAGGAAACAGCACAGCACGTGACCTAAAAGGTCCAGTGTGTAAGATTTAAGTGAAAGGGATCTATTGCAGAAATTGAATATAAACAATCCTAGTGGTGTTTTCAATAGTGTGTTTCATCTAAATTGTGCAAATTATTTTATTCTTTACCCTAGAATGGTCCCTTTTATATTTAAATACCCTATTTACCATAGATCCATATTTTGTCCAACAATGGTCAAACTAAAAATGATATTGTTTTGATTTAAAGTTTGATGGAAGGTTGAGTCAGAAGAAGAAACCTTGATTTTCCTGATCATCTTCATCTCCTCCTCATCATCCGTCTCTAGGAACTCGTAGATTTTGATTTTGTGCTCCTGGATTTCTTTCATGATCTGCACACAGCAGAAAGAAAAAAAGGGAGAAGCAGTGTGAAATGGAAAGTCCTTATGGGTAGGATGGGTGAGCAGCATGGGGAAAAAACAGATCTGTAAACATCAATAGTTGTACTGAAGGTAAGTAGACACACTCTCACAACTACACAAACACACACATACCATTATGTAAACTGTACTGATGCTATATTTATACTGGTCCCTGAAAAGACGCATTGTAAATAAACAAACAAGCAAACACAACTTAAAGAGTAGTTTCAACGCCGCAAAACACTGTTGGGGCTTTCCCTAGATAGAAAATTAATAAATTATTATCTATCTATTATCCAAACAAATAATTATAAATAACAAACACAAAGCTGTGTTCTCTGCAGTGACTGTAGATTATATTATTGTGGGTTAGGGTGAAATTAGTTGACTCTAATAATACACACCTGAGTTTCTTCATGTTTTTCTTCAAAGGTCTTTTTTTTTCTTAAAGAAATTTGAAAAGTGTCTCAAATTAATTGTCTTTATTAATTAAAATTTAAACAATGGGAGGAGGTGTGCACATGTACAGCTGCTGCCATCTTTCACTGGTCAGTTGGAGAGCCTGTACAGTGGAGATCATGGGGCTGCCATAACATTGTCCCAACAATCACTAGTCAGTCTCAGCTGTCAGTCAGCGTGATAAGAACTATCTACATGACAAACCGTCCATGTCCCATCTGCTAATATGGAGGGAGCAGGATGTATGTCATGTAGTGTACTGCAGCCAGCAAAGAGGGGGTGATCCAGATATTTTGGGTCTACTTAGCAGAGCGGTCATCTCATCCATTTATACAAAGGCCGCTGCTTGAGGATCTTGTTGTGCTTCATATACCGGCTGACTTTGAACCAAAGTCCTATGAGAAATTAGTGTCTGGGAAAGTGTCAGCTCAATATGGTAAGTAGATGATTATATGTCTGACACACTGGACAAAGTTACCAGGTGTGATGGATTCAGAGGGGCAAATACAACAGGGACGTGCTGAAAGGAAGGATGGAAGGCATCAGCCGACACAACTTTACCCCAGCGCCTGATAGCGAGGCACCGACATTGACTGAGCACCACAAACAGAGGTATGGGAAACTGATTTTGCAGCTGTGGTCATGGCTCAGTAATGCCTGATGGCAGAATGTCACTGTTTTGGGGGGGCGAGGTCCATTCCCCTAAGAGATAGTGACCTGCATGTCCAGATAAGAGAATGTGTGTGTAAAGGTGAGCGTCCTATAGTTAGTGCTGATAACTTCATTGTGGGATCCACAGCTAATTTTTTAAAGTTAAAACTGAATGATATAAAATAAAACATGAGATCAGCTATCTTTGCCTCCCTCTCTCTACCACGCACACACATTGACCATTAGCAGCATAGAGAGAAATCTTACCCATGTGGGTGGCTGTTAAAACATCTATAAAGATTTTAAAGTCTTTGGCAGGCAGGAGGGATTCAGCTCCAAAAGTTAATATTGTAGAGATACCCTCCCAACTAATATCCACACAAAGTTTGATGAAAATCCATCCATGCATTGTTGAGTTATTTGCAAGCACATGTGTCCAGTCGCACACATTCACTTTGATAATAATTAAAATTGCATTCTTATCTTAATTAAAAATATGTAAAGCAGATAAACGAAGCCAGTCAGAAATTATACACACCTGTTTCTTGAACTGTTGACACTCCTCAGGAGTCATTGTGTCGGCTTTGGCGATGAGGGGAATGATGTTTACTTTTTCATGTAGCCGTTTCATGAATTCAATATCGAGGGGCTTTAGTCTGGAGGGAAAAACAGGAAGAGAAGATAGAGCTAAAAGGTTAGAGTGTGGGTGAAGGCTTCGACTCAAAAAGCTAGGACAGCAAGGATTTAATCATTGTACATGTAACCTAGCTTTTGAGGCCTGCACCCGCCCACCCATACTAAAAAGCAAAGTTGAGAGTACACAGTGTGAGGACAACAAGGTGAGAGCCAATTATGAACATCTTTAATCTTGTGGGAAGAAAAATATTACTACATATCACAATATCAATTCATAACTAAATCAAACGCTGCTACTGATGCCAGTCTCCACATTCCAGTTCTCTATATTGTGTCTTTAACAAGGGACACAAAGAAACGAATGCCACATGGAAACACATTACTGGCAGTGATGTTGTGTCTCGCAGCAGCATACACATCAGAAGGACAACTTACCAGCTTAATGTAAAATAAGTTAGCACAACTGTGAGGCCAACAGGGGGAAAGGCTACTAATCCAAACAACACTCTGAACCTCACTTAACATAAACCAATTGCATAAATCATACTGTAAAAAGCTGGATACATTCCAGTCACTAAAATTCCGAGAAAATCCAAAACATTTTTAGAATTTCTTTGCTCCTTGATTTTCTGGTCTCTCTAATGCTTTTAATGAAGATTTGTCATCATTCCTATTTTCTGTTATATATTTCTGTAAGTATTTAGCACAACTGACAGGAAATATTGAAAAAAAAGCTGATGTACCATCATGCATCAAGCTGTCTGGGCATTATAATGCATTTCTCATAAAGGGAGTGGGAAAACTTTATTTTATTAACTGTCCCCCAGTCAATCACGTGGTACTAAGATAATGACACTCATTACTTTGTCATTAGATACATTTTTTATGGGAAGGGAAGGTGAGGTGTGTCAGAAAATAGGAAACAGTCAAACTGGTCTTCACAAAGGTAGTTTCTTACATTCAACCATTTCAAGTTGGGGTTTTAAACTAGCCGGGATAAAGTCGGACGTAATGGCATAATGAACTTAATGATAGGAGTCATCATCAGACTAAGCTCTGTAACATGTTAATGGGACCATGAATAGAATATTCTTTTATCAACTCATATAAACATCATAATCAAAATAATGTCTTATAAAATAAGAAAATTGTCTGAATATTGCTGTCGTATATATAGTCAACTATGTTCCTTGGTCTAACTCTCATTATGCAGGCGTAGTCTCTTTCTTGTTTAAGAGCATGTGTGTGCAAACCAAGAGCCCATGGATTGTGGTACTGCTTTACAAATCATCAACGCACCTAGCCTACTCAATAATAATCCCACAAAGTTTTTATCCGATTTAAAATTTCTGCCTGTTCCTCATCTGTTTTTAATTGCATTACTTAGATTGACCTTAGCCACAAAGCTTGTGAGTTTTACCTATACCTTAGTCTGTAGTGTTTGCCTAACCTGCCAGTGCCACAGAAATACCTGGGACTGCTCATGCCAGTTATCTCACAGGACGCTTGTTGCTTGCAATGTGAAGTAAACATTTCCTCTGCAACTGTCTGGTTTATATGTAGTCAGTGAATGGACATCCGTATATGTAGATGTCTACAGACACAGGACTGGAGACAAGCTGAGGAGCTCTGCCACTAGATCTCATGGAAAATTTGAGACGACATTTAAAGCTCCTCACTGGATAAACAGTTCGGCTGGCAATAAAGCTGGCTGGGCAGTATTAAGGTTTAAAAAATAAATAAATCTGAGAAGGCATGCATGAGAATGTGCTATTATAAAATGTTTACATTATTTGAACTGATAAACAAAATTAGCACAGAGTGCCTAAGTAATAAATGGTGCTCCCTTCCCATACAATAAAAAAAATGTATTGTTAGGCTAACTTGTCCCTAATATGGGTGAAACTTCATAAACACCAGATGTCGCATTTACAATAATGAAACCGTCAATTTACAGATTTCAAGGAGACACGATCTTAAGTAGGTGCCCTGTCAACCAATGTGAACAATTGAAGTTTAAATACGGACTGACATCACTAATTCAATCAAGACTCATTCGTACATCCTGGTGCCACAATCCAACAATATAAATAGTTCATATTAAATCATATTACATGTAGCTTAAAATACACAATTGTGAGAGACTGTAATCTCCTCAGATGCACCTGTTTCTGTAGAGGACAACGTTCTGCTTCTTGCTTTAACCTGCAACTTCAAAGTATCTCTCTGCCTGGTCAATACTAACATCTTCAAACTCAACCCAGTCCCTCTGTCACACACTGATGTTGTTACAAAGTTGACTCAGTGAAGCGCCGCCTGAGCCACAGAACATCGTCATCGACCGGTCACTAATAAACTGATCCTTCCATTTTAACAAACCTAATCCATCTGTTGCTCCTCTTGTTAGAATGCCAATGCTGGCTCAATTTTCTGATGTTTCCTACGCACACACACACACACACACACACACACACACACACACACACACACACACACACACACACACACACACACACACACACACACACACACACACACACACACACACACACACACACACACACACACCCCTCCAGAACAGATGTTGAAAATGAATGGAAACAAATGGTGTGTTTGATTTGCCAACAAGGCTGCGGTCAGTATCCCAACAATGGCTCAGTGTGGACCAACAGGCTCTACAGCCCTCGATGACAAAGTGATTGCAGAAAGTCTTATTATCATGCATAAGGTCTCTGTGTGAGAGCCAGTTGCAAAGAAGCGTACTCTGATTGGACAGCCGCCGATTGGTAACGGCCGATATTCCCTCTAGATAGTCCTTAATAAGAGAAGGGACCTGACCTGACTCCGTGGTCTGGTTATTGATGAGTTTAATTAATGCCACTGACTGAAATCTGTAAATTGAATAGTTATGTCATCCTACAATTCTTTGGACAAAAGCAGCTTCCGGCAGATTAACCTTTTTGTCATAGTCATGGTTGAGCCTCCTGTTTATTCCTTGTGTTTCCCCTCTTCCACCTGTGTGTGCATCTCCGTGTGTGTGTGTGTGTGTGTGTCTGTGTTGTCGACATGTAGCTCGTCTCACTCTCCAGGATCCCGTTGACTGATTAGCCTGCACACCTGCAATCCATCAACCTTCATCCGCTCATGTCTACATTGATGTTTCAGCCAGTGGTGGTGGATCATGTTGTCAGGCCACACAGAGCTGTGCATTCTTAGTTTTGACTCTCGTGTTGTTTGGATCGCTGAACTAATCCTTGCTACCCTGGGCTACAGGATCTCTGCATGCCTGCCCGTTTTCCAGCTGTTCTCCCTCTCGCCGATCAGTCATCCAGCTACGCTCACAGTCCTGCTTCACTAATCACCGGCTTCCCTCCAAACCTTCGCCTGCTATAATCCTAACCTCCATCCCCCTTCACCCCCTGACAGCAGACAATTAGCCCTTTCTTTTTTATTCCATCTCTGAGTCTGTGTGCGGTGTGTGGGTTCCTCCTGTTGATTGTAAAACCTTCTGGCTCAGGGATTCATTGACTCAACAATCAAAAAATATCCTACATTGCAAGGCCTCCACTCTAAACTATGAACATTGTCTAATGCTATGCCAATGTGAATCAACCCTAAACATATTGTTATAAATTAAAGTGGTACATACAAATTCCTTATTTAAAATACTATGTACAAACACAAGAAGGTTTAGTAGTAGTACATACCCGTGTCCAGAGGGAGCAATGAAGTACAGGCAGCAGTGCACTCTGTTGTCTGGCATCTGCCGTCTGTTGACCCTGGATTCTGCATTGAGGTAATCCTCAAATTTGCTGTCAATGTGGTCGATAACCGGCTGCCAGCTGAGAACGGCACATTGTTCACATCAGTTTCGAGGACAGCGTTGCAGTAACTAACATTAACCAATGATGTGAGCTCACCAGTTACTGTTGTCAACAGCGTCACCGAAGCCGGGGGTGTCGACGATGGTGAGCAGAAGGTGGACTCCTCCTTCCTTTACCAGAACCTTTGATTGTTCCACCTGCATTTGGAAATATTACATACGATTAATATTTAAGATAAAGTGTTTTTAAGACTGTAGCAGCATGTCTCCTGTTGGAAACCAATAAAACAAATAAGCTTTTTAATTGCGAAGACATTATTTGGAGATGTGACATATATAATAAATAGTGGGGTTACATGCAGACCGATTTTGTTCACAGCACCATGTTCCCACACTGTTTGAGTTGCACATGCTCACATATTTAGGTTATTATGGGAGACTTTTGTTCCTTTTAGAAGTGTGGGTATACAATGTACAGTGGGAAAAATAAGTCTCATGCTTCTGATGATTGAACAATTAACTCAATCAATGTTTGAAAAAGAAATTGAATCGATTTTGAAGGGATTCAAGATACCAACATGAAAGGGCATGAATTACCATACGTGTTTCATGAGGAAACATGACCAGTGACCTAAGCTGGTTGCTCCTCTACATCATCATTGTACTTTAAGAAAATACACTGACAGACCAGAAGTAAAACAGCTCTGCAAACCAATGATCCCAGCCAGCCAAGACCACAGTGTTTTCCTTCCACCAGGCAAACCATCTTTAGACAGACCGAGGACGGACATTAGAAAGGTCTGAATGGCCCATTCTTAGATCAGGATGGCGCTGAGACAGAACTCATGATCGGCAGATGAACTTTGATTTAATCAACGGATCTGAACCAGACCACTATGTCGTGTGAGAGATTTCACAGAGTGAGTGAGGTCCACACAGATCCAGGTTCACACAGCACTTAACAGAGAAACGCTGACATTATAAAACTCTGGAGATACATATCTAACAAGCAGACAGAAAAAAACAAATCACAGTTATATGCAACTTAGTGGGTAAAATGCTCTGTACTTGAGATCATCAAAAAATGCTACATTACAACAAAGTTAAACATGTGGGACTTCTGAGTCGGGCTGCAACAACTAATCGATAGTAATCGATGGTCAAACTAGTTGACAACCAATTTAGTAATTGATTAGTCGTGTCTTTTATATTACACGGCAGACGATGTGGCAGCATTTCCTGAGGTGGGGGCAGTAAACCAGCCAATCCTGAGACTTGATTTGTAATTATAGATATTATTATTATTATTCAATTATCAAAATAATCATTATTTGCGGCCCTACTGCTGAGTGGACGACGACAAACGAATCCTGCAGTATTTCTCTTCTCTATAGCAAATCAGTGTGAGTCAAGTCACAGCTATGTCTATTGCCTAGACATGCTGCCCCCAGAGAGTGAGCTCATGGGAAAACTTCAGCGCCTAACAGTGTTAAACTGGATCACCCCTGTACAAGCTTATTTGACCACTACCAGCAGCCTGGACTTTTGACACAAGGTGGGTTGGTTCATGGATTCATGCTGTTTACAGGAGAATCTGATCTGCAGGAACCTTTTTACATTTTCTCCTCCTTGAAAAACGTTCCTTGTGTTAAAAGTTCCAGGTACATTTGGTCAAAACACGGTTATACTGTAGCTTTAAGTCATAACAGTCACTGAAGCTGCAAGTTTAATTCTGCCATGAATGGCATTGCCAGCTGGAGTTATGTCACAGGCCTAAGGTTTATGCCCCCAGTCCTTGATATCATTTGCAGTGACGGTGAAGAGGATAGAGTTTGGCAGTTTCCTCAAACAGAGCGCACACAGCTGCATAGTTTTCCTGAAAATGTCTTTTGAAGAGTGAAAGTCGATACTGTTGGTGTTAAGAAGCATCAACAGGCTTCTCTGTTCCTCCCTCTCGCCGGTCCTCTGCCTTCAACAAGGAACAACAAGTGTTCAGTTGGGTAACTGTACAGTAGATCAGCTGCAAGTTTAGCATCTTCCCTTCACCTGTTCCTTCTGATCTTCTACTTTGCTCTAAATCTCCTCTAATCCCCAGCAACATACTAAGGGACTCTGTCTGCCCTGCCCTACTGCTGTTTCCAATTTGTTAACCTGCCCATTACACCTCCTCAGATCTTATTAAAAGTTTAAATTAGATTTAGACTGCTTGTTGGCTCTCAGACTGAGTGAATATTTATAAAGCTTTTCATTGTATTCTTGTGTGCTGAAAATGATGCTTGAGCGTGCATATTTTTTGTGTATTGGCAAGACATGACGGAGCTCTAAGACATGTGTTTCTTATTTATTCTTCCTCTTCTTTTTCTCTCTCCAGAAACCACACACTAATTACATCTCAAATAACTGCAGCCATTTGTTCTTAGTCATACCAAAGAATGTGACGACACCCAGGGGGATGCTGTGTGCAATAGAATCCTGTTTATTATGAAAACCAGGGAAAGATGACCAGGCTGGCTGACAGAGCGGGTGTTGGAGGTGATAGGCCAGGGCACATGTCTTTGTTGTTCATAAGGCTTGTTTAGGCTGGAGAGCATACGAGGACGGAGACTTGTTGATTAGCCAGGAAACCCCCATGTGCACAGAGCTCCGTCATGTCTTGCCAATGCACAGACATGCTGAGAATTTTACACCAGAAACTCACTCCTACCTCAGTGGAATTTTAGGATTAAAACAACAATAACAAAAACGTATATAACATTAAAACTCATGTGCAGCTGTTTTATGGATGGAAAGGTTGTGTTGATGAGAGGTCACAGGAGAATGGCCAGCCTTTAGTGGAGCTGATAACCACACTTTACCACTTTGGTGAGAAGAATAGCATTTCAGAAAAAAAATGTCCAACTTTGAGGTGGATTGTCTTTCACAGCAAAGATCACATCAGGTTCTGTTCGTCTCAGCCAAGAACAGAAATCTTAGTCTTCAGAGAAAAAGTCCCACCAACACTGGACAGTTTAAGAATGGGATTGATCTGTGAGCCCAGTCCTGACACATGCATGCAGCTCGCTCTCATGCAATTCAGATACATACACGCAAAACACACCCTGAACAGAGAGGTTGTGTGTCGAGATGACTTCTCCCTGACAGAACTGGAAGGTATGATGCTAAAGCAGAGATTTCCAATTGCATATCGAGTTCAGTCTGCCTGGTGAGGACGATACAAAAAACTTTTCATTTGCTTTTGTTGACAGCCTACTGGACCACTGATGTAGGTCCCTAAGGCTGAATTAGACTGGAGGGGAGCAGCTCTGAAGCAACAGGGAAAAATACTACAATGGCATCTTTTATTTTACTATGAGAACTTTGATTAATGGGAAGCACTACCTAAAATGTATAAACAATCATGGTTAGATGTATAGATAGTGAAAGTTAACCAGAATTAATGTTTATTTATAAACTCCTATTTATGCCTTTTCATCCAGCTTAATACGTTTAGATGTTTGGATTTCAGATAATCCTGTTGAACCTTGACAGCAATCCAGTTGCATTGCCTAATTTGAAGTTCTTACACATTTTGCCTTAAGCCAACAAACTCTGTCTTTGTTAAAGCAGATGAACCAGTTTCACCGGGTGGCGACAGCAAGGAGGAGCAGCTTCACAAAACAACATCTCACTCTGCAACTATTCAACTGAGAGCTGTGATGCATAGAGAGAAATATTGTCTGGGCACACCTGTGTTCTAGCAGCCCCAGGCTCTGACACCTAAACTGGCCATTGTCAGGCTTTAGTCGTCCTATCATGTTTCGATTAAACAAAACAATGTGACTCTTTACGAGATATACAAAATATTGGTTGAGTCAATCCAACAGAAAGGGCAAATAAGGAAATTAAAACATTGGTGACACCTGAAGACAAAAAAAAATGTCGGCTTCTGCTGAAAAAGAAAAAGCATTACCTCGACTGTTTTTTTTATTCTATGCGAAGGACCTGGGTATTCAGTGGAGTACAGGTCCGTCAGAAAGAGCGAGTTGATCAGCGTCGACTTCCCCAGTCCAGATTCCCCTGAAAGAAAAAGAGCCAGGGTGAACACCAGAGATGAATTTAATGCTATACTTGTTGTTCTGTTATCCTTTTTTCGATGCCAGACTGAGGCCCAGCATAACACAGTGCATATATGTTAATCAACTGCATTACTAACACAGTCTTTTGCTTTCTGACATTCTTTTTAGAGTAGGAAAAGGGTCCCTTTAACCCTATTTTCTCAAAGAGTAAGCATTAACATGAGACAAAGGGAGACACACAGAGGGGGAAGTTCTATCCTCCCAAATTCTTTCCTGTCTCCATTTCAAGAATCTAATCAGAGATTATTCCTCAGAATAATACACTGTGTACGTATTTTATCAAATTGTACTATATGGCACTAGTAGAATTCATAAGAATTCCAGCTTTAAAGTTAGACTTGTAAAAACATACAGTACAATGTAATTAAAAATGACTAATAGCTAATATATATAGTATTGGCCTAAAAAATCCACTATACACTCAATCCACTAATAGCTGGCTCACTCCTAATATAAATGGCCTTTGCTGTGTGATGAAGCGTTACTGAAAATATTTCATGAACGTGTAATAATACCTATTGATGTACACGACCAGTATGGAGAGAAAGACAAAACCATATTGGCTTTCATAAAAGACAAAAGCTATAATCTGAAACTTAGGTTTAAAGTTGGGGGTTGCCGAATACTTCAACAATTATGAGTTCAGAACATAACAAATGGAGCAAGAATAGATGACGGCCTTTTACACTGTTGTATTATGGGTTGTTTGGAGCTTTATTACATTGCTAGGTTTACTAGCAACTAGGTCTACTGCGTATAGTTAGTTTTTTGGAGAGTCATCCTGAAATTGTTTCATTAATTCAGTTTAAACTGCAGGAGTTTCTGATGGCTGATGTCTAAATTGTTGATGAACAATCGAATATTGTAATAGTAATGGTCCAATGGGATGGGAAAATAAATATATAATATTTTCATATTGCAGAATGCTGTCAGCTAATCCATCCACACTTTGGGCAGGTAAACCTTGAATCTCATTAAATAATTTATCTTGTAAAATTTTGATAATAAATTGAACAGTTAAGTCGTTTTAAGAAAAGGTTGCTGATTCTTCTGGGAGCTAAACTAACAACAAAAACTCTGGCTGGCTGTGGTAATCCAAAACTATCCGAAGTGTGCCTGTGAGGAGTGGGCCTAGTAGAGGAAAACAAGGAGCTGCTGAACAAAAGCTTCAGTGTGAGCTGTGAGGGAGGAGGCGGTCATACGCTGGTCTGGCACTGCAGCCAAAGAGCCGCTCCTGACCTTTACAAGTGGCCAGAGCCAAACTGGGCCACCACTGCCAACTACTCAGCAATTCAATGCTACATTAGAAGAGGGGGGCGAGACGAAGAGATCATCACACAAAAGGACCCTTCAACCAATGCATACTCAGAGTCACAAATATTTTCCTAAGAGGGTAGAGCCCTATTCATCTAGCAATCTCGACAGATACAATTCAGCAATTATAACAAGTCAGTGATGAAACATATCTTGAAGGCTGAAAAGGCAAGAGAGAAGGTAAGGCTGGTAGTTGATAAGGTGAGGCTGTGGTTCTGTGCAAACTCGGTGGGTGAAATGCATATGATAAAAATGTCATTTTGAATTAAGGGAGCCAAGAGCTGACAAGAACAGCAGGACTGATACTGATCCAGGGCCACGTCGGGGCCCGGTGTGAGCAGAGGGAAAACGAGGAGGCTCTGGTTACACAAGAACCAAACTCATCAAGCTGAGTTATGGTGATGATGGTGGTGGATTGAGCGAAGATGCTGATCGTGGCTGGTCAGAGCTGTGGTTGCTTGTTTAGAAGTGAGGCCGGTTGTGAATCTGCCACATGACTCCAACCATTATACAATCCAACAGGCTTCAGCTGTCGAGATCTGAGCTGATGATGAGTGGCTTTGACTGCCTGAAAATATTCTCCACCCCTGCTGCTCTGTGAGTTGCGCTCACTAAACATATGAAGCCTGGCCCCTTACCCACAACAAAACACTGATATGATGATATCCAGCTGAATGAACTGCCAACTCAAAGGAATCCACCAAAAAGCAAATAGCAGCCACTGAAACAAACAGTGAGCTAAGACGCTTGAACCATATGGTCGGGAGAGAGAGGGAAGTTGGAGGGAGGGTTCCATTTGGACGTGGTGCATTTCACATAATTTAAATTTTTTAAAACAAACACAGGTTGTTGTTTGTCACGGAGTACACTTAGACAATAGCAAGAACAAAAGCGAGAACTAAAGTAACTCCAAATGAGACAGTAACAGCATTTACCGACATCTTTGTCTGGTTTGTTGTCTATAGACAGCTCACTGTCCCTGTGGTCACTCGGCAGTAGACTGAGTCCCTATAGCGAGTGGACTCCCTGCTCACTCATCCCTCTCTGACAGATAGCATTTTTCACACTTCAAACTTTTTTAGCTCATTATCTATGACGGGCATAATGCATGGCTGTTTAGCAGATTTTCTCGCTGGGTTATTTCTGCAGTAAAGACGTCAGGGGAAGCTAAGAACTCGTTTTCACTCATTGTGATGTTCATTAACTCTGTGGCAGTTGAACATGCGACACAGCCCTTAAGAAACTCCTCCTACTTAAACTGAACTAATGAAACACTTTTGAGGCTGATTAACACTTACAGGCTCACTATAGATGGACTCAAGCCTTGCAACACACCACATAAGGCTACAAATGACCCATAATGCGCGCAATAAACATCTTACAACAAAATAGAAAAAGATTCACATATATGCTCAAAAAATGCTCCAACTCTTAACAACAACAACAACAACAACACCGCCACTCACAATATAAATCCCATCTTCAAGCATAATATGTGAGCAAGCATCTGACCAAACTGAGGGATTTTGAACAACTTTATACATGACGTTGTTTGGTTCTGGATGAGTTCATGGTGAGTCAAAAACTCAGAATGTTTCAAAATATGACCACAGGCAGCCCTACTTCATCCAAACCCTGAACCCTTATTTAAGCTGCCAGCTGTTGAAGCTATTGGACAGTCTGCTGTCAGCAAAATGAAAAGACAGGAATGACAAAATCATTTTCCATGAAGACATTTTCTAGGTCTAGAAACCTGAATTTTCCAAGATGCATGGCACCCTGATAAATACAGTGATACAGTGTAATCCGCTTAGAAAAATAAAAGAGCTTCATTAAAACCTTCACGTGAGATAATTGAACCAGGCTAAATAAAGAAGTCATTCAGTGTCATTACAGCCAAGTATCTCGTCACAGCACCGGAGGAGGCCACTCTCACAGGGCTGGCCCATTGAGCCATGGCCCGCCGGCTCGCCAAACAGCTCGGTCTGCAGCCAACTCACTTCCTTTAAAGGAAATTTCCAGCAGCTGTGTAAACCACAGGGGTTTATTCAAAGGCACCTCCCACTGTATGGAAAAGGCTGGCAGAGGGGAGGCAGGTAAAGACTGACTTGTGAGGAGGGAGCCCCTGTTAGGGTTAATGCATTTGACAGGCTTCTCAAGACACTGGGCTAATAATATGCAGGTGAAATGAAAAGTGGTCTTTAAGAAAATGAAAGGGGAATTCTGTGCGTTTAACACAGCCTTGTAAAAGTCATCATCTTCCCTCCATCTCCCTGTATTTATGAATGGGACTTTCCTCTGAAATGGGGCAGGAGACAGTTCACGTTTAACTAGTCTCTGGTATGAAGACGTTTGACACACATCTGTTGGCAGAGTCATCCATTTTCCTTTTGAAAGCCCCTTACATTCATGAAAGTGTGTTCTTTCCAAAAAAAGAGACACAAACCGTGATGCATTCAACTAAAACGGTCAAACGTGGCCAGACACAATGAGCTCCAGCTGCAATGGCCAACATCAAGGTCACTTCCTGCCAATGTGTAAATCACTGGCAAATATTGACTTTGACCAACAAATAGCTCTGGCCCACTTTCACTAGTACACAACAATAGCAGCCACCCACCCCCCACGACATCATTCAAGAGACCTTTGACTATTACTTAGTTAAAAGCATTGTTGTACTATAAAATTCAAATTAAATAATTTATTTAGCCTTATTGATGATGAAGAAATATTTCTATTATCATTATTTTCACATTATCAAGATATACAGGTCTAATGCTTTCATGACGTTACTATTCACTATTTACTATTCATCAACTTGACAATAAGTTGTAGGAGCTATTTTCTCATCAAATATCACTTTTGAAAACCCAATAAATTCCACTAGCAGAGGCCCCCCTCTCAAGTTGGTAAATGTGATTTATATCCTCCCTATCAACTCCAGAAACATTAAGAAAACTACATACACAATCTGTTACTTTGTCTACTCCAGCATGGCATGAAAATGACAGCGCCAATTAGCCTGCTATTCTGATTACATGCTGCAGACAAAATTGCCACAAATCCGCCTCTTTCCTGATAGCACACAGAGAGGGGGGAAACTCCAGGGTGTGACTACATGAACGCAGCCAGAAGGGAGGAGGGTGTTCTGACTACCAGAGGGACATGCTCTTAGCCCTGGAGACAGGTAAACACTGAAAGCCACCAATGCAGTGGACAGGATGTGACATCGTGCAAGCATTCAGTGTGGCTTCCTGCCCAGGTATCCCTGGACAGCATGCAGCAGAGAGAGGAAGGGCTCTTTGGGTGTGCCTCCCTTCAGATCAGCTGCTCATGCTTTGACTTTGGCTGCATTAATGGAATGACAGGAAACCTCCTCCCACCACAGAATCCAAGACACACACACACGCACGCATGCATGCACGCACACACACGCTGCTGGCTTGCAAACATTTAGTTTAAATATATATATATATATATATATATATATATTTTTTTTATAAGCAGTGTAGCCTACTTAACTAAATCGCCTCTAAACTATTTGGGAGCCAACTGCTTAAACCGTCAGCCATTCAGTGTCAAAGAATTCCTTCTGACAGCAAAAGCTATGCTTGTGTTGTATTTGAATTTCTGCTTCCGCTCTTCGCCTGTTCCCCTCTCTCCTGCTCTCTGTGCACACATACATGTTGATTTAATAAAGCTGATTTCACTTGCATGTTTTTCAACAGTCACTGTCACTCATGAAATGCAACTCTCAATAGAGATGAGAAGGAATTGAGATCACCATTGACTTCAATTGCATTGGATTCAAACAAAGTTTACCCCTGAGCCTCTTTAGTGTTTTGTGGACTCAAACACTTCACCCACCCCTCCATCAGCAAAAGGGTGAGTAGAAATTGGGTGTAATTATAATTTTTCTGCGAACTATCCCATTAAGCCCTGTAGTCAACATTTGCATATAGAGCAGTAGAGAAATATGATCATAAGTGGTCACTTGAACCATCCAAGACACGTTATTCAGACGTAGACAGGGCCATAAACCCCATGATCGGTCATCAGTATCAGCCGATACAACTTAAAACAACTGATGATCTGCAATTGGCCCCAAAAAACCTGATCGACACACCCTTAGTTTTGCACGTGGCCGTGAAGGGGTAGTGTTGTCCCATTTCTCTATGTGATGTATGGGTAGTGGTCATTTAGCCCACCCCCTAAAAACTAAGGGGTAGATGCAAATCCCTGAATGCTTTATGAATTAAACAAAGCAAATCAACATGGTGAGTACGGAGGTTAAAATCCTCAAAATGTAATTGTTAAATCTTCCAAAAGAATGAAGAACACTTTAAATCCAGCGGAATATCTTACTTTGATCCCGTAGCAAATGAAAATGTCATTGAATCACTGTGACAACCGTTTAAGGAAAATAGCTACTCGTGCCATCAAAACAAACCGAGTGTCACAAGTAACTTCCGTTACTCCTGTGTCCTGTATATGAAGTCTGAATATCTAGGGGTAGGGCCATGGGAGTCGAATTGAGACAAGAGAAAAGTCTTACTTTTACACAAAGTACATAAGGTTTCCAAAATGTCACAAATATAATCACTTGGTTATGGACATTCAGGGATGGAGCATTGAGACTGTGGTCAGTCAAACCAAAAAGGTCCTATCAAAGATTTAACTCACCTACAACCATGAGTGTGAACTCAAATCCCCGCTTCACAGATTTTCTATAAACTTGATTGGGAAGATTTGCAAATCCCACATAGCCCTCCAGGTTCTTCTGTTGCTGTGGACCGTAAATAAACATGGTTAATAAATGTTCTCCGTTAGAAAAAAGTCAATAGTGCATGAAAGGTTGTGGAACATTAAACTAGCTCAGAACTGTGTCAAATACTGTGTCACAAAGACAAAAATATGTACAATTGTCAAAATTATCAATTAATGAGCATTTTAGCAATTTGAGAATGAGTCACTTTACAGTCTATATTCAGAGGCATTGCAGGTTGATGAGAATAGACAGCAGAGTACTTACAGCTGGATTGGAGCAGACAGGTTGTCAGGATGATGAAAAGGTGACAGCGGAACACAGTAGTCAAAACAGGCAGGTCAAGGAGGCAGGAACAAATCCAGGGAGAAAAAAAGCAGAGAAAGAAATAAGCAAGAGAAACACAATTCTATTGGCTCGACCAATATACTGCACATCGAGACACAGTATTGATGTAGCTCAGTGAGTTACTGAACGGCACAATGGAAACAGCTAAACAAGAGTGCAATATCCTTCTTCACATAACAGCAGACATTACAGACCTACAATGAATCTGAAGGACTTTATGTAAATAGACAATTCTTGATTCTACGTCAATATGAGGCATGCAAATCAGCAGATGTTGCTTGTGAATAGGATGCTGTATCACACACATCAAATCTGTGTTTTCTAAACCCTGAAAACTATGCCGTTTTCACACATGACCTCCGGAGGATAATTGAGTCTGGACTTTCTTCGGAGTTTGCCTTTCACACATGCACAACAGAGCAGCAGTTTCTCTGCTAAGACAAGTTTACAACAACACAGTAATCTTGAGCGCAGGAGATCAGGTGTTTTTTGTCTACAGCACATCAACACAGACATCAGTCTTTATTACCAATAACTCTCGACAACTTTGCGTTAATCTTCTACAAGCGTGGCACCGCAATTCCATACAGCAATTCAGTCCCTCAAGATAATGTCAGGAGAACATCCAGAGTTCAGTGCATATCTCCAAGCAGCTTAACACTCACCTCCAATCTGGGTTTTTCTAGTTTCTAACAATTCATTTAGTTTTGGTTGATTTCATTACTTATTATTATTTCTGAAAATACTGTATTTGACTAGTCTGAATTGTGTGAAACTTCAGTAAACAGTCTTCTTTGTCACACAAAATGTTACTACAACACTATGCACCAGCAGTCAGACCTACAGTAGAGTAACCACAGAGTATCACCGAGCAGCTATTTCCTGTCTGTTTATAAGAGCTGTCATCAGTTAATCTGAGCGCAGAACAGGGTGCATCCTCCACTCATCACATTGTTCTCATTGTAACTAAACACAGATATTTCCAGTATACTATCAGCCTACTGGTTTTCACCCTAGGGTGCTCTCCTCGCTGCTTCCTGTACTTGAGAAAGTTGACAAACAGCAGAGCAGCTACACATTCGGCTTAAACCAATTTGCAAACAGCTGAAAACTAGTAATACCAAAGTGTGGAAGTTGTTTCACTGGGTAATTAACTTGTAACTCCAGCCATAGCGATGACAGGAGACATTTTACAAAACGTGTGTCAGCTCTGTATCTGTAGTTTGCTTACTCTGATATTTACTCCACCAAGGCAGTTTTCATTGCTGTCTGTTTATCAGCGAGGTTACTCAAAATCTGCATAGATTTCCAGTAGAGGAAGTACATGACCTACGGAAATAAACTCTCAATAACCAGATGAACACACACAACATTGAACAGCTGCCTCTACCTCTTCCCTCAAACCTCATTCTGACATTAGATGTCAGACAGCATTTACATTATTATCGTTAGGCTAGTGGCTACCACCTGCATTTGAGTATTTTAAATTGTTTTTAAATGACTGGTGCCTGCTCTGCTGTTAGAAAAGCTGAGTTTTCTCAGCTTTTGTGAGAGCTCTTACTCTTGTGGTGGCACTTGGTGGAGATGGGAGATTAAAAGCGTTACCACCTTCAGCAGACAGAGTTAGCAGAATGTTATCAGGTATACATAATATTTAATAATACATTTTATTTATATAGCACCATTTATACTTAAAATGCAGCTCAAAGTGGTTTACAATTAAATCAAAGACATGAAATAAGAGATCAAAAGGAGCAGGTTAGCAATAAAACAAAGACTTTGGCTTTAAAAAAACATAACTAGAAAAAGGCATAAAATAAATAAATAGAATAGAGAATGGTAATTAAAAGATAAGAAAAAATGAACAAAAAGCAAGATCATAGATAGTCTTGAGTTGTTTGTTAAAAATATCAACAGAAGTAGCTTGACTGATGTGTGCTGAAAGTTTGTTACAGATCGTTGGTGCATAGCAACAGAAAGCTGCTTCCCCAAACTTGGGGAACTGATGTTCAGGTTAAATCTAAAAAGTTGCCACTTTTTCGCTTTGACACCAAATCCTGCACCTTGTTGTACGACTCAGTATATGGGGCCAGTGGGTAAATAATGGAATTGTGTGACCCTGAAAACCATATAACACTGACTATGTGATGAAAATACTGAAAACACAACTTCATGTCTAATATGAAGTACCACACAGTATACACAAAGATACAATTTACAGGTTATTCAAGTAAATTGGTCAGCCATGGCTGCGTTGAAAATGATGTCACCTACATTTCATAAAAAGCATCAACAGGAAATCTGCTCCTATTCTGATGCTCTGTGGGTAAACTGGTGTCACGTACACAGACCCACTTCAGGCAGCGACTTCTCAGCCATCTGTCACCACACATGGAATCAAAGTGCCTCAGAAAGGTACTTGCTGAGTCTGGGTGCAATTGTGCATCAAATTTCGGTTACCAGCAGCTGAGAACTCTTACTCTTGAGACTCTTTTTCACTACATTTGTCTGTCATTGCAGAATCAATGACTGAGAGAACTTCATTGTGGTAATTACAGTTGTACACTGTAGAAGAGATGGTTTACAACTTCATGACGCATCGAGACGTGTTAACAAAAGTATGGCATTGATTTAAAGAGGCACTCATTAAATAGTTAAGATACCACTGTAAAAGGTTGAACGTGAGCCCCCATTAGGGCTGTGCTCCAAAAATCGATATGTCGATATATCGTGACGCCGTCATGCCGATGCGCGCATCGATGCAGATGCTACTGTATCGATACGGCATCAAATGCTGTGACGGCCGTCTTGAAAACGAAACTTCACCTATGGTGCAGTGCACAATAATGCCAATAGGTGGCTGCATAGGCAAAAACAGCACATGTCTCAATTCAAAACAAACAAGGAAGAAACACCGGAAAAGCAGGCAGAGTTATTGCACATGAAATGCTTTGCCGGCAGTCTGAATTTGGCCGCTCAACGTGCACTCGAGACGCCAACTGTTTCTTACTTACTCTCCACTGAGGTGTGGAAGAATGCCAAGGAGTTGTGGACCTTAACAGAAGCGGACCAGGCCTGTGCTGAAGATTCGGCTAAAGCCCTGAAGCATCTAAAAGTTGCAACACTCGTAATGTCCGAAGAAATGACCCCTACGCTGTGTGTTATAGCATCACTGCACCCCAAGCTGTGCAACTGCGCTCATGTCCAAGCAACAGACTCGGCTCTTACGAGGAACACAGTATCCGGCGATGTTGGGAAGAGATACGTGAGCGATAGATCCTTTCTGTGCATCGCCTTTTTTTTATTGGGATTAGAAAGATAATTATTTTATTTTACTTTTAAGATCTTTAATGGCCAGAATTTTAAGTAGTGCGATCCTATCCCTAAGACTTCGCCTTTGCTGTTATATGGAATAATAAAGAACAGCTGTTGTAGTAATTTCTGTGCAGGACATGGTCATTATTCAAAAGCAACGTGTATCGTGATACGTATCGTATCATGGCCTCTGTATTAGGGCTGCTCGATTAATCGAAATTTCGATTATTGTGTCAAACGATCTCCAAACTACTATAATCGAGTTGAAATGATTATTTGGCCTTTTTTTCGAAAGAGACGCGGATGCGCAATTCAGTCCTTCCCCCAAAGCATTCAGTGGCCCTGCTGACTGGCACTCACTCTCAAGCAGCCGTAAAGTGAAGGAGGCGAGTTGTGTGTGTGGTGACCAGCGGTGAAAAAAACACAGCTATTCTCAACCGCGCTCCCGCCTGGCTGTTCAGACCGGTCAGACCGGACCCGCATTTCTCCGCGCCGGTCAGCCTCTCAGAGAGTGTTAGGGTTGCCATCATTAAGGGTTTGAATAACCGGGCACCGATATCCTGGTTTCACGGAGGAATAAGACACGCAGCCGTCATCTGTGTTTATTGCGCACGCTCAAGTCATTTAAAGAATACAGCATAGACTTCAGAATAAGGGCACATAATCGTTTGAATAATCGTGATTTCGGTATTGTCCAAAATAATCGTGATTATGATTTTTTCCATAATCGAGCAGCCCTACTCTGTTTCGTGATATGTATCGTATCGTGAGGTTGTAGGCAATACCCAGCCCTAGCCCACATCAGCTCAAGCTCCAAGACAGTGTCAGTTGACAAATGAAAGCAAGGCAACAGTTGCAGGCATAAAAATGCAAAGCTCTCTTTGCTGTTTCTTGAACTACAGGAAACACTGTGGGGAGCCTGCAGGAAACTGGGGTTACAGAGAGATCCAACCAGACCAGAGGCCCGGCCCTGAGCACAGAGTATGAATTTTACAAGAGCGAAGATACCAGGGCTGTGTGACAAATTCCTTCCCACGACCTTACGACAGCGCAGACATTTCATGCATCATCCCACACTGTTATTCTTCCAGACTTCTTTGCTGATAGGACTTGGCTCCTTTCGCTCTGCACCGAAAAATGTCCCAAAGTACATTTCCCCCCCCTCACATAAGACCAGATGGTTTCGAATAGATGGAGATTGCAGAGAATTCCTATTAAATTTCCATGGAAAGTTTAAGCTTTGCCATTTACACACTGTACCAACTGTCAATACAGTGTTGAAAAATGATGGAAAATGTTATAAGACTTGGGTATTGCTAGTATTTTATGATTATTTTTCATATACCTTTTTTCATTTGATACAAAAACAAGATACAAGTAATCTTGGATTAAGACAGAAAGGAGATAATGTTCAAAACAGCGTGTTCATTTTAAACTGAAGTCTAAATAAGACAAACAAAACCACTGCATTCCATAAGTGTATTACTTAAGGGATTTTCCAGCATGAAATATTGCCAAACAACTTCAACTCCTGAGACACCATCAGCCACTTTTTTTTTTTTTAAACACCAGCAGAAAAACCAAGACACTTCTGAGACAAACCTTCTGATAGACTACTGATGATTATCATTAGTTCACTCCTGCTTCCCTGCTAGATATCACTTTTCACTGATCTGGTAACATATGTGATATGATGCTGCTCGCTCAGTTGCCTGCTGATGTTTTTTGGGCCGATACCACACTCCATGTGATGAGTCTGACTGACATATTGCCAATAGGGTATGTTGTTGCTGTGCATCATTTAAAGTGGGTAATGTGTAAAAAGATTAGCTTAAAGGCATAGTTCACACAAAAATGTCTGTAAGCCCAGATAATCAAATTCAACAAAAAAATTGGTCATTTATGCCATGTTTGTAGAGGAGCAGGATAACAGAGGATATTTAGGCTAAAGATATGGTGTAAATAATGTTGTTTCGAGTCAAATTTGAATGTCGGGGCTTACACTACCACAGGACCACTATAGAGGCATTTTCTGTTTATGCTTTATTTCTTTCCAGTTTGAAGAAGTGCTCACCATTTACTTCAATTGTATTGGATTTGGTTGCTACTTTGTTTACCCCTGACACTCCAAAAGTGTTTGGTGGCCTTATATACTTCATCCAACCCTTCATTGGTATAGTGGTGAGTAGATAAAGAGTGAATAAAACATTTTGGGAGAACAATCCCTTTAAGCCATACAGTAGAATATAACCACTACTTGTATGCAGCTGTTCCTGATGTAATAAACGTTGCTTTTCTGGTAGCTATGCTATTGGGTCTAGCTGCGGCTACATGATAGCCCTATGTCGTTTTTATTTGTCTAACCCACTTTAGTCAGCCAGATTAATCAAATCATATGATGTGATGATCTTGTGTGATTTTGGATATAACATAATATTTTCAGTATTCATGATAGTGTGTCAAACTAACTAAATGTAATATGTGGTCATAAAGATACATAACATGTCGAGATAAATACGTGAGAAACAGTTACAGTCAGTGGAAACAGTGACTTACTGTATTAGTGGGCCTGCTTTAATGTCAAAACAACTGTGACATACAATTAGTCAAGGTGTCATGCTGTCATAGGCTTCACACTTACTCAGCGTAGAGTAATGATTCTTCCCTTATATGTGCATTGCAATTGTAACATTAACACTCAGCATTTCACATAGCACAGAGTTGCTAAACCCACACTACACCACTGCCACACAGAGTTCCACACCAGAGTCCATTCAGGTGCAATGTCAGTTGATCTCTCTTTCTATCTGAATTTTGTATTTAAGGAAATGGCAAACTCTTGGTGCATACTAAATAAGATAGCATGTTAAAAATACATACCATATAAATGTATTCTTATTATTTGAATCACATAGTAAATGAAAAGTATTATTTATAAAATACAGGTCAATCCACTCAAATAGATAAAGTGTTCAACGATCTGTCTAATTCAACACTTTCGAGTCTAATGAATTTGAACTGAACTGATCTTTCTTCACAGAAAGATACGAAAATCCACTGAAGTCTAAAACAGAAGCATTCAAAAGAATGCCCAAAATAGAGGTGAACACTTTGTCTTTGCTGCTCTGTTGGTGTCTTTTTAACATCACTGTCAAGATAGCAATAGTTTAATTTCAGCCTGTGGTGTGATTGCAGACTTATAAGCCTAAGATAGGCTGTGCTGGGGCAGAGGACAAGTATTTTACTGCATGTAGACAGAGGACAAAAATGTGTCTCCCCAAAGAAGGACAATATGAGGAGTGGCCAGCCTTTACTCTACTAGAGCGCAACACCTGAACAAACTGGGAGCACAGTCACACACGCTGTGGTCATCCCAGTCTTGGTATTTTGACTGCCGTGCCATCTGACACTGTGGGTCAGTCTGGCTGAATGCCTGACCTGCCCATCTGTGCTGTGTCACTGCCACTATGCAAACAGCACAGACAATATGTCACTTGGCTCCGGATGCACGACACAGATTGATGATTCCTCCTTTATGTGGAGGCAAATCAGTACCTATCCCCACAGATAACGTCATAAACTTGTTCTTCTCCTTCACCCGTGCCACACAACAGGAGGCTGGTGTGTGTGCGTGTGCGTGTGCGTGTGTGTGTGTGTGTGTGTGGACGATGGGTGGCGCCGGGGTGAAGCGTGCAGGAGGCTGACAGCTCCTGAGCTTTCGGTATTGCTGGCTGACCTGTTCCACCACCTGGCAGCAGGGTAACCTGAGGTATGTGGCTCACTCTTCTCCCGGAGAGCAGCGACAGACGGTCCGCTCTTCTCCTGTGGTGAGCAGGCTTCCCTGTTACTCACTCAACACAAACACAGGAAATGCCAGGCGAACTTACGAGCCAATCACCAAATACGCGGTGTTATTGGAGACCTCCAAGCCAAACCCCATTCACAGAACTAACAACAGCAATGAATTCTAGCTTTTCACTTGACTGCCACACGTCCACTGGGTAATAAAAGTTACCACTGCACTCCCTAAAAGCCACGTTTCAATTCGGAGAGTGTCAAAAAACACGGAGAAACCAATACAGCAGGAGAGGCAACTTTTTCAATCTCCATTAAGTTGACGACAAGCTTCGGGTAACTTCGCACCATAACATGGCATGGTGGGCGGCAGCAGCCGGAGCGAACTGGGTTAACTTTAGTTCGGGAGTAGTTGCTGTGGTTAAACGACAAACTTTACCGGAAGCACGCTAGTTAACGAGGCGTGTAGCTCCGCTAACAGAAACAGCGGCGAGCCATTCGATCTGATGTGTTTTTGTTACCCAGGGCTAAGCTAACGCTCAACACCACAAATACCGAGCGGGGATCCCACTTTATTTAGTTTCGCCTACGAGGGAAACTGTTGGTCAAACAAAGCCCGGCTGAGCAGAGAGTCGATGCCACCCTCCGGTGAACGGTACACCCTGAACAGAGAGGGACGTGTTTCCATTAAACAGTGAATCAACTCACCCATTATGCCTCCGTTCATGTCTGCCTCACCTCCGTCTGACATACTCTCTCACTCAGATCTCACTCTGTGGAGCGGGAGCAGAGGGATACGCACATTATTCAACGCAGCGGCAAAGTGCGTACGTACCCCTTTGAGAATACAGGCCACGACATATCGCGAGATTTGTTTAGAGCCAACAGCCACTTCCAATTACAACCTATAAGTACTTAATGCTGATATTAATAATTCACTTTATTAAGATGATACCAACTAAACTCAACTATTGTGAAAACAGTTCTCTAATAACTGACAAACTACATGATGTGTAAGCTGAGCTTCTGAGGGAGGCTTAATAATAATGATTATAATAAAAAATAAAAATAATAATAAACAAGCTTTTAACTTGTACCTAATAAGAATTCCACCGACTTGGTTTAAATAGTAATATATTAATATAATAATATACTTTATTTGTACAGCACATTTCTTACCAAAGTTACAAGGTGCTTTACAAGATAAAACCACAGTTAAACAATGATAAAACAATAGTGAAATTATCAATACATAAAAATCATTTAAGACATAATTTTTACAGCAGTAACACATGTATAATTTCTGATCTCAGCAGGTATAGGCGAGCAGTTCAATATCACAATGGCTTTAAATCACCAATCGGGCCGTGCGGAACATTTTATTAGATGAATCTATGAGAATTTACAGACATTTTAAAACACTTTACAGTCCTGGTAATAATAATTTAAATGCTATTTGTTCTTAATTACACAAATTCCCGGGTACACTGGTCCTTAGTATGGACATCTTTCAAGATCTTATACCACTGCTGTTATACAACTGGAACTGGAACCAACAGCTATTTTCACATGTTGTGGCTGGGAAACATCAGGTCATCCTGAGGCCATCCCTCTGCACAGTGTCCACGGTCTCTGTAGTCTCCTCTCAGAATCAGTCTGAGAAATGCGTACCAAAAATAGGAATGTAGATGTGCTCGGACCGCCCAACAACTTTGAAATGAGAGAGCCAACATTGCCATCTAGAGGTCATTTGAATTTGGATACAACTGAGAATACATTCCCCCCTAGTTTCAGTGAAGGCCTGAGTCTCAGCTCTGGCTTTATGCGTTTCATCCTCAAAGAAGTGACTTTGACTTTGCGCACCTTTTGGTTAATAATAGTTTCAAAAACAAAATGTAATATTGCTTCTTGTTTTATGCGATTTTGATATTTAACTTTTTTCCTCTTTCTGTTTGTTTTCTTCCTCTCTAGGATAGATCTCCTTAGGGAAAAAACTCAGCCTTCCGAGTGACTAAGCAGGCTAAATGTATTAAAGGGGATTTGGGAAGTCAAACCGGGGTGTGTACTTAATTTGGATTTAGGATAAGTGATGGCAGACAGTTTGAAAGCTGGAAATGAAAACAGTCTGTATGGGCTGCTCTCTTTGAAGGCGGGTACCCACAGAAGCATTTGACATGGACTGGAAGGGGGTACAATGCTTTACAGCTGCTTAATCTGATAAAACATTTTCATCAAATTACTATATAAGCATAAAAGGTACAGTATGTATTATCAGTGCCACTACCAACTTAGACCCGACTTTAAACAACAGTATAGTTGGATTGTCCCTTTACCTCCCAATTCAACTCATATGCACAACAGACCTTTATTGTATAAATATACACACATGACTGCAATAAAGGAATGATCACAATTCTATTGAGTTTAGATACAAAAAATATATAATTCATAAAATGTGTAGCAAACATACAGTGCTGAATGTTGTTATTGACAGTGACTATGTTACCTACAGATAATTATCCTCATTTAAACTTAGATTTTGATGCTGGTCTGTTTTGAGCAGTGTTATCTCAGTTGCTGATATCAAAGTAGAACTTTATTGAGTTTAACCTCACTGATGGTGTCGTTAGATGCCTTCTTCTGACCTCCAGGTGTCTGCTGTCCTGTATGAAGTTTGGATTCAATCCGTCAAATAATTATTGATGTATTTTCAAGTGGATATTTCATCAGCAGTTTCTCTTTAGAACCTGAAACATTACACAGGAGGAAGGAAGGAAGAAAGAAAGAAAGAAAGAAAGAAAGAAAGAAAGAAAGAAAGAAAGAAAAAGGATGGATGGATGAATTTGCTGGTGTGTGTTTGTGCAATTATAAAAATAAAACTATAACAATAGGAAACAAAAATGTTATATATAAAAAATATACTATAAGCAAAATAAAAAATATATAAGCAAATAAAAAAACTATAAGGGTGAGGAATCGTGCAAGATAGATATATAGATAGATAGATAGATAGATAGATAGGTAGGTAGATAGATAGATAGATAGATAGATAGATAGATAGATAGATAGATAGATAGATAGATAGATAGATAGATAGATAGATAGATAGATAGATAGATAGGTAGGTAGGTAGGTAGGTAGGTAGGTAGGTAGGTAGGTAGGTAGGTAGATAGGTAGGTAGGTAGGTAGGTAGGTAGGTAGGTAGGTAGGTAGGTAGGTAGGTAGGTAGGTAGGTAGGTAGGTAGGTAGATAGATAGATAGATAGATAGATAGATAGATAGATAGATAGATAGATAGATAGATAGGTAGGTAGGTAGGTAGGTAGGTAGGTAGGTAGGTAGGTAGGTAGGTAGATAGATAGATAGAAAGGTAGATAGATAGATAGAAAGATACATAGATATATATCTCACACTCTGCACAGGAAGAACCTTGCACTGAATTATTCTGGATGTAAATGTCCTGCACTCAGTCAAGAGAGTGTAAAGATGCTGACTTCTACGACTGCACAATGATCCAAAAAAGAACTCAAAATCCACACTGAACTGCTTGAAACACCAGCTCACAGCTCTCTGAATGGATCATCCCCAAAAACCTGTGGGAAGATCTTACACACGCTGAGTGTGCAGCCTAAAAATATCTCGAAGTGAAGTAGTTGGTAAGTTAGAACATTTCCAAAATCAGACAGGATCCTAGCTGAACTCAAATACCAACTCAACACATTCAAGAATTGTGTTCATTTTTTTCAGTTTCTAAGTTCATGCGGTAAGAATTAGCAATTAGTTTGTGGATATGTTCTCCCAGTCTCTGCATGGATTTCCTCTATGTGCTCAACTTTCCTCTTATGAAGGTCATGTAGTCTGCGGTAACTTGTAACCTGAAATTACCCAAAAGGTGAGGATGTGAATTTGAATGGTTGCCTGTCTCTATAACCCCATTGCAGTCTTCATATTCAAAGTTCTGTAATCATATCTAAAGGAATGGATTGATGCCAGTATTGTATCCCTGTCCGTATGCATGTGAGTGTATTCAGATTTCATCCATCCATCACATCAGAGGTAAACAACAGATCTTACAGAGGGTCAGTAGCAGTGGAGAATTCTCATCTCTAACCGTCCTAAAAACACACCATGTTGTTTGTGGTGCTGGTGAAATAACAGAGACAGATCCCTGCTGCCCTGCTGCTCAGCCCCTTCCTAAGTTATAGCACAAAGCATACACAAGGTGTCAGTGTGGGTAATATAATACACCAAGCCCATAGGCCTGATTTACTTTGTGAATAATGACGTAGTTACATATGAAAACACTGACTTCATACTCCATAATTCTGACTGTAGTGATGGATGGAGATATTCAGGGCAGCTGAACAGCCATGATGAAGCAGTGTGAGATTTAATAGCTGCACCCAGATGAAATGATGGCACGTAAAGAAGCCATCTGGGATCCAAACAGTGTTTTCCTAAATGGATTGTGTAACTGAGGAGTTGAAATTATCACCCAATTCTAGATTGATCATCAGGGAAGTAATTTCCCATCTCAGATGTTCATGATCTCATTGTAGGAGATGGGAAGGCATCATACACAGTACCTTCCTGATATGCTAATATGTTGGCAGCTGACCCGATATATGCAAATGTCTCCTGGTCTAATATTCTGCAGTGAAAAAACTGTTGGAACAAATAGCAGCATCTCTCTGTTTCAACACTGTGTTGTCTCTGCTTGTCAGCAAGCAATTGTCCCTTTGCCAATTCGGAGTGTGTTTGTATTTCATGCACTGTCTCTATTTACCGTACCTTTGCTGCAGGGGGATCAGGTGCACATTTGCACTCACGCATTAGCTACATGAGCCTGCATTGTAATCGGGGCGTATGTGAGAATAATGATTGGAGCTGTGTGGCGGAGCTGCCTGTCATATCCTGCAGCAGCTCACAGAGAGAGAGAAAAGAGCGGGCTCCTCCTCCCGGAGCAGACCAAGGGAAGATGGACCTGTTGGAGCCCAACATTTAACATTTTATACCTCGAGAGAAAACCCAGAGGACATTCATATTCTACACTTCTTTTTTTCTTTTTTTAAGGGGCCACACAGACTCAGGGCAGTTTTTTTTTTATCACGCTAGAGAAAGGCTTTTGAATAGGAGCCTTTATTGTGGGCCTTGGATGGAATTAATTTGATTCCTTTTGTTTACTTTGATGGAAACAAAAGTCAAGGACGTTAAATAATGGAAAGCACTAATCAAGGGGAAATCGCTATAAAATATTTAAAAAACATCAAATGAAATGTGCAGCATAGAAAGCTGATGGTTTTTTGATTTGTGTCTCATCTGTCTTGTCAGAAGCATTACTACTGCATTAAAGAGACCAAATACTGCAGTGCAGTATATCAAAACAATTCAGTGTTTCCACACCAATCAACACCAGTTTTAAATGATGCAAACATGGGGACTACAGGAGGTCTTTCATATATTTTTGGGAGAACAGTGGTTCTTGTGCTCCTTACTAAACAATTTAGTATACACTATACTCTATTTATTACTTGTCTATCTAATGCAAACTCATGTCCTACAGGAATCACAACAGATTTTTTGTTTACATTGATGCGATTGGTCAGTAGCGAAGCTGTGGGCAGTTTAAATCGGATCCAAAGCAATATGTGGTACCATGGAAATCCAGCTGACCAGCTTCATGTTACCAAAACGCCACCTGAGTAAAACCCAACGATAGCTGGATTAGCCATTAATCTCAGTTTGTGACCCAGCTCCGATGCAGAATTCTGTCTTAATGCCAAAGTAGAGAAATACACACCAATTTGCATTGTAATCATCCAGGCTCCAATCTCTGCTACCTCTAGTTATTTTTACTGAGGGTACCAGGCAGGGTTGTAGACATGTAGTCAATCCAAAACAAGAAAGCAGATCCAGGCAGGGCATAGGCACAGAGCAGTTGAACATAACCAGGATATAACTAGGTTCAATTAACTCTGTGTTTTCCACCTACGAGTGTGTACATGTGGAAGGGGCAGCGTCGTTATTACAGATGACAGCATCAGAATCATCAATAAAACACTTGATGTGATATGAGAAGAAATGCCGATAACTGCGTAAAACATCTTGATGTATCTTGTAGCAACGCCCAATAGTGACATCCAACAAAGTGTGTGTAAATGTCAATGATACCTAACGTTAAGGGACTCACAATGCAAATGATGATCGCAAAGTTGGAGTAGAAAAAAGAACCATTTGAAATAATTTTCTGTAATTAAGTAGACATTTTATTAAATATTTTGTCTGATGATAAACCAACTATTAGGAACATGCGATGTAGAGGAGCTAGAACAACAATCACACACAACAAAATTACACAGGAAACATAGATGTGCATAGTACACTGTTAGGTGACCATTTTCCATTCATCTGCTTTACTGTGACTTTCAGCCCCTATAGAGGCTATTTATATATAAACATATATGTAATGAAACATAATATAGAAGTTCCACATAATTCTTTTTCTGTATGTGTGGATGCATTTGTTAGCGAAGCTTGGTCCTTGGTTGCACATACCATTAGCATGACGCTCTGTGATGTTCCAGTGACATTGACATTAAAGGCATTCCCATCATTTTTATTTCCATCTCAAAGGGTGTTTCTGTTTCATCTTCCCTCCGCAACAGTACAAATCCATAAGCTGTGCTGCCATTACAGATACAACCTTTTTCAATCAACTGGAGATTCAGTTCACGGCAAAAGATCCACAGAAAAGCATATATAAAAAAGACACACACACACACACACACACATAGTCTTCCCTGAAAAAACTATGGGCCTATTCTAGATTTCATTTAAAATAATTGAACACATCCATTCTAAGGGGAGATTTAGAGTCTTTTCTTCCTTTTTACCTTCATGTCTAGGCTCATACTGAAGTATGTGCTTCAGTGTGGGCAGGCCAGTTACTGAAAAGGAAAAATGTTCAGCCCAAGGTTGGAATTAGAGTTTTCTCTCCAAACATTTCTCTCAAGACAAGAGCAAAAGAGTGACGTCTTCATTTATCAGCTGGAGAGACACATATGAACAAAGAGTAGAACAGATGGGAGGTGAGTCGTGATGTGGTCTGTATGTGTGTGTGTGTGTGTGTGAATGTGTGGAGAGTCTTTTCAGTTATTTGTTCATATGTGATAAACAGAGTTCAGAATTACCCCATCTGTTGCCACGTGGTGTTGGTCTTCGCAGCAATGTGGGCAGAACTCAGCCAAGCCCATGGAGCCTCAACAGCCCATATCTACATATATCAGATAAGTCGTCATTATTCAATTAAAAGATACCGTATGTTCTGGTTTTTGAATCTTATAGTTTGTTATTATGCATATAGGTTAAGGTTTTAGTGTAAATGTCAGTGGGTGTTGAGCGGGTGGACCCAAATGCAGTATTGAGTTTTTTCAAAAAGCTCAAACCTCGGAACAACATCCTCCCTCTGCTGAAGGTCTATAAGCTGATGTTTGTCCTGAGGATTTTCCAATTGTGAGATGACATTTTCATTTCTGTTTAGGACAACTTACTGCTGTGAGCAGCAAGGTGCATCAAAACTGACTAGAACATCTAAAACAAGCTACACCATCACCACCACTGCCATCTGGCATCAGATGCCTCGCCCAAGAGAAGCAGTTAGCCATCGCATTCGAGAGGTAAGTGTAATATGTGTATTCAGTACTTTAGGGTGACCCTCAAAGGATGAAGTAAACAAAATGGAAGTGACATTCAAAAAGATTCCCAATCCATGATTTAAAGGTTATACACACAAGGGCATTTCAAGAACACATGTTGTCTTCAAATGAGGCTGTATTTACAATGTTCACAAGAGGAGTTCATATTCACAACCTCTGAATATTCTGAAAGCTCAGATTTCACGAGTTGGGATATGTTTGCTAATTGTTTCAGAAATAAAGGCTAATGAGATGCATTTTTTGATAAATCCATTTGGATAAGTTAACATATTATGATATAGCTTTTTCTTTGTCATCTTATAATACGTCTGAAGAAACTGTTAACACTCCCCATAGCATCATCTTTTCCCTCTGTCATTATGCATTCGCATTTTACCCGACTGCTATCTCGCTCAATGGCTTCTGTGGCCTCTCGACGCGACAGTAATATAAATATTTGTGTCCATGTTGGTGTTCTCAGGCCTTGAACGCTTTGCACATCGTGTACATGACTTACCACATCGTAATAAGCTCACAAGTTCCATCTGAAGGCAGCAACAAAGCAAAATGGTGAAAGACAGTGGCAAAGGCTAGTTTCAACACTACAGCTGGGATTGCATAATAGACAATTTGGCAGCATGCAAGTGGAAATGGACTGGTATATATAGAAGGGAGCTAATGAGGCACAGAACTATAAATGACTACTGGGGGAATCAGATGCCTGGAAAGGCGGGTAGGGCTGGGGTGAGTGTGGGGCAGGTGGCAGTGGCCAGGTCGCTGAGTGAACATTCAAAGCAGACAGAGAATTAATAAGTTAAGTGAGTGACTGATGCCATTTAGCAGCACAAGTAACTCTCTGTATTCCTTTATGGTCCAAGGTATGTGGTGCAGCGGATGGCTAACACAGTAAAACTTATACTAAGCAACAGTCAGAGCAAGGTCGTTCACTGAACCCTGCTTGTTTTATACATTTTATCAGATTTGCAGAAACATTGGCATTTCTCCCACTACTCCCTGCACTCCCCGGTCTCTCAAAACTATAGAATAAAAACCTGAGCTCAGGACTGAGGAGTGAGATGTCTTTGAAACTACCTACTCAGTCCTACACAAGAAGAAGCTGCATGTTAGTTTATGTTTTCCTTTAAAGAGTGGAAAGAGAAACTTTCATATTACTATTATGAGGAAAAACACAGGGCAAACAAAGTGGCTTCAAGTGGAAATAAGCAAGATATTTCCTGAGGGAGAACCTCATCCTACAGGTCATCATCCAGATTTTAAAATTTTCAACATTTCCATTCTTTTAATGCCTCCGTGAGCTGTGTTTCTCTAAACTGTTAGTGGGACAAGTGTGATCTGATTTCAGTGCTGGATTGCTTTTGTGGAAACATATAAGGAGCGAGTGTGTGTTTATTCTTCTGACTCATCTCTCCAGACTGCACACACACAAGGACACACACAAGTTTATTCCTCAAGATTCATTCCCAGATTGGTGACCTTCATGACTGCACATCATCAATAATACGATAATACAGTCAATAAGAAAAACATTGGAAACCCCTTGGCGCCTTCTGCTACATGCCATTGTGCATTTACTCAAAATGTCATGTTTTCCTTTGTAAAGTACAGCGAGTTAATACAACAGCCAGTCTGTTTTCCTGTTTATTTATACACTTGTTCTTTTTTTATTTACTTAATGAGGTTTCACACCTCCCTGTTCAGCCTTAGCCCAGGGGGGCTACGGCTGTACATTTGAGGAAATGACTGTTAAAGGAGTGAGAGAAAAAGTAAGCGTCGACAGTCATGAGGTGTGAAAAGTGAATAAAAACAGATTGCGTTTCACAAGCGTGCTGCGCGCAGGCTCCTCCAGGTCAACCCACATGCTGTACAGCATGCAAGAACAGGAGCTGTGACCTCATACGCGGGAGGGAGCTGTTGCTAGTGTTAAAAACAACTACAGTAGCAGCAGAGGTAAAAACAGGAGCATCGTGGGAGTTGCTGTGGCCTCGGTGTCTTGGACTCAACACAGATGTTTCCACAGGGCAAACAACACCCGCTGTCTAATGTGGACGGCAACTGTAAAAGAACAGCTTGAAACGTGTACCATACTTTGTGTAGGGAATACCAAGCACCCTCGCTGTACTGAATCACACTGGAGTCTGGTGTGATTCTTCCAGCGTGACGAATTCTGGAATTACATGATGCCAACACCAATCAGACCCCCCACTGTGACAAATGTGTGAGAAAAGCCTGTATAGCTCGATGTTAGGATTCTACATTTTAAGGATCATGCCATTCAAATCACTGTTGAATCCATTCATTTTATTACTAGCTCAACCAAATTAAAGCTGTAGCAACCAGCGATTAAAGGAGTATGCATGTATTGTGAAAGCTGTTGCTTGTGGTGAATAACCCACAACAGTGCATTTCTCATTAACCATGCGAAGGCGAAACACTCACCTTCCTATTACTTTTCCTTATTTACCAGAGGGAATAAATGTGACATGATTCCCCTTGACCCCGTAGGGCTGATTAATTCAAGTGGCAACCCACCATGATGCCACCCTTTGGTTTGCTATTTTGAAGCCGACATTTTGGCATTTTGGTCAACACCATCTTTTTTTTTCTTCCCTTTTTAACAGTGCAATATACATTTCTGTCTGTGAAACTCAATGGCTAAATGTGCAATACATTTTCACTCTGTTCACACGTTACATATTCTGTACTGTACAATTGTACATATTAGTTTGAATCCATTTATATAGTTTTATTCTTTACATTTAGAAGCACGGCATGCTACTTGTTGCATAATAAAGGATCATCTTATCTTAACACCAGAAGTAACCATATTTGGGGGAGTGCGGGGTGGAGCCTGACTGGGAGCTCGAGGACACTGCATACCCACCTGCCACCTGCACCCATGGCTGACACCATATCCGTGCCCAAATGCATACTGGGATTTATCATCCTTTTGACACTAAATGGGACAATAATGTCAACATCATGCAAGATTGAAGAACACGTAAAACTATGGACACCGTGCACTACTTACCAAAATGTTTTCCGACGTTATAAATAAAATGAAAAGTAGAGTCAATATCTCGCAGACTTCTGGAAACTGATTTGTGTTGCATGCAGTTTCCCACTTGACTTTTAAACATTCAAAGTCCAGGTTAGGGTTGACACAAAGGTAAACACGTCCCAGTGATCGTTACTGCCCAGGCTTCATATGAACTAGTACTTTAAAGTGCAATTATGAAATGATACAGAGCAAATTGTGTTTACTGTGATGAGGCAAAAGAAAATTTAAACAGAGGTGAAAGCAGGCCCTTATCTTGTTGGCTGTGGAGGGACTTGCCTGTGCTTCATTTAGGAGGAAATTAGAGGTGAACTATGGACTAAAGACTAGGAACAAGAAATACAGCATTTACCTAATTGTAAACCTCTGAATACTACAGAAAGTGAAGCTCCTGGATTTTCACGTCTCTGAAGGTCGTGCTTTCTACCTTCTCAAGGTAACAGCGCCTGCAGACAGGATACCTTTTTTTCTTTTTGAGTGAATCAATGATGGAGTGGAGAGAATTTGAGAGCACATTCATTTTCATTCAATTTCAATCAGATGCAGTGTCTCTGTAAAAGGCGACAGGGAAACACTGTTTTTAATTGAATTCCAGTCGATGAGAAATGAGACATTGTATTAAATGCTTGGCTTTCTCCCGTGTGAGAGACATTTCAATTATAAGGCAGGTTGTCATATAAACTGAACGAGGTATACAGCTCAAATATTTCTGTGGATTGTAATGCTCATTATGTAACAATTACTTGTGTCAACAGACATGCTTTCAGAGATAAATAATAGGTAATTTCAGCGCACAAGAATATTACTTCTTATTGATATTTGCTTCACAGAAAGGTAAACGGTTAAAAAGGTAGCCGTCGTTGTGGTTAATAGTTACACGTTGTGCTTTAGACTTTAAATACCTCCTGTGAGAGGGGAAGATTCTAGCTTTCAGTCATGAATTAATCATCGCAGTGAATTATAGAATGGTCTAGTGGTGAATAGAGGAACTGTACACAATCAAAGTTCATTAGCCGAATATCTTTTATGAATCTTTTTATGGGCTTTGCCATTTAAATGATAACAGCTGTAATTAAAAAAAAACTGTCAACATTTAATAGATCAATCTGTTACTCTGCTAAATGAATGTCAGCTATTAACATAACTCTCCGTAAGGGCATTTCCATCCACCTGTTCTCTGCACACATTTATTATCAACACCTCTCATCCTTCAAGGGTGGCAGGGGCCAGGAAGCATATTCCAGTTGACATTGGGGTGAGAGGCAGGGTACACCCTGGACAGGTTGCTAGTGCTGACACAAAGGGCTGCTTTCAGACATGTACCGAACTCGGAATACAGACACAAACAAACATTCCCACTCACAGTCACACCTAGGTCAAGTTGGAGTCTCCCACACAGTAGTCTGCATGTCTTTGATCCGTGGCAGGCGGAGTTCCCCCGAAAAAACACACAGACACGGAGAGAACATGCAAACTCCACACAGAGCGGCCCTGAGATTTGAACCAAGAAGCTTTTTGCTGTGACGCTACCATGTTTCCCGAGAAATAATGACAAAAATGAAAACCTTCAAACATCACTAAACTAATTTTAGCAACACAATTACCAATAATATTTTATCTTCTATATTTTCCTTTCTTTTTCAAGGAACACAATAAAGACTACATTTGGAGGCTGTATGGAGGCTCTCAGGATACCAAACGCAGCCTGTGTAGACACTGACATGTCTGTGTTATCTGTGTAAAAATCAGCTAAATCCGGCTGTGTATTTTTACAGCAAAAGAAGAACCATACATACCACGAACCAATGTCTTTATTTCATCTTCTATATGCCATGTCATTACAACAGATCCATTACAGTCAGGGTCAACTGTGAATTAGGCTATCGTACGCACCGCTCTGTCTGTGCACAGAAAACTGCAATATGGTACATCAGAATTCAATTAAAACATGTTGCATCAACACAGGTGATAGTTTCTTTTTTTATAACTTGCTAAATAAACCAAAATTAAAAGATACATGAAACAGTGAGAATCCTTAAGTAAGAGTGTTGGGAACAAAAACCAGAGGTGGAAAAATAATAAAATATCAAAATAAAAAAATTAAATGGTAAGATAAGTATTCAGGCACTTAGAAATACTTTCGGATCCTTGGCTACACTGTGCTTCATGACATTGTACATGCATTTTATAGACTATTCGGATCTTGTCTTGAAGAGTATGGAGTTGCCTCTACAAGACCACGCTAAGGGGTGTAGCACATTCAAGAACAACTAATTAAAGGGATTTCAAGTATTTTACACAACATGAACGTTCCTATTTACATGTGATCCTAGCGTTCTCTTACCACATATTCTCATTGTATACCCCCTAAGACGGCATTTTAACAACCATTACTGTACACAAATGTGACAAACAATTAAAACATTAACTGAAAAGAAATTTCACAAGATACCACTGACACCCATTATCCAACATGTCATGCAGGATTTCTTTAGGTTATTATTGAAAGTGGGTAGTAGTCATGTATACTATACTATTTAAAAGTAGTTTTTGGTGAAAATCGAATCTCTTGTACTTTTACACTTTTCCACGTGACTTTTATTGTCTTTCCCTGATCCTACGGTATATGCTTTAGTGCGCTTCAGGGACAGTAATGAGTTTTCTCTTTCTGCGCTGCCGAGAACATCACTATCCACAGTGTTATTAAAGGGAAAATGATGCACGAATTGGTAGCTTGACTTGCAATAGGAATGTGATGACTGAGATCATTGCATAGTGTGGTCTGCAATCTCCATATTTGACAAATCTGTCTGGTAAGAAAAAATGGTGTCATGGGAGAGCAAACGGTAACAATGTCCGGCTGTGACTCTCAAGGACCGACTCAAACACAAAACACCAACAAGAAGAGTCCAGGGAATCTTACATTTAGTGCTTTCTTCTGATCAGTGCAGACATACATGTAACAATAGACACTGACAACAACATAGACTTCACAAACTGTAGGAGGAAATGTTGAGTACAACACAGCCTCTCTAAAAGGTATTGTTTCACCATTACCAAAACCCTTACATACACCATATAAGACACTCTTTGTTTTTTTGACAAAATAATCTCAACTCAAGGCCTACTTTGGGCAAGTGCACACTACGAGCCTTTGGAAGTCTCACCGTGGCTGTGCTGCTCCAGCCACAAAGGGTTTCTTGTCCCTGACTGTGTTCATGAAGCTGCACGGTTCCACAAACAAACATCTGATCTCAGACAAGATGTGCTGATTATAAGATTACTATAGCTTAAAAGATCTGTGAAAGTAGACAAAATAGCTGACAAGCGGACACGAGTGATCGAGCTAGACAAGGACCAGAGTTTACCCCTCGTCTTTAACACTTGTGTGCAAACGATGGCCCCTCGTCGAAACAGGTTTTTTTTTTTTTTTTGATTGCCTATTTGCCTTTTCATTGAACCCTTATATCCTTGTATCTCTCCTCCCGTTTGATACTTGTCTCCAAGGTGCACAACAAGAACCACATCTTGATCTTGGCTATAGTGAAATCAAACAGGATTGGAAACTGATGTGTTATCTCAGAAAACTCATGTCGTGGTCAGAACAGAACCTTTCAGACTACAGGCTCCTTCAGGACAGACAACATTTGTGTGGGACAAGCCTATTTCAGAGAATTCAGTAGCATCTCAGTCTTAATCTGCAGATTGTGTTTGCTCTATTGTCATGGAATGTCATCATAAAGGGTATACTACTATCTGTACTGGCCCTGAACACTGGCATTAGATAAAGTGTGAGGTGCAGAATCAACTAATTTGAATGGGATTTCTAGGCCACTAGGAATGTTCAAATATGTTCTCTCATGTTGGATGCAAATAGGCTCCTTGATACTTCTCCAGCCATCGACTGGTAATTGGATGATGACGTTGACCCATTCCCAGTCAATGCTGAGACCATTTTGAATTAAGTGTACACTAAAACGTGTTTAATGATGATGTCAGCATTCATTTGGACTCGTGTCGAGGGTCCTTCACCAATGTGACATTCCACAGAGCTGCTGCACAGGATGCCAGGTCTAGGCAGTTGTGTCTTTCAGGAGCAGCAGAGATCTTAAGGTGCTAAATGCTGGTTCAGAGAGCTGAGCCATGTAAGAGTCTCATTAGAATGCATCTGTTGTGCCTATTGATTTAGCAAAGTTCCTCCTGGTTTTCAGTTGGCGTGGGTGTCTTATTATCCAATCCTTTCTGAGTAGTAACGGTATATGTCCAATTTTGTCTCCCTTTCAAACTTAGAAACACTCATGTGATGACAACTTGACAACCACTGATACAGACTGTAGGATGCGGTCAAAAGCTTTGAAAAGTTTGTAATTTGGCCTTGAGTTATTGTTATTAATTTTTGTTACACTATTTTCACTATTATAATATTTTTCTTACTATTTCGTCAAGGAACAGTTTTTTGGAACAAATTAAAATGCTATTGATTCTGTATCTTAACATTCAGAGTCTCCATCAGCTTAAGCTCAATTAACCAGCAAATACAAAAGTTTCAGTAAAAATTCACATTCAGAACAAATTTAAATACACATCTGAACTTTTCTTGGGCATAATGTACATAATTATTTTCCATTAAAAATACTTCTGACTTGTAAATGTCACATTTGTTAGATGCTGTTTGCCAAGATCAACTTTCTAAAGTTTAAGGGTATTTATAGTCTTAAGCAAATTGCTGTTCTTGTGGGTGATAATACGGGTGTCAATTACAAGGACTCACTATCTGACATGTTGTCTTATGGTATGGTAATTTTCTTGATGTCACCATGACATAAAAGGGCAGTTTGTCATTATGACGGAAATTCACATTTGAATGCAAAACCTTTGATATTATGATTTGATAATTCCAATAACATTTTTCCTCCATGATTACATACTAAATAATTCCATTCAAAACCTTTCATGTTTAAAATGATGCTATCTAAATATATCAATAAACACAATGAATTATACACTATGGATCTGTACCTATTTCGTGTTTCTTGTGATTCTAAAGTTGAATGTTCTACACTTTCCCTGGTCTGGTTTGTTCCATCTAACCTCTATGGTACGCAGTCAAAACTGGCCCTTGGTCCACTGGCACCACCATGGTCCAAATACCATTTCAAAATATAATAATTGATTGTTTTAAAGTTGGGATGGTTGTGAAACTCTTTTTAAATAGTCCATAAGTTTCCACCACAGAGTAAAAAGTTTAACTATGTATCAAATGATTTTAAGTCAGAATTTCTTTATTTCTTATTTGTTTCCTTTATTTGCCAAAATGTGGCTTCCACCGAAATCTCTGTAACCACTTAGTGAGTTAAGTTTGATTTCTCTAAATCAAAAGGATGTTAACACACCTCATATTCAAAGCTTTGATAGACACAATGTAAAGACATTAGTCTCCCTTAAAATATAGGGCTTCAAGTTCTGAAAAAATTTGTAATAACTACAATTCATAAATATTGTAATTTATGTTTGATTTCTCTGGGAATTGAAGATGCACTTGGTTTAACAAGTGTTTAAAAAAACTCAAAATATATCTTACTGTGGACTGAGACACCAAAACCAGGGCTCTGGGAAATAGACAATAGGATTTTTTTATCTTAAAAATATATTTCTTATTTATCATATACTCCAAATTTCATTTAAAAAGAGCCATTTTCATATCAATATTTAAACCTGAGATTCAAATATTCAAAACTCCATAATTAATTTATGTAGAAAAGATAATGTTGGTATTAGAGTGTTAGTCTGTGGCCTCCCTTCTCATCGCATCTCAAATCCGTCATGAGCAAACCCTGGTTAGGGACATACAACAATATTTCCAAAATACAAAGATTTATCAGCAATTTGATGCTCACATCACTAGTATTACAAATAGTAAACACACTTTAAAAGGGGGTCCTGTCACATAAACATTTTGGTGGTCATTAGGTGTGTGACAGCAATCAAACAACAGTGCTAATGTCGTCAGCCTCGTCAGGTTTCTTGGGTTTGCTAGGAAGAGACTTTAGGTACTCCAGGTGGCGTCGGGCGTCCTCCTGGTTCTGTCGAACATAATACACCACATATGAAATGACCATGGCAAACCAACCAAACATGGTCACCAGCATAGCATAGTCTGTGGTCCTTTTCGCCAGGTTACAGAGGTCAGTATCCACTGCCATGAAAGGTCTTCCCTCCTGGTCAAGAAGTTCTGAGCTCCTGCAAAGAACCCTAGCCGCAGCCTCGTGGTTGTGGGCCATTCCACTGATGGCCTGCTGGAGGGCGCAGTCACAATGCCAGGGGTTATCGTCCACAATGACGCGGGCCTTGAGCCGAGCAAAGGCATCCTTGTGTACGCTAGTGATACGGTTGTGGGAGAGGTCCAGCACCTGTAAGGTCGCCTCTATGCCACTGAAGGCTGCTTCGCCCAAAGTCTCCACTGCGTTGTATGAAAGATTGAGCTCCCTCAAAAGCCTTAGTCCATGGAAGGTTTGATCAGGCACGGCTCCAATTTGGTTGTGGTCCAGCCTCAGCAGGACTGTATCAACCGGGAGGCTGGGGGGGATCTCTTTGAGGCGAGACTGACTGCAGGTAACGTTGAGGCCATGGAGGTGGGGGTCGCGTTGGCAGATGCAGCCCTTTGGGCACATGCTGGCCGAGGGGAAGCACAGGGCCATGAGGACAAGGCTCTGAAGGAGCAGGCACATGGGGATGGAGCGCGACAGCCACAAGTCCAGCAAGGTCATACTGACTGGCCGTCAGCAGCATCCCGCCTGGGCCCACAACACCACCACTGGTCCCTTACACACATTGCATGTTGGCTACTGGTCCTCACTGTCTGCCCACTGGAGATACTGGAGTTTGAACTGATAGGATCATGCTGGTTTCAGGCCTGAAACAAGATCAAACAGAAAGACAAGTTGAGCCATTGATGTTAAGGGATGCTTGTAGCCTGCTCTTATTCCTGTGCAACATTGTATTTATTGTTCTATTCATCAGTAAATCTGTAAGTACATTAACTTGAATTGATTGTTGACAAATTGATAAGAGATTTTCAGAGTAACATAAAATGGTTATTGTTAGAGATTATTTAGAAAATGACCCGATTCAAGTAGTAGTGTTGTTTTTTCACAGTATTGTTTCGGAGAACATGACCAACAGAAACCATCTCAAGTTTTCCGATGACACGAAAGAGGGAAACCTCCCCATCTCTAGACAAGGCAAATGAATTTGTAAAACTTGAATCATCTACCAGCTCATTGTCTAAGCCACAAGAGATGGATTAAGTCAGTCACAAACAGAAAATCCTCAGCTTAACATGAAAGTTGAATTTACCTACAATAACTACAGTCATCCTGACCCTTAGAGACTGTGCTTCAGTAAAGTCATCAGGAAATGTTCAGTATTTATGAAGCCTGCAGATATTCAGGATCAAACTCAAATAGAGGTATTCAAATGAAGAGCTACATATTCAAGAGAAGTAACTTTTACATAAGATGCCTTGCCGGGGATATAATCATTAACAAAGACGGCAACTCAACCCTCTTTCTTATTGGCTTAGAAGGCACACATGAAACTGGAGTTGGGAAGGGCTGACTCGATAAGAAGAGCTGCACTGTTAAATCAAGGTTTTGCTTGATAATAAAAGCAGTGTATTCAAAAAAAAAAAAAAAATGTTTCTGTTGTGTTGTGTCTCCCTGTTGTCCTTGACAGAGGGAACACATGGGTGATCCTGAAAGGAAAAATACCAAAAACTGTGCAAATTGTGAATAAGAGACACTGAATAGGGGGTAGATGTAGTTGAAAAACACATACTCAGTGCCAAAAGCACCTCAGCATTTGTACTTTGTGCAATATGATGTTTTGAACAGTTGAAGGTACAGCCACCGGATGCAGAGACCTTACAGTTTGTGTTGTTTTAACTGCAACTGCTTGTCACATCTTTTCCAGCACCCATGCACTATAGATGTTTACATTCTGATTTACTCTAAGTCCTCTATGAGAACGAGAAGTTATACAGGTCCTCAGATGGGGATCCAGGGTCCTGCAGCAGTGGTACAAATTCTCCTTTTTCGCAGCTGCCCATAGCTGTATCCTAATCTGCACAGGAGTTCAGGAAGATGATAAGGTAAGTCAGTCTGTGTCATTACAAATCTAATGGCTTTGGGTTCTTCCTGTTACTTGTGCTCCCATATTCCAGGTAAATGGTTTACTCCTAGGCTATGCCCTAAGAGAGTTCCATAGATGAGACTTGTATATTCATTATCCGACACTGAGAGCTGCCTCCTTCTTTTGCACCAACCTTATCTATCGAGCCTTTTGAGGATCATTGGGGCAGGAGCCAATACCAGTGGACAAGCCTTGACAGAGATAAACACCATTCCAACATTCATCATTCCACCATTCACATCCGCTCCTTGAATATAGTCTAGTCTGAATGTAGGAAGCCAGAGTTAACATGCCTCAGCACAGAAAGGCCCTGGTCCGCCGTCAGGTTGGAACTCAGAACCATTTTGCTGGGAGGTGACAGTGCTAACTACTGCACCTCCATGCCCCCCATGTTGGTAAATGGTTTATAAAGCCCCTTTCCAGTCTGGACATCCACTCAAAGCGCTTTACAGTACAGGTTATTGCCATTCACCCATTATTACAGTGTATCAATGGGCAGCACTTTATCTATGAGAACAGCTTAGCTTCCAGGGGCAATTTGGGGTTTTGTATCTTGTCCATGGGCACTTCGGCCCTTTGAATGGGGAAGACTAGGATTGAACCGCAAGCCTTCTGGTTAGAGGAGGACCTGCTTTACGCCCCCAATCATTACAGTCTTGTTGATGCTAATTAGCAGTGTTAGATAATTCCAGTGTCAGCATGCTGGACATGGTAAATTGGTAAACACAGTCCATTTACCTCCATGTACACGTCAAACCAGTGAGATTTGGTTTGCAGTATGGACATCAGTTAATTCATCTTCTGCTAATTAGCTTTGTCAAAGTATACAGTCACTGCAGTGTAGGCGTGTAGGCGTGTGCCGTTTGAAGGCTACGCTCACACAGCACAGGTCACAAATAAATGCTGACGATCAAAACATTGGGAATAGCCTACGATATCCCAAAAATATGTTTTTGTTGTGGCTGTATTTTGAATTTTTGAGTGAAGCAAAGCTTGCTGTTTTCAGTTTATAAGTTAAATTAATCTGATCACATAGTGTCTCCTGCTCCAGACTCCACACACAGACGTGTCATTGTTATCAATTGTTTCATCTCACCATCGGAAGGAAGATGAATAAGCATATTTCTCTATATATTCTTGCAATAGCTTAATATACTGTGAATGTATTTGTATAATGGTTACAACTATTGATCATCCTGTGTCAGTGTATTCTTTATCTAGTTTATCTATCCTTAATTCATAGAATTCACAAACTTGATACAATTAACTCTAAAAACTTTCACTACATGCTCTTTCTCATCTTTATAAAAGATGATTTGTTTGAGTTTTACCAATGGTTTGATTTTAGTTTTAAGTTTACAAGCATATTTTGTATTCAAATTCAAAACAACTTTATTCGTCCCCGGAGAGCAATTCTGGGATCAAAAGATAAAGATAAAATCATCTTCATGGTCAGGTGCAGTCAAGTTCAATCAGTCAATTGCATTTCTTTTAGCAAAAGTGCATGAATCCAATTGAAGAGCCACACATTCAAAGAAACAACATTTCCAGAGAGATGTATTCTTGCAGTGGAGGGTATCATTAAAAAATATGGCAACTTCACCTTCTTTCTTATGGATTAGAATGCACGCAATACTGAAGTTGGGAGGGGTTGACTCGATAAACAGAGCCACACTTTAAAACCAAGGTTGGGCTTTAGAATAAAATATGTTCTGTTTATATGAAAAGCTAGATTCTACATGCTTAAAAGGGACACACTAGCCTGACGTTGTCAGACTCACAATTCTAGTCAGAATGTGAGTCTGAGACCGCTCCATTGGGCTGTGATTATGGGGCGTGTTTCAACTGACCAGGAAGTAAAATTCTTCTTCGCTCAATTGGATAGACCTACAACCAATCAGAGCAACGTAGTATGTGACGTATGCTAAGCAACGCATTGTGAATTATTTACTAACGCCGGGTTCACCCCGGACGCTTCAGCGCAGCGCCAAGCCTTAAATAACAGCTGGCTCCCATCCACTCCCATGTTAAAACTTTGTGCCGGTCACACCGGAGGCTGAAGCACCGCGAGGCAGCCTTGGCGCAGCGCGGTGCTTCAGCCTCCGGTGTGACTGGCACAAAGCCGTGCAGCGATCTACTGGATCAACGGGTGATATTATTAGCGCTGCCCGGCGGTTCAGCGTCGCTTCAGTGTCCGTTGTGAACAGCCAAGCGCCGGGGCGATAGGGATTAGCGCGGTGCTTTGGCGTCGCCTCCACGTTCTGTGTTCCTCTTTCAAAATGAATGCGCTGTCGATGTCTTCTAAAACAGACTCAATGGCAGCATCTACACATCTCAGCTCGCCAGCGGCAGGCATGTTTGTTGAAAACGAATTCAACCCAAGGGCACTTTGATGACGTGGTTGATTACGTTACCGTTGATCATCTGTCAATCATCGTATAAAGCCCGCCCTGACAATCTGATTGGCCCGGTCGGGGCATAATTTTTCCTCAACGGAGCGACTCCAGACCGAACTGCCCGACCTAAAATGTTGTGGGCGGGGCTAAGTTCGTCTGGCATCCAGGCTAGGGACACACTGCAACTTATGAGGCCTGAATGAGTGAATGTGGGGAGTAGCCTCCTCTTCCTCTTTGCTCTGATGTCCCTCATGATTACAGCTCACTTTAGGTGTGGGGCTTAGATGATTGTTTCTGTTGCTACATACTCTATGACTATGTATTAAAAAACATGGGCTCTCTGTGCAGCCTCGATTGACACAGGCAAATCAAACATGACAGATTAAGGATTATAAATAAGCTTCTATGTTTAAATAGTATAAGCAAAAAAAACAATAAATCATAAATAAATGGTCAGTATTTATTTATATAGCAAGTCAAGGAAAGTGAAAACATTATCCAATGGGACCATTACGGGCCCTTTCTTACTCCTGGTACAAAGCAGTGCCAAGCACAGCTCAAGTGTCTTTGCTATTTTAACAACCAAAATAGCCGACATTGTTTAAATAGAACATGCCCATCGCTATCATGGTGGTACTACAATGAGGTGTGGTCAGATGCATTGTTAGTGCATTTCTATTGAGGCTTTGAAAAGCAATTGGGCTTTGATAAAAATATTTCTTTAATTCACAGGCTTATTATCAAGATAGTTCATATGCACACTGCATGTGTAGACACAGGTGGTGTGCCTGAGCATGACGACAGACAGTTTCTCTTAGTACCTTGCAAATCCAGCATCGTTTTAACACCCCACCAAGATCAGAATCAGGGATTATTGCCAAGTAAGCTTACACATACAAGGAATTAGCTGTGGTGTGTCTGTGAAAGTATAAATATAGAAATTATGAAAAATAGGAAACAAAGTTAAGATGGGATTCTGATGGTTAATTGTACATTACACCCCAAAACACACCCACAATCAATTTAAAGGCTGATTAAACTATGTTCTTGGCACAGGGATCTCTTTTATTAGGGCACTTGGCATTCCATCCAGTAGTTTCAGCCAGAACCGAAGTGTTGCACTGACTGACGCTGCCATCCCTTCGAGCCAAATACGCCTCAAGTCAGAGGTACTCCAGCAACGCCTGCCACTTATGTATTGATTATGTACCAGTCAATTAAAGTGGAGGAGAGTAATCAGGAAAGCTGCCAAGGGACCTTTGAACGAGACTCTCTCAATTTAAAACCAAAGAGATAACATGTTTTTACTTGATTCTCTCAATACTGGATGGACCTGACTTAAAGATGCTTGCTTTTGGAAAATTGACAAATCCACATGGACTCCAATACATTGCCATAGAAAGAGATTATGTAGACATATGGTCTTAATAGAGACTTGTCATCAAGAAGCCCTGGTTTGGTAATATTTGTGTGATGTGTGTATGAAAGAACAAACACTCAAACCACATTTGACATTAAACAATTGTCTGTGTGTTCTGGACAGACTTCGGATGTCATTACACTGGCTGGTGGCTTTCTGTCCTGTGGTCTGAAACATTCCAGTCTGAACCAAAGTGATGCACTGACTGACAGTGTCGTCCGTTGGAGCCTCACAGCCACCATGACTAACCCAAAAAATAGAGCTGTCAAATGGATTTCGGAGCCTTTAGCTTGAAGGGCCTTTAGGATGAAATAACTGTGCTGCTGTGTGAAGTCTTTACATCGCTTTCACCAAAGGCCATGTCTTAGAATAAGGTCCCAAACGCTCTAGGCATGTAGATCTATATTTGAGTTTTAAGACCTCAAGCCTTCAAGTCACATAAACTACATTGTGCCTCCCTCATGCATATAGAAGCAACAACAAATGTATCCAACTAAAGAGTATTGTGTTTCCAAAGCCTAATCTTAGTCCTCAGAGCAATTGTCCAGAAACCACTGAAAGACACCACACAGGTTGTTCATTATGACCAAGATGCACTCTGTTTTTGACTCAGTTACAAATTGTGCAATCTCTGAAGATCAAACTGTAACTACATATTTGTGAGACACTTTTTAAATATTTATGGCAAATTGCTGTGGAAGAGGATGTACACAGCCGGGAAAACTTCAAACCTCTGCCCATGGCGAGAGGGTGTGAGCTCCACAACCTGTTACCTCTGTTCTAGCACTGCTGCAGTTGATGCTGGACTGTGCTGTGCTGGTTAAGTGAGGCCCTTCTTGATTTCAAACACAGAATGGTCTATTCTCTTGTTTTTCTTCCCATGAGGCACCTTTGCAAATAATCTTCTGAACTACAGACCCCACCCCATCTGATCTACAGGCTTTACCTCAGCTGTATTTGAAACAAATCCATAGTACAGTATCGGAAATCCCCTGTGTAGCATTGTTAAGCCCCAAATTGAACACAGAAGGGTCACCAATGGATTCCTCACACATGTAGCTTTGACTAATACCCTACCAACTCATGCTTTTAGAAGGTAGGACAGTTTGTATCCAGAGAACTCATGTGTCAAGTCAGAGGTACTCCAGCAATGCCTCCCACTTAAATATTGATTACGTACCAGTCAATAAAGGGGAAAGAGAGTAATCAGGAAAGCTGCCAAGGGACGTCAGAATTAGATTCACTCAATTTAAAACTGGGAAAAACAATGCTTTTACTAGTGTCTCTCAATACCAGATAGACCTGACTTGAAGATGCTACAGATTGTTTGAGGTTTGAAACATTAACTGGGACTCCCATACATGCATTCTGGGAAATTACTTCAATTGATCAGTTGTTGGCAGCAAATTAAACGCCATAGAAAAGTATTATATCAACGTATGATCATAATCAGTAAGCCCTGGTTTGGTCATATGCGGGTGACATGTGTACAAAAGTACAAGAAATGTTCATATCTGTTCTGGACAGACTTCTGACAGCATCGTACTGCCTTCCCGACCAACCACTGTGTAAGGTTGAGTGACTGTGTACCACACCGAGGCCTTGGCCGTTGTTTCAACAATTCGGGGGCTGAATCCTTCGGAGGACGTGGTCTACGATGGCTGAACCAAAATGAGATGGTCTGGTCTACAGAGTATTTCTGTGATCTGCGTCACAAGCTCGTCCTGTCCATATTGCTGTTGCCTAGCAACAGGGCTGAAGTTGTTCAAACCAAGAAAGTTTGAATGCCCCTTGGTTTGTGGAACGTATGAACTGTTACCCGTTAGGTTGAGTTGATCGTGGGATTGGTAGAGCCACGAAGGATCTCCCAGTTGGAGCCTTCGTTTCTCAGGAATGAAAAGAGAGCCTGGCCTCGCCGCTATGACGCAATTGATCTTTAAATGCTGCCTCAAAAGGATGTGGCCCCTGAATTGACACAGATCTGATTATTCAGTATGAAGCAGGTCTTAACTAGACCTGGAAATGTAGTTATTATCTCTCCTTTTAAATTCCTGATTAAAATCTGTAATCTTATACATTTCTCTGTATTTCATAAAAAATGCATATATTCTATTCATTTATTTATTTATTCATGTATTTTCAAATGTGTACTTATTGACTTTTTTATTCATTATGTTTATATTCATCCTCTTAATTTGAATGATTTATTGATTTCATATTTCAATTGGAAATTGTTTTCATACTTCCACTTTTTACCCTCCATTTAAATATCCATAAATTAATTTGTAAAACGGTTATTTTGTTTTTTAATGTAGAATGAGTTAATAATTAATTAAATGCTTTATAGCTATTTCAGTGGCTCTTGTGGTCCTCCGCATAAAATGCATTAGCCTAAAAAACTTGATATGGTGATAATATTAAGTGATACAGCTTGTTCTGCTGCTGTAGAGAAAATTACTTTTAATTTAGCTTCAAGGAATAAAGCTCCACGTTATTGTAATGTGTTGTAAACGTAATATAAACTATATTATATTAGAGCAGTAAACAGGGCTCATCCGAAGTAGGATAACGACATTGAATTGTCAATATGAAATTTGCACAACAAGCCTGACCGGAATATAAAGATTGGTTGAACATATTCATACATTTAAATAAACACAATCTGCCACTGTGTAGTTGTTGACCAGCATCACTTTACATGTAAAGGAAAATAGCGTTGCTTCTACCTGCATCTTAATTGCCTGCAATCACTGAGTGTGTGCTATGCCTGTGAAGGGAAGAGCTCCCAATCAGAATCATTAGCCGGCCGGCGAGAGGCATTACTGTCCCTCTGCTCGCCACTGTTTTTCTTTCACAAGGCAAAATCAATTACAAGGCATGACTAGCAGCTTTGATACACTGCAACCTGCGAAACCTCACAGAAAAGCTGCTTCCCTTCCTTTACCGGTTAGATCTTGAAACGTCTGATCACCTGGTCTGTAAGAAGGAGGGATTACATGTTGTCCATCAGATAACAGGCTAAAATATAAAATCGACAACACTGCTTCTATGCAGAACAAGGGATGCATAAAGACACTGGGGAAAAGACTGATGAGATTAGAGTTTAGCCAAATACTGTGGTCAAATAAAAAGATCACAACGAGAGCGTGGCCTAGAGAGGAGAGCGTGGCCTAGGGGATAGAGTGGGTGCTCTGCAACAAGAAGGTAGCCGGTTCGAATCCCACTCTATCCCATCTGCATGCCTAAGTGTCAAGATACTGCATGCCTACTGCATGCCTAAGTGTCAAGATACTGAACCCCTAAATGCCCTTCAGAAATGCTGAGTGTTCTAAAAATGTAAGTCGCTTTGGATAAAAGCGTCAGCTAAATGACATGTAATGTAACAACGGCACAATAAGTCATACGCATACGCAAGATGGCTGCTTCGCGTATCCTGCGTCCTTTGGTTGTGTAGGTTGTGCACATTCTCCAACATTAAAACGACGCATATGCAAGATGCAATACTCACACAAAGGTCGGGGCAGTAGAATTGTTAACTCTTTGTTTCTGAATCTAGAAAATGGCAAAAAAATCAATTTGAGTTAAAGAATATAGAGCCAAGCGTTCTACAATCTTTAATGTGAGTTCTGTGGTGTGCCCTCTGCTGGATTGCTCCAGTAACAGTAAGTATAAGAACAGTCACGACGCAGTTGTCAATGCGTTTGTGTGGCTAAAAAGCATGTATATTGTGGGCCTAAGAATGACTATCTTTTCTGATTAACCCTTAAGTTTGTCATTTGATAATGATTATTGTATATTATGTATATTATCCGTGATGATGTATGATGTGAAAGGGGTTGCTCACAGTGCTGAATCCACTGAAAACATTTCTGCAGTGGTTTAAGCATCTTTGGGCTGATTGCTGTTGTACTGTTTTGGTTCAGTCTCACTGCTCATCATCACTGTCACTTCCAGTCACAGCATGACGCGGTTTGTGGCACTAAAAGCACTGATTCACTCAGTGCACAACACCTCCCCACCATCAAACACCAAAGTCTATGATTAGCTGGTGAACACAGTGGAGCATTTAGCTGCTAAGGAGCCAGATATTTTCCTAATGAGACCCCACCACAGGACCCAAGTGAATGAAAACTGGACACTGAGATGAGACTGAATGCTCATGTTGCTCTGTGTCAGTCAGATGCGAAGGCATTTGCAGTAACAACTTTATAAAGTGAGACTGCAAATGTTGTGAGACTGCTCATCCTTAAGAAGCCAAGAAAGAAATCAATTAATGCAGCTTATAAAATACATTAACATATTTCCCCCAGACAGGTTAAGTGGATACTCTATGGCGTTAGAAAGTATCCAGACCACTTCACTTCACTGTGTGTTAGATTTCATTTAAAATAAATATTATTCTTTTTTGAACATAAATTTACATTCCATCCATAATGAGAACATAAAAATGTGTTTCAGGAATTTTTGCAAATTCTGTAAAATCAAATTAAATTGAGACACTTAGGCCCTTTTAAAGCAATCACAGCTTCCAGTCGTGTTGCGTAAGTCTCTAGAAGCTTTAGCTCATTCCTCCTGGCAGAACCTCTCAAACTCCATTAGACTTAATGGGAAATGTCTGAACTCATCTTCAGGTCTGTCAGATGTTCTACGAGACTTCTGTGTTGGTTAGTGTTGGGGCCTTGGTCGTACAGAAGTGGGTGTGGTTTCTTATGAACTGGGTCGGAAAAAAAAGATATGCCTCAAGGACGAACAGCAACTTCTCCTGAAGACCCCCCCCCCCCCCCAGTGTTGTGTGAGCAGTACGCCTCCTGACAGTGTTGTGCTGAAAGGTGAACTGTCACTCCAGTGTCAGGTCACAAGCACTGTGGAGCAGGTTTGCTTCAGGGACCTCGCTATATTTGGCTTCATTCATTGGTCCCTTAATTCTGACCATGTCTCCATGTCCCTGCTGCTGAGACAAGGTTACTGAGGACAGTGGGTTAGTTAAAAACATAGCTGAGCTGGGCGTCAATCTCATCCCCAATACAATGCCTCAGGAAGTAACATAAACATGTTTAGATCATTTTTGGAATTTAAAAATACATCAAATTACTCAATGCATTGTGTTAAATGAGAGGCTTCACCTAAATTAATCACAGTCTTAAGATTCCAACACAGAAACAGCACATCAAGAGAAAAAAAGACTCAAAATCTGACCAAACTTCTGAGCCTTATAACAATACTCAATAACCAATGCTACATAAACTTTTTGTGTTGAGGTCTGATACCTAGCTCTATAACATAATATAATATAATATAATATAATATATAATGAAAAATCTTTATTTTAGATTTATATACAATACTAAAATGGTCCTCAGTAGAGCGCATGTACAGTGCCTTGCATAAGTATTCACCCCCCTTGGACTTTTTCCCATTATGTACTGTTACTAACTGGAATTTAAATAGACTTAAATAAACTTTTTCCCATTTGATCAACAAAACATGCATAGTACTTTGGAGGTGCAAAATAAATGTTATTGTGACACAAACAATAATGAGAACAAAAAAGTTGACATCTGTTGGGTGCATAAGTATTCACCCCCCTGTGTCAATACTTGGTAGAACCCCCTTTCGCTGCAATTACAGCTGCAAGTCTTTTGGGGTATGTCTCTACCAGCTTTGCACATCTAGAGATGGAAAGGTTTGTCCATTCTTCTTGGAAAAAAAGATGAAGCTCAGTCAGATTGGATGGAGACCGTCTGTGAACCGCAATCTTCAAGTCTTGCCATAGATTCTCTATTGGATTGAGGTCTGGGCTTTGACTGGGCCATTTTAAGACATTAACATTCTTTAATCCAAACCATTCCTTTGTAGCTCTGGCTGTATGTTTAGGGTCATTGTCCTGCTGGAAGATGAACCTCCGCCCCAGTCTCAAGTCTTTTGCAGACTGCATCAGATTTTCTTCAAGGATTTCCCTGTATTTGGCTCCATCCATCTTTCCCTCTATTCTGACCAGTTTCCCTGTACCTGCTGAAGAGAAGCATCCCCACAGCATGATGCTACCACCACCATGTTTCACTGTTGGGATGGTGTGCTCAGGGTGATAGGCAGTGTTGGGTTTTCGCCACACATAGCGTTTTGCATTGAGGCCAAAAAGTTCAATTTTGGTCTCATCTGACCAGAGCACCTTCTTCCACATGTTTGCTGTGTCTCCCACATGGCTTCTGGCAAACTCCAAACGGGATTTTTTATGGATCCCTTTCAACAATGGCTTTCTTCTTGCCACTCTTCCATAAAGGCCAGATTGGTGGAGTAGACGACTAATAGTTGTCCTGTGGACAGATTCTCCCACCTCAGCTGTGGATCTCTGCAACTCCTCCAGAGTAACCATGGGCCTCCTGGTTGCTTCTCTGATTAATTTTCTCCTTGTCCGACTCTTCAGTTTGGGTGGACGGCCTCCTCTTGGTAGGTTTGCGGTTGTGCCATATTCTTTCCCTTTTCTTATGATGGATTTTATGGTGCTCAGAGAGATGTTCAAAGCTCTGGATATTTTTTTATAACCTAACCCTGCTTCATATTTCTCCACAACTTTATCCCTGGCCTGTTTGGTGAGCTCCTTGGTCTTCATGATGCTGTTTGTTCAGTAATGATCTCCAACAAACTCTGAGTCCGTCACAGAACAGGTGTATTTATACTGAGATTAAATTGCAGACAGGTGGACCCTATTTACTAATTATGTGACTTGCAAATGTGACTTGTGAATGCAATTGGTAGCACCAGATCTTTGTTAGGGGTTTCACAGTAAAGGGGTGAATACATATGCACTCAACACTTTTCAGATTTTTATTTGTAAATAATTGTGAAATCCATGTAATATTTCCCCCCACTTCCAAATGATGCACTATTTTGTGTTGGTCCATTACATAAACTCACAATGAAATAAATTTTAATCTGTGGTTATACCATGACAAAATGTAGAAAAGTCCAAAGGGGGTGAATACTTATGCAAGGCACTGTACATCCACCAGGGCCCAACAATTCCCTCAAATTCAACCAAGTTGCACCAATGCTCAGGTTTAAGTTCCCAAAATCTGCCTGATTCTCTTTATCAAGATACATTAATTAGTCTTTGGAAATCAATGAAAATGTCCACAAAAAGTCCTATCTCACAATAAAGTAAAAAAAAAAAAAAAGTTTTCTTTCCTGACCCATATGTCATCCTTCCACCAAATTTCATGGAAATCTACCCAGTAGTTTTTTTTTTCTGTAATCTTACTTGTAAACAAACATAGAAACCAACAAACATATGAACAGACAAGGGTGAAAAGACAAGCTCCTTGGCAGAGGTTATAATCAACAAGATTACTGGGGAGATTTATATGGATCCCTGTGCTGCTGCAAGTCTCCTTGCCTGCAGCCACTTATAAAACAATGATGATAACGGATGAAGTCAATCAATGATCGTGATCATCATTCACAAGTTCCAACTTGACTGGGAAGAAAAATTGCCTTTCATTCCTTTGAACCTTTTATTTGAAAACACAAATGAGTTTCCTTTGCACTGGGAACTGATTTGGGCATTTTCCTCTATTTCCCCCCCATTTTATAAATGAAAACATGATTGGTAAAACAGAAGAAAATGATAGTGGAACTATTAGTTGTGTTCTTTACTTTGAAAATGTAATTAAACAAACTGTGTCGGAGATGTGAAGTATCTTACAAACAGGTAAATCTGCTTTGTAATATGATGTGTAATCTTAATGCAGTTTGGCTTATACTAAGAACTGAGTAATGTGACTTACTCTGCAATTTGATTTCGGCTTTCAGAATTGGTTTGCTACTCCAACTGTGTTCCAAAGAGTCAGGTTTTTCTAAAAGTTATTGATAGACAGGGTGTGTGTAGACGCCCTGACTATCAACACTGCGTTAAATAGACTGGCTCCAATAGAGGAGGTCTCCCCACCATCTCCATGCAAATGAGCCTGGACTCCATCACTGTTTGGGGCTTCCCCTCGTCTGTCAGGAGTCTGCTTGCTGTGATTGTGAAAGGCTGCATGAGACGATCTGATTCAACACGGAAAATCCTGATATGAGCACAGCGGGGGATGGGGGGGGCGGGCACCCTGAATCTCTGGATGATCCAGCTGTTGCCTCACAACAGGCAACAGCTGGATCATCGTGAAAAACAACCGTTAAACTGCCGAATGCTCTCGATCTATTTAAAGACGAGGCTCAGTTAACACTGTCTGTCCATGACCGGTGCAAATGAACGATGAGCTCCGCAAACAGACGTAACGTCACCAGCCTCTGAATCCGAATAAATCCAACGTTATCTGAATTGTTGCTTCGTTACACGATATGAATGGAGAGAACGTCAACGTCACACAGAACTTCATGCAATTATTTCACAATTTTATAAATCCATCTTTACTGGCACACAACAGTGAGGCCGATTGCACACTTAGACACCTGTGCTTATTCTAGAGGAGTGATGTTGTAATTCGGCACCAAATTAACGAAGCCAGGCTTAGATATTACTTCGATATCTTAACTTTGATAATGAATCGCACTGCTTGCTGCCGCCCTCCACGGTGCATTTAATGTGGAAAAGGTCGGAAGAAACTGCAGGCGAAGCACGAATAAAGTTGGAAATTGCAAAAAAGATATCAATTAATTATGGGTTAATTTCGGGCCGAATTAATGTATGCCATTTGACTGTTAAAATGTAGATTTGTATATATATTTCATACTGTCCAATTTCGATTATTATCAAAAGAAAAATGAAATGGAATATTTTATAATGGCGTCTGGCAGAATGTCGCCTGTGAAAACATCACGGACCAGCCTACCTGAGGTGCCAACACCAAGCCACAGCTTTGTGCTGTGCGATGCTCAGAAACGATCCAATGCACAACGACTTAGAAAAGTCCACACGCACGACATCCTCTCATGTGTGGATCATACATCACAGATGTCTGCAAGAATGCCTTCGTGCAAACAAAAAGAACGACAGCAGAGGACAGACAAACACACAGACACCCACAGACACACACACACAGATACACACACACACACAGGAGCAACAGGCGACACACAGTGAGCTCACCAGCGGTCAGAGTGTGAGCTGCAGCCGCACGGCTCATGTCACATGGAGGAGTGGACCCAGCCCGTCTGCTCCTGGATCCGCTCACTGACGCACCAGTCGCAGTGTGAACTCGCATCTTTGGCTCCCGGTGTAAAACACCGCACAGGAGTGAATGGAAAGGAAGGGAGGGGTTCGTGGAGTGAAGTCACCGGGAAACAGGGGCGGCACCAGTTCCGGTGCCAGCTTTCAGAGTAAAATGAAGGCTGGTGCCACAGCAACAGATGTGGCACCAGCCTTCATTCAGTGTAAAGATGGACATATATGAACAAATATCCCATATAGGTAAACAGTTTTGGCCGCACATCCCACACATCCCACATCCCCCAGGCGAAAGATGGCACTAAGTTGGTTAGCACCTGTTAGTTAGGCAGGTCGGCCGACTTCATCCTTTCGCCAGTTTAATTGAGCATTTAGCTGCTAAGGAGCCAGATATGTCCCTAATGAGACCTCACCACAGGACCCAAGTGAATGCAAACTGGCCACTGAGATGAGTCTGAATGCTCATGTTGCTCTGTGTCAGTCGGATGGATTAACACAACTCTCAACTGTTTGTCGAAGGCATTCGCAGTAACAACTTTATAAAGTGAGACCACATTTTGTGAGACTGCTCATCCTCAAGAGGCCAAGACAAATATATTAATGCAGCTTAAAGAGATATTAACATATTTCCCCAGACAGGTTAAGTGGATATTCTGTGGCTTCATAAAGTATTCAGACCACTTGACTTCACTTGTAAGATTCCCTTTTAAATAAATATTGTCCTTTTTTGGAGCATGAATTTGCAATTCACATTCCATCCATTTAATTCTTCAAATTCCGTGCGTTTTTTCCTGACTGTGCCTGAGTGCTCCTCCTTCGTTTAATATGATAGATCTACATAAAGGGGAGGATAAACTATGCTCTGGACATTTTATTGACAAGTGCTTGCAAACATTTCCACCACAGTGTGGCATCAATCAGAATCAGTGAACAGTGCATGACCCATTCTCTAGTTCCCACGCATTATCATTACATACAAAAATTACTATATCCATCCATTCATATACACATACATACATACAAAAATGCAGACAACCAAACAATAGAATAACTAGAGATCATTCATAACAAGCCTATATGTGAGTTTTCAGCAGCTGCTTAAAGCTAACCGCAGATTCAGTTGGTCTGATGGATTCGGGAAGGCTGATCCAAAGTTTAAGAGCTACAACTGCAAACGACCATTCACCTCTGGATTTAAAATAAGTACAGGACAGATAGAAGGCCTTAATCAGATGATCGGAGTGGCCGAGCCCCAGAGTAGGGGTTCAACAGTTCTGTTATACAAGCAGGGGCCAGGCCATGTACGATAATCTTTCTCCTCCTCCTCTTTCCCCTGAATGGTCATAACACCAACTGGATGGATATGGTGAAGCCACGAAACCAACTGGACACACTGAGTAAACAACTGGTTCAAGGATAGGACTTTTTATGTGCATTTTTCAATTCGCGGCCACATGCAGAGCCAGATTAACCTGTTATGAGGCCTGAGAGTAAATATTGAAAGCTGAGGCCCTTTTGGACCAATCTCATTGTGTATAGTACAGTTCTCATAATTTCAATAAGCATTGCTTCCAGAAACCCACCAGTGCGCTAATGCTAAATCAAAGGCCTAAGTTTTTCTCTGTCTTTATTGTTTTACTTTAAAAAACAACTTTGTGTTGTTTGGAATTACAGAGGTAGATTGATTTTGGTGACATTTAGTGGAAAGTAGCAAAATCAATGCAGACAAATACTGTATAAGCCTCCTTCTTGGTGATATCTTAGTTCATGCAACATGCTGTAAATAAATAAAAGCTTATTCAAAGATAGAGAAACATATTGTAATGCTTCCTGTTGTGACTGTTTTTTGTATGCGTGGGAAAAGACAGATGACACATTGGCTCTGGAGAGCCACCAGAGATTTAACACAATTGGACATGTAGGGAGGGGGTTTAATCTACAACCCCGCTTGCTGGATGCCAAAAATCCTATACTCTGGTCCTTTCATTTCTATATTGACCATATTTCTGATATGCTCTCCTTCTCTCACCCACACAAATGCACTGACCTTCTGCCATAGTAAGAATGACCATCAGCAACACCTGTAGAAATCCTACTCGCATAGGTAGCCAGTGGTTGGTGGCCATTAAAACAGAAGGACTCTAGTGTCTTCAACAGGCAGGCAGGATTCAGCATAAAATAGATACAGTTTTTTGGTGTGTGAGTTCAGGCAACATAGTTCTCTACTGCAGGGGTATCATCCACCACACCCCTAACCCTGACTGATCAGCTGAAAAAGATAATCATGCAGTAATATTCAGGAATAGTTTGGTGAAATCTACCCATAACTGTTGAGTTATTTTGCTCGTAGACACACACACAGCATAAATGACAGTTTCTCAACATCCGTGATTTTTTTTTTAAATGGCTTCTGTTCCAACCACGACAGCTACTGTTACCTCTGTGTGGGTGGGTTTAAATAATAGACAGGCATTTTTAAGAGGAAGAAAGACTGTGGCAGAGAAGAGAGAAGCACTGACACACTGACAACTGTAAGTGATGAAACTAGGCGAAATGTAGGACACAGCGAGGAGAGGAACAGCATATTACATTTAGTTCATTAGTTCATTGTTGAGTTAACGAGCTCCTGAGCTGTGGCTCTGTCATTCCTCTTGAACCTGATTCTTTTCCCTCCATTAGTCTGGTCTGTCTGTTCCCTGAACGACGACCTGTGTGAGGATCATTTATTCCATATGTTGGCAAAGCTGTGGCATTTAGGGAACACATTCCTGAGTTACAAACAGCTGATTAACAAATCCACTGAATTTGTGCTGCCTTACCATCCCTCCATCCCTCTCCACTCTGTCTTCACCTCCTCGTCTTCTTTCCGCAAGAAGAAAATAGTTTAAATCCATTATGTGATACAATGGCCATCGAACTATGATACATCTCTGAATTAATCGTTCAACCAAAATATGGTCGGAAAAAACACATTTCTCATGATATTTCTGCAATTAATAAAAATACAATCTGTAGCTGATACTGAAATACAAGATCAGTGACGGTATGAAGAAGTTGAAGAGGAATCCGTATATTTTATCATCTAGTTCAGTAACATTTATAAACTTTCATAACCAACAGGAGTAGAGACACACCGTTCAGTTTATTTAGATTAACCAATCATTCATTATCATACAGTATTATGGAAAATCCCCTCCACTTCCCCTCCTTTTCTTACCTATTGCACTACCTCCTACCTCTGCCATTTCTATTATTATAATAATAATAATAATAATAATAATAATAATAACTATAATTATAGCCTGATTGGGGAATCCATCATCTGTTAACATTATCCTCTACTTTTATCCAGTACTCTCTCATGATCTGTACATAAGTGACTTAAAGACACAATTTGAACTGTCTAAAATAGTTATTTCCTGTTTGATTATTATATTTTAATCCAATCAAATTGTATTTTATTTATTTTATTGTGCCATATTATTACATACATCGTTTCAAGGCACTTTACATATTAAGGTTGAGACCTTCAAAATTATACAGAAACCCAACAGTTTGCACAAAGAGCAAGTGCTTTCTTACCTTGTGTGCCCATGTATTCTACTTTCTGTCTTTGTCAGGTGTCCCTCCTTTGTGATTGTATGTCCCGCCCCAATGTGTTTCACCTCCATCCAATGATCCCTGCTTCCATTGCTGTGTTTAGTCTCTGAGATCTCCAGTCGGCTTTGTCTGTCTCTCTGTTTGTCTTCCTCGGCCTTGTTTTGTGCTCCTCTTTTGTTCCTGTGGTTTTTCTTTTGTGTTTCTTCCTGGTAGACCACAGTCTAAGTCAGTTTATTCAAATTAAATATTCTTCACTGCACCTGCCTGTCTTTGCAAACCACATCCCACAACAATTACAGCTGTTTATTTGTTTATTATTTCATCACTTATTCAGTTGTTTCAACTCACTGCAGCCTCTCATGAGCTATGGTCCATAAAATTGCCTGCTTTTAATTTGAAGGCCGACTCACCTGCTCTCATGTTACTGTTGTGGTCTAATACAGTATCTTGATGCAGCTATGTTGTTCCCCATGTAGACAGCAGATGAAATGAATGGGATTTCATGATTTGGCAGACAGGCAATAGGTTTGTGTGTCTCCGTGGGTCTGTGGGTCTGTGTGGGTGTATGTGTTTGAGTGTTAATGCTAATTCATTTCCAAAGGACTTTATTTATCATTGTTTTTATGAGAATTGTTAAATTATATAAGCATTATGATTATTTGTTTTGAGGCGGGAGGGGGACGCAATATTTGAGACATATTTAGAATCAGTGTAGCTACATTGTATCTACTGCAACAGAATGCAACATCTTACCTTTATTCTTACAGCTCGATGTGAAAGTGTTCTGTTAGGGTGTGCTCGTGGAATTGTCCTGGTCCTTCAGCAGGTCATGTCAACCCAGAGAGAACCAGTTCACAGCAACACATATTCCAACCAGTCCTCGGCCTGGCAGCCAATCATTCGTCACACTCCATCTGACCATGCAGGGCGAGGCAAGCACCTTCAGGAATGATTAAATCTGTTTTCATGTTGGTTTTTACTTCAGAAATCAAGTCAACACATTAATCACGTAAAAAAATTTCTGGTGTCATACTTGTCAGACGTCAGAATGAGCAGAAACAGTGATTTGAATGTAGCTAATGAATGCTAATGTTAGCAGCCAACAAAGCAAACCTGAACTAAGTCAATACTACCGATCACCATCTTGAGATCATGAGATCATCGAGGAAAACCTATTTACCAATGTCTTGACTGTACAGAAAGGTTAATATTTCAGTTGAAGAACCTGTAAACAACCAGTGAGTGTAATTAAAGTTGGAAAGGCACTGCCATCTTGTGCTGGTTTTGTGATTTGGAGCCAGAGTTGGGACGGGGGCAATTTAGGGTTAATAATGAGGTAGAATGATTAAATAATGAAGTGATTTAAATCAGTTGATACCAACATGTCATTTAAACCTTAATTTGGGAAAAAAGCAGCATACAGGAAAAGCCTAGTCCTTTGGGGCAAAATGGGCAGAGGATCCCCTGTTTGCCAACTAATGCACTAGAAGATTATTGAAATGTTTAAAAACAGTGTTGCTCAAAGAAAGATAGGAAGGGATTTGGAAATTTCACCCTCTATGGTGCATAACTAACAAAAAATTACAGGGAATCTGGGGGAATTTCAGTGCGCATTGAGGAAGGCACAAGCCAAAGCTGACTAGCCCTTCTCTCCGATCCCTCAGCTGACACTGCATCAAGAACTGTCATTGACCATTAGAGATTTGGCCAAAAGGGCTCAGGATTACTTCGGCAAACCTTTGTCAAGCACTGCAATAGATAGTTACATCCACAAATGCCAGTTAAAAATGTACCGTGCCAAAAGGAGGCCTAATGTTAACGTGTCCAGAAGTACCGTTGACTTCTCTGGGCTGGAAGGCATCTGGGATGGATCATAACCATTTGAGGTCAGACGAGCCAGTAGTTATGGTCTTTGTTGGATGAAATGGATGCTGTGTGCTCCGGACAAAAGATGAAAGGACCATCCAGACTGTTACCAGCAAAAAGTCCAAAAGCCAGGGTCTGTCATGGTATGGGGTTGTATCAGCGCCCTTGGCCAAGGTAACTTACACTTCTGTGATGGAGCAGCATCTACTGCCTTCAAGACGACATCTTTTCCATGACAAATGCATGGCTGCGGAAGTCAAGTGTGTGTGTGCTGGACTGGCATGCCTGTAGTCCCGACTTGGCCACAATAGAGAATGTGTGGCGCATTTTGAGTCCTCATACTGTTGCACACCTTAAGACTTAAGTAATGACAACATTACAAAGTGGTAAATTCTATAATGTCCTTTTTTTATATATATATATATATATATATGTTGCAAGAATCAAAATTGAAATAAACTATAAAATTCATGAGGTCAAACCTCAAATAATACAAGATACAAGATACATTTATTGTCCCACACACATGCACACATACACACATGCACACAGACACGACATGCAAGGGGGGAAATTTTGTTTTCTGCTATGACCCATCTGGTGTACACAGGAGGACACACAGCAGTTTTATATAATATGGTATTGTATCGTTTTCATTGTAACACACACAGAGATCATTTACAAATCACAGTTTTCAGTCTTAAATTTAAATGTCATTGTGTCATATGTCCCATCTATTTCTGATTTAATTAAATTTAAATTAAATTTATCAGCAACACAAACAATTGAACATGTACGTGACATTTTCCTTAAAAGGTTAAAAGGTGCTTGTTTATTGTGGGAACTGTTTCCATATATTATTGGAACATCTCTGGGTCTTAAAGTGCCTTAAAGGGGACATATTATGAAAATTCCACTTTTGTAGTGCTTCTACACGTTAATTTGGGTATCTGGCATGTCTACCGTCCTAAAAACAACTTCTATTCTTGATGACCACTCAAAGCTCTTTACAATACAGATTTACATTCACCCATTCACACACACATTCATACAGTGTATCTATTTGCAGCACTTTGTTATGCTATGATGGACAATTCAGGGTTCAGCATCTTGCCCAAGGACACTTCGGCATGCAGATGGGTCAGACTGGGGATCGAACCGCCGACATTCAGGTTGGAGGACGACCACTCTGCCCCTCAGCCACAGCCACCCCATAATAACATATAATGCGTTTAACAGTGATTGTTTGTGGTTGTGACACCAATGTAACATTATCTTTCTACAGACATCACAGACACACACACACACACACGGTGAAAACCCATGTTGTTGCAGCTGATAATTATCCTTATTGTGATTGCAGCTGAGATCCTGATGTCATGATGATCACTGTGGCTGCGACTTCTCCAGAAAGAGGAAAGGAGAGACAATACAGACTGGTTATGATGATGCGTGCCTGTCTTTGAAATTGCCTGGCAGCTCCATCGTCACGAGAAACAGACTCGGCTCAGCTTGAACTGCTCATTTATTATGACAGTTCGCGTTCAGAAGGTTCATTAGCACAAGATGAGTCATTATCCTGGAGTGTGAGGGCCAACACCCGTATCCACTACGCTCCAAATAAGCCTCTTAAAGTCTTTCCTCTGACACGTTTAGGGAGAGTGTAAGTGTAAGTTACAGGAAACAAGACGGTGATTTATTCCAGTCTTTGCCAAGCGGTTAGCCTTCCCATATATAGTGGAGATAATTATAAGCTGTATATGGAGTTAGAGGAAGGAAAAGGAGTATTAATGCATAGGAGGCTTTTATCTGCTCAATACACAGCTCATTATACCATTCACCTATTGAGGACAATAAACAACGCTTCCTGTGCAGAAGTCACAGTCATTTACAAATATAATATAATCTCACAAATAGTTACACACGCAGGAACCTGACAGGAGCCACTCTTTAGTGGATGTTTTCTATCCCGACACACAGAACATCAGCCACTCATGAATCATTCATGAATCATTATGGACCATACAATGACCCCCCCGCTGCTGCTTTGAGCATAAAAATCAAGTAGAGCTTGATTGATCTGTGATGCTTTCATGGAAAGGTCAGCCTCCCATGCAGCTGGTCAGGAGATACTCTGTGGTCAATATTTGCAGAGGAATGGTGGAGCGTCTGACAGTGGAACGCAGATGGAGCCCGGAGTTCATTTCTTTGTTCAAAGAAAATAAAAACAGCAGAAACCTGTTAATGAGTTTATCTTCATTGAGCTTTGCTGAGACCAGCCCAATTACCATCTACAGTATCTATCTATCTATTGATGCATCAGTTCAGTAGGTCCATTCATCTCTCTGTCGAATTCTTTGGTCCAGAGCACGATATCATCACTGTTCATTGCCAGATATCCATCTCAATTTAAAGGGATATTGAGGCTCCCCAGAGGAGGGTTTCAAATGTTTTGAAGCACCTGACCTTTTGTTTATCCCCAGCAACCCTTTGGTTCGTCACCAGCTCTGTTTCACAGACCAAAGCCAAGGTTTCATTGAATGTATGATGGGGTATTACTGCCCCTAAAGGGAGAAAACACAGTCATTTTCGATAATAAAGTCATAACGTTACGATTTTAGGGTGTTTGTCATTTAGGAAATGTTGGTTGTAATCGGCCGCGAGGTTGTGTTGGTTACTTCTGTGTTATATGCTAAGCTTTTTTGTAGTTTCTCAAGAATTGTCGTTGCGTGTTCTTTTATCCTAAATATGAAAAGAGCCGGTTTGGTCTAATTCAAGTATTTATTAAGAAGCAATGAAAAGGTATGAAAAGTTTACAGCAAAACAATGGGCACCCAACACACTGCCTGGCACCTCTGGCAGCACCGGACATTCACAAGTCACGAGTTGCGAGTCGTCCCAAACAGCCGGCGTCTGTAATATTTTATAACAGTAGGTAGAACCGGATTGGTCAATATTGAGGGGACTTCTTCCTTGGTTCTTCCTCGATTGTGAGCAGGTGTAGTCCCGTCTCTTGGCATTGAAATAAGGAAGTGAACAAGCAGCTGCTCCCAATCTCACTCCTTCTCTGATAGTTGCTAAGCAAAATGTTAATTTCTTGACCAGCCTTGACACAGCTGATGTCTTGTAGGTCAGTGGTGTTTTGCATTGGAGTGAAGAATATTGTGTTCCTGCTTTATCGGCTGTATGTTCTGTTTGTGTAAACTTTCGAATCCTCGAAACAAAACAACGTCACTCTGTCTGTGCCTCAGAACCTGGGGCAGCTGCTTGAAATCTATGTGATGTTGAATGAATCTAAGGGAGTTATGTTATAATGTAAAAGTTACGTATGAGAACAAATTAAAGTGCAGTGTATAGTATGTCACGGAGTTATCCAACAACAGGCAGCGGCTCTTATCAGACCTTTTATCAAGACAGGTGTGAGACTAAACAACAATGTGACGCACATATATTCAAATTTCAAGATTAACACTCCGCAGCAAAGGTTATTTATAAATAATTTGTGTGAAGGCATAATATCTGGCCCAAACTGCTCCTGCCTCCCCCCTCGTTTCTTTATTGTTTAGAGTTTCAGTTCTAATGCCTCTTCTGAGACTCAGGCACACAGACAAGCTAAAATTTAAAATCCCAACAGAATCAATCAGATTGGTTTAAGATTTTGGGTGCAGGAGGGGAGCAAAACTACAAACACAGGTTCTCCTTGCTGCTTATATCCTGAACATGTTTTTTTCTAATATTGTGACTTTATTGTCATGTCTCCAAGATAGCTGAGGTCATGTTTTCTTTTCTCCCTCATGCTTTTTGTATTTTGTCTTCCTGATTTATTTAGTCATACTCTCCTCGTTTCAGGTACCCTCCTTCGTCCTGCCCTCCTGTGATTACCTGCTTCTCCCTAATGTGTTGCTCCTGTGTCCCAAGCAGTGTTGGGAGTAACGCGGTACGAAGTAACCGCGTACAAAGTAACGTGTTACTGTAATTCCACTACTTTTAGCGGTAACGAGCATGTAACGAAGTATTTTTTTTAATTAAGTAACGCAGTTACAATTACTGAAATTTAAATGAGTTCGTTACTCGCGTTACTCTCTTTTGCAAGGGTGCCCAGTATGTCGATCGCGATCTACCAGTCGATCGCGAAGGTAGTGTGGGTCGATCGCACGACTGGACAAGAGGCAGTCATGAGGACGCTCCTGCGCACGTACCAGCTCTTTTTCTTTTTTTCGCCGCCACCAGGGCTATTTTCACCTGTTACCAAAAAGGAAAACAACAAACTCTTATGAAGAGGAGAACATAATACATGTGTAGACCGTCTTTGAAATAAATGAAACACAGAACTATGCTATTTTTGCTCATCTCCAGCTTGGTACTTTTCAGCAGATGCTGTGTGCTTGCTCTGGAAATGTCCTTAAACATTACTTTTTTTGTGTGTGTTTGCTAATTCCTCAAGCATACAGGTAAACCTGCATCGTTGGCAGTGAAAGCAAATTAATCTGTCCACGCAGAATTAAACTCTCTATTTACCTCCCAGACTTTTCTTTTTCGGGATTTGTCCCTGGTTAGTTTACCTCTGCGAGCCGGCTCTGCGCTCTATTTTTAAATAATAAATATATTTTAAAAATGTTTTAATTAAATCAAATTAATTAAAAAATTGCGCGCGCACATCCTGCGGCGCACATCCTGTGGCGCACATCCTGCGGCGCACATGAATAAAAAATATATTAAAAAATATATATATATAAAAAATATATATATATTTTTTAATTAAATCAAATTAATAAAAAAACTGCGCACGCAAATCCTGTGCGCGCACATCCTGCAGGCACGCACATCCTAAATAAAAAAAATAAATTACATTAAATCAAATTAATAAAAAAACTGGGCGCGCACATCCTGCGGCGCACATAAATAAAAAATATATAAAAAAATATATACATATATTTTTTTAATTAAATCAAATTAATAAAAAAACTGCGCGCGCACATCCTGTGGCACACTTCCTGTGGCACACATCCTGCGGCGCACATCCTGCGGCGCACATAAATAAAAAATATACTTAAAAATATATAAAAAATTTTTTTTATTAAATCAAATTAATACAAAATATATGCTCTGCACCCCGGCTCTGCGCCCCCACTCTTCTCTGCGCCCCGGCTCTGCTCTTCGCTTTTCGCGGCGCTTCTACCTCCGGTGCATCCCGGGGTTAGAGGATGATGGTGTGACGTTAATGTATTGTTTTACATTGCATGTGTCACGTCATGATAAATCAGTCTCTTGTGCCGCCCTCTCGGCATTTTGCGCCCTAGGCAATCGCCTATGTCGCCTGTACCAGGAGCCGCCCCTGGCCTGATACGATGATGATTTAAAAAATGAACGTGAACGTGACGTTCACTCACGTTCATCATATGAAAACTGATTCGTTAAGTTTACCGTTCGCGAAAAATATGCGAAACATGCACAACACTGTACAGGGAGCCACTGCAGAGGGGCTGACCCCTGACCTAGGGGAAACACTGACAACGTTGGCGTGTCTATTAAATCTGTGAGAGCTACAGGCATTTACGCAAGGTGAGCCTGATTCTCTCTCCAAAGAGGAAACAGGCTCTCAGATCATAAGTTTGAGAAGCTTCTCCTCTTGAGGTATATAACTGGTTTGAGAGCTAGCAATGTTGTGGCTACTGGTCAGAGGTGAGAGATGAGACTTGTTAGCCCATTTTAACGTTTGTTGAGAATCTCATCTCTCATCTCTATTTAGCTCTGCCTTATGAGGTATGTTTGTTAAACCATTTTGTTAACCTTTTGTTAAATCACATATTCATTTTTATGCAGCACCTCAAGGCACCTTTGTTTTCCCTTTTAATTAGTGTAAATACTGTAGGCCAATCATTTTTATTTCATTGGGCCTAATGTGGTAAAAAAAACACTGCTAAATGACTGAGACAGTTGTTTTGTATTAAGTTAAGTATTAAAAGGGATTTTTGAACTACTGCCTGATTTGAAGGCCTGTTGCCCTGTTGATTACAAAAAATGTTTTTATTGTGTTTAACTGTTCAGTACTATTCATATTCATTACATTTAAAAAGCAAACATAAAAGTAACTTAAAAGTTACTATACCTAGTAACTAATTACTTTTGATATACAGTAACTGGTGAAATAATCAATTACTTTTAAAATAAATAACTAGTAACTGTAACTAATTACTAATTTTCAGTAACTTGCCCAACACTGGTCCCAAGTATGCACTCCCTTGTGTATTTTTTCTGACTTCCTGGTTGGAGGGACAGCATAGCTTAGCTCAGTCGTGTATTAGAGATGGCTCAATCAGGTGGAGTCTACTCTCAATATGTTGTCGCTAAAAACCTTTCATACCAAATGGTTGTGCCGGCAGTTAAAGGGATAAGCGGGACTGCAGAACATCAACTTGCCACATGACATTAGAACATCACAGAAGCCAGTCAGGCACTGCAGTTGCTCTCCGGCTGCATCAACTGGGAACCACCTCTGTGACATCAGAACTTTGTGCTCATTGCCCAAAGGCTTCATTCACATATTTTATTTCTAAGAACTAGAGCTGTGAAAAATAACGCGTTAACGCGTTATGATTAAATTACAGGATTAATTAGTTGTTTTTTTTTTTAACGCATTTAACGCATGCGCAGAAGGACCTTCCAATTCCGCCGCCTCTGCACTAGTCGCCGCTCTAATGCCGGGTTCACACCGGACGCGGAAGCGACGCCGAAGCGAGGCGTAAGCGCAGCGCCAATCCTCTGGCTCCCATCCACTCCCATGTTAAACCGCAGCGCTGAACACACCGGAGGCTGAAGCGTAGCGTTGTGCCGCGGCTGCCTAGCGCCGTGAAGCGATCGTTTCGGCGTCGAGTCTATTTTTTCCTCTTGACGCGAGCGTATCGCGACAGGAAACACACTGAAAAATGATTTTAAACGATATAGATGACATATTTTATATGATATAAATGACCAAATATGCATCCCATACTTTGTATTCACCTTCTGTTGTCTTGGAGTTTTAATTTTACCACTTTTACCAACCACATTATTAAATGTCCCCCTCTGCCCATCCACTACAGCCACACAAGCAGTCATAAAGATAAAAAGAGAGGCGGGGGGGCTACGTATTCTCCACATAGGCTTGAGTGGAGAATACGTAATTTACCCTCGACACCCGACATTTACCGGAGCTAACAGCGGAGAAGTTCTTCAACATGGATGACATTAAATTAATCATTGAAGTGGAGGAGTAACTTGAGTTGTTGATTCTCAGCATATGTTGTATAAAGACAACACCAAAAAAGACACATGTTGGGACGCTGTTGCAGTTAATGTTGGAGCAACAAGTAAGTATATGCTTGAAAAAAATGATTAAATGCTGTTTTTACTGCAGGCTGATAACAGCAGAAGTATGAGATATTATTAGTAATGCGCTGCGCTTCGGCGTCGCTACCGCGTCCGGTGTGACCAGCCAAGCGCCGGCGCGCCAGGGATTAGCGTTGACGCCATGCTTCGGCGTCGCTTCCGCGTCCGGTGTGAACCCGGCGTCAGACGGCAGCTGCCATTCAAACAAACAAACAACATGGATAATTCTGATGAACCTGAGGACCTTCTGGACGGGAAGATCGTGTTCCAAAAAAACAAAGATCGAACATTCAGTAAAACCAAGGTGATATGCACACTCTGCGAGAAGTTATCGTTTCGACGTAGCAATACCCGCCTAACCACCGCAACGCGAAGCATGTGTTGGTCGGCGAGGGGCGTTCAAGTGGAATGCGCCAAACCAGACTCACTCGCCGGACACATTGTGCAAAAGAAGCGGTCAGCTTTACTGTCAGAGAATTTGAACAAGTTAGTTTGCCTCACCAACTGGCTAAAGACCGAGTAGCTAAGAGGGCCTTTAGAGGCATTAGATTGTATCATGGTGTGGTTAATGGTTGTGTGACAAAAAATATAAAAAATGTCAACCATCCTATGGCTAAGAAGCTCAAATAATTTCTGTTTAATTTAAAAAAAAAAGTTTTATTCAACCACACAATGGCTAAGGAGCCCGAATTCTGTTTAGGATGAAGATTATATTAATGTTCCATATGGAAAAGCAATGATAACTGCTGAAGAACTGCTGAGTTGCAGCACAAAAGAAAAGTTAAATGTCATAAATCTTGTTTTCACAAAAATGTTCCGAAAAAATCGGTAATGTGATTAATCATGATTAATCCATAGAAACCTGTGATTAATTTGATTAAAAATTTGAATCATTTCACAGCCCTACTAAGAACTTTTGGTCCATTATCTCCCACAGTTAAGAGGTGACCTCCTTCTTCTGGAAGCTGATTTACTACAAATGGGCACCAACACTGTAATTTGAAAGCTTAAAGAACAGTTCAGTTGAGGAGTATGTTATGGTTTAACAGCCTTATAGATCATGTTTTTAATTTCAGGTTTCATTTCCTATTGCCTTGCTTGCGATATGATGGCCCTTGTTTTTATTTTCAGGTCTATGGTACGGTGGCTCTGAAAGCTCAACGAACGGCAACTTAAGAAAACACATGCAAGTTGACAAAACACCAGCAAAGTAAAAAAACATCTTCATCAATTTCACAACACAACACAACACATTACAGCAACGCGCTGCAAAAAGAGAAAAGCGCTGCAAAACCGGAACGAGCTGCAAATAGAGAAACGCGCAGCAAATACCGGAACGCGTTGCAAATACCGGAACGTGCTGCAAAAAGCCAAACACGCAGCAAGAAGAGGCCACAACACAACGGAAGTGTTTCCAGGGGGCAGCTAAAAGTGATGGACACTGCTGCCACAAAAAAGTCCAATACACCATAGAAATTCGGTTCCACACAGGGTTCGGCCACCCGCGGCTCTTCGGCCCCTCTGCAGTGGCTGTACAGTACAATGTTGTGCATACAGTGCCTTGCATAAGTATTCACCCCCCTTGGACTTTTTCCCATTATGTACTGTTACTAACTGGAATTCAAATAGACTTAAATAAACTTTTTCCCGTTTGATCAACAAAACATGCATAGTACTTTGGAGGTGCAAAATAAATTTTATTGTGACACAAACAATAATGAGAACAAAATTTGACATCTGTTGGGTGCATAAGTATTCACCCCCCTGTGTCAATACTTGGTAGAACCCCCTTTCGCTGCAATTACAGCTGCAAGTCTTTTGGGGTATGTCTCTACCAGCTTTGCACATCTAGAGATGGAAAGGTTTGTCCATTCTTCTTGGCAAAAAAGATGAAGCTCAGTCAGATTGGATGGAGACCGTCTGTGAACCGCAATCTTCAAGTCTTGCCATAGATTCTCTACTGGATTGAGGTCTGGGCTTTGACTGGGCCATTTTAAGACATTAACATTCTTTAATCCAAACCATTCCTTTGTAGCTCTGGCTGTATGTTTAGGGTCATTGTCCTGCTGGAAGATGAACCTCCGCCCCAGTCTCAAGTCTTTTGCAGACTGCATCAGATTTTCTTCAAGGATTTCCCTGTATTTGGCTCCATCCATCTTTCCCTCTATTCTGACCAGTTTCCCTGTACCTGCTGAAGAGAAGCATCCCCACAGCATGATGCTACCACCACCATGTTTCACTGTTGGGATGGTGTGCTCAGGGTGATGGGCAGTGTTGGGTTTTCGCCACACATAGCGTTTTGCATTGAGGCCAAAAAGTTCAATTTTGGTCTCATCTGACCAGAGCACCTTCTTCCACATGTTTGCTGTGTCTCCCACATGGCTTCTGGCAAACTCCAAACGGGATTTTTTATGGATCCCTTTCAACAATGGCTTTCTTCTTGCCACTCTTCCATAAAGGCCAGATTTGTGGAGTAGACGACTAATAGTTGTCCTGTGGACAGATTCTCCCACCTCAGCTGTGGATCTCTGCAACTCCTCCAGAGTAACCATGGGCCTCCTGGTTGCTTCTCTGATTAATTTTCTCCTTGTCCGACTCTTCAGTTTGGGTGGACGGCCTCCTCTTGGTAGGTTTGCGGTTGTGCCATATTCTTTCCATTTTCTTATGATGGATTTTATGGTGCTCAGAGAGATGTTCAAAGCTCTGGATATTTTTTTATAACCTAACCCTGCTTCATATTTCTCCACAACTTTATCCCTGACCTGTTTGGTGAGCTCCTTAGTCTTCATGATGCTGTTTGTTCAGTAATGATCTCCAACAAACTCTGAGTCCGTCACAGAACAGGTGTATTTATACTGAGATTAAATTGCAGACAGGTGGACCCTATTTACTAATTATGTGACTTGCAAATGTGACTTGTGAATGCAGTTGGTCGCACCAGATTTTTGTTAGGGGTTTCACAGTAAAGGGGGTGAATACATATGCACTCAACACTTTTCAGATTTTTATTTGTAAATAATTGTGAAATCCATGTAATATTTCCCCCCACTTCCAAATGATGCACTATTTTGTGTTGGTCCATTACATAAACTCACGATGAAATAAATTTTAATCTGTGGTTGCCACTGCAGAGGGGCCAAAGAGCCGCGGGTGGCCGAACCCTGTGTGGAACCGAATTTCTATGGTGTATTGGACGTTTTTGTGGCAGCAGTGTCCATCACTTTTAGCTGTCCCCTGGAAACACTTCCGTTGTGTTGTGGCCTCTTCTTGCTGCGCGTTTGGCTTTTTGCAGCACGTTCCGGTATTTGCTGCGTGTTTCTCTATTTGCAGCTCGTTCCGGTATTTGCAGCGCTTTTCTCTTTTTGCAGCGCGTTGCTGTAATGTGTTGTGTTGTGAAATTGATGAAGATGTTTTTTTACTTTGCTGGTGTTTTGTCAAGTTGCATGTGTTTTCTTAAGTTGCCGTTCGTTGAGCTTTCAGGGCCACCGTACTATGGTCCTCAATTAAACAAAGAAATGAAAACTGTGATATCTCTCTGTTGCTCGAGAAGATATTCTATGTAAGAATTAATCCCTATCGACCCATCGTCCTCCATGTTTTCATAAAACATTTCCTACACTTAATTTAATGTTGGTCAAAACACTAATCTCAACTTGTGTCTGGCCTGAACAACATATTTTAGTGCAAGTAATAACTCAAACAATTTCAGATAAATTAAGGGTAACAACAAGCTTCCCATGTATCAAATGTCCCCCTCTAGACACATCCCTGTTCCACTCACCTGTCCTCAGATGGTCTTTGTGCTCATTGCCAAGCTTTGTTTTGTCTAGGTTCCTATTTGTTTGCTTGTCTGCACATATGTTTTTGCCTGCCACCCCTACGTACCTTTTCCTCCTCATGTCTTCACGTCTTCTTCACGTCTTTCACCTACTTCACATCTCATTTCCTTCTTCTCTCTTTCACTCCTCCCATTAGTCTTCTGGTCCACAAGCCGGCTGCAGTGTCATTGGCCACACCGAAAATGATGCAGATCATGTCACGCCACAAGTTGTCAAAGTCGACTGAAGACACTGATTCCTGAGACTGTAACTCCCTGTTACGTTTCTGCCGAATCCAGGATCTCTTTTATTTCGAACATTGCTAACATTTCTTCTCTGCTATTCCAGCCGAGAAATCCCTGTTAATAATCTAGATAGATAGTAACAGTAACGCTGAGGCAATTGCAGATAAAACATCTATGATTTGCTGTAAAATCGCCTCATACCAGATATACACCAAGGATAAGAGTAATGGAATGTTGGCATCTCATAGGATGCAACCCTGAAACCCACCTGGAGTGAAGGCACACACATGCTGTACATACTGCACCAGAGCAAAACCTGCACCACTGATAAAGTGTGAAAGACGACTCGTGTTCACACAGCAATTAAATATGAGGAGGGTGTGATAATCCAACCATTTCAGCCTCTGACCCTCTCATCTCGTCCCACTGGTGAGTTTATCATGTTCATCCTTTCAATATGAATGAATGAGGAACACCTTCTGTATTATTTATAGTTCATTAACACTTCACAGACATGCAGCTGAATCTCTGGGTGACATTTGAATATGCAAAAAAAAAGCTCTGTATAGGTGTCAGCGTTAACTCTTATCTTTGGAGACCACATGTACATTATAATTGCCCGTGCAGGAGAGAGAAGACAGAGATCACATTTAATGAAACCTTTTTTTAAAATATATATGCTAAGGTATGCCAACCATGTCCATGACACCAGCTCTGAGTTTAACACACACGTCTTTTGGGATTATGGAAGTTTTGGCTGATTTTCTGGTTCTCATTCTGCTGTCAGGAGGGTTTGTGTGTGTTTCCCGCTCCCAGCTTTGCGTCCTCCTCTGACAGTGTGTGATGTTGGCTGACCGTGACCTCCCTGCAAACTTGTCCACGGATCAAATCAGCATCTAGAATCCTCACCTAGATCTGATCGTAGTTAGCTTTTTTCCGACCCCCTCTTCTTCACCAGAACCTCGCCGTACCTTGTATTGATGTTTCTTTAGCCTGAACTCTCTTGCTAGTGTTTTTGTTTGCTCTTTCAGATTTTATTATTGTACCTGCCTGCTCTTGGCCTAACGCTGCATTGTGTTACCCTGCCTCAGGATAACCTGGTTCTGTCAGTCATTCTGAGTCTTCTTGATTCCATTGTGCACTATTGACACTTTACTTAGTCAATACATTATATTATTTGCACATACTGCCTTTAATGTAACTAAATTGTTGCATTGTTGTTCTCTACTCTCGTGTTTGGTATATGTCACATCCCTTCTCAGTTTAAAGCCTGTTAAAGTAATGATATTCAAATTGATTCTATCTTCTCAGCCTTGGAAAACAATATTTAGCATATTTCCCCAAATATAGAACCATTCCGTTAATTATAACTTAACACAAGATTCAAAAGTAGTTTTTAACAGTGTGTTTCAGAAGTGCGCTCCATAACAGCACCAAAGCGACTGCAGCTTAATCAAGTGCACCACAACTCTTCTGTTTAAATCAGTGTATGTACAGGATCCCTGATAAATAAACTAGATAGTAAACTATGGCACTCAGTAGAGCGAAGGCCAAACAGTCGGCTCAAGACACAATTTTTAAATAGACTAAATATAGATTTTTATGTGGATTGGCCACAAATTCTACACACTCATTAAATTCAGTCCTCTAAATATACCTTACTTTTTTCATCAAGATTTATGAATTCTTATAAAATCTCGCGGTGGTAAAGAAAGTATAAGAAAAAAATATTTCTTGATCTGCCCCCTGATTTGCATTCGCAACAAATTTGAATGGCTCTCCCTGACACACTGTAAAAAACATACAACAACAGACAGACAGACAGGGTTGAAAACCTCCTAAGCAGAGATAGAAATAAACATAACTGTGACGTCACAGGGAACTGACAAACTCAGAAATAACCCCATAATATCAATTAAATCAAGTGAAGGTGGGAGGTCACAAGGTCACCAAAGTTAAACAACTAGTTTTCCTATCGGAGTATGAATGTGCAGAGCAAGTTTGAGGTCAATACAAACAAACAGAAGGCAGTGACCACACATAACCTCTGCGGTTTGGAAGCAACCCTAATTAACAAAATTGGCTCCAATTATGTGAAAAAGGACTGAATTAGATTGGAGAGGAAGAGCCAGTTGCTCCCAGGATCCTTCAGTACCCTGAGCTGAATATTGACTCGAGCAGGCGTGTGGATCCTCTCGGCTGGGTAAGGACTGACAGATTCTCGTGGCGAGCAGGGCAGGCTACCCTCTCCCCTGATGTTTGGGGTAATATCCTCTTCATTGACTGAACTGACACTTGCAGCTGTGGTCTTCCTTCTCCCCCTCCCCAAGTCAGACATTTATAACACTTGACGTGCTCGCACACCACAGCAGATTCGTCTGATAAAAACCCTCAGAGGGTTCTGTCAAGTGCCAAGCAATGCATGGAATTGTGATCCTGTAAATATCTACTTCATTTAATAGTTTAAATAGGTCTTTCTTACTGGAGGGCAGCAAGAAAACACATTTGCCTCCCTGTCTCTTAATACTCTTCCAAATTGTTTTCTCAGTTATGTTGTGATGGCGGTGAAATTACCAGAATGGATTACAGTCAGAGGAAGAATTTATAATGCATGAAGTTAACAGCAGCAGAGTCACCAGGTGGTTGAGCTGCATGGCGTGTGAACAAAGCGCACACGTGTCACACATGACACCGAAGTTTGCTTTTTCAAGCCCACCTGTGGTTTGATTTACGAAAAGAGCAGTTTTAGTCATGTCCTTGAAAGACTGTGGGTTTGGTTAAATCTAAGTCAGGGCTGAATCAGGGTGAATACTTTTGAAAAATACAAAAATACAAATCAGAAGTATATAAAATAAAATCCCATGACAATCATTAAATTTGCATTGGTGACTAGCAGCAGTAAAAAGGTGTGCTGGCCGTTACTGAGCTTGAAGTGGGTCTCGTCTATGGAGTGGCTGAATAATGTGGCGATAGGCTTTCATTTGACACTGTGCAATAAATACAACTTGTACTTGATTAATGGAACTTGACTGCTGGGGCGGCTGTGGCTGAGCGGTAGAGCGGTCGTCCTCCAACCTGAAGATCGGTTCAATCCTAAGTCTTTCCCATCTGCATGCTGAAGTGTCCTTGGGCAAGATGCTGAACCCCGAATTTCCCCTCATAGAACAAAAAAGTGCTGCTAATAGATGCACTGTATGAATGTGTGTCTGAAACTGTACTGTAAAGAGCTTTGAGTGGTCATCAAGACTAGAAAAGCGCTATATAAATGCAAAACCATTTACCATTACTTCTGCATTAAAATAAAATGACTTAACACTTAAATTAGAATAAAACATGAAGTGAGAGTTCAGACTTTACAATCAGCACTTAATAAGTCTAAATGCAGGTAATACACTGTTGTTCCCATCTCCATGTGCAGCATAAACTGTATATAAAAATGGATAACAGTGCTCCCACTGTTAGAAATTAAGCCAAAATACCCTGGATATGAACACTGCCTTCTTGTGCGGATGACGCCATTTGGGAAGGATTCATTTGACCAATCATCTCAGCTTTCAATCATGATGTTTTACCTCTTTTTTTATAGCATCACAAAAGTAATTAAAAACCAATCTTACCTGAAAATTTGACACTTGAACAAACATCAGTGTATAAAGAGAACCTTAATTGATAGACACCATCTTTAAGATTTTGGGTGACTTTTTAGTTTGATCAATGTCCCTTCTATTAACATTGAGGAGACAGGATATCTGACCTTTACTGTAGCCAGCCACCAGTTGCTTATCGAGACGCTTTGTCTTTACACTTGAGGAAGTTTCATGCCTTCCGTCTTAGAATCCAATCTATGATTTAAAGGAGGAGGGAATCAGGGACATGGTTTGATATAGATAAGATATGGAAAGGATTGGTCTGTACAATGCACACAATTTGATTGCTGATTAATGGGACAAGGTAATGTTAGTCTTTTATGCACAGCATAACAGGACCCTGCTTTCAAGCAATTCTAACTGAGTCAGGTGCATTTAACTGTAACTGCAATGTTTCGTTTAATCCTTTCCTGTATAATCGGTAAATGAAATGAAATGAATAACTCTAGTATTCAATTTAAGTTGTGTTTCAGTCATTTTGGAATTCATTGAAAGAATATCGTTTCTTTTTGGTCTTTTCATATTAAAGCAAATCCACAGTACAATTTCTGCCACTTTCTGCCACTGAGACATTTTTCCTCAGCTCAGTGATAACTGTGATCTACGGATGATGCCATCGCCCTGACAACCCACACCACCCTCTCCCACTTGGAAAAAGGTAACACATATGTGAGGATGCTGTTCATGGACTAAAGCTCAGCATTCAACACAATTGCGCCTGCCTGCACAATAGTGCATGTGACAATAAACACTTTGATTTGATTTGATCACTTGATGCTGTGCGGTTGGTGTGTCGCGGCTTCATGAAAGTGACCCCCTGCTGATGAGCTAGAAGAGGCAAAATCATAGCAGAGCTGCGGCAAATTGCATATTGGGATTATATGTCTTTGTAGGATCATTACCACAAGTCATTTATTCCACATTAGACATAGTAATTTAGTCAATACAAAATATATTGGTGCAGACCTAAAGGTATGATTTCTTTAGCTACCAAAAGCCAGTAAAGGATTAATAGGGATGATAATAATCGTATTGGTCCCTGTGCTCACTGTAGTGATGAGGTGTTTCTGAAACAACAGGCAGACAACGGAACAAGAACAAAACATTGTGACCTGTCAAAATTTCTCATTAGGGTCGACAGTAGTGAAGTATATAAATTTGTCTCCTGTCCATAGTGAGGTAATATGGAGCTAATTGCAGTGAATGTGGGCCTCCTCTTTTTTTCCTCTGGTCTCACACCACCATTCTACAGCAGTTATGAGAAACATTTGTTTTCCACCTCATCAATCACACCTCCTCACGCCCATTCACTGCTCAATCACAGGATGTAAATTGTAAATACGAGCAATGCAATAAAAAAATGTTAGCAGAAGTTTCCAAAATCCGAATATATGCTACAAGACTTAGTGCTCAATTCTTCTTTTTTGTTCTAGATCCGATTCTGTAATGTAGCTGTTTCCATTATCTTTTAAGATGTGGTCGGTATCAGACTCCAATGTGAACGGCCCTGATGTGACCCGCATGCACCAAAGAACAAGACGTCACATCAAGTACTGGAAGCCAAAGATGTGAGCATCTATGTTTAAATGTTTCTCTTGATATGCTTTTAAACACAGACCGGTTACGGTACAACCCCTCAAGTTGAGCTTGTACAGACGTGTCACCCCAAGTACTTACGTGGTGTAAAACTTCACTGTCCCTCCAATTTAAATCCCTTCTCCTTCTCCTCTCTTCCGCAGTCAGCCGTCATTCAGTCTTCATCACCTCATCTGGATCCGCAACCTCAACTGATCGTGATCATATTGGCGATCCTGTATCATGTTGGCAGCTCGTTGTGGATAGTGGGGGTGAACTATAATCGAGGTGGCAGCTGATAGTGGATCTAGGTAGTGTCAGTGGATCATGACGATGGATTGTGGAGGATGGTGGCCTCTGATCGTGACGCTAAACCGCAGACATTTTCCCTGGAGACTGGCCAAAAATGTGGTAATGCAAATTATAAATGCTCTAAACAATGCAGTTTAGAAAATGTCTCTGAGCTATGTAAGAGAGGACCACAGGATAGACACAGGGGCTGGGTAGATTTAAGATTTTGAAGGATGGGTGAACCTCTCTTTGTTGTGTCAACATCTAAAACCCGCAGCTGGGACACACATTTTATAAATAGAGTCTATGGTTTCACAAAGCTACTAAACTCCCAATATTTTACCCAGAAAAACAGTCTCAACCCCACATAGATAAAATAACCTCGTATTTTTCTGTCTTCAGGATACTAAATATTAACAGGGGTTATGATCATCCGCAAAAGACGGTGTGGATCGTGGCAGTGTTACTGAATTGTTGTGAGTGAAGACAGGATTATTTTTTCTCTGGGTTATTGTTTTGGAAAAGTGTTTTGTGAAATATTTCCATCTGCGAGGTGAGAAGCGTCTGTTGAGGCTGCCAGTGGCATTACAATGGTGCTGCTCCAACAGCTTCAGAAGTCCCTCATGAATATCAACAGACTGTGAAAAGACCATTGTTATTCTCAGGAGTACATTTTTTGCCTTGGCTGGCTATACATGTCAAAAACCGGATAAAGAAGAAATTTTACAGAAATATAATGAATAAGACTTGTGTTGCAGCCAGTCGGCCAGCATTTAACTGTCCTGCATCATCTCCTCAGACCTTGTTCTCCCATATATGAAGAGGAGCAGATGGACGAGGCTTCTAATCCTTCTTTCTGCTTGCTGCAATCTGTTATTCATAGAGAAAACGAGGAAGATGTTTCTTGCTAATGCCCCAGAAGTAGTGTACCACAGAAAAGCTATTAGCAAATACAGGCTTTCATAATCTGCCAGACTAAAGCTGATTTGGGTTAATTAGAATGTGTTTACAGACTCTGCTGCTTTAGTGAGGACTCACAGAAGAGAACGAACCAAATCAGAGCAGTGGAGGATGAGATATCCTGACTTTTAGTCCCCTTTGACTCAGACGCCCATGGTTCCAGGAGTGGAAGTCCTTTAGTTTACTTATAGATGGAGCACTTCCAAGACCTGTATCACAAAAAAAACAAAATGACGAACAACACAGAAGCAAAATTTGTTTCTTTGATTAAAAAAAAGAATTAAGTATGCTTTCAAAAGAGCATTATGATGGAAAAAGCAATGAACAAGCAAAATTAACTATAATTATCTCACATTCACCAACGGGGTTCACCAATCAGCCTAGACATTGAAACAAGCCACCCGCTACTTAATGTTGTGGCTGATCGTGTACTCACGCACACACACACACACACACACACACACACACACACACACACACACACACACACACACACACACACACACACACACACACACACACACACACACACACACACTCACACACAGTCCTGTCTCCATGTTATGATTTCCTAGGACTTATATGCCCTGCATACCTTGCATTCAAATATGGTCCCACATGCATCTTGTGATCTGATCACTATCTCTATATGCAAATAAACAAGTACGTCATATCTATTTACGAAGACAAAGTAATGCGGCTTTTACTCAGTCTGAGTACACAAGTGTGTCCGATGCCACTTTGTGTGTTTGAGCGTGTGCAGGGCTGGCCCTTGCATTTTTGGCACTCTAGGCAAGCTTCACTAATATAATTCAAAATATTAGTCAAAATATTGGTTGGAGATATATGTTATGAGTCCCAAAATTGATACCACAGCAACAAAGTATATCTGTAGAATACAGCAGGAATGCAGCAGCAGTAACGACAGAAAGCCTTCAGTTCCTCATCCAGACTGCATCTTATTCAAATTAAACACTATTTCAAGTACAAGCATTTCTCTGAGCGTAACTGCATTTTAAAGTGCATAAAACATACATTCAATTATTATGGTGTGTCTTTCCTCCAAACATCTTAATATACATTATCACTCATAAAGAAATATAAGCATTTACAATATAGACCTATTGAACATTAGATTATAACTGGTCTTTATAAGGCACAATAACAAAGCATGAATTACAGAGTCTGTGTGTGTCGGAGCTGAACTACACACTGTAAAGTAAACCATATACTATCAGGCCCCGCCTGCAAGACGACGCGCAGGTAAAATAAATACCTATACAGGCGAATGTAGCCCCGCCCACCTAGTGCGCGAGCGTCTCCCCTCACTGCCCAGCGGAGTTTCTAAGTTTTACCAGTCTAAGTAGATAATCAAAACAACAACACGTCTCAATGACACTCGTGGTGATCAAGCGAAGCTTTAGGAGCTAACGTAGGTGACTCTCACCCACTACTAACCTGTAGAATACAGGATGAATGCAGCAGCAATAAAGACACGGTCCATTCAGTTCCTCATCCAGACTGCACCTGGCATGTGGGCGGAACCCCCAAAGAGACAGGACGGGGTGCAACTGCTCCAAACGTTCCTCCTGAGCGCTGCTGTCATTTACTGATTTCTCTAATGAAACTACTTAAAATACTGTCAAAGTAATTAAATACAATATTTTGGGCCATACCACATATAGAAGGGGGCGCAAAAAACTCTGCCTACCAAAAAGTTTTTGGCGCCCCCCTCTGAGTGCCTAGGCAACCGCCTATGTCGCCTGTAGGAAAGACCGGCCCTGAGCGTGTGTGTGTCTGCACAACCGAGCAAGCAAGAGAGAAAGAGAGAGACCGTAGAGAGAGAGAGGAGCTAAATTAATCTTGAGCAGCAGTGAAGAAAGATTTTATAACTTTAAGGAAAGCATTGATCGTTATGGGGTGATCAGTGGTGATAATGTGAAGGTGGTAAGAAACAAGAGAACTGCAGCGGGTCAGAGGATGTCAGCTGAGTAGTACTTCCTTTGTATGTGGCCCAGGACGGATTGTGGACACATGTGCTCCAGACCAACTCCCTAGCGTGACTGGATCGCTATCTGATCTGAATGCGTTCACACCTATACAGTACATAGAGCCAACCCTATCCCTAACCCACTTGTGATCAAGTCACAGAAACACATACTGTACCAGGTGTGCACAGGCGCTTACTCTTACCATCCTTAACCATAGTTACTACTTTCCTAACTCTAACCATAACCTTAACCTTGACCAAACCTAAACCTAACTTTAAATTTAACCTCAATCTTAATATTTACCTAGACCAAATCTTAACCTTGACCATGACCTTAACCTCAACCTCGGCCTAAATTGAAAACCTTGCTTTTTGTCCCATTAATTTGACAATGTAAAACAATTTCAGGGCCACATACACACATATGTAAACATAGGCAGACTTAGTATGTCAGTCTGGTTGACTTCCAATATGCAACAGCTTTAAAGAACAAAGTGTTTTCCAGTCTGATTGTGTGTGTGTGTGTGTCTGTAACACTTCCCAGACTGGAAGGATTGTTGGCAACTGTGTGCCAACAATGTCCCCTTCAGCTTTTTGATCGGACCTGGTGTGACCAGCATGTCAAGCAGTAATGTAATACATCACTACCAAAGTGTGTCTGTGAAAGTTCACCAGCATATCCTCTCTGTGATTTGTTATTCTGTTAGTTTCTTCTGGCGAGTAAAGGCATCATGGTGCCTTTCACATCAATGACATCCAGGAGAAGTTCTCAGTGATGTTACTTTTCAAAACATTAAAGCTGGGAGCTTCAACGTTTCAGCAGCAGCTTCACCTTTAATGCAGAAAAGCTTGTGTACTTTTTTATGGCTCAGTGATTTGCCTTTCTGGTGTTACATACCAGGTCTTCTCTATATGAATGTCATGACTCCACTTCAGCACAATGTACAAAAAATTAAATCAAAATATCAGATACGGGCGCTGGTGAAGTCTTTTGGAGCCAGAGTCTGTGCAGTAGTGATAGAGAAATGGAGCTGCTGTATGGAGGTCCTGCCAATAGTTTTTTTAAGAGTGGCATGTGTCCCATCTGCCGAACTAAAGGAAGTGGGGTTTGTAACCTACGCTTAAGCAAGCCACCAAGGGGTGATCAAAAAGATTTGGCTTCATTTTTAGAACCTGTCATGTCCTCCTTGTTTATAAACAGGAGGACATGACATTTGCATCTTGCATTTCACTTTTTACTTCCCTTTTTATATCTTTTACCTATTATATATATTGTATTTAGATACGTTTATGTCTAAATAAATGTTACTTTGTATAAATATTAGAAAAAGGGAGTAAATAAGAAGTAAATAGTGAGAAAATATATATTGTTTCTTTTTATCGCTTTTCTTATGTGTGTATTTATTGTGTTTTTATGTTTTTATGTTTCTATGTTCATTGTATGCACCAATAACCAGAGCAAATTCCTTGTAGGTGTAAACCTACTTGGCAATAAATACTTTCTGATTCTGAGTAACGTTTTGGTTGTTACTAATGAATCCATTGACTATAGTGCCATGTGAAAGTGGTGGACAGTGTTATCGGAAGAGAGACCACAGAGACCCCAAACCATCAAACCCTGTGGGACGATGGAGAGGCTGAACCAATGCCTGAGGTACAAGCACAATGGAGGTTGATTTCAGACATGTGGGGACAGCAGTCAGAGACAACAGGCTGAAATGTTATCAGTTAATCTCCACATCCCAAGTCACACACGATCATCCCTCAACAACTCAATTTGAACAGCAGATTTGTCCACGGAAAAGCCAAATGTTCAGAATATGAACATTTATGTTTGCTTAATGATTTTTGTTATAAGAGGAAGCTAAGAAATAAGTCGAACAGTTTGAACAATTTCGTTGACTGTCTGCGTTTGTGTACATAAATGGAAGAAGAAGATTTTTCTTCTGAAACTTTCATCCTAAACTAGTGCTGCTCCTTATTTTGCCTCCTTGCACCTCCTTACATAAGAAATCATGTCTTCAAATGAAATTTCTTTAATGAGGATCCAGTTGAAACCCATCTCAAAACATTGCCACCTATTCACACTCAATAAATACATGTTCCATTATTTCTGCCACACAATAGCAGGGTCTTTATTGGGTAACATGTAAGCTTTGAAATACCTGTTCAAACTCTTTTAATAACAGTTTTAAATAACAGAGAAGAGTAAACACAATAATATATGTGCAATCCATTGCATTATTGCACATAATAATCATAATACACTTGTGTCTTTCTGTTTTGTTTTATTTTTATTTTAAAGTCATGTTGTTGGAACTCAGTTTAACTTCACACATAGATCAATCCTCTTGTCTCACTCCACTACACATATTTCTCCAAATTTCTATTTAATTAAGACCAAACTGTCCACGTTTGTTCGTAGTATTTCTGTAACTGCATAAAAACACCTAGGTATCAAACTGTTATACAGCCCACGTACTAGTACATCGCAGCACAGATATGCAGCTTTCAAAATGTCTGGCAGGAGCAGATGGTACAGCGAGAGAAAAGTGAAAAACCTTGAATAAAGTTTTAACAGTATGGAAATTTTATGAATTATTGAATGGATGGATGACTCACTAACTCTTTCTTCATTGCCTGTTAATTATATAAAGGTATCAGAAATGATGCTCAATGACAGGAGACACTGGGACTGACTGGGGAACGATCAGCTCAGATTGTGATCTGCCGCGTCCCTGAGGAGAGTCTAACAATGACTCACAAACTAAATAATTCTTCTTCTATGGAAAAACTGCTCCCCCTCCTCAACCACGTCTCGACTGTGGGACTAAATGTAATTTATGAAATTGGAGAAAGATCAAATTCAACATTGTTGGATTAACGGGGAAAAAAACTAGAATCTTTGGCAGCTTCTGGTGTCTCAATTTGAATCAAAGCAAACTTTTGACCTGTTTTAATGCTCTGCAGCCACTTCAGAATTATACCTTATGATTAGTGAGTGAGTTGTGTGCAGTGCTTTTTATAAACAGTCTATGGTGTAGATTGAAGCTAGAAAAGTTTGCATTCATCCTACCTGGTTTATCTGCAGTGAAGACTATATTGTCCATGTTTTTCAGGAAATGAAACTGAATTTGCTTTAAGTCTGTTCACGTGTGGCTTGTTTATTTGTTCATACATTACACATCCTCTATTTAAGATATCTATTAAGCAATCAATACAATCCTCAGACCCAAGTTCAGGACTTGAAACTACAACAAATCTGATTCAGCTTGATTTGCAGCACTGCAGCAACAAAACAAACGTTGAGCTTGATCTTGAAGATTTGCTATTGAGGAAGTGATTTTATGGATGTTGTGGCGATAACAGAAATTTGGACTATTTGATGATATTGACCTGCAGTTTCACCCATTTGAAGGCCAATGCTGTAGTTTATCTGAGGATATAGAAGAAGACATGTCCAACTCGGTCCTCAGACTGGCTGATAGGAATCTGCCCCAGCCCCACTGATTGCTACTGACCACTGGTTGCCCGTTTATTCAGTTTTCATTAAAATTGAGCGAATTGCATTTTCAAATTCCACCAAATACACATGCCAAGTGTGAGGTCAATTAGTTGAACAGTTCTCGAGATATGCGTTCCACATAAAGACAGAATTTGCAGGTACATTTGTACAAGTATTTTGTCTGTATGTATTTAATACTTTCAGTAATATGGTTTGTGTTATTTATCTCTCACTACATTGCTGGAGGGTAAGATTTGCCAATAGAGTTGAATTGTAACTTTCTATACCTGCATGCACTAACGGTTGAATAAAATTTAACAATAAAAATATATAATGATACTACTCAATGCTGTGCTCGGTATGTAGCATATGATTTTAAATGGTGATAAATGTCGAGAGCAACTTAGTGTTTGTCTGATGACTTCAGATTTTCTTTACTGGAGAGTCATCACATTATGCAAAGTGATGCTGCAGTCGTTGACTGTAATTGCACGCAGCAAAATATTCCCTCTGGGTAAGGACTACAGCAGAATGCAGTACAGTGCTAAATACTTTTCAGTCGGCATATTCCATTACAGTACACATAGCGCAAATCGTCCTGCGGTGCACATCATCTTGCGGCGCACTTCATCCTGCGGCGCACATCGTCCTGCGGCGCACAGGATCCTGCAGCACACATCATCGTTCGCCGCACATCATCTTGCGGCGCACATCATCCTGTGGAGCACTTCATCCTGCAGCGCACTTCATCCTGCGGCGCACATCGTCCTGCAGCGCACATCGTCCTGGGGCGCACATCGTCCTGCAGCGCACATCGTCCTGGGGCGCACATCGTCCTGGGGCGCACATCATTGTGCAGCACACATCCTCCTGTGGCGCACATCATCCTGCCATGCACATCATCCTGGGGCGCACATCGGCGCAAATCGTCCTGCGGTGCACATCGTCCTGTGGCGCACAGGATCCTGCTGCGCAAATCATTCTGCGGTGCACATCGTCCTGCGGCGCACATCCTTCATCCTGCCGCGCACATCAACCTGCGGTGCACATCAAAGGAGGAGGGTTGGAACTAGAGCTAGAAGTTCCACCCCACATAACAGCCTTTTGATTAAATTTGTTATTCTAACATTTAACAATACAGGACAAAATCGATTTATGTATGTGGGTCTAGATACAGCATTAAAGTCATGAAGTTATATTGAGAAGTGATGGCCTATTTCAATGGCAAGATAAAAAAAAAAAAGAAACAACAGAAGAATACGGAAGCGTATTGCATTCACTTTTATTTTTTGGGGCATTTGTCTCGGAATTTCCGAGATAATTATCCCAGAAAAACAGAGTAATTTTTTTTGTGAAGTGAATGTAATACGCTTCTGTAAAATAAAGCTTATTTTAAGTTCTAAACATATTTAGGGTGTTTTTTTCTCACTCTCTGTACGTCCTACAGCGACCATTACATTATGCAAATTAGGCGATGACGTCATTTAGCGACATCTAGCGACTTTTAGGACAGCCAATAGCTACTTTCCTTACTGAGGAGTTGGCAACACTGAGCTGAAGTAGAGAAAACGATGGAGATAACTTCTGCTCCCCCTCCTGACAGCGGTGCCCAGCAGGTCCGCCCCAACAGCTCAGACTCTCTACAGCCATACAGCATCACTCAAGCTCTTGGGCTCGAGCTTGAGTGCTACTCAATGGTCTTATCTGACACTGAAGAAGTGCTTCTTTAATGTGGTGAGTGCTGACAAAGCAAGTGGTAAAAAAAAAAGTACCCTGTATCCTTGACATAGACATTGAGGTGCATGTTAGCTGATTATGATGTGTTGTGTCCTATCAGCATGTTTGTCTGTAGTGCACCAAATTCAATATTCAGGATAATTAAATATAGTAAAAATGTATCAGCTCATTCTTCTGCAATTGAGTTGGCCAGGGTGAAAGGGAGTAGGTACTGGAAGGTATCAGTAACTGTCTATTTAACATCAGATCATTTATTGGAGAAACTTCTTGCACGTGCAACTCTCTGGCTATGTTTGAGATAGCTAAGCTCGGGCAAATGGGATATATATTTAGACAACCTCACTTGTGAAGATCATTGACAATTCATTGATCATGTGTCACTCACATTAAATGTGGCTGTGAGTTTGGGGAGGTCGAGAGGAAGTACTCCACATAGAGGCCATACGGAATGCCCGGAATTCCGTCTACTCTGAGAGCCCTTTGCAGTTTATTAAGCATGGCAGGTTATTGCTGCCACTTTTCCACTTCTGTTCATCCATTTACCATTCTGCTCCGTCCAAACTGCAAATTAAGTGTAGTCTTCTGAATGCCAGCATGCTATTAAGTTTAGGTGTGAAGTCCCTCCTAAGCCACACGTGTCTTGCTGCCCCGCATCTCTCCATACCATTCTAACTGTCAGTGCGCATGTGCCATATTGTTGCAGACGGATGCTAATGTGGGGAACACCCAGTTTGCTATATATCATGTAATTTCACCAGGCACCAAGTTAAAAATACTCCGCAGCCGATAAGAAAAAGCTTGCTTTGCTGCTGTAACTCAGGTCCAGTCACTGGGTGCTTAAATCGTTCATTGACAATACTCTGTATATTTGAATGATTCATATATATTCATTTGAAGTGATTTACTTTACAGACAACTAAGCTTTGTTTAAAATGTGATAAATCTAGGTGTCACATTTTATTTTCATTTGAACTTTAAAACACACGGTAATGGATTTATTAAATCCTGCTACTTCTTCATTGCAATGCACTTTATACATGCCTTAGTCTAATCCTAGTTACTTGTTTGCAGCTTGTTCAAAATGCTGCTGCTCGTATCTTAGCTAAAAAAAAACCGCAGGTCTCATATCACGCCAATCCTGGCATCCTCTCACTGATTGCCTGTTAAATTCGGGTCTAATTTTCACATTCTTTTTATAACTTTTAAAGCTCAACACGGGCTGGCCCCTCTTGCTAGTTCAAGGCTGGCTACTCAATGTAACCAGGCTTTCTCTGTCAGGGCCCTGAGGCTCTGGAACTCCCTGCCTGAAGAGATTAGAGATTAGACTCGTCCACTCCACACCTGTCTTTAAACCACTGCTCAAAACACGTTTGATAGGAAAGCATTTCTAATGTGATTTGTAATTCTGGTTGTTTAACTTATTTATTAAATTTATCTTACTTTTTTGAAACATTTTCTTAAATATGATGACTCTGCTGCCTATGAGTATTTAGTTTAGTTTAAAAAAGGTTAAGAGGTAATGATGTCTGATCTACTGAAAGGGCCACATGGCTTTCATAGCACTGCCATACAAGCCAGTAGCCAGTCAGATTAACCTGTAGCCTCAGCGTACCCTCGGGTTTGGCTTTTAACGTTATTGAGATTAAAAGGCTGAAACACCTGTTGACGCCAAAGTGCAACTGAAGAGTATTATTATTATTTCATTATAAAAACCAGTCTGACAGAGACTCAAATGGAATGGTTACACAACTGTTCCTGGGATCTGTCTCCCCCTCTCTCTCCAAACTGAAGTGAATACCGTTATTTTTGTTCATTCATCTTTTGCCATTGATTATTTTTTTTGTGTGTGAAGCACTTTGTAACCTTTATAAGATAAGGGCTATATAAATAAAGTTAATATTATTATAGTATTATTATATTCACTGCCACATTCATTTGTTTTGACTGACCGCTCCAAGATTATTTCAAAATGTAAGTACTGACTTGTTTATATATTTATCAAGGGATTTATTTATGTATTTAATCATGTATTTGAACACGATGTTAAACAGCAAGCCAATATATGTCAATTCCTCTCCTCTTAGCATATTTTGAGAAGCTATGCATACATCTCCTGAACACATTTAGTGAAAATATTTGGCTTTGCATTGTATTGCCAATGTTTTGGTATTGGCAGCTGCTGTAGTTCAGTGTACTAAATAGATTTGTGGCCTATTATGTCAAAGTCAAAGAGGACTTGGCACAACTGAGCTTTTAAAATCAATTCACAAAATATAATTTTTGTTGTAAAAGTTACCTGTATAAAGTCATCACCCGACAACAGTGGTGAAGTCATGATTTAATAGGTCGAATCTATCTGGAACATCATGAGCCAGTTTGATCGATCTAATATAGTCAGAAATCCCAGAATTCCATAAATGAACCAGAGGTCAACACTGAACCTGAATAATGGTCATAACTGAGGAATGATTGGTGTCCAGAAAGTGCCACTGAGAGAGCGAGACAGAGAGAGAGAGAGAGAGAGAGAGAGAGAGAGAGAGAGAGAGAGAGAGAGAGAGAGAGAGAGAGAGAGAGTTAATAAAAAATCTAATTTTAGAACGTGATAAGTGGGGCTCCCTGTGGGACAGGGGTGATATCAAAGGAATGCATGCTGACTCTGTTGCCATGGCGATCATAATTCAGCTTGGATATTGCCTAATTAGATGGCAGGGATGTAAAAGAAGAGGAATAGAAAAAAGAGTAACATGAACTGAAGTCATCATCATTACAGTAATAGGGATCAATAGCTCCTACCCAGCTGAGACACTATTTATATGGAGTTGTGGATTGGGTATACTCAGCTCATGAGTGTAGAGGGCAGAGATACAATGCAGTGCTCTTTCTAAACAGTCCTCATCCTCCAACAAAACAGAGGTGCACAACCACTCTTCCTGCAGAGACACAAAAGAGGAAAGAAGAAACTGCTGAAAAACTCCAGCTCACACATCACTGCGAAAGGCTGTGAGAAACTCGAGCAGGACAAAGAGTGACGTACATACAGTGAGATCTGAGGACAAAATTATCCCCATGAAGATGCTGGGTTTTCCTTTCTAACTCAGGGGGGAAAAAAGCTTGTGCTCCCTCATTTATCTGTGTCGGCTTATTTCATATTAAAAAATGGATGAATAATTGATTAATTCATTAGCTGGATGTGACATCCAGAAGAGTTAATAAAACGTAATCTCTAAAAATGGGTCTGGGAAGATGTTCCCCGGTACAGCAATTCATCATCTGGTCCCAGCTTTACATCATGTTATTAAATTCAGTCTCAACGGTGCAATATTCATCATGTGAAAGACAGAGCAAGAGATCTGAGGTACCCATGTATAGTACAGACAATAAGTTTGATTGTATGTTTAGCCAGATTTAGCTTTGTGCACTGCTTCAAGGTCTCAAAGTAAAAAGGCATCAAACGCATTTGTAGAAACAGTATAAATTTCAGATTTTGACTGCACTCTTGCTGTTGTAATGTTGCAAATGTCCCCACTGTAGGACGAATCAAGGATTATCTTATCCATTTTACATTTAGATTGCAATGTACAAAATTATATTCTTGCATGTTATTATATATTATTTTGCCCTCTGGCTGCATGGAAGGAGATGTTCTTCCATCACCACAACTCATTGATGTTGTTCCTATGTTTTATTGTTCTCAGTCGCAGCATGCAGCAAAATTTTTGCAATAAAGTCAAGACAATACATGCAATTGTAAATTAATAAATGTAATTGAAATAGGATAGAGGCCCACGGAAGAGTAAGAAAACACATAGACGTGACACCATTACACAAGATGACTTCAATCAACTCTGGACATATAATACAAAACACGTTAGACAAACATATAAAACAATTAGATAAACCTATTGGACAAAAGATGCAATCAACCTGTGGACATAATACAAAAAAACAGTACGTAGAAATAGACACACATCAGAAACATAAACACAATCTGAAAATATATATCTTACATTAATGAGACAGATAAACTATTGGGTCTTATCTGTATCTGATATATATCATTTATAGATATATATGTGTTTTTCTTTCTTCCTTCCTCACACTATATTTTTCTTTGAAAATAGTATACATGCTTATTCTTTTATCTTATCTTTATGTCAAGGAGAGTCGTAGAAAGCATTTCACTGCATACTGTACTGCGTATGGTTGGTGTATGTGACATATTAAATCAAAATTCAGAATTCAAGAATCAATTAAGTCGTTTTTTATTTGTTACTATAAAAATGGGGTAAAATGTCATTACTGACAGATGAGACATTCATACCAGATGAGACATCCATACCATGGCTCCTCTCCACATCAACTGCTGCTTAGACTCTAGTTCTGAATGATTTCATCGGAGCAAGTAAACAGCACCAGGACATTTTTGCTTCATTTTTGTACTGTGAGAGGACGTGGATATGTGTCATTTTTATAGCCTTCCACTTCTCCTCCAAGATGAAATCCCTTGCTGTGCATTGGCGGGGATTGTCTCACTGCATGATGAAATTTGGATAATTTTTTTATCTAAACTGACAGATAAAATGTTTCTGTCAACGTCTGAATTCACTCTGCTTCTCCCATATTGAGTTACACCTTTACCTTACATTTCATTTAGCTGACCCTTTTATCAACAGCGACTAACAATAAGTGCATTCACCCATGAGTGTTCAAACCCAGAACCACAAGAATCAACAAAGTAACATTTTCTTCAAAGAAGCCAAACTACAAAGTGCACTAGGTAAGTGTCATATAAGTGCTACTAAAGCGCTACTTTAAAAAACTTTTTTTCTTTTATTCAAGGTATAGTCGGAAGAGATGTGTTTTTAGTTTGCGGCAGAAGATATGTAGACTTTGCTGTCCTGATGTCATTGGGGAGCTCGTTCCAACATTTAGGCTCAAGGACAACAAACAATCGCAATTTTGTTGAGTGTTTAGCTCGCAGTGAGGGAGCAACAAGCCGATTGGCAGACTCAGAGCGGAGTGGATGGGCTGTGGTGTAACGTTTGGCCATGTCCTGGATGTAGAATGGAACCGTACCGTTCACAGCACGTTACACAAGTACTAATGTTTTTAAACGGATGCGGGCAGCCACTGGTAACCAGTAAAGGGAGCAGAGGAGCGGAGTAGGGAGTGAATTTAGGTAGGTTAAAAACCAGTTGAGCTACTGCATGTTGGATGAGCTGCAGAGGTCGGATGGCATTAGCAGGTAGACCAGCCAGGAGGGAGTTACAATAGTCTAGGCCTGAAATGACATGGGATTGGGGAAAAGAGAGGATTAGTTGGGTGTCATCAGCCTAGCTGTGGTAGGAAAAGCCATGTGAGTGAATGACAGAGCCGAGAGAGTTGGTGTGCAGTGATAAGAGGAGGAGACCCGGGACGGAACCTTGAGGGATCCCAGTAGTAAGAGGACAAGGTTCAGACACAGATCCTCTCCAAGTTACCTGGTAAGTGCGGTCATTGAGGTGGGATGAAATCACATCACCTGAAGCAGCCATGGCACCACCTCCATCAAGCTTCATAGACACAATTGTATGTTTTGGATCATGAGCAAATCGTTTACTTGTCCACATTTTTTCTTTCAATCCCTTTGGTAGATTATTATAAAGTCCAGAACAGGAGCTAATGTGGTTCAGCTCTGTACTTTTTAATGAATTCTACCCGTGTCCTTCAGATTCTTTCTGCTGACGAGTGGTTTGTGGTCTGCCCTGTTCATTATATTGCTGCTCTAAAAGTCTCTTTTGAATTTATCTTTTTCTTCACAGCTCTCACAATGTCTCTGTTATCAGCTGCTGCTGCTGTTGTCGTTGCTGAACCTGTTTGTGTGTCTCTTGCTCAGAACACCACTAATGTATCTCTTTTTGTTGTACTGGCTGTGCCTGTTGTTTGTGCAATGGCTCTGATCGATTCTCTCTCTTTTCTCTGCGTTTTTCTCTCATAGTCATCCATCTGCACGTCATGATGGTTTATCCTTTGAAAAAACAACACAGGTAAAACCCAGGGCCAAAACCAAGACCAATATTTATGCACACTTGTAAAAACAGTGGGTTCAAATAAAAGGGGCTGTGTCCTCATTTGTTGGGCTAGGAACACATCTCAATGAAAATACCAGGAAATAAAAGCCAAATCTCTGAACTCATCCCTTTTTCTTCTTTTGATCTTAAACGTAAATGTTGTCTTTGACAACAAAGTTTCACCAATACTTCTGAAGGCGGCTGCATATATACAAATTATATAGTGTAGAATCTAAAAATCTTCATGTGGCGATTTAAATATCGCACATTCTCAACCATCATACCTGCAGGGAAAATAGGCCTGCAAATTGGTACTTGATGTCCCCTTATAATCGTTACAAGTCTCCCCCAGGAAGCCAGAAAATAACTATGTGTCTCTTCTTCCATATAAAGCAGCAGAATAATTGTCTTTGAAACTTTGCACAGAGATAATAGTCTGGAAAACTGTCTTCTCCCTGAAGGGACTGTTTACCCCATTACTTCTGTTTCAACCCTGACATAATGGCACTTTGGCCCCAGTTAACCTCTCTTATTCATCTGCTTCGATGATCCCGTGGTGTGTTCTCACTGTTGACACAAAAGGCCTCAACAGGCTGGATCCAAGGGAGAGCAAACGCAGACTAAAAGTTGTCTAAGATCATGCTATAATATTAAAGTCATAGTATAACATCAACTCAGTTCAACTTCAGAGATATCAATCTGTCCCTATAGGAAGTACAAGTGAAGTGATTGTGAATTTCACTGCTTTGGTGCAAATGAAAGTGACAACAGGTGCAATGGAGGCAGAAGCAACAAACCCCCCAAAACGGGAATGGTTTTACTTGTGGTTGACACAGGCAGTTGCTCTCTCTTTATCCTTCCTGACTAATTCTTCGTTAGTTTTGTGTTCTGCTAGTGTCCTTGTCGCTCCTCGTGGCATGAAATTGAAATTATCAGACCTTAGGCTGGTGAAGTGGGAGCTGGGTGCATGACAAGTCCCGGCCTCATGTGGCTAGAGTGTGATGACGAAGGCATTGACGCCATTGACTGGCCCTCCCGTTCCCCTGACCTTAATCCAATTGAACACCTATAGGATGTTATGTATTGGTGTATCCGACGCCGGCAAGTATCGCCAAAGACCGTGCAGGAACTCACTGATGCCCTGATCCAGGTCTGGGAGGAGATCCCCCATTACACAATCCGCCAACTCATCAGGAGCAGACCTAGACGTTCTCTGGAGTGCATACAGGAACGAGGAGGCCATACACAATACTGAGTTACAATATGAGATGTTGTGAGGAAATTCACGCTGGTTGGATCAGCCTGTGACTTTAATTCTTCGGTGTTGTTTTGAATCCAGGTCTCAATGGGTTGAAGATCTCTGTTTCCATTGACCGTCTTTTGTGTCATTTTGCTCTCATCAAATTATGCAATGTACATCAGTACAGATTTTCAACTTGAATAATTCGCTCATCAAGATCTGATGTGTGATTTAAGTATTCCCCAATATTTTAGGGCGGCTGTGGCTGAGGGGTCGTCCTCAAACCTAAAGGTCGGCAGTTCGATCCCCAGTCTGACCCATCTGCAAGCCGAAGTGTCCTTGGGCAAGATGCTGAACCCTGAACTGCCCCCCATAAAATCACAAAGTGCTGCAAATAGATGCACTGTATGTGTGTGTGAATGGGTGACTGTAAAACTGTACTGTAAAGCGCTTTGAGTGGTCATCAAGACTAGAAAAGCGCTATACAAAACCAAAACCATTTACCATTTTTGGGATAGTGTAGGTTGGATAGGGGAAGCCAACAGCACGCAATTAACCATAACTATCTTGTCAATATAATTATCAACCTTTTTCTATGATAACTCGTTTCCTCCCCATTTACTCTAATGGATATAAAAAGCCTGGGGTGTCTCCTTGGAGTATCCTGACATTTCATGATTGCTCCAATTCTGACAACGATAAAGGAACACTATTATCCACTACATGGCTAATGTTAATGGAAGTGAAATTAGAAACAAAAAAGTGACTTGTTGTGACCCAGCACCATCTGCTGGTACCAAGGACAAGGTTATCACACTGATGGTTTAATTTTATCATTAATGATCAAATGATGATGTATAGTAACTGGACCGTTTACAATCATTTACGATTGATTCAATCCGACAAAGGGCCATCTTTTTTTTAGACAATCTGGTTTAAGGTTTTTATCAGCAGTAATGAGTGAGTTATTTTTCCAATTCAGACACAAACTGTAGAAAATGGCAAGCAGAGCAATAACAAACCACATTTTTCGGTTTTTAATGTAAATCTAAAAAACAGCTTCTCCGGAAAAATACCATACTTCTTCTACCACATGAGGTTTTAATCATGTTCACTACATATAAGTTACGAACCACAAATATAATAACATGACATTGTTTTAAAGCTTTGCCTACAATTTGTCATCATTGCAATTTAAATTGGGGAAAAGCATCTGAACTTAACAGAATTTTCTCTAAATTCACATTACTCTCATCATCAGTCAGCACGAGTTTTACACAAACTACCAGTGGCAGGACCAAGGAATGTAACAGGACTGGGAAATGTTGGGTTTCTCTATAACTTTTAATGTCTTGACCTTATTGTGGCCCTGAAATTGAACTGAATACCTTTTATGTTTGTTCATTCATCTTTTGCCATGGATTTTGCTGTGTGAAACATTTGTAATATTGTTTAGATAAGGTCTATACAAATAAAGCTATTATATTATTATTCAGTCACTGACACTCGATAATACCAGAGCTTAAGAAAAGGAACACATTTCATTTCCTATTAATTAAAGTCTCAGTGTGTCCTTAGATGCTGGCGAGACACAGTGAAGCGTTGGTGCCACCAAATCCAAATGAGTTTGTAAGCGCAACCCGTCGGCCCTGAGTCCGCCATGACTGCGCTGTGCAGGGAACATAATTCAGGTCAAACTCTGGCTCAGTGCGATCCAGGTTGAGTGTCGGGGGCAGGACCCCATGGTAGCAGGCCAGAGCGGTGAAGGCTGCCTCCACGGCTCCTGCAGCCCCAAGCAGATGTCCAGTAGCCCCTTTGGTGGAGGAGACGGCCAGGCTCTCGACACTTTGCTGGAAGAGCCTTTTGAGGGCTGCATTTTCAGCCGCGTCACCCAAGGGCGTGGACGTGGCATGAGCATTTACGTATGTCACATCTGCCGGGGAGACGCCAGCATCTCTGAGTGCTGCAGACATGCACCTATGGAGACAGTGGTCAGACAGTTAGGAGAACAATTCTATACTTTTTTTTATACTATATTTATCAGTAATAAAAGCAAAATAACTTCTCCAAAAAAGCCTATTAGGATCAATCAATCAGAGGGGTTGCACGGCCAGATGTCTTCATCTTTATTTGGAGGAGAAAATAAAATCCTAAGCACAGTTCCTACTACAGGCGATGTCCTCAAAACTACAGTTCATCAAAGTTGAGGTGGGAAGTCAGTCTGTGAACTGTGATGGATGCTCACAAACGACAGGGAACTACTACGGAATTTTTTTACTATTCCTCTTTTTGTTCCTTTTCCTCAGCAAATGAAGACACACTGTGTTTCGCTTACCATTCTGTTAATCGTCTCATGACCCCTCAGATTTACCCCTCTTGTTAGGGGGGTGCTGACCCCCACTTTAGAACAACTTAACTTTTGTGTGATAATTAAGTAGTTTTTTCTCAATATTTAGAATAACCCTAAAATCAGTCACCTGAATGCCCCATCCCCATCTGCAGTGGGTGCAGTGATGTGGCTGGCGTCCCCTGAGAGTCCATAGCCCAGGACCTCTGCGTAGATCCTGGCTCCCCTCTTCATTGCATGGTCCAGCTCCTCCAGCAGGAGCACAGCAGCTCCTTCACCCATCACAAAGCCCTCTCTCTCTGGGTGGAAGGGTCTCGATGCCAGCACAGGGTTGTCATTCCATTTGGTGGCGAGGGCACGTGCCCTAGCGAACCCAGCTATTGACAAAGGCCCTATGCAGGATTCTGTTCCTCCTGTAACCATAGCATCCGCATCCCCATGTGCAATGAACCTGGCGGCATCACCTATGGCATGTGCACCTGTGGCGCATGCTGTGGACACAGCATGATTGGGACCCTTTAATCGGTGTTTGATACTTATGTGCCCAGCAGCCATGTTGACAAGGATGCGGGGCACAAAGAAGGGGCTCACTCTGTTGTAGCCCTTTTCCTGGAAGGCAGCAGAGGTGCGAGCAATCTCCTCCAGTGCCACCATGCCCATTCCGACAGCCACCCCAGTGCTGAGCTGTTCCTCTGGGGACTTGGGGTACCAGCCAGAGTCCTCCAGAGCGAGCTGAGCAGCCCCCAGGGCCATCACAGTAGCTGGTGACATGCTGTTGATCTCCCCACGAGAGGCAAACCTTTCCATGTTAAACTGACCCTCTTCAGTCCCTCTGGTAACCAGAGCGGCCACTTTACAGGGAACTGTCTTGTACTCCTCAGAGTCCAGAGCAACAATCCCACTGTGGCCTTTAATCAGATGGTCCCAGGGCAGAGCAGTCCCTGTGCCCAGGGGACACACCAACCCTACACCGGTGATCACAACCCTCCTCCTCGGCTGTCCCGAGCTGTGTCGTCTGGACAGTTGGTTGGGAAAAACAGAGGAGCTCTTGTGAAGAAGTGCCCTCATGTAGTGTGCTCTCAGCTGTAGTACGGTCCAGCAGGACAGAGTCAGAGCGGACATGTTGTTATCTCTGTCAGGACAGTTAGTCTTTGGATCTGCCTATAATCTGAGAGAAACACATTTACAAAACTAAAGCTGAAATTTGTGAGTCAACACAACTCACGTCTGTTGGTGACCCGCTTCATCCACTGTGGAAATATTCATATAACAGGACAACCAGGACAGCCTTAAATTTGCCTGTGACTTTGAATCGTCGGCAACTCTCTTTAACTTGTACTTTTTTATAAATATAAATTAAAATAAGATACAAAAGGATTAAATTGAACTCAACTATAGATATAAATGATATAACACACAGTAACAAACAATAGTTTCAGAGCTACAGACATTCAGGCGCTGATGGGGCAGCTTCACGCAGGACCCAAAAAACATCAAGTTAGCAGCAGTGTTAGCATTAGCTGTCACTCTCAAAACTGGAAGGACAGGTGTTTTAAAGAGGAAAAAGCAGCATGGGTGTGTCACCAGCAGTCACCACATTGTGTGACAATTCGGACGAGGTCTTCCTAGACGTGGCCAAGTTGTTACTCACATATGCGGACAACATTCTAAGGTAAAGTTGTGAACTTGCCAGCGGGTCAGTGTAGACGTGTTATGCTAAGCTGAGGTTGTGATAGAGGGGCTCTGTACATTTCACACATATTAGATGGCAGATAACGTCATGCCCTGACAGTCATTCTAAATGCCGTGTAAGGCCAGGTGTACGTGAGCCCTGCTGCCTGCTGTTGTTCCTGCTGTTCCACCAAACTCTATGAAACAAATGAGCACTTGCACTTTGTCCCTTTGCTTTGACTCTGCCAATGGATAGACGCCCTTACTCGTCATCCCTCCTCACATAACTTTATATTTTCTGGTTAATTCAGCAGAGGGATAACTCACGATAAGGGCTATTTAAGATGGGTAACATCTCAATAATCATTACCCTAAAACCTATGTTGATATAAAAGTAAATGTCTTAAGTTAAAATTGTCGCGCTTCCTTTTTTTGAGTAGAGTCTATGTTTTCAGCAAAATGTGATATTTTGTGCAGTGGTAATTAAAGCAAATAAGTGAAGCAGGATATTGCTGACAATATCAGACCCACGTTTTAATGTAAACACTCGTAGCTATAACGTATGCATGTATTGTCTATAAAGGATTGAATCACTTGCTGGTTTGTAAATATGCATTTCTCTAAAGCCAAAGAGGAACAAAAGGTGTTTCCTGAAAAGCCTTGAAAACAAATGATGCCACCTCCCCACAGGCATCCAAATGAGGAAAAGTACAGGTCGATCCGCATAGGAAATCCTACATTCTCCACCAAGCTGCTGCCCGTCAAAGGAGCTGTGGAATGTCTCTTTGAGATGGGATTTGAGGAGGTAAGAACCTGCCTGCTTGCTACTACAGAAGTTAAATTACAGATCTCCTGTTATATTGCTTTGATTCCTAGGGATCTAAATGATCACCCATGGCATAACGCTGAATAACTTAGACCCTGTTCAGACCTGGGATTGCACCCATCCTGACTGAACCACTGACAAGTGGTCAGTGCTAAGTACAAATATGAACACAACTTGATGTGTTCAAAGATCCAATTACTCAAATCACTGCTGGACTTGTTCTGGGACACATGTGGCCACATTCTTTTCGCTGTGTGAATGCAAATGCACCCTGGACCACATATGAAGGTCCGCCTACTCAGCTGGCATCCTCTGATCCGCTGCAGTTTCATAAGGGACCAAATGTATTTTTATGTTTCTCTGTTGCATTCAGTGGTTACCACTACAATATCAGAATCAGAATCAGAAGTATTTTATTGCCAAGTAGGTTTACACCTACAAGGAATTTGCTCTGGTAATTGGTGCTTACAATTAACATAGAAACATAAAAACGCAATAAATACAACATACATAGGAAAGCAATGAAAAATAGAAAACCAGTATATATTTACTCACTGTTTACTTCTTATTTACTCACTTTTTTCCAATATCTATACAAAGTAACATTTATTTCGACATAAACATTTCTGAATAAAAATATATAAAAGATAAAAGATGTAAAAAGTGATATGCAAAATGCAAAACAGTAAACAGTGTCCGATTGCAATATGCAATGTAATGCAGTATAGTATAATATGATGTAATGTGTTAATTTAACACATCCTAAAGGTGTGGGGGCGGAATAAAAGTCTGAGTCAGGTGGGGGTCCCGGGCCTTGTTTATGAGGCCAACTGCAGCCGGGAAGAAGCTGGTCTTGTGGCGGGAGGTTTTGGTCCTGATGGCCCGCAGCCTCCTGCCCGAGGGAAGAACCTCAAATAGTTTGTGACCCGGGTGGGAGGGATCCGCCACAATCTTACCTGCCCGCCTCAGGGTCCTAGAGGCAAACAGGTCCTGAAGAGATGGCAGATTGCAGCCGATCACCTTCTCAGCAGAACGGATGATCCGCTGCAGCCTCCTTTTGTCGTTGGCAGTGGCAGCAGCGAACCAGATGGAGATGGAGGAGGTGAGGATGGACTCGATGATGCAGGTGTAGAAGTGCACCATCATTGTCTTTGGCAGGTTGAATTTCTTCAGCTGCCGCAGGAAGTACATCCTCTGCTGACCTCTTTTGGTGAGGTCAGCATTTGAGGTCCTGGGAGATGATGGTGCCCAGGAAGCGGAAGGACTCCGCAGTGACGACTGGGGCGTCTCTCAGGGTGATGGGGGTGGGTGCGGCTGGGTTCCTTATGAAATCCACAACCATGTCCACTGTTTTCAGAGCGTTGAGCTCCAGGTTGTTCCGGTCACACCAGGTCACCAGATGGTCAATCTCCCACCTGTACGCGGACTCATCCCCATCAGAGATGAGCCCAATGAGGGTGGTGTCATCCGCGAACTTAAGGAGTTTGACGGACTGGTGACTGGAGGTGCAGCTGTTGGTGTACAGGGAGAAGAGAAGAGGGGAAAGAACACAGCCTTGAGGGGAACCGGTGCTGATGGATCTGAGTTCAGAGAGATGCTTCCCCAGCCTCACGCGTTGCCTCCTGTCAGACAGGAAGTCTGTGATCCACCTGCAGGTGGAGTCAGGCACACTCAGCTGGGAGAGCTTCTCCTGTAGCAGTGTTGAAGGCAGAGCTGAAGTCCACAAACAGGATCCTGGCGTAGGTTCCTGAGGAGTCCAGGTGCTGGAGGATGAAGTGGAGGGCCAGGTTGACTGCATCGTCTACAGACCTGTTGGCTCTGTAGGCAAACTGCAGGGGGTCCAGGAGAGGGTCAGTGATGGCTTTGAGGTGACAAAGCACGAGGCGCTCAAATGCCTTCATCACCACAGAGGTCAGGGCCACGGGTCTGTAATCGTTGAGTCCAGCGATCTTGTTTTTTTGGGGACAGGGATGATGGTGGAGGTCTTGAAGCAGGCTGGTACGTGACATGTCTCCAGTGAGGTGTTAAAAATGTCAGTAAACACCGGAGACAGCTGATCAGCACAGTGCTTCAGGATTGATGGAGAGACAGAGTGACCAGCACATAATGATTGATAATTTTGTTAAATTGATAAAAATCTTTCTTAAAAGCTTAGCTGCACGAGATTCAGTCAGCCACTCATGACCCATTTCTGTCTCAACCTCTCTCCCACTCACTTGCATGTGCAGACACATGCCGTCAAAAACACTTTGACACATCCGTATTCTCAGACTGGGTTTTCTTGGCAAGCATAAATGACGGTCGTGATTATTTGCATATAGAGTGGGGAGGTGAGATCCATTCACAAGTACTCCCAGGAGACACATTAAGGACACATTTTAATTCCAAGTGTGAATAGGACCGTTCTAAGGACGGATGTTATTAACAGGTCTGGACAGCGCCTAATACACCCACTTGCACCTCTTTTTAGGCAGAGACCCACCTGGTGTTACCCAAGTCTGCATCAGTGGAACAGCTGAAGCTCATCAGGGAATCCATAGCAGCAGAGAGGGATCGGAGGCTACAAGGAGGACAGCCTGTCCAACCAAGAGTTCAGGTTACTGCAGCCTCACTACCAGAGAGCCTCGCTCCTGCTCCTGCTGCTCCTGCTGCTCCTGCTCCTGCTGCTCCTGCTCCTGCTGCTGTCAGTCAGCCAATTCCACCACCTCCATCACAGCCATCATCCCTGGTAAAGATGTTACTTTAAAAAGCGGAGGCTGTGACTGCATATATTTGTAGCTTTCAGCTGTAGTATCATCACAACAGAGGCTAAACATACCTTAACTCTCATAGATCCATTTTTGATAAGAAATGAGAATAAACAAGTCTACGATGGACATTTTTGTTAGAAGCTCCACTGAATGCCATGCAAGAAAAATACGGTGAAATTACCTTACAGCATGTCAAACCACTGATCCGTGTGCATTGGTGAATGGATCAGTCAATGAAAAATATTTAATTGTCTGGTATTTGGATAAATCACTATTGTTACATGAATGTGTTATAGAGAGCAGCTAAAAAAACTTACTGTATAAATGTGAAAATCATGATAGAGTATATTTCAGTTTACCAGTCATTCATTTTGTAGCTCTTTTTAACAAAGTATATAGTAACTAGGATATTTGACATTCATATGCCATAAATCTTATTACTTATTATATTCCATTATTAAATTACTGCTTTAATTCTTTGTGCTTTGTTGCTTTTCCGTCTTAATTATAAATATTTTTTACTTAATAATATTGGAAGGGCCTTTTTTTTTTAAAATAACTTTCATGCAGTACCTTACATCTCTCAAGAACAACTACTGTAAATATTCATGCAAGTCCCTCAGTGATTTAGATTTTTCATCTTGGTTGGTGAATGATGATTCCTTGTCTTGTGTCAGGAAAACAGTATGAGCTTCTTCGTGACTCTCCAGTCAAACTTCCAGCATGTGATGATGTATGAAAACCCTGAGCTGCAGCAGAAAGCCTTGAGTCACATCCCTCACCAGCAGCTGTCCTCTGCTGCTCAACACAAGCTGAAGGAGGCTAAAGCTGCTGACCCAGGTAAAGTCCCTTCATTCAGTTATTTAGAGCAATCAGTTGTACTCTACATCTTTATTTTACTGTTAACACATTGAGACGAAAGAGGCAAATTAAATGCTTTCCTGTTTGTAGATTGTAAACTTGGAATAGAAGACTTCCTGGTGCTGGAGCTACTTAGGTGGTTCAAGCAGGATTTCTTCTCCTGGGTGAACAGTTTACCCTGCAGCCGCTGTGGGGGTCCCACAGAGAACGCCAGCTCCCTCAGTCCCAGCTCTGATGATGTGCGCTGGGGAGCTCAGCGAGTGGAGAACCATTACTGTCAGCTCTGTAGGTTCTCCACAAGATTCCCAAGGTAAAAGTATGCGCGCTTGCTTGTCTTTTTGTATGTTATTTCGTATGCCGCTGGTGTTTAGGTTGCCTTTCTAAGGTTATATTTAAGATTCAAATTAATATAAGTCTGCAGAATGACTTTTGGTACGGTTACGATTTATTTTACAATTCCTTTTGTATTATTCACTGTCAATACATTTTGAAATGGAAACACTGTAGACATGTTTCCTGTAAACAGGAATAGAGTATGAATGGATTTGAACACAAAGCAGAATATAATGGATTGCTTGCACTTTTTCTCTACCAGGTACAACAATCCCGAGAAGCTGCTGGAAACCAGGAGGGGGCGCTGTGGGGAGTGGGCGAACTGTTTCACCCTGTGCTGCAGAGCCATTGGCTTGGAAGCCAGGTATATCTGGGATAGCACAGGTATGTACATGATTGACTGATGTGCCTCTTGTATCGCTTCTTAAATTAAACCCAAAGTTAATTTATAAAGAGAAATTCGTCACCCTCACAGAATTTGTTGATTAAGAGTCCTCCCTGCAACATCTTTACTCTTTACATATTTTATGAAGCACAAAGATGAGTGTGTGTTGTTAGTACTGTACTTGAAACTATCCCAAAAACTGAACCAGTATCAAATATTTTGCCATTTGACTCATTTGGAACATGTCATTGCATTTTTAACATCGCAGAATGTCAAACTTGGCTTTTGAAAGCTATTAAATTCCCACTTAGTTTGATATCAGAACTGTTTATGTAGCATGTAAATTAACTAAAGGTTCTGTGTTATTTCAGACCACGTGTGGACAGAGATTTACTCGCTTTCTCAGCGTCGTTGGCTGCACTGTGACTCGTGTGAGAATGTCTGTGACAAGCCTCTTCTTTATGAGGTTGGCTGGGGGAAGAAACTAGCCTATGTCCTGGCTTTCTCTAAGGACCAGGTCAGAGAAATTGATGCATACTGCTATTACTCCATTATTACAACACCATCGGGCTTGCCCTGACTGGAACTCAATATATATATTGATTAAACCTCCTTATTTACTTCCTCTCAGCCTTCTTCGCTGCCTTTATTGGTGCATTGCTTAACATGTTGATCTGGTTTGTAGATCAGTGTGTGACAGCATTGGCAGGAATGTGTAATTGTGTCTGCATGTGCATCTTCATGCATGTGCACAAGTGTAAATGGAACAAGGAAGAACACTTAAAAACATTATAAAATGGTCACTGGGTTAGATGGCAGATGTTTTGAGTATAGAATAACTATTTATGTATGGAGATACAATACTGTGAATATGTTGATAGTAATCACTAAATATTACATGTGTGTGTTTGCAATATAGGTGGTGGATGTGACGTGGAGATATTCCTGCAAACATCCAGAGGTTTTGTCTAGAAGGACCCGTGTTCAAGAGGCCTGGCTGCTTCACACCATTAATGGGCTCAACGACTCAGTAAGTCATAACCAGCTTGATCATGTACATAATACTATCCTTTGGTGAGTCTACTGTAAGCCACCTTCCGTCTGCTAGAGGCAACAGGGCGTGAGTCCAGGCAGGAAGAAGGACCTGACGGAGAGGCTGCTTGTTGAGCTGGTGGAGTTTATTTCCCCAAAGAAGCCGAAACCAGGAGAGCTGGGGGGACGCAACTCAGGCTCTATGGCCTGGAGGACGGCAAGGGGGGAGACTAGAGCAGCTGAGTCTTCAACACAGGTTTAGTATATCGTGCAAATTATGTTGCTATGGATCTTATACATCTCAGATGTATGTATCAATATCAATAGACCTCCTCCCAACTGTAATTTAAACATGCCATATATACAAAAAATACAATTGATTGAATCATTATTGGATCACAATATTTTTTCACAATATATATTTGGTTTGAGTGGGGATTTTAGGAGTTTCAACTCAAACTAAACACAAAACCGAATAATATTGAATCAAAATTCTTTATGAAACACTACATACAAGCAGATTGTGTTCGACACCACCCAGTCACATGTAGTGTTCTATTTAATAGTGTAATGTGTCCAAGGTTGATGATTGAATTGCTTGATGACAGTCAGTGCAGCTGCGTGTGTTTTTCTCAGGCTGAAGGTTACGTGTTTACTCCTACTGAGAAAGAGAAGAGTGACCGGTTACTGCACGTGTGCTACAGTGCCACCAAAGACCAGTACTGTCGACTGTCCAACAGCTCTGAGGTGGTTCAGGGTTGGGATCAGTGCGTGTGGAGGAAGGAGTCGGTCTTCAGAATGTTGGAAAAGGACTGGCAGATGGTAAGAGCATTAACAAAGCAATAGTTTTCATTTCAGATAATATTTATTTCCAATATTCTATGATTGTTTATAATAAATGTGTTCCTTATTATTTCAAGGTGTATCCATTTGAAAACAGTGCTGGCTTCAAATGTAGCCACTTTGAATGCAAATTGTGTTTGAATTAAATATTTTGAATATTAGGAAAAATGTCAGTCACAGTTTCTTCTTTTTCTACAGTGAAAAAATATAGTATAATTGTTAAAGTTAAAGATCAATTCAATTTTGAAGTGTTAATATTTGTTTGTTTATTTTGTGTTAAAAGAGATATTTCTACATTAAGTACACATAGTCACAAGACAAGACCTGAAAGCTGTAACTCAGCTCATCAAGGCTAATCTATTACTGTTTAAGAATACTCTGCTATTTAAGAATCACCTCAGCAAAACAATGGATCTCATTCCAACCCAAATGGTATCATCTGGGTCAGCATCATGGAGCACAGCCTTTATCAGCTTGTCAAACACAAAGTTGGCCATAACAAAAAAAAACATAAAATTCGGCCACAAATAATGATTATTGTTTTTTATGGATTCATCTACCTTTTATAGGTAGTGAAATGTGAAAAGTGGAAGACAACTTTTCCCAGAGCCTAAATGAATCGATAAGCTTGTTTTATCATTGCTCAAGTCCAAAACCAAAATGATACTAAAGTTACTTCTATATAATAAAATATATTAAAGAGCAGCAGCTCAAAAGGTTGAATTAAAAAATGTTGGATTTTGCTTGAAAACGACCATCAAAATAGTTGCAGATTATTGTTCTTGTGAAGCAGTGATCAACAAGTTGATTAATAGTTCTTTATACCCCCCACCACACTCACTCACACACACACACGCACACACACACACACACACACACACACACACACACACACACACACACACACACACACACAGTGACACAGTAAATAAAATAAACTATACAAAACAGCAATTTAGTCTGATTAACAGGAAAGTTAAAGCGAATGCCTCTGGCTGCTGTTGTTTTAAAACATAAATAGTAGTGCTGTCAGTTAAACGCGTTATTAACGGCGTTAAGGCATACCCATTTTAACACCGTTAATTTTTTTATCACGAGATTAACGCAGAGCTGCCAACTCTCACACGTGTGTGTGTGTGTGTGTGTCCGCCCAGATAGCGCACCGGTCCGGCGGCTCCGCCCACCGCCATCGTGCACTCGCTCAGAGAGACACAGTGAGATGAGAGCTCGTTCACGTGAAGTCGGTCACGCTCAGTGACTGACTGCCTCTTAACTATGGAAACAGTGAAAACACAGAGTTTCTCTGGTCTCAACTGATCAGAGATCAGCGCCTCAGCGTCTTGATCAGAGCAGAAGCTGCAGTTGGTTTCTACCGATCTTCAGTATCTGTGTTCGCCTCCAGTCTGACCTGCTCTCGCTTTTTGTTTTAATATTTCGCCAACTAAAATATATATTTTAAGCTATTAGGCTGCAGCTATATGTTTTTATTTATTTAAAAATAGGGTACTTCTTATTTCATACATTTTCCACAAATATGGGGAGGACTCTAATAGCCCTACAAAGTTCTGTGTTTAATTTATTTCAAAGTAGGCCGACACTTGCCTGTGTATTTTGTTTGTTTGTTATTTTGTTGCTTGTCTGTTTGAGTAGCTGGCTGAAAGCAAAGAAGTAGTAGGCTTACCTTTTATTGGTAACCTAACTGTTACGGTTCATTGTTTCTGAAATAAGAGGCCTGAATGCTATGTTCACAGCAAACTTGAAAAAAAGAAAATATTAAGCCATGGTTTACCTGAAATGTGCACTTTATAATTTTATTTTGCATCGCCCTGTTTGGCAATGTTGTTTTTCAATAAAATAAAACATTTGCATAAAGCAAGCCAATTCACTTTTCCATGTTCATAAGAGCATTATGAACAATGAAGGGATATTTAGAATAGATAAAAATTTGCGATTAATCGCGATTAAATATTTTAATCGTTTGAAAGCACTAATGAATATATATTATTTTGACTATGATTAAGATTACGAACAAATTTTAAATAAGATAAGCATACTACTGTAAACTTCTAAGGGAATACTGAGGATGAGAATAAACTGTGTACTGATGTATCTTCATGCAGCTCTATGTAACCAAGTTGTATTTCTTTGTTAAGGTGTACATCTCTCGAACAGAGGGCTCCTCTACAGGACGAATGAGCTGGAAGTTTGATTTTGCTGCAGTGGGGATGAAGATGAAGTCTGTCTCGATCAGGACCAGTAGCCAGACCTTCCACACGGGGAAAGTCAGCTGGTCCTTGCAGGCAGGCCTAGCTACTACAGAATTCTGCGGAGGTACAGTCATGCAGTAAATCCTCTGATATCAAAGTTTAGTTTATTGTCACATGCACCAATGACAGCGTCATCGGAGCAGTGGAATTCTTGTGACATGGCAGGCAACATCTACGCAGTAGACGACTTTACAAAAATGAAAAATAACATACTATATAACATATAACATATAACATCGTAACATATAAGTGCTCACAATGTGCTTGTATGACAACATCACCTCCTCTTGATTTCCTCTCCTGTGTTTGAACCGTCAGATGGGAAAATGCAGTCGTTCCCCAGTTTGTCCGGCTCGTCGGACATCGTGGTCGTAGCAGAACTCAGCGGGGGAGAAGGGGAGGCATCGTGGCAGCACTCTCAGCTGTTCAGAGAGAGCCTGAAGGAGACAGAGGAGTCTTCGTTTGAAATCCTCATCCACCTAGAAGATGCCTAACGGTTGCTACACTCAACAAAACTTGATCCATAATACTTTTTAACTTTTTTCTGCTCTAATGTGTTCAGTGGTAACCGATTGAATTTTGTTGTTGAATCAGTACAATAGGTGTCAGTGTATAGGGTGATGAAATATGCACAATCTAATGATTGAAAGCAACAGCTTGTTCTATCACAGATAGTGCACATTTTAATCTTTGATAGGCCAAAACTCTATAGCATGCACTCTGTAGAATGTTTGCACAATTAGGTCTGGACCATCTCTGTAGTTTGCTTTTCACAAACAAGAACACAGCAGCACACAGGACATTGACACCGGCACTGTCCCCTATAACCAAAAGTGCTCTTGATATCTTCGTTGGTGTCTTCTACATGTATGGCACCTCTTTTTCATCCTGAGACTATGTGTATGCTTTGTTTTCAATTCAGAGTCTTTTGCATGTTAGAAACGTCATCAACCCACACACTCACTTGTGTTGAATCCTGCGGAACATCTCTTGCTGTGTTCACACATTGCCTCATTTAGACTGGGTTTTTACTTGTCAGGGAAACAAATCTGGGGAAAGTCTAGATACTCATACTTGCACATTTGCGTTCTCACCCTCAGCCTCTCCGGAGAATGTTCTGAGATTCTTCTGAGTTCAGTGCGTGTCTGAAAGCAGCTAATGAGACATGGAGTCTGAGATAGACCTGTAAGCCATTGAGTTTTTGTAACCTATACTTCTTTGTAATGTGGGGACAGATGTCACACAGCAAACCATGTGTGAAAACCCTCATCAGCTCAGGTATCTCCAGTTCCATGTATTGTTAAGTGTGTTGCTTTTGACACAATATGTGTGTTACTGTCTTTACAGTGGGCTCACGCTCCACAGTTACAATCATGTAAGTCAAACCAAGTCAGATATACGTGTATAGCACGTTAACCACATCAGGAGTTGGGAAGGGGGAAGGAAGAACAGCACCCGTATGGATAATTGTGTGTGTAATGATAAATGAATCAGTTTAATTTTAGCATTAGTGTTATGGAAATACTCTGTGTGATTCTGCTGGTATAATAAAGATATTTTTTTAAGTCTGGTGTTTAAATCCACTATAAGCTGTGACACGGTTTACTTCGCATCACACTGTCTGGGCTTCTTTGGGGTTTTGCCGCCACCTTGCGTTGAGAATAAAGAGACGGTGTCTTTAAAGGTCCACTTCTCCCATTGGCCGAAGTACCGGCGTCTTTGAAAAGCAGCCGCCTGATTGGTCTGTTTATCCTCGATACGATTCGCTGTCTGTCTTGTGGATGGCGGATCTAGCTGCTAGCTGACAGTCGTTTTCATATCTAAATGAAAACTATTTAAGTCGGACGTTTCCGCAGCATTTCAGTGAAACTCCTGTTCAATTCCGTGGAGCGCTCCCGGTGAATCGCGAGCCCGCCCATGCGCGCTTTCTGTACAGTATTTATTTAGCAGCTGCCAGCCGCGTTAGCATCTTTGTTGAAGTTCGGGCCTGCTGTGCCACCGCTCGTCGATTTTAACAATAGCCGCGACACTCTCCCGTCCTCTGCTTGTTCTGAGACATTCGAAAGGACTATCCTCGCCGCAGACCAGGGGAGAACATGGGAGACGAGCAGCTTCGTGCAGCTTCCAGCCACTGAGACGTTTGTTATGCGGATGGACTTTTAACTTCGGGGGAATTGAGAACACAGTGCGAGCAGCATCACTACAGACAAGAGGACCACAAAGGAAGATGTCCAACGGCGCAGCAGGAAGCGGGGCTATGGCTTGGCTGGTGAGTTGGTGTGATGCACAACTTCCTAACTCACTTATATAGGGTGTATAACACAAGGAGTAGGTATACAGTACATGTACACAAGTGCTGTGTTCATGTCAGCGCGGTGCCGCGGGTAGCTACAAGCTGGGAGCTAGCATTTAAATCCCCCGTGTGTCCGGTCCAGTGAAGAGGAGACAGCTGCGGTCTCCATTGATATTCATGCCGGGATACAAAGGGCCACAGACGAACAGCTGATCGGTGCAGTGTCCTCAAGTTTCTACAACACACTTCAACTCAGCTGCCGCTTCACGGAGCCATAGTTTACATTTTCAAAATAAAGTTTGTTTTGAAGAAAAATGTAGCGTCTAGTACAGACTTACCGTGATCTGTGGTAATTAAACACTCGTAGACGGAAGAACCCTGCGTTACTACTTATAATGTTAGGGACACTGTTTACGGTAGTACACGCATAATGTATGGAGCAACACACCTCTATGAAGCTTCTGTGTATTTATTGTTTCCCGTTGACTCCTATACGCATCACGTCGGCCGTCAGGAGCGCAGAGTTAGTTTGTAAATTACTCTGATTCACGTCAACCACAAATATACTACGGAGATGATTAATCTCAGTCAAACTGTGCCCCTCTTATGTAGACTGGCTGTGAATACCATCTGTCTGTTAGTAATTACTCAGTATTAGCTCATACATATCATTAACAGCACTCTTTTTAATATGGAAAGTAAGAGTATGGACATATGATGAGTGATTGTTTATATATTATTTAGATTATCTGCTGTAAAGTGTGGCAAATGAATTTGTACAGCACATGTAAACTTTAAGGCAAAGTCCTTTATATAAGATATAGAAGGCATCATGAGGAAATGTGTAAGCATTAGGCAATTTAAAAAGAAAGCATCCTGAAATAAGGCGAACTTGGAAGGGAAATGAGCACATTAAATAAGAAATTCAAAGGCAGACGTTACAGTGCAGTGTAATTGAATAGCAATTACTTGATTTATTAAAAGGCTGTGGCAAACAGTGAAGTCCTCAGCATTGATTTAAAGGAACAGAGAGTTGCAGACCTACAGCTCTCTAGGAGTTTGTTCCTCAGATGTAGAGTATAAAAACTGAACGTTGCCTCTCCATGTATGGTTTTTAATTGTGGGCACAGAAAGCAGACCTCAGAGATCTGAGGCCTATTAACACAACCAATGTAGACAAGTGGAAATATAAAAAGACATGGATACGTTTTCCAAGTTATTTAATCCTCTACATATTCTCATTTTGATAAGAGGCAGACTTTGTAATTGTGTAAACATGGCTATTGAAGTTCATATTTGAGTCTGTGACGATATCAAGATTTCTGTCTTGGTTTTTAATTCTACGGACTGAAGCTGAGCACTGATTTTAAATTGTCCTGTCATGTCTCAAAAAACAATGATCTCAGTTTTATCATTGTTTAACTGAAGAAACATCTTAACACGTTTCAGGATTGTAGTTGTGAGACTGTCACAGGTTTTATTTTGGATTGTTTAGTAGAGGAAAACAACCCTCAAGCTCACATGTGGTTCTCGTATATCTTGTCGGAAGGACTTTTATTACATTCTAGAAATTGCACTTGCCTGATATTGTTCAAAGAGCCGCATCATGCATGAAGATAAACTGTTTAATGCACATGGTCTGCAGGTTTTTTCTGCTATTTGCGTAAATCCTTAAAAACCTCTTGCAATTAAATCCTTCTTCTTGTCATCAATAATTTAAAACAAATTTGGAAATCTTGCTTCTAAAATTCACCAGGACTCGGAAGATATTTAATTTGCTAAAATATAACTGAGGTTAGAGGGAGAGTGCCAGAGCACTTCACTATGAAACTGATAATCCTCCACCGTCCATATACATTCTAGTGTCCAGTACTCTGCTTCTTCTATCTGTCACCAGTGTCACTGTGAAGCCAATGGGAGGACAAGGCCTCCTCCCTGTGGTGGTAAACACTGATAATCTGGTGTCAACAGCACAGTGTTTTCTCACAGGGCTCGGAGCTTAACCAGAGTCATGCATCCATTAATAACTAAAACAACTCTGTTAAACAGGAGGCAGCGAACGGCAGAGGGGATGCCAGCAAGATGGAAGGGACCAAGAAAGATAAGGCGGCCTCCAAGTTGTCTGTGGAGCGAGTGTATCAGAAGAAGACCCAGCTGGAGCACATTCTTCTCCGTCCAGACACATATATCGGCTCCGTGGAGCCCACCACACAGGTGAGTCCCGAGCGAACTGCTGTCCACTGTAGACATTCTGACATTCAGGCTGCGGTTCAGCCGTGGAAGCAGGACTGCTCTTTTAGAGATTTGAGGTCTTGCGGATTATTTTTTCACAGTGCAGTTCACTGCAGAATAGACTGAAAAATTATCTTTCAGCGCTGTTTCAATGTTTATTTTTTGAATTTATTAAGAATTTATATATTTACAATATTTGCATTTCCTGTAGCCTACCTGTTTCAAAATAAAAGAACTTCAGCGTTGCTGTGGACTGAATTCATTAATTTGTTTTTAAGGTTTTTATTGTGAAGAGAATGGAAAATGCATGGCTTCATACTGGATAGTATGGTATTTATTTGAGTACCTAGGACTAGTTGGACTACAAGGAAAAAAAGCAGTTATACCAGAAAGGGTGTAGTTATAGTAAAAATTAGCAGAAAGGACTTCAGATGATGGGCAGTAGTCACAACAGGAAAGCAGCTAAAGTATCATTGAACAGAAAAAGAAAATGTGACTTTTTAACAAATTTGATTAAAGGGCCCCTGGCTCCAATGCATGGACTGCAGTGTAAATGATGAATATTAGTAGCGTGTTTTATTACAAAAACTTATCATTTTGGATGCAGCCGGAGTCTCACAGTCTGTCTGTGGCAACATTGCACAACTAAACATCTTAAGGTTGGACCGAGCAATCAGCTGGGAGAATTTTCAGGTGCATGACAAACTAATGCTCTTGATATTCCTCCTGATGGTTCACCGTGGACCACAGCTTTCTTTAGCCAGTTGGCCAAGATACACCAGAAGCATATATTGTCATGTGGGATTAGCTGCTATCTGACCTGCGAAGTGTGGCATTACACCAGCAGAGCCAGTAGAGAAACAAGGCAGACAAAATATTCCCTCATCCATATGTGTTGTGTTTCTGCACATAACCATTCCTGAGATGCCACAGTTCTCCGTAACCAAGGAGATGCCTCATTATCACATAGATCTTTTGGAAGTCACAAGTATTGTAAAGACATTTGAATATTGGATTAACACATAAGAGATGTGTGCTCTCTCCTCGCTGAGGAGGAGCAAACCAGCCAGTGAAGCAGCATGTTGCAGTCAAAAACTTTTCTCTAATGTAATATTTCCAGCATTCTCTAATTTCACATGCTGGACATTGTAGGTCAAAATGTAATGTGTAGGGTTCCTACGGTCATGGAAAACCTGGAAAAGTCATGGAATTTTAAAATGTGTTTCTCCAGGCCAGGAAAAGTCATGTAAAAAAATAAAATCCCAAAAGTTTTGGAAAAGTCATGGAAATTTGTTATATTCATATTTTCATGTCGTTCATTTACGCTGAGTTTTAAATAATTCATATACTTTTAAAGAAATACAGTCAAAATAGAAGCAGGCATACTTGGGTATACTGTATGCCTCGGAATTCTCATTGTTAGTTTAACTACATTTTGTCACTTTTTCGCTTATTCACAGAGATTTCACAAAATGTTCGGTCATGGAAATTTGGTGTACTGTAAAGTTATTGAAAAGTCATGGAAATCCATTGGTCAAAATGTGTATGAACCCTGAATGTCCTTGGGTGCGGTAACAACAGCTTTGTTTAAATTCAGTTGAAAAAAGTAGTCAATTAAGTTTTGACAGAAAATAATTGGTTGCAGGTTTTAGGACAGCAACTAACAGTTCATTTCCTTATTGAGTAATATGACAATTGATTTTTCCTGAGTGTAGGTTGAGGAGGTGTCCAGCCATTAATTCTGAATAAAAAATATGCTTACACTTGATCTCTTATCCTGTTTTTATTTTCTACCTTTCAGCAAATGTGGGTTTTTGATGAAGATATCGGCATGAACCAGAGGGAAATCACCTACGTTCCCGGGCTGTACAAAATCTTTGATGAAATTCTTGGTAAGCGAACGCTTACTGCTCATCATCCTCTGACACTATCATCTACACAGTTAATATAATGGTTCATTTGTCATTTGAGATTGTCCCCCTCTAACTGGAATATTGAAGTCCATAAAAATGTCAACATCGCTCACAGTGTGGTGTTAGCTGCGCTCAGTAGCACTGATCTAGGACTGTACAGAGAGATTAGTTTCCCTGTGTGAGCGTGTCTATGTGTGCTCTGTTTGCAGCATGAATAGAGATCTCTGTGGAAAAAGTCTCATTTATTTTTACTGTGGAAATGCAAGCATGCACAGTCAGCTTTTACTGGATGAATAAAGGCTAATAAAGCCGTTGTACAATCTGTATTACATATTCCTTTTAATGACTCAGTAAAATGTAGGCGTAATGCTGCACTGCTGATGTGCCCCGGTTCTTGCCATGTGCGAGTATTGTCAAGGATCTGCATACTCGGCCCTCTCAGCCTGTGTTTGACACGTTCCATTGTCTGAAAATGATCACTGTCCAAGTAATGACACGAGAGACTTGGAGCCAGAGTAGTTACTTTCATGGCAGAATCCCTCTCAGCTAATATAAAAGGTACACTGACCTTAAGCCTGTGTGAAATTACAATTTCTTTCTTTGTTTGGTTTACTAAACTTATCTAAGTTGGGCCGTACGTACATGATTTATGATCAGTTGTCGTAATGTCCACATTGTAGTTACTCTTATCAATATGTTTATTATTTCTCACATTTTCAGAGCGAGGCATCAATCTGCTGTTAAGTCTGTTTAATTTAATGGTGTTCTACTGAAAAAAAGGCCCATCACAACAACCCAGATCCCTCTGTGATATTTTCAGATATAGTTCCTTGTCTGCCATCCGTTCTAGACCCAAACAGAGTCAGTTTACTGTATGACGCTTACATTTGATATAATGGAACACCTTCTTGGGTTCCACTCACTTATTTTACCTGATGGGGGATGGAACTGTTTGCAGACAGAATTATTTGCAGGGCAGGGAAACGCGGACAGATGCGACCAGATTTTTAAATGTGAATAAATGTCTATTGAATTATAATCAAATCAAATGTGACGTGTGAAATGAGATCCACTTCTTATTCCAAGTGATGAGCCAGAACATTTTTGTGGCCATTTTCGGAAGGTCAGCATCAAAGAAATAATTGGAATAGGTGTTAATTGTTTATTCTGCTCCTTAGATGAACTCTCTCAGATTTGGTCATATGGTGTTACTGTCAGTGGCAGTGTCTGATATCACCCTGCAAATGAAAAAGCGCTTCCAGACACCAGTCTGTGCATTTTCTTTGCGCCGGCCCGGTAGTTGAATTATTAAAGACGTACAACAACGTTGGTCGGTGGAAAATCCCATAATACATTTTAAATGTTTATATTATGCTTAATATTTATACTCGTAGGTAAAAAACACGTTGATTGACCATGTATGAATGTAGAAATAAACTTAATTGCTGCAATTAAGTTTATTTGTGAATACTTGTGAATGTTAAAATCTTTTTCTGTTTTCTTCCCCTTGCCAGTGAATGCATCAGACAACAAACAAAGGGACAAGAACATGACATCCATTAAGATCACCGTCGACCCGTGAGTGCACTGCTTCATGATAAAATTATCAGACTCTATATGTTCTTCTGTCAGAATGAAGTACTATCAGCTCCAGGCCTCCAGGGTTTGGTGAAAACATGCAGTAGATGGAGGGGGTTTGAGTCATGGATGCAGGCAGTATACAGTATAATGAGCCTGTTCTGAATCGCACTGAGCGTTTGTTTTATATGCGGTTCACCTCCAGCCTGTCAAATGTTTCCACATCTGACTGCTTAAACAGCAGCATGTCCTTCAGCTGAGCCGCCGCTCTCTCTAATGTCCCCCCGCTGTATAAACGATACCATTAGCCCTCTGGTCTCTGCTGCTAATGTGGTTTTATAGAGAAGTTAATGCTCCTCTCCACTGGGCGAGCTTATAAACCACTCAAATATCTTGGTTTTTTAGTAACCGCAAACCAAACCTTACCTGGGAGGGAGTGCAATGATAGATATTGAATATATTTGTTAAAGAGCAACATTATCCCCTTTTTACTTCTGTTGATAAACCTCCTGATTAATCTCTTTTTAATTTCAGGTTTTAATGCCACCACCACTTTGTCCCCATCGCGATACAGCTAAATGAATATCCTAATTTAAGTCTTTACCATCACATACTGCAGGATTCCAGCCTCACTTTATCATCCATTACATTCAGTCTGCTAAATAATAGAATGGATGACACTTCACTGGGTGCTTCCAGATTTGCAGATAAATACAGAGCTAAAATTTCCTGTGTGAGTAAAACATTCATGCACAAGAAAGGATATAGTGTTTATGACTTTTCTTCACTCTAACACTAGGTCTTCACTGCTGTTACTCTTTCTTTTAGTCATGCATTCTTATTTCAATCTTCATTCATTTTTCTTTGGTGAATGGCAGCGTGGGAGCTGTGTCGATGACGGATTTCTTTCATTAACCGCCCACATATTAAACTCAGCATGAACGTACTTCTTATTTTACTGAAATTATCAGCGAATGTAACTGAAGACTCTTGGGATTTCCATTTTAAGGTTTGTCAGCTCACAGTTGGGTTCAGATGAGTTTGATGTGTCCTTTATTTATGTGTTCTCATATAAGGTTAAATGTTTCACCTATCTGAAGCTGTTTTAAAACCGTAACTGGAGTCTACTTGTCATTTCAAGTCCAGGTCTGACAAGTGCTAGGCTTCTGCCCCGTAACATTCAGTGTGCTTTGCTCCTCTGTGACACACGCCAACTCTCACTGCTCCTCTCAATACTACTTAGTCACTCTCACACACCTTCACCGCAAGTGACATTACTTGCTCTAATCTTCTCCACAGTCTCCCCTGGCATATATAACACCGCTCGCTGCATGCTGTCGCTTGCTATTGTTCTTTCTCACACACAAACACACTGACCATCTGTCACAGTCAGACTCTCTATCGGCAGCACTAAACGAAATCTAGCCGGCGCCAGTGTCCAGTTAAACAAAGTATTTCCGTCTTCGCCAGGCAGTTACAATTCAACATAAACTCAGTAGATCTTGCTCTCACCGTGAGTGTTGACGCGTTCAGTATACAGTCAGACAGACCTCTGCTTAACACTGTCTCCACTCTGTAACAGCGTTTGTAAGTGATCAGGACTAAGAATCTGACATGATATTTGGCCAAACGATTGAGGTCTAATAGCAGGTCTTAAATATGAATGTACAGTATTTTAGATTTGATCACCTCTGTAACTTATCTATTTCCCTGTGCCCTGCCTCCACCAGTGAGTCCAACACCATCTCCATATGGAACAATGGAAAAGGAATTCCTGTGGTGGAGCATAAGGATGAGAAGATGTATGTTCCAGCTCTCATTTTTGGCCACCTCCTCACCTCCAGCAACTATGATGATAACGAGAAAAAGGTCACAGGTGAGAGGAGCCCTCTTGAAATATTGTATTAGTGGTCGTTAAAGTCAGTTCAGAGAGGTGAACTTTAACCTCTGTGATGCTAACTGTTTATCTGCCTCCAGGTGGGAGAAATGGTTACGGTGCTAAACTCTGCAACATCTTCAGTACCAAGTTCACGGTGGAAACGGCCTGCAAGGAATACAGACATAGCTTCAAACAGGTGAGGGGGACTCTACACTTCTCTTTATTTAGAGTTGAGGGAAACTGAGGTGACTTGAGCTCAGTCTGTCACTGTGGTAATTCTGTGAAGCTAACCTACTCACTGGCAGTTTTTCTGCAACAAACCCAGAGTTTGTCTCCTGCTGAGCCTGAAGATCCTGTCTGATACAGAACTTCTCTCCCCCATTCTTCATTCAAGTAGTCCAGATCAAAGTGGGCCTTTTTGCCTTCTATATTTTTGACTTAGTAACAGGAAACGGGATGAGAGAGAAGGGGAGAAAAAGTATACCATCCTTTTTCTGAAGGTACCCCGAACAGGAACTTAGATTTAACTGTAGGGACTTGGATCTTAATTAGGGGAAAACATTTCTACCCCCCAAAAAGTCTCTGCTCTTGGGGTAGTTCTTCCCTGAAGTACAGACATCCTTGGGGGGGAGCTTTCAGAGGTGAAGCTAAGATTTTACATTCTCACAGTTCTCCAGCCTGTACAGCCCCTTTTAATTTCTGCCTATGATCTGCTTAATTTTTATAACACTGGCTTGTTGTCACCATCAGTTGTTCTTACATCATTATACTCATTTTTGCACATATGTGAACAATACTCTGCAGGAACCTTTTGTTTCTTCGAAAACAGTTCCTATACCCTTTTGTTGAAATTCAGCTTATGAAAGTAAATCATTCGGCTTTTGAGTGGGCCCTCGTCTGGAAGAGTTGACATTGTTAAGAGGTTAAGATTCAGACTGGATAAGAATTTGATACCATGACCTTGTATTTACTAACATCACTTCCTCTGATCTATGATCAATCAGTCGTTGGAAAGACACATGGCCTCATGTTGCCATGATGAATGACAATATTGTAGCCCCAATGTTGACCAAAAGAGATCAGCTGTTCTGCAGCTGAACTCATCTCCGGGTTCAGCAACTATGTTACACAAGGGCCCTGGATCAATCGGTCATTAGCAGTATTGCTATGAATTAAGATTAAATCTATTGTTTTATTTTACAGATTCTGTTTGTATCCGTTATAAATGTTCAGCTTTTTCTCTTTTCAAATATTAAATACCTGGCGTTAATATTGCTGTATCAATATCATTTTTGTGGTTTGTCCACTTCAAAATTTTCTCTGTATTAGCGTTGGCTTGTTTTTTTATTGGTAATTTTAGCAGGTGTCCTGTACTGTCTTTCCCCATTATTTTAATTACACGAATAATGAATGAAAGCATTACTGTTTTATAGGGTTTTGACATCTGGTCATATCTGAGGTAAGGTTGTGTGTAATACCATCGTTTCGAGCTTCAGCCCCTGTGGGTTATTTGAGCAGAGCTGGGAAGACACAGGGTGTTTGTCTGTCACCGATGTTTGGTGTGAATGCACTGGACATAGTAAGGGTGTTCTGAGTTCACAAGGGTCCTGCACAAAATCTAAGAATTATGAACTCAAGTGGAAGCAAAACATTTTCAGTCAAGAGTTTGTGTGCGATAACCTGTGTTTGGTTTTCCTCAGACGTGGCAGAACAACATGACCAAGACTTCTGACCCCAAGGTCAAGTTCTTTGATGGGGAGGATTTCACCAGCGTCACATTTCAGCCAGACCTGTCCAAGTTCAAGATGGAGAAGCTGGACAAGGATATTGTAGCACTTCTTACCCGCAGAGCTTATGATATAGCAGGCTCCTGCAAAGGAGTCAAAGTTACACTGAATGGCAAAAAGTTACCCGTAAGTGTCAATCTCATTATACACTTCTTCCCTGCTAGACTGCTTAGCTTTAATGTTAATGTTGAGGTTTAAAAAAAAATGTCTTAACTGTGACAGACAGGAATGTGGCAGATGATTAATGATGAAGAAAGATGTTTATATTTTTGTTATTTTCTTGTGTCTTCCAGCTATGTGACATTGTGTCATAGACCATACTCTTTTTTTTTCTGTTTTCTGTAATTAATGACTCTTGACGGTTGGTAGTGAAGGATGTTTAATTCAAATATCTTCCCTGCTGCTGTTGTTATTATTGTTGTTGTTGTTGTTGTCTACCTTAACATTAATGAGGTCATAACAAATAGCAGTCCTCCTAACAGTTGTCAAATGGTCTTATTCAGCTTACTTGTGTAACTCACTTAACCTGAACCTGTCCTGCATCCAAAGATCACTGGGTTCCGTAGCTATGTGGATCTGTATGTGAAGGACAAAATGGATGAGACGGGCGTGCCCCTGAAGGTGGTCAATGAAACTGTGAATGATCGCTGGGAGGTTTGCCTCACCATGAGTGAAAAAGGATTTCAGCAAATCAGCTTTGTGAACAGCATTGCCACGACCAAGGTATGAAGCAGTGAACTAGCAGAGAGTAAAAAGTGGTTGAAGTGGAATGAGTAGAAAAAAAAAGAAAGAAATGTTTTTAACATGAGTATATGTCTTTTTCAGGGTGGCAGACACATCGACTATGTGGTGGACCAGATTGTGGCCAAACTTATAGAAGTGGTGAAGAAGAAGAATAAGGCAGGAGTGTCTGTGAAACCCTTCCAGGTAGCTCAACTGATTATTTGCGCAACATTTCTTATCAAAGTAAATGAGGCGGTGGACTAGTGGCAGAAACTTGGACTATGGTCAGAAAAGGTCTCTGGTTCGACTCCACGGAGAAACAACAAAAGACAAACCTGGATTGATCTGTCCAAAAATCCAAGAGGATTCTCCCTACCCTGTCTAGTGCCCCTGAGCAAGGCACCTTACTCCTCTAACATCTGCTCCCTGTGCGCCGTACATGGCTGCTCACTGCTCTGTGTGTCCTGCACCAGATGGGTTGAAAGCAGAGGTTAAATTTCCCTACATTGCATGAGTGTGCCTGTGCATGTCTGTGCATGTGTTTGGGACAAATAAATGTATCTTGTAGTTGTGTGCTGATGAACCTTTTTCTCGTCTGTGCCTCAGGTGAAGAACCATGTCTGGGTGTTTGTGAACGCTCTGATTGAGAATCCCTCCTTTGACTCCCAGACCAAGGAGAACATGACACTCCAAACCAAAAGTTTTGGGTCCAAGTGTCCTCTGTCAGATAAGTTTGTCCGCGCTGTAAGAACACTTCCCTCATTTAAACTTCTAAATCTGTTTTGAGCTGCTCTTGTAACGTAGTTGGGCATCCGTCACTCAAAAGTGTCTTTTGTCACCCACAGGCCACCAACTGTGGGATTGTGGAGAGTATTCTCAACTGGGTGAAGTTCAAAGCTCAGACACAGCTAAATAAAAAGTGCTCATCAGTGAAGTACAGCAAGATCAAAGGCATCCCCAAGCTTGACGACGCCAACGACGCTGGTGTGTAAACATTAATTGACATATGAAAGGAATATTCTATTAGCATTTTTGGATGAATCCCATCCTTTGAATTGATATACAGATTATTCAGTGCTAAAGACTGCTCTATTTCATATTTGTGTCCTAGGTGGCAAACACTCCGGTGAGTGCACACTCATCCTCACTGAGGGAGACTCAGCTAAGTCTCTGGCTGTCTCTGGACTGGGAGTCATTGGCCGTGACCGCTATGGAGTGTTTCCACTAAGAGGAAAGATCCTAAACGTGCGAGAGGCAACACACAAGCAGGTGGGATACTGGACAATTTTCATAACCACTTGGTGAACAAAAATAACAGTCAGTCAATGAATTAACTCAATCATTAGTGGGGAAACAGCTGTAGAGGTGAGTTATGGGCTGTGTGGTTTCTAACCCTAACCCTAACCCGTACACCTGGCAGCAAGGGTCTGAGGAAAGACACTGACATTTCATTATGGGAAGAGTGAGATCCAGGATTTTTGGAGCTTGTTTTTTAAGTCCTTCAGCTTTGTGGTAGTGTGATATAATATTGCTTGAGTACACTTTCAGTAGAAAATACAAGGTTTATGGTGTAATGGATCAGACCTCACCCGTTGACTTCATCTAGATCAATACACCACACAGTCTTTAGCCAAAATATTACACTTGTTGTCAACATAGTGGTGGATGTGACCTTGCAATGTTGGTTTAAGGGATGTCACGAGAACTGATACTTGGGTACCTAGTCGATACCAAAATTGCCACAGTGCTCTCTTTTTACAATACTGGCGCTACCGAACAATACAAACCCGGTGCTGCAGGATGGTTGCCGGCTCACATTGCATGTTCGGTGTCCTTGTACCGTGCCGTATAACCCTCCCTCCTTACTCCCCCGCTGACCTGCGCTCAATTTGCTCGTTGACTGGGGACAACGTCACTGGTCAGAGGTTCTTGGGACCTGAGCTGCACTTGGGGTTTACGTACTTCTCCCACATTCCCAGTGCCGAATTATCCTTGGGCAAGATACGGCACGGTACAAGAACACCGAACATGCAATGTGAGCCGGCAACCATCCTGTCACTCGAGTACATAGTGTTTGTGTGTGTCAGTACATTGCATGTGCAGCCTCTGCTGTTATCTTACATTCTTTGAGCTTTGCTTGATACCTGAAATCTCATTATTTACCTACGTACCACTTTTTCTGTTTATAATCTTAAGTCTTTTCTTTTTAGTTACTTCTTGAAGGCTACATAGACGCTGTTTTTGTTTTATGTTCAAACATGTCTTATAAAGGAGTGTGTGTGGTGTTTATCGTTTGTTTGTGTAGCACAAGACACATTGTGCAGTTAAGAAAGTAGAACTATAAAGAGGCTTATTTCTAAATGATCTAAAGCATAACTCAAAATTAAAAGTAGGAGCTTTTGGAATAACTTCTTCAGTCCCCAGACCTGAACATCACTAAAAATCTTAGATAGATCTTAAACACACAAAGATTCTTCACTGCTACAAAAAATGATTAACGGCTGTGATATCTTTCTGACAGAAAGTTACTAAGCACTGAATTAGTGAAGTGCTGAAACTTCTGTATATGCAGCAATAACCATTTATTATTTATCCTACTTTTAAAGTCTATGAAATAAACATCTGATGAAAAGCTAAGGGCTTTTGCTGCAGGGGTTGTGTATATACGTTCACTTCAAAAACTAGTGGGGAATCTTTGCATGCCTTTGCAGCTTTATGATCCAGCAAATTGTTTTGGTTTTGTCAAATCTATGAGCTCAAAGCAACTTTTCTTTTACATAATTAAGTGATTAAATATTATCATTAGAAATCTTTCCTTTTGAAGCTCTATTATGACCCATCAACCTTTTTGACAACAGATCATGGAAAATGCTGAGATAAATAACATCATCAAAATCGTTGGCCTTCAATACAAGAAGAGTTACGAGGACCCAGAGTCACTGAGGACCCTACGCTACGGCAGGATCATGATCATGACTGATCAGGTAATCTGCTTCATGCACAGTCCCTCAGATTTAATACAACTTAAAGCCCATCCTCCTGTTGTATGCTTCTAACACCTATACGCTTGTCCTAGGATCAAGATGGGTCCCATATCAAAGGTCTGCTCATCAACTTCTTCCATCACAACTGGCCCTCGCTGCTGAAACACACCTTCCTGGAGGAGTTTATCACACCCATCGTCAAAGTAAGAGACACATAAAGCATTTTCAGTACAGATGGTAGCTACAGTACAGAATAGACTAGTGATTTTCACTAGACACAGATCATTCGGTTCATCTTTAATGCACAGCAACCTGCACCTTTAGCATGTGACGGAAGGGATATTGTTTGCCTGGACTGCTCTTTTTATATGATTCTGTGTGATTAACTATTTGCACAACATATAGATATGCATTGTAAATCTGTAGCTCAGCCATTTTTATTTGTTGTCTGCAGGTGACCAAGAACAAGCAGGAACAGTGCTTCTACAGTATTCCAGAGTTTGATGAGTGGAAGAAACAGACAGAGAACTTTAAAACCTGGCATATAAAGTACTACAAAGGTTTGATACTCATGTCTTTAAACATATCATTGTAAACTTTGTAAATTAACAGATTTATTACAAAAAAAATTATTTTCTGTGGTTGTGTGAAAAACTATTCAATTTAACCATGTTACATTTATCTTCCAGGTTTGGGAACAAGTACAAGTAAAGAGGCAAAGGAATACTTTTCTGAAATGGAGAAAAACCGCATCACATTCAGATACACTGGTGTAGAGGACGATGCTGCCATCACTCTGGTGAGTTTAACAACACAACTCCATAATGGTCTGCAGGAAAACTAAATTCTGAAAAACAATATCCAGTGTAAAACAGAATGAAATATCACCATTAATTAAAACATAAACACTTACAATTTTATAAAACTGAAGGAAATCCTCTGAGATTATCAGCCATGCTTTCAAATGTTATGGCTTTTGAATGTTTGTTGATCTTTAAAGGATAACAGTTAGTCCTCCATTGAAAATTGGAATATATTTTGAATGTATGTATTCTCAATAACAATTATTTAAATTTCATTGACACCTTTTTTTGGAAAGCAATAATATTGAATGCAGGGATAATTTTAAGATGTTGTATTGTATCGCTGCAAATAAGCATTTATCACACTTGTAATGTAGTTGACAAAGTCAAGATAAACCTGCAATATCATCTTTGTTTAGTAATTCAAGGATGACCCTCATAATTGTCATTGTTTTGTTTCAGGCTTTCAGTAAGAAGAAGACAGATGACAGGAAGGAGTGGCTGACTAACTTCATGGAAGACAGACGACAGAGGAGGCTGCACGGCCTACCAGAGGTTTGATGCTTTTCTTACAGGCATGATGAAAGGAACAAACATCGTCTTTGATTGAAGATGTTTTAGTTTAATATCTGTGCTGCTTCCTCTGTGGGGATTATTTTGGATCATTTAGATCCTCACATCCATTTGAAGCAGTGTTCTCAATCTGTAAAATATAATGTAAAATCACACTGGTATCACATTATACCACAGATTTAAGTACATTTATTGATGTTTATTTAATTTATTTTCAGCAATACCTATATGGAACTCAGGCCAGACACCTCTCCTACAATGACTTCATCAACAAAGAGTTGATTTTGTTCTCCAACTCTGACAATGAGAGATCAATCCCATCTTTGGTTGATGGTTTGTATATTTACTCCATTTTCTCAGTTTGTGTTCTGACTTTAGAAAAGAGCTGTTGTGTAGTGTACAGATTGTTTTCATTCAGCCATTCTGGTACAGTCTCCCTTTGACGGTGTTTGTGGCATTTTTCTAGGCTTGAAGCCAGGTCAGAGAAAAGTGCTGTTCACCTGCATGAAGAGGAACGACAAGAGGGAAGTGAAGGTAGCACAGCTGGCTGGTTCAGTGGCAGAGATGTCAGCCTACCATCATGGAGAGGTACGGTCAAATCACTGTCTTTCAGACATATGGCATATTTACTGAATTATAACAATGGGATAGGTGAGTAGTTTTTAGGCTAGCTTGAGATTTCTATTGAATGTTCAATCCTAAATATCCAAAGTCCCCACTTGGTTTAAATACTGCGTACTAGGTCTTAAATAGGTTCAGGAAGACTATTTCTGTCACGCTTTAAGATTAGTTTTATTAAGATAAATGTCTTTGTTTGTCTGTTTTCTGTTCACTATTACTGATCACCCACTTTATTTTGTCTGTGTAGCAAGCTCTCATGATGACCATTGTGAACTTGGCCCAGAACTTTGTGGGCAGCAACAACGTGAACATCCTGCAGCCTCTCGGTCAGTTTGGTACTCGCATCAATGGAGGCAAAGATGCTGCCAGCCCTCGTTACATTTTTACAATGCTCAGGTAAAGCGATGATGAATAGACTGGTTAGATTTTTTTAATTTATGTCAAGTGGCTTAGCTGATACTTGTTACCTAGCGTTTCAGGATTTCCAAATGTCCCGAAAAACCTAGACAAATGGACAATCCCTTTGGAGGTGGCCAGTCTCCTCATGTTGTCATGTCATTTTCCACAGTCCTCTTGCCAAGCTGTTGTACCCTGGAGTGGACTCCAACCTGCTCAAGTTCCTGTACGATGACAACCAGAAGGTGGAGCCCGAGTGGTACATTCCCATTATTCCATTGGTGCTGGTGAATGGTGCTGAGGGCATCGGGACAGGCTGGGCGTGTAAGATCCCAAACTATGACGTCCGAGAGATCGTCAACAACATCAACCGCATGCTCAACCACCAGGATCCTCTGCCAATGGTAAACTGTTATTACACTCCTGATTGAGTTGGTGTTTACACCACAAGCAACTTGGTGGATGACTTTGTCTGAGTTTTCTGGTTCTGACATTGAGTAGGCGTAGGTGATATGATGATGCACTGTTTAAAAGTTACAATATAAATGTGTCAGATGTCAGAGATTTGTCCCTAACTTAAATGCTGTGGTAGTTTCCCTTTTATTGTATCTGTACATTTTATCCAGACTACCCATCCCTCATCATGCCTTTTAGAGACATTGGAAGTGTTAAATAGCCTTTTTAATTCACTTATGGAAAGGAAAGACTTGTTTATATCCAATGTGGCATCACATTTCATAAAACCAGAAAAACCAAAAAGTATGAGAGCCTAAAATGAAATAAAAAAATTTGTGGCATTTGTTTAAATATTTTTGTCTCCTTGTTTGTCCTCATTTAGCTTCCCAGCTACAAAAACTTCAAAGGGGTGATCCATGAGCTGGGTCAGAACCAGTACCTGGTTAGTGGAGAGGTGTCGGTCATAGATAAAAACACCATTGAGATCATAGAGCTTCCTGTCAGGACATGGACACAGGTACACTTCAGCTCCATTACTTGCGCCTCCTGTAATCCATGATATTGCACCTTTTCTTTTCAAGTAGTCTTTAATTTAACTTCTTCTACAGGAGAAAATTAAATGTGTTATGATCTAAAACGGTTACTATGATATTAAAACCTTTGTGTTCATATATTTGCCTTAGTGTAAATAATTTTGTTTGCGCTTGTGTGCAGGCCTATAAGGAGTCTGTGCTGGAGCCCATGCTGCAGGGCACTGACAAAACACCAGCTCTCATCAACGATTATAAGGAGTACCACACAGACACCACAGTCAAGTTTGTGGTCCGCATGTCTGAGGAGAAACTGGCCCAGGCTGAGGCGGCTGGTCTTCACAAAGTCTTCAAGCTGCAGTCCAGCCTCACCTGCAACTCCATGGTAAAGTGTTTACCAACCATTTCCTGCTGGGTCTACTTCTTTTCTGAGATACCTGAACTGATTTTTAAAAATGACTTTATCCTCAGGTTCTGTTCGACCACATGGGATGTATGAAGAGGTACGATTCAGTCCAAGACATCCTCAAAGAGTTCTTTGATCTCCGCCTGAACTACTACAAACTGAGGAAAGACTGGTTACTGGGCAACCTGGGAGCCGAGGCCTCCAAGTTGTCCAACCAGGCTCGCTTTGTCCTGGAGAAAATTGAAGGGAAAGTTTCAATCGGTAAAAAACACTTCCTATCAGCTGTTAATAGAATAGTGTTTGTTTGATTGTGTTACCAGTTTTTTTTACCCTCAATTTGAATGCTTACAGAAAACAAATCGAAGCGTGAACTGATTCGCATGCTGGTCCAGAAAGGTTATGAATCTGATCCAGTAGCAGCCTGGGGCAAAGCTCAGGAGAAGGTACTGTTGAAATACCTCACACTTGCATCTACATACAGTTATCATATTCACTTAATAAGGATCACTATAGGTAGTGTAAATAGTTATAAATTGCAATGAAAAAGATGACACCTAATAGTTACCTTTGCAACAATTTCTTACACGTGGAAGGTTCTCTCACATGAAACAAAGTGCCATAAATGACAGTATGTCAGTAAATTAACAGGGTAGTGGAGTAAGCAGCAGGGTATAATGTTTGTGTTCTTCTCTGTCAGGCTCAGGAAGAAGATTACCGTGACGGTAATGATAGCGACAGCTCAGTGGACTCTGGCTCCTCGTCGGGACCAAACTACAACTACATCCTTAACATGCCTCTTTGGTGCCTGACTAAAGAGAAGGTGGAGGAGCTGCTCAAACAGAGGGACCAGAAGGTATGACTCCTTTGTTATATTTCATGTTTGCTTTCATTTTTATCTCACAAGACACCCACATCTTAGACACTTGATGATTGTAATTATAGAGTGAATGTTTGTATTTATTTGTTTATCAGTGGATCGCCAAATAGTAATCAGCCCCCAGCTCAATAGGTGTTAAGTGTTTTGTTCAGTGGGTTTGATGTCGATGAACAAAGAGAATGTGTTTGTTGATGTGCAGAGAGGAGAACTCAGCGATATCCAGAAGAAATCCTCTGATGATTTGTGGAAGGAGGACTTGGCAGTCTTCATAGAGGAACTGGATGTAAGTTTGTTTTTGCCTCTTATTGTCGTCTCAGCAAACATTTCCACTTCACTCTGCTGTTAGAAGTCAATGGTTGTAAAGTTGTTAATTCAGATTTTAAGATGGTCATAAAACTAACCGAAAGTCAATATCATGTACATTTTCACGGCAAACGATCCATCAGTAAAACATAATTTTATACTCTAGCAGTTTTTTTTTTAATTTCACCCTTTTATAACAGGCGTTGATGAATAAGCAATACAATTCTCCCTCTATCACCTTCAGAGCTCACTGATCAACGAATCTGTAAAAAATTAAAGAAGACATTTAGAGAAAGAAGTGGTTTTGTTACCGTTGGACAGAGCCATGCTAGTTGTGGCTAATGTGACCGGCTTGTGGTTGTAGCGTCCTATTTAACTGATGAGATGTCAGTGTTTTCATTGAACTTCCCACCAGAAGCAAATAATGAAATTCCCCCAAATGTAAAAAAGTTTTGTTTTACCCTGCTGTCAATCCAACATACTCAAAGCAAATTCAAAATTCAACGTCCACTAGGGTCTGCTATGGACCTTGTGATATAAATGTCATCCACCAATGTTCACTAGGGTATGCATGAAGCCTGCTGCAGTCATCCGCATGCAGCCAAAAAATGTTGACCTTGCTAACTGGTGGCACAATTTTGTACATGGGATTTTCACAAATATTGGTTGCAGTTCTTTAAAAATACATGTCAATCAATGCGAAGGGTTTATGTTTCAAGTGCATCTCCTTAATCACAAATCGTATATCTCAGGAGAGACCTGGCTGAAACCCGTAATATAAATACTAAAGTCAACCTGTCTCATTATACGTCGACTGCACATGCTACAGTTACAAGTATATTCACCTACTGGAATAGAACATGGGTTTGGGTACACAACGCCAGACCACTACAGACCTTCATTTTAGTATGAACAGTGAGGCATTTTCGTTTGTCTATAACAAGTATGCAACTCCAAGGGGACACGGAATGCGTAAAGTATGGCCAACCCTACTGAACCAGTGTTTCACACTGTTTTTAAAAGGCTTCCAGCAGTTCAGAGGAATAAATTCCTCTCAGGTTATGTTGTTAAGATATATTTTAAAAGTCTTCTTCTAAATATTGCTTTGTGATATCTTTCAGAAAGTGGAGGCTCAAGAGCGAGAGGACCAGAATTTAGGAAAGGCCGTCAAACTGGTGAAGGGTAAAGTTGGCAAACCTAAAGCGAAGAAGCTGAACCTGGAGGAGACCATGCCGTCACCGTATGGCCGCAGAGTGGCGCCTCCGACCACACCACTCAAATCTGACGCTGCCAAGAAATTGACCAAAAAGAAGAAGGTAACATCTGCTCATGTAATTCACAACTGAAGAGAGTAATGTCAGGATGTTTTTTTACAAGTTGTTTTTCTGTCTCAGGGTGACGCAGATCTGACGATGAAGTCGGAGTTTGATGATGAGGGTTTGGCTGCAGAGGGAGCAACGGGAGCAACAGGAGCAATGGGAGCAACAGGAGCAACGGGAGCAACGGGAGTTAATTCTGGTCCCAAACCAAAGGCTCCACGTGTCAAGAAAGAGAAAAAAGAGCCTGGTCAGCACCTTCCTCATCTGTTACATCTAACATGTTGACATTATTCTCTTTTTGCTCGACCTGAATTTATCTTGTTTGTTTCCATCCAAATATGTTTATTTAAAAGGCAAAATATGGAAATGGATACATTTTTCTCACTTACAATGTTCTTGAGGTGAAACTTACTCAAGGTTGAGAACTTTAACTTTCACCTTTACACAGGGGCCCTCATTACAAGTCACGCCACTTCTCATACAAACGTTGGGATATATAAAAACTAAATTGATGGGAAAATGTGTGTATTTCCATCCAAACTCTGACCCATGCATACGGATGTTTTGGAGACGGGAAAGGGGCGATGCAAACTTGAGGTGGTGAACTGAAGCCAGATTATTGATCCCCTTCGTCATTTACATTACGAAGGGGCTTACGACCAACAGCTTTAGTAATTATGTTCAGATTCCATTAAACAGCGGAGTTACAGAGCCGAGTCATTAATACGTTTTAATAATATCTTCTAACACTGCATGTGTTAAATCGCTGAAGTGAACTGGACTGTGCCATCAGGCACACTGGAGATCATTTCCAAGAAATTATAAATAATATCCCAGAGTGGAGGTTAGGATCCACTGATGTGAGGTAATCGGTCCGATGCTCTGAATAAATAAATATTGCCGTGACACTGGTGCTTGATTCTGCGTGATGAATGCACGCGAATGGAAGAATGAGGAGGAAACAAGGATTCAGCGATGTCTGATGAGGCCCCAGATCAGTACATGAAGTAACTTAGTGTTTGTTTGACTCGCTCCAGAGTTTAGGAGGCTGCATTTAAACATGTTGTGCTCCGTACAACACGAGATGTGACGCTCAGAGTCAGGACTCAGTGTTAAAGTGACCGAGAATCCCCATTCATGATCCGACTCCAATCGATTAATAACTAAATAAATGATCGTAAGTTTGTCACCTAAATCATAACCATTCCAATGAAAAACAAAACAAAAGAATGTGAACCAGTTCATTTTCATCTCTTTCAACTTTTTACTAGGTCTTTGTAAGTCTGAACTGGCTCAACACTGGTTATACGTTGTTTTGGATTTGTTGTATCAGTAGATAAATAATGAATCAGTGTAGACTGATATTTGTGAACCACAACTTTCCAGACATGATTCAGCGTTGGCTCTTTGTCTGTCTGCTTTGAGAATAGTTTGTGCCCAAAGCCTCTTTGATGCTTTGCAGTGCAATGAGAGAACTAATCCAATATTGAGCAGGGAGCGCCTCAGTGACAAAACTGACAGTTAACAGTCTGGTTCTGTTGTGCACCCTGTTGCAGCAGCTCCTAGGGCAAGAAAACCGCCAACACCCAAAGGAACCCCCGCCAAGAAGGTGAAGAAGAGAAACCCCTGGTCTGAGGATGAGTCCAACTCTGAAAGTGACCTGGAGAACAGCGAGCCGCTCATCCCCAGAGAGACCAAGTCCTTCAGGGCATCAGGTAAGATGGGGCCCTCAGGAGCACCAACTATCGTTAAATCTGGTGCTGAACTGTGACAGTTATTTGATATTAACAGAACGTTTATCAGAAACTATATTGATAATCAAATCACCAAAGGATTCTTCTGAGTTTTTCTGCCTGAGGGAATTTGATCTTTTCCTGGTTACATTCAGAAAGTTAACTAAGCGTGTTGGGTGTTTGGGCTGTTGGTCTAAGTCGATATATCCTGAGACAAATCTTTGGACTCCGGCAAACATGTTTTTCTGCTGTTTCTAAAAACACACACTTGTCTCTCTTGCGAGGAGACTCATTGACATAATGTATTCCCTAACCCCTTACCCTAACCTTAACCATCACAACTAAATGCCTAAGCCTAACATTAACCTTAAGCTAATTGGTTAAAACCAAGTCTTAACCCTGATTCAGCCCTTTGAATTGGTCCGCATAACTATACAAAGACATGCTCATGCACAAACACACACACACACACACACACACACACACACACACACACACACACACACTCACTACACCACCAAATGTGGATGAATCCATGACTGAAAATAATCCCCAACAAATGCAGTGTTCCTCCCTGTTAGAATACGAAGTCAGTCAGCTCTGGTTACCTCAGGCTGATTATCCTCTGCCGGCTTCAAGTGTCTGAGTGTCGTCTGATGCAACCCAGCTGAAACAGAGCTAATGCTTGTACGAGGCAGTGGAACCCGCTGCAGTAACACTGTGGTGTGACGCACTCTCTGCTGTTTGTCTTTCAGCCTCCAAGCCAAAATACACATTTGACTTCTCGGAGGAGGAAGAGGCCGAGGACGAGGAGACGAGAGACGACAATGTGGCTTCTTCTCCGGTGAGGTCGTTTAAAGATACCTTCCCTTCGTCTGACACCAAGGGACGCTTCGACGACAATGAGGAAGAGGAGGATGAGGATGAAGACTCGTACCCTCCTCCCGTAAAAAAGCCCACGTAAGAACAAAACCATGGTTCAGGCGCTTATTCAAATATGAGGGCAAAATAATTTACAAGTGAGCCGGGACTGGAGACATTGTGTTGACATGGAGACTGGCAGTTGGATTGCACTGTCACATGTTAAACCTTTCGTGGTGCTTCACTAATCTCTATGACGCTGGTTACATCCAGCCTGACATCTTTGTTGTATGTCGGCCTCCCTCTCTCCCCTCACATCCTGTCCCCTCCCCACTGTCTGCTCATCATTAAGGCTGCTTTTGGTTTGTTTGTTTTTGAAGGTCTGCGCCTGTATCTAAAGAGAAGGAGACAACCAGCATCTTCTCCTCCAAGTCGACCTCTGAAAAAAGCAATGACAGTGGTGAGTAGAGGCTCCGTTTCTGTGTGCAGTCGTACTCACCTTCTGTGGAAAATGCAGAGTGAATCCAATCATTTCAAACCGTTTCGTTATTAGGAAGAACAGGATAATAAACTAATCTTCAACTTATTTTGGCTTTAAATTAATGTTAATTCATTTTTAATTCATTTTTCAAATCAACTTTTTTTTATACAGACATTTAAACAGTGTGGACCTTTTTTTGGTACTTAAGCTTGGCACTGTCTGAGGGACTCGCTAGAAACTGACTTGAAAACACGCAAGCCTAGCTACATCAATGTTACAAACAACCCATAATGCAATACTAGAAATTAAGTTACACTGGTTTTGAAAAATGGCTCAATGTGGCTTCTATGCCGCCACTCTACTATAAAGGCCCTGGTTGATGAAGTTCTGCTGGGATGTCCTTTTTCTGGCAGGTTCTTTGATCTCTACAGAACAAACTCTGACACGTTTACCGTCAGTTTCTTGGTCTCTTTGACACCAAGGTCCTTCTTTTTCCTGCTTAGTGAGTTTGACTGGACAGTTAACTCTCTGGAGAATGCAGAATCACAGACACAGGAGTAATATCACATTATAAACATTCCCTTAGCAGAAAAATAGCCAGTTGTTAGTGGATGTTACTTTGTTTTTTGACCAGTGGGAAAGAGACCTATGTGGGTTAAAGACAAGTTAATTTTCTGGTAGCACTTACAGGATTAGATATTAGAAACATATTTCAATATGACACAAACGTAAAAATGTTCAATTCCGTTTGAAATAAAAACATTTTTATGCAGTGACATATTCTAACTTGTAGTAAAGTGTTAAATTAAAACAGTGGCTGCATCTTCTGGCACTGAACCATTCAGCCATTTAAGAAACCTGTTACGCAATAAGTTGTGAGTGTTTCAGGACAACAGCAGCATCTGTAATGAAGCCACAGTTACGTAAATGTTATGTAATAATTCCAAGTCAAAGCAGATGTCAGGGGAAGCATCATGTTTACATCAAGCCTACAGAGCATAACTGGCCATGATAAGAAAGTGTCATTAATGAATGGCTTCATTACGTTGTCTTGTGTCTGCGATTTGTAGATCGGTCCAAGTCAGACAGTGAAGATGACAACGGCCCTGTGTTCTCAACCTACTCCAGCAGCTCTGCCTTTGACAAACTACTGCCGTCAAAGAAAGGTAATGTTGACTGACGTCCAGCAGAGGGAGCTCTAATGCAGCATCACAGCTGCTGCACAGTGACACCAGAAAGAGATTACTGACATATGCCCTATGCGACAAATTATGATCTGTGAATATGGGTTATACAAATAAAATTTGATTGAATTTGATTGATTGATTGACAATGTTCATCAGTTCACTCGTAGTGGAAATAGAAAATCCATTTTTATGTACATAGTGATATTAATATAACAAACAAAACAGAAATGGAGAAGAAACAATCCGCCAGCATATAGGTTCTTAGTGAAGGGGTCAAGGCCTGTGTCAATCAATCAATCAACCAATCAATCAATCAATCAAATTTTATTTGTATAGCCCATATTCACAAATCACAATTCGTCTGATAGGGCTTTAACATGGTGTGACATCCTCTGTCCTTAACACTCAACAAGAGTAAGGAAAAACTACTAAAAACCCTTTTAACAGGGTAAAAATACGTTGAAACCTCAGAGAGACACATGTGAGGGATCCCTCTCCCAGGACGGACAGAAGTGCAATAGATGCCAGGTGTAGGAAAACATCATCAAGATAAAGGTTTTAGCAGCATTGATGAGGGTAAACATTTTGAAGGATAACTTCAATAGTATATATCAAGTAGTCCTGCTGCAATCATAGTCTATGGTCAGAATCCAGAAAAATGATGATCCACCATCAAGATCGGATGCCACTATAGTCCACAGTCATTTTCCACTGCCGCCAGTTAGGATCCTTGCAATGATTTAATGAGCAGCTTGTTATTTGTGATCTACAGCAACTAAGAAACCTTCCGATGCAGCTCCCAAACCTAAGAAGACACCAGCACCAAAAGCAAAGAAGCCAGATAAATCCATATGGGACTCTGACTCGGACACCGGGTCCAAAAAGCCATCACCAGCTCTCAAAGGTACACTGAATATTCGACCAGTATCACAGTAAAGAGATGTTTATCCTTGTGAGTTTTTGGTCACGTTTTGTCCTGGTTGGTTGACTCTTTGCAGGTAAAGGTCGAGGGAGGAAGAGGAAGGGCTCTGCCGCTGAAGACGATTACAGTCCAATGAAGAAAATGAACGCACCTGCCAGCAGAGTGAGTCTCTCCCTGTGTTCTTTTAAATACTATGGTTCCTGTGTATCCATGTGTACAGGAAACAATGACATTAGACGGCTCACTTCATGCATGTCCACTGTTTTTTTTTTTGTTTTTTTTACATTGTCGGCTATTTATCAGTTTTACGTTTGATAAACACTGCTAGGTATAATTACAAGTTAACAGTTGAATTCAGTGTAACTGCTCCACATAAGCGACGTTCTCAGACGTTTGCCTCACTGAACATTAGACCACAATGTTCCTCTCTGGTATGCGATGGATTGTTTATATAGACTTTTTTGTGCATCAGTTGGACTGGATTGCATGTTTAAGGATTTGAGGTCATTTTTGTGTTCTCAGTTGGACAGAGATTTATATTTTTTTTGACCAGAGGGGGAAATATCTGTACAACAATAATCTGCATTAGTGTAGACAAGGCCTAAGACCATTGGTTCACCTTGGAAAACTGCAGCTAATCTGAAAAAGCAGTATAAGGCTTTCTGAGATTTACATCTATTGAATCAATAATTATATGATTAACACACACACAAGCTAAATAACCAATCTGATCAATCTTGTAAATGAAATGCAGTTTATATTTTCAATGGTAAATCTAATAACTCCTCAGTCTTCGCAGAAACCCCAGAAACCTCCATCTGATGATGAGGAGGACGAGGACGACAACGACAACAGCCTGAGTGCGATGAGTGCGAAATCCCGTGATCGGCCGGGTCGGGCCAAGAAAGAAGTGAAGTACTTTCACGAGTCGGACATCGAGGAAGATGACGACGACGACAACATGTTCGATTAAAGCAAACTTCAGTTACGTTCAAAACCCACTCCTCCTTCTGTGCTACCACAGACTTTTGTACATTTCCTGTTTCATTTTATTTACATTAATGGTGATGTTTAATGATTTTTATTGTGTCTGTGTTTTACACTTTTTATTATACATATACAGGTTTCTTTTTTATGCTCATTGAAATGTTCTGTATTTGTCCCAAGTGGCTTTTAGATGTGTAGGACGCTGTGCTTCAGCACATTTTAATTGTTAAAATACTATGTAACTTTTTGAACATGAAGTTGAAATTAAACAATGAAATGTCATGTTTGTTCTGGCTTGATTCTTTTATTCATCACCTGTTGCAAATAGAAAAGCTCACTTTCATTCTAACATACACGTTGTGCTTGTTGCTCAAGTGATTAAGTGGGGAAAACACTGCTGCTAGGCGATGCTAACATGGATGCTAATATTAACATTACAAATATGTGTCTGGAAAACCAGCTAGAAGGTGGATAAAATCATGCCAGAGAGAAATAATGGTAGAGGTAAAAGATGAGGCCATTAGGAATATCAAAAATGTTCAACTGTATATAATTCAGAAGGGAAACTACACAACTAAAAATACAACATATAAACCTCTCATTGAAGCGGCTTTTGAAGATAATAACCCAAATTCATGATAGATTGAGTTACCATGGAAACTCATGTTTCCAGCACATTTCCAACTTTGGTTATACAAGGTCTCTTTATTTTTTGAAGGAAAAAGGCAACTGTCTGTGATAGCTTTGGTCTTTAATATATTACTTCTCCATTCTGGGCTGCTAAACAAATTAAAATGCCCTCTGTGTATTGTGAAAGTTTTGAAAGTTTGAAACTTAAACCTCCTGAAATCATCACATTTTGTTGCTGCAATGATTGAATGAAGCAGCAGACATGTTATTGTATCTCTGGATCGGCTGATATTGCCTATGATTGGCTGTTTGTCAGCCCACCTCTCACCCATGCTCATGGTGGGAAACACAGAGTTAATTTATTGAACTAGGGAAGCTCCAAACCTCAAACTGCCCAAGTGAACCAAATATGAACGTATGTATTGTGTAACTGGTGAAATCTAACACACATATTTATAGAAGTGAGGGGATGAAGTGAACCTGTGTTATTGTCAGCGAGGTGTCAAGACATTTACAGGCTACATCAATTCAACTTAAAGCAGCATTTTATTCACTCAATACTTTTGAAAAACATCTTATGTGGTGCAAGTCAAGTTTTATTCTAAGACATCCAATTTCTGATCTATTTAAGCTGTCGAATGTCTGAAACGAAAAAAGGCCGCAGTGACCAAATACAACTACAGAGTTTGTCAAGAACATAAGGTAATGAGGGTTGTCCACTCGTGTTAAAACTCGTGCTGAAGTGTCCTTAGGCAAAGTCTTTTAATGTTCAAATCCAAACCATTTTCCCTCTCATTACGCTGAACATGACAACAAATCGTGTGTTTATACTCGCGTTCAATCATTAGAACTTTCACTTTCCACTCACAATTCTTACGTCTTCCAATCAGCTGACCGTAATCCAATCAGAACTTGCCATTGTCTCAATCAGACAATCACGCCGTCGCCGCCAAATTTATATCTGTTCTCCTCTCTGTTGCTTCCAGCCGTCACTCCCTGCGACCCTCCTCCTCCCGCACAACCTGCAGTCTCCAATTCCAACGTCCTGACTGAGTCCACTCATCAGCCCATCCATTCTACACATCCTTTAACCCCCATCTGTGTCTAGACCCCTGAAATAAATCTCAGATTCAAGGGAACAAAGTAACAAGCTATGCTGACCTACAATCAGATTATACATTTCTCAAGGTTAACATGTAAGTAAACGCTGATATTACATATCCACCAAACACAGAAAAAGCTTATTAGTCCTGTTGCTGTGTAGCTTGTTAACTGTTCTGCTTGCTGATGCAGGTCTATGTGGGGTTTCACAACCTTTTCACTGTATATAGCAGCTCAATTGCTATCCTTGAGAACAAGGCTGTTGGTCCTTAAACATGCTCCACAGAGCTGTAGCAAATTAATAAAGCATATCCATGATCCAATAGCAAATGGATGCCTTTGATTTGCACTTTTAATGGGTTTATTGTGCCACTAAGACCAAGCTCTGGTGTGGATGAATAGCAACAGCTAATTAGTTCATCTGTATAAACCATTCTATTTTGTAGCATCGCACAATGTATTCATTCAGCTGCAGGAGCTACTGCGTATTCCAATGAACACTAGACATTCACTGTTTGTCAGGATTCATAACCTGCATGCTTTAAAGAACACACACATGTATTTTTAAAATAAATATATTTTATTACTTTGCCAGGACAGTTCATGGTAAAGTTAAACAGTATATGAACATAAAAAGCATATGTTAATGTACAAACAGAGACAATATTTTAAATGGAGAAACAGATCGGAGCGCAAACCTCAGAGCAGCTACTGAGGTCAAGTTCACCCTGTGGAGCCGGCAGCAGGGGCTGATGGGATCGATCCTCATCCGTCCCTGCCCCTGCCCCCCTCTCGCGCTCAGTGGGATGTGATCATTATGTCTCATATTAACACGACTATACAACACTGCATATGACTGGTGGGGAGGTCCTCTGTAACAGATGGAAAAAAGGCGACGATGGACAGTTTATGATGTCGACCAAATACACCTTCGAGATGGACAACAACAGAGCTACTGTTAATGACTGATACTGGTTCACAGTCTAGTGTTCTGGCTCCTGGTTTTGTCTAGGGTTGGACTGGTATGTGAGACTGAGATACAGGGTCTTTGTAACACAACTGCCATGTGTTTGTGTTAATGTAAAACTGGTCGGACCAGTGGGAAAAACTTCACAACAGCCTTCTGCCTGTAATTTGACTCAAATGTTGAGGATATCGGATACTTGGCGACGTCAAGTCACAACAAACTGCCGGCTCAATGGTTGCAAAGCATTTACTTGTTACATTGAAACAAAATATGAAATATAATTCAGTCAGTGACACAAAAAATCGCTCACTGAGGTTTGGTATTACTACAAGGCTGACAATAGGGCAGCCATCTTGAAATGATGTGGGAAAGCTGCAAAGACAGAAAAACTGGAAGTTGTCCTGGTTTTCCAAGGTCCCACCTTCCTCATACTGTAGCATACAAGGGAGCAAAGTATCTGTAATTTGCAGGTATTCAAAACCTCCTATTTAAAGGGACAAGTCAACCTTCAGCTCAAGAGGACATCTAGCTGTTGTCAAACATGAACTCCAGGTAAAAGGTGGAGAATTTTGGATTTCCCCCAGAGTTTGCCTTTTCTGCAGAGATGCGTTTACAACAAGAGGTCAGTAGAAACCACGGAACGTCTCACTTGGACATTTGCGTTCACACATGCACCTCCTTCGGAGAAAATACGGAGGAGCTGTGGAGTCCAGTGCATGTCTGAAAGCAGCTGTAGAGGGACATTCATTTGGAGTCATGTTTCTGTTTCTCTCTTCTTCCTGTTGTGTTGTCAGATTGGTGCCTGATGCAAGGTGGGGGATGTCCAGTTAGCGGAAGTTCCACCTGCAGATGCAAGTGAGGACATTGACAGCAGTGAGACTGAAGGTCAACTGTTAAGTTGCAAGACAATAAACCAAAGCAAAGTGTTTAGAGAGGCTGTGAAGCTTCATAGAACTGTAGAGTCGGGTGATTATTCGTATTGGGGTTTTCAGAAAAAGTGACACCTTTGACACACTACACACATTACACCATGAGAATGTTCTATCATAGTATAAAGATATGTAGTAGTGCAGCGTTGATATATTCCTGGTGGAGGGCAGTTGTTTGCTGTGTGACACTCTGAAGGGTGATTTAGGCTGATTTAGTCAAATCCTGTTGGTTTTTCAAAGCACTTATTCACATACCCCGTCAAGCCCTAGTTCATTTGTTGACCTGTCAACCAAATAGCTGTCGACTGATTGGGTTTGATTGATTGACGACAGCTGATTGGCTTCCTGGCAGAGGGTGGGGAGTGGAGCAGCTCTGTTGTTAGACATGGAACAGGAACAGAGCATATCAATGACATCAGGTGCTGAGGTGACTTGGTTGTCCATTTCCTCCACTCACGGGTTTCTCTCTCTTATTTGTCGCAAATTGTACACGTGTGTGTTGTGGCGACCGGATGCCCAGGTCAGCCCACCAAGTTCCAGTTACTCCTCCTTTTGAATTGTTTTACATTATTCAGATGCGATTCCAGGATCCCAAGGACAAATGAAGGAGCGTCTTTTCCACAGAGCTGCCAAATGAAATGCAAAGCACACACCATTTATGTAACATCTCTGCAGTGAGCTAGATAGTAAAGTATTACAGTTACGTCGGTACAACATTCAACAGAAACAAACAAGATGTAATTCAGCATTGTGAAGTTGTTTCCTAAGGGAACAGATAACGGCTCCTGCTGTGTCCGGGTGCCCGAGGGCACGCCAGACGCGCCAGGAGTGGATGTGGACATTCTTCGGCTGTGAAGGTTTTCCAGCTTCGTAAAAGGAAAACAATTTTAAATAAAATAAGAACACCTTGACGCCCTACCTACATCTCTCACCAGGAGAGGAAGACAGAAAATCAAGGGAGAACATTTCCTATGTCACATTGAGATAGAAGTAATTATTCCTTAACACTGCATATCATTCATCTGACAGACTCCATGACATAATTCACATTCAAACACGCGAAAACAAAACAAAACCAAACCTAAAACAGCTCTGGTTTCCCTTATGATATGTATTTCTGGGCAGGGATGGAACGCAGATGGGTTTTTGTTGTGCGCTGTTGAGACCCAGAACTCCTCACTGCCCCGGGGTCTCACTTTTCAGAATGACTCATCTACAACAGTTCCGTGAGGTGCTTATCTCAGCAAATATTCATCCCAGCAAATATTTTGAGACTTCTAGGACATTAGGTATGGGAGTATGTTTGTGCCAACGTAAAATTTGCTTTTGACCCAGATTTTGAATTTGCATTTGTATTTAAGGAGCCGACTGTCATCAAACTTAATAATTCATCTCATCAAGTCCTACAAAGCTCAGTCATAAAAAACCTTTAAACATCACAGTGTCACACTGACACATATCATAGGTGTCCAGAATCAGTTTGTCATGTACTTTCACTTTGCCTCACTGACACTGTAAATGTCACACAACTGTAAATTTTGCTTTAACGCAAAGCATTGCACTAAGGGACAGTTGGCAAAATTTCTTGGACGTGCCATGGAGACACGTTGAGATTTTGGAAGGTTCTATATATAGAGCACGAATTTGACACTGAGAATTTGGGAACTCCAGTAAAATGGCAAAACATAATTATAGTGATGTATGGAAGTGAATTTAGGCTCAGCTCACCGGATGAAGACCCTGCGATATGGTTGAACGCTCCAGAGGAGGTGAGTATATTTTTTTCTTTACTTAATAAATTCTGATTTCACAACCTCTAAACTGTTGTTTCCGAGGTCGAACATATATGCTAGACTAACAAATTCCCAACTTCCTAACGAATAAGTGCATTTAGCAAAAAGGTGTAACTACTCCTTTTAGACTTGGACGTGGATGAGAAGTCTAACAAGCGGAAACCATGTCTCTAGTTAAATGACAACAAAGTAAATTCTACATGTGGACGAGGGAAGGTGTTATGTGGCCGAAAGCTCAAGAACAAGTGAACTTCTTTTGTAAATCAATAATTTCAGATTCAAATTGTGACGAATCCACATCGGTAAATTGATCCTAAAATCAAATGTAAATGACCATAGACTCAACACATTCATCTTTCCAAAAAAGCTGATGAATATAATTTGACCAACCAACCAAAACCAATATCTTGGATTGGTGGATGTCAGCTTATTTGCATTGTTCCACTGGATTTTGATCTGAAATTTGGTGACAAGTGTTAAATTCAATGGAGACTCGAAAGTTGGTATGAAGCCTTAAACGAGAAAATACAAAAAAATTTTGAGCCAAAATGAATACGTGCTGGCACAAATTCCTGCTTATTACCTTCACTTATGAACCAAAAAACTGTCCTACTTACTGCATCATTTCTGGAAGAAGAAACACACATTTTCTGAAATCCTAAGCTGTTTCAATATCCGTGTTCTCCTTACTTTTATGTTTGATAGGTGGTTGAACTTTGGCCCTCTGCTGTGGGGGCGGGGCCGTTAGCTGTCATACTGCTACGTTTCGAACATGTTTAAGTGCTACAGTTAGTTTGTCCCCAGTGCTGTTCATGAACAACCACACGGTATCAGCCTGAATGGAGTCGTGATCCGACCTGCAGGGACAGCAGCGTAGTGAGGGATCTGGGTATTAGTGGCTATAATGGAGTTCAGTTCCCATTGTTCGGTGGGATGTGCGACCTCAGCTGTGAAGAAAAGCGGCTCTCTAGGATCATCTTTTAATTTCAGCGGGACTGCCTCATCTGATACACCACGCCGCCTACTTCCCGCCAATGAGATTAAGTACTCAGTTGGATCTAATGTCCGAAGAGAAGATTTACTCGACTGCATTTCTCAGGGCTGTGGAGGGTCATTTGGGATCTCCTCTTGCATCATTAAATGTTGCTTACACTGTCAAGTCTGAAGTCTAAGGCGGATGAGTGGAGTGGATTTGGGTATTCCACCGCACCATGTGCTTTCTAAATTATTGTACAATCTTCCTCGACCCACGCAGCTCAGCAATCAGAATTGCATTGCCCATGTGTTTCACTGGTTCAAACAAGACACTTCTGAAAGGATAGAGAAGGAAACGTAAGTTGAGGAGCTCTGCTCATAAGGCCATAACAGAGCCCATTAGTGTCTGCAGAGCCTGGTTGGTAGTTCATGCTGTTGGTGGTGGATACACACTCATGAGGTTGACATTCAAGCCGAGGCTTTGATGACCCGACAACTTCTATTTGTGCAACTGTTACATTTTTAACGGTATCCCATTCTACTTGCATCTTGATAGAGAGATATGAGACATCCTTGAAACCAGACCAGAGATGAATTTCTTCTCTGTTTGCTAGCAGGAGCACAACGTGCCTGCAGAAGAGAGAATGTGGATATGTGATGTTTATTCCAATCATCATCCGTCATCATCATCACTCCCTTTTTTGAGATATTTTCTGCAATCGTATGTGCTGGAGGAAATTGGATTTATAAATAGCATGTAGCATAATGTGAAGCCAGACATCTTCCTCATACATTCAGTCATCACTGTGGGGCCATCTTGTTTTCAACTTGTGAAACCCCTGAACCGACCGTGGTTAAAGTGGAGTCATGGTCCACTAGAAGTATAGGGTGTCCTGTGAGATCACAGCCTGTTGCAGAACAATCTCTGGTATCTATCAACAACCTAATTTGTCCAATTTGTTTTGACAGCGAGGTAAACTGATTTACGGAGGAGATACAGCCACCAGATGAGTTAATTTCATAGACAGGCTGATTCTAAATCTAATCTGGTGCATCGGGTCTCTGCGGTTCATGCCGAGACTGGAAAGTTAAACAGACGTGGTCAATCTGATGAGTGTGTGTCAAAGGCTTTTGCTGTTGTGCTTCCCTCCGTCGAGAAAACAGATGATCAGACTCGGCTGTCGATATGGAGAGAAGCTTCGCATTCTGGCGGTGAGGATGTAAACTCGTTCATGTAGAGACGTGAGCGAGTAAAGTGTTTTAAAAGACAAAAACTGTTTTAAATATAGCAACATATATAAAATATTAGACTTCCATAATGTCAATATGCAATAACATTCTAGATAACGTTTTGAAGGACTTACAATTTGTCCCTCTTCAAACCTTGATGTATCGCCTCAAAGATAATATTTAAGACAATGAAAAAAGCACCACAAAATTCATCATAGAAACAGAGATCTAACCATACGATGGTATGTACAATGTACGTATGCCAACAACATGAGAGAGGGAAAGAGATGAGGACAGAGTAGGAAAGAGAAAGAGAGAGAGGAGTAAAACCACTTATCCAACTCCTGTCATGCAGATAAGGAGTTACACGGGAGACCTGAGGAGTATCATCTCTGGCGGTTTGTGAGGGCCACGTCCTTCTTGTCACAGTCCCAGAGACGCCATTACAAATGAGAGCTCAGTTCAGCATTATACACAAACCGAAATCCTTTGAGGCCTCCGTGTTGACGTTTTCTTTTTAAGGAGGGAGTTTTAGAGGAATGGGAGAAGAAGGATACAAAGATAACATAATACCAAGCGTCAGAGAGTCAGGGCAGAGAGGTTGGGCATGGGGGGGGGTCTACTCCTTGCCGGCTGTTCTTTTTTTGTGTGCAAAGAAATGTCAGAGCAAGTCTCAGAGGCACCCATGGGTGCACCCTCCTAGGGCTCTTCGCTAGGAGGTGTGGCTGCAGCCTCCTCTGTGTCCAAGGAATCCGGTGACTCCTGGGCAGGGGTGTCCTCCTTGGGACTGTCCTTGCCGCCGGGGCTGGCCCCTTCCCCTTCCCTTTCACCTTCACCTTCACCTTCACCTTCCGCGGCCTCGGCTGAAGTGCTGTTGCTGTTACTCTGGCTGTCTTGGCCCTCCGAGTTCTCCAGCATCTCCTGGATTAGTGGCGGCATGGAACCTGGGATCTCCATCTTCAGAGAGATGACGCGTTCTGCTCCTGCAAGACAAAATGAGGGAGGTAAACAAAATTGGGGGATGAAAGTTATTTCTTGATTTTGGAAACAGTTGTTAGAGAAGTATCTGAATTCAACGTCCTCTGACTGGCTCTGTCTGAGCCTGTGAACAATTTATCTAACTCAACCACCCCTGAAAACCACCAGACAAGTTGAAAGCTCCAAAACGATGCCCTGAGTGGACATTGAGTGAAGATATTTTTTTTAATTAGCAGATTCAAAAGCAAAATGAAGCAGTTTCAAAAGGATTTCTTTGTCAGACATCCTCAGTGAATTAATTTAATAAAAAACTGTTTACTAAAACTATTAATTTGCATTGTGCACTATATAAGCTACTTTTTAACCCAGAAAATACAGAGAAGAGAAAATATCAAACCAAAAAGTGAAACTAAGAAAAAGTAAAGGATTAGGACACAAATGAAACCGATACAAACAGTGAAAGCATTAGTAAGACAATAAGCTGGGAGAGGAATCAGATAAACCAAGGAAACAACAAGAAGCCAAGTTTAAACAAAGGGTTTAAAGGGAAGATAACGAGCAGAGATAAAGAGTAGGAAACTCTACAATAATGATTCCAAAGCCGAGGGACTTAGGTCTGTGGAAGGTTGATAGAAGCGTTTGAGGCTGCCACAAAGCTTAAAGAGGGTTTAAGGCTCAGCACTGTGAGTCAGTCCAAATCATACATGGAACAGATCAAAGATGTTTTCAATCTGTGGTGTTTTACAGGCAGCCAGTGTCGAGAAGGTGCTGCCTCCTTGTGTTCCTTGTCAGCGTTCCTGCTAAGTTTTGCAACTGAATATTGACGATAACGATCACAAAGTGCCACTGATGGTAACGCACCAAAGCACTCAGCACATACTTTGCTCATTTGATGTAAAAATGAACATCGTACCGTCTTGTTTGTCCCCCCCCCCATTATATAAAACCTGGCTTATAATACCTTACTCAGCAGCCATTTCCCCAAGTTTGAAGATAACTGGGTGGTCTCCCCTTTTCCCCTAAGTTGTCAAGACGGAAACTATCCAGTGTGAGAAATGTCCAACTTTGAATGCCGACTTTTTGAACATTTTGAGTTCACCATCCTGGTCCTCGTATACCAGTGCAAGTTGAAAGAACTCATAGTTGAATGAACAAGTTCACAGTCGTCTTATGTGTTTTTAACCTCTTGAAACCCACTGGGTCTCCGGGGGAACATTACAGACACTGAAAAGATAAAATAATGTAGATTATTACTCCAATGTCTCTGTGTCACTTTAAAAGAACTACTCCAAGGTTGATTCTCTCCTTCTCTCAGTTTACTGACGGTCCCGAGTAAAACCTTTCCCGGCCCGCGTCAGAGAACATTTGCATAAAGTTGAACCTTTTTCAATTTCTCTGTGTCACATTGCAGCAAGACACCAGCTTATTTGATAATTCTGCTCACAACGATAGCAGCCTGTCAGCCTCTAGTGTTTGAGTGCTTACGCCTCAATGCAGGAATATCAGTCTCTGACATGCAGGCAGACGTGGATGCCTCCTGCTATTTGTAACTGCAGTGAGCTGATACGTGTGGTGCAAGCGTAAGGGGACATCTCCCTCCCACCTTTAGCACTGATGCTGCGCAGGTCGGTGATCTTCATCAGGGTTTTGGGGAACATGTGGGGTTTGCTGGGACGGCGCTTCCTCACGTAGATCTTCAGAGCCTCCAGCAGTGGCTCCTGGAGCTGGTCCACCTTGGAGGGCTCCTCCAGGTCCTGACGATCTGACACGCACACACAGACACGCACACAAAATCCAGTCAGACTTGAGGCTCAGCTATGACAAATCCATGTCTTTGCCTTATCTGATGTAGACAAGCTAGAGGCTAATACATGTTTCACAGCATGAAGCCTGGTTTGATTAAGAAGGAAGAGTTTATCTCATTATGTCAGCTCATTTGCTGCAGAGGAGAATTTGCAGCGATGGTTACAATTAGATAACTTGAGCAGAACGCTCATTAAAATCCTTAATTCCGACTGGTTGTGCTCAGCTCTGATAACTGTGCGGTTTTAGAGGCAGAGCTGCTCGGCAGATTTGGTGTTGAAAGCCGTGCATCTATCCAGAGACCACTTCCCTGCACATAGTGATATTAGAATGACTCAGTCGTCAAATGCACCAGAGGCCTCTGCTCTGTGAACAGGGACAATGGCTCAAATCCCCCATTCAAAAAACATTAAGGACTTTTTAGCTGGTAGCTCCCTTTGGTTTTTATTTGGCTTTATTGTGCATCACATGTAGCCACTGGCAATGTTGAGAAGACTTAGCGTCGGTTTATTTTCATCACAGAAAAATATTCTCCATTTGGAATATCCAGCAGATTTCACAACCCTGAGTGTTTACATTTACACATTTTATTAAACTATGGCGGGTATCTGATTTCCCCTTTGACATTTTAAAGGAAAATAATTCTGTATCACAACCTGGGTTTCATCTTTGTTAACTGGGAGTTGGTTAAGATAATACTGTTCTCACTAAAGTAATTGTTAAAATCCCATTGGGCCAAGTCATGGTGCTGTTTTGCATTCAGAGATCTCAAAGAGTTTAAACATGATCACAACCAAAATGGCTGATGATCAGAGCTACACAAACAAAACTCAAGATGTAATAACGGCCTTCTTTTAAGTTTGTTTGAATCATCTGATTCCAGGCTGCATGATGCCATCAGGGGGAAATACTCTAACAATTCAGCTCTCATTTTAGATTTCAAAAGATTGGTTCACATTTTCCAGTAAATCTTAAAAAATTACACACATGCAAAGTACATTTTCTAACTGTTCCCTCCTGTTCTTTTTTGCTGTAATCACTTCCTTAATCAGTTCCAATGAAAGTGATGGAGATGCTCAATATGCTGTCACCTTCACCTGAGGCTGTTAAAGCAGCAGGACAGGAGGATGGAGTGATGGAGCTGGGGTTCACTTGTTAATATCTGTCTCACTTTATTTAGCGTGAACGTCTTTTCTGATTGTCCCGCCAACACAGCTCCACAGGGAGGCACTTTGGGGATTTGAAAAATCCCCAAAGTTGAAAAACAGGTGAACCCATCCTTTAAAACAAAACTCTGTTGGTTTGAACAGAACTTGGAATGACTGACCTGCCGATCCTTTAGTGAGAAGAAAGAGTTGTAATCGTTTAAAGTCACTTAGTAAAATATACTACAGGACGTTTGCAGTTTCCAGTACTCATTTACATTTTAAAATTTTTTGATTTTTAAACTACTTTCTGTTTCTTGTGAATCTAAAATGTCCGGTTGTTGGACCATTGCTCATCAAGACAACTGAATATGTAAACTTGGTAAATGAAAAATCCTGATAGAAAACTATATAGATTCAACCATCAATTGAGATTTCATCTGAATGTCAGCTCTGACAAAAAGTCACATTGAAGATTACAATTCAATCCACCTTTAGGCCTTAGGGTGGCAGTGTGTGCATTGAAATCAGAAGCTGCTGGGCCTGCAGACAAGGAGCATGATTACAGATGCAATCAGAGGTGTCTCGCGCTTTCCTCGGATTATGCAAGAGCCTGAAATATTTTCTGAGGCTCTGGGGATTGAGCATATAAATATATATTGTTGAATGAAAACCCAGCGGCGAAGGAGCCGGAGCGCTGATGAAAATGACGGGTAGAGGGGAGCGTGATAATTAGAGGAGACGCTGTGTGACTTTCAGTGGACATACAGGAAAACTTTGTGCATGTATGTGTGTGTGTTTGAATATGCATGTGTGTGCGTTACAGAGTTGTGTGTTAATGTGCGTGTAGCCACATGAGGGCATTAGTTATGCCTGACGTGTATATGGTCGTGGATAACAAGCAGCCTCTTCTCTCTTGGGGGGGGCAGTTCAAACATTCCACTCAGCGAACGGATTCTGCTGTGACATACCTGCCCGTCATCTCTCTCCTCTCCCTGCTCTCTCTCCAGTCACAACAGCGCTGCCTCACTGACAGCAACCTGTGGGTGACCTGGTTTCAGACTCAGGTGGAGGCTGATTCACTTTCCCCTCCAACTGAGTGATTCCTTTACCAGCGAACCTACCGAAGTTCTTCTGAACTGGGTCACTGTCACAGTGTGTTTTGGGTGATGTTTAGTCAAATATTCTATATCCTATATAGTAGACAAAGGGTATTGCAGTGCATCATGAAAGTGTTGTACAACAGATGGTCACTAACCAGTATATACCATCATGCATTGCACTCACGCCATTAACGGGAAGAAAACTGGCAGAGGGACGAGGAAGAAAGGGCAGCAAGTCTCAGCCTTCTCTCTCTCTCTCTTTCTCTGGAGATTCTTCTCCTCACTCTCATCAAAAACATCACAAGTATCGCAAGGATAAAGACGGACAGGTTCACAGAACGATTTGAGCAATGCATCCCAGCAAAAACCGCGGCAAACAAGTTTATTTCTAAATTAAAACATGGACTTTAATACATGCTTTTTTCCTACCTGTATCGATGGTAAGTGTAAAATGCACATTTGAAATGTATTATTGTAATTCTCCACCGGCCGACATCGTTGTTATTGTTCTGTCATAATCCTTAAGTCTGACATAATTACCGGGGCAGAAGAAATGTACTGGGTAGTGTCTGAAGTGCCCTTTTTTCTTTTGCAAATTAGGTCACTATCATCCTTTACATAGAAGTCACTATATGGTGAAGTAGGGTTTAGTGAATGAGTGGGTGAGATTAGACACAGCCCTTGTAAGTATCATTCATTTACACCACCACATTTATAAACATGGGGCGCAGGATGAAAAATACAGAGTTTCCCACTGAGTTGAAATGTTCGAGTTATGATTTAACACTGTCAAAGTATAAAGACATACTTTTGCTGTTGGACTGCTCACAGTTTAACAGCAACATGTGACAGGAAGTTACTGTTTGCTACGTGTGCAGTTTGTGTATTTTATGTCATGAACATATGACACATTGTATCCAACATGTGATGATGGGTTGCATTCACATTTGTGTCTCTACCATACCCCCCCGCCTTCTATTCTTATCTTGTCCTTCTTCCCCACTTCCCCCCCACCACTCCTCCCCATTCTGCCCCGGTTTGCCCACCTCCAGAGATGAGACAGATGGCGCTGAGGAGGCCTGTCTCCGTGTCGTCCATCTCGATGGGCAGCAGCTGGTTGGCAAAAGTGAACACCAATTCAGTGAGAGGGCCGAAGCCAGCGTTGTGCATCTGCGTCCGGTTGAGGGTCAGCCCATCCGAGAAGGTCATGGTGTCCTTTTCGGGGGTGTACCTCGTACAGATGCGCAGGATCTGACAGGGGGGGAAGGAAGAGAGAGAGGCTCGGTCAGCAGGGACTTAGTGGACAGGAAACCTTCTGTGACTACAAATTGGAGGGTTCATCCATAGAGGGGAAGCTGCAGACAGTTTGCTTTGGACGTCTTGAAGCTGAGTTTGAACATCGACTGAGCATTTATTCACTTTCATTATTTTTAATGAAAAACCCTTGGTTTGGTGGAGTCAAATTAAAAGTATAAGACTTGATCCAGCTATAATCCATACGACAAAGCAGGAAATAAGGAGGATTTACCTGCACCACTTTCTGATTCCTTTCTGCTCAACCTGGCAATTCAAATGGGTTCTTATTAATGGTTGTATAACTGGTTTCTAAAGAATTCCAGTACGTTTTAATAAAAAACAAATAAAGGTATTACATACATTTATAATGTCTTTAGTACAGATGTCTTTTTACACTGGGACTGATTTGCTAGAACAGACTTACTTCTTTTTTCTTTACATATAGTAGTGTTGATATATTGTGGCGACTTCACTATACCTCAAATATCAAAGCTGTAAACTGATCACCCAGGACTTTAGAGCAGGTACTGTTTTTTAATCAAACCATGAAACCGAATAAACCAACTGAAGCTAAAAATCTGTTTGAAATCATATCAGTGAAGGTTCAGAATGAGGCCAGAGAGACACACTGATCAGTCACAACATGCCTTACTTTGTGGTGCTCACAGCATAAATTCAATATTAAGTCCCAAACCTAAATGAGCATCATATCAGATACCCACATTATTACTGGACCTTCATGATGGGAAGCCATACTTACAATTTCACAGAGGACTTTTGTGAAGGACTGAAAGTGAATAAACTTTCATATTATGGTTGCAAAATCATCCACACTTCAATGGAACAGGAAATAAAACACGATAAAATATTGTCACATGTAGCTTAAAAAAAAACTAGATTGACTAATTAAATTAAGATACATTACATCTTGTTTTATTGGCTCAGTGTGAAAAGATTTGCATCACCTTTAACCTTGTTACTGATAAAAAACACAAACACACACACACACACACTCACACAATCCTGCAGAGAGGAGAGACGTTCCTTACGTAGATTATGATGTGTGAGTGATTTGAAATGAGCAGAGTCACTTGTTGACCTGCGGGGCAGCCTGGATACTGTAAAGGTTATAATCTTAGTGTTTTATCAAACAAGCCTTAGTGCATTCATATGGAGAGCATCAAAATAATCAAAATATGATCATGTTGATTTTAATATTTTATTTATTTATTTGTGTGTGTGGGATCTCACAGTCATTCTACCAGACTGTGAGAAGGTTGATACTGTTACATGTGAGTATGTGTGAATCTGTGAGAAGTCTCAACCAAGTTTCCCAGGAAGAGCAACAGAGAGAAGAGTCACGGCCAAAACAATGACCTTCCACACACTCAAAGAAAATAACCTTTGGGTCTCCCTGCTACACTGCACTGCGTGTGCGTGTGTTTGTGTGTGTGTGTGTGTGTTGTGTGAGAACACCTAATGAAGCCACTGACAGTGGATGTGAAGCCTACAGGAACCTTTGAAGCTATTTGAGTGGGATGCTTCTGACAGTGAGTGGCAGGCGTGTCTGCAACATGAAACAGAATAAAACATGGCTACTGGCAGTACTCACACCAGCTGGCCAGGTCTGTGCTCAGACACACACAGACACACACACAGCGTTTGATCTTTACTATGACACTCCCTCAACAAGGCCTGGTGCACAATACCTACGCCCTTCACCACAGAAATGTGCTGGTGAAGGGATGCTGATGGCCAGAGTCACCACAGCCTTCAACTTCTCACCTCTGTTTCCCCGGGAGTTCACTGCTGCTCCACTGCTCAGCCACATCTGATTAGTCGGACTATATCAATGAAAACTCATTTGTTACTGTGGCACTGCCACAGAAACTGAACTTGATAGAAACATACTCAGAGTGAATAACAAACTATTTCTGGTTATCGTCAGCATTCATTAATCCAGGATATGTGTGCATGTTGTTTAGCTACTTTGCATTTACACCTCACATTAATCTGCTTCTTCATGCATTAATCATAGATTGTACATGCCCCCACCGAAATGCAGATCATCCTTTCTATCACTACCTCTGTTACTGTTCATGTCTTTTGAAGACTAATACATAAGGCTGCTGAGAGAACTCTTTTATAATCATTTATGATATGTAATCAATGGGTTTATGGATAATTAATAAGTAATTTATGCAGGTTTGTTTATGTATGTAAGAGATATATGCTCAATGACCATATAACCATTATAATACTGGGTGGTTCTTCCCACTGTTCTTCAACAGTTCTTCATGACATTGATTGAACAATATGTTGGAAACCTATCTCTGAGATTCTGCTACATGTTGACATGACTCCATGATTTCTGCAGATTTTTCAGCTACACATTCACGTTCAACCAAAAAAACAAAGGTTCTACTGGGTTCACATCCGGCGACAGTAGAGTTAAATGGTGAATGGTCTATATATAGCATTTCTCTAGTCTTGAGGACCACTCCAAGTGCTTCAAAGTACCGTTTTTTTGCCATCCACCAATTCACACACACATTCATACAGTGCATCTATGGGCAGTACTTTTTTCTATGAGAACGGCACAGCCGACACAGGCATTTTGGGGTTCAGCATCTTGCCCAATGACACTTCAGAATGCAGAATGAGGAAGACTGGGATCAAACCGCTATCTATCTGGTTAGTGGATGACCCGTTCTACCCCTGATCCACAGCCAACCCCAACGGTCCCTGAAGTTCATTGAACCCACTGCCATATTCAGGAAACTAGTTTGATACTTTTACTTTATCCTACTGGAAGTAACCTTTAGACCAGGGGTTCTCAAACTTTTGCAAGCTGAGCCCCCCCAAAGCTGGTTAGGGGTAGTTGGGGCTCCCCCGCCCACAAGACACACTGAGGACGTAACTCAGTCGTGCCAGTGATGGTCAGGAACGAAACAGTATTTGATTTGTTTGTGTCAGTCCAGCCCCTAGCATTTCGCCACTGAGGGAGCTTTCACTAACCAGTGAAAGGTCGTCGGTCGTTTTTTTTGTTTTTGTCTGTGACATTACGCCCCCCCTGGAGGGGGGCGCAATGTCACAGACACTCACTCCCCCCACTCCCTCCACTTTGAGAACCACTGCTTTAGACGATGGTAAACTGTGGCCAAACGGGACAAACATGGTCTGCAGCAATACTCAGACAGTGACATTCTCATGAAGACTCATTGGTATTTACTGACCCAAAGTTTGTCAAGAAAACTGTCCCACCGTCACACCACCACCAGCAGTCAGATGATACAGGTTGGTTCCATGGATTCATGCTCTTGACACCAGATTCTGCAGCCTCAGCAGAAATCCATGTTCATCAGACCTGGCTACGTTTTTTCAGTGTTCACCTGTCCAGTGCTGGTGAGTCTGTGTCCCTGCAGCCTCTCTACTGCTCTCTCTAGTAAAAAGGGGTTATCTGAGTTACCATGGCCTCTCGGTCAGATCCAACCGGTCTGGCCTCTCTCATTAACAAGATGTTTCTGTCTATAGAACCAGACTGAATGTCAGCAGATCAGCAGTTTCAGAAACAGTTAGAGAGAGAGAGAGAGAGGGAGAGAGAGAGAGAGGGAGAGAGAGAGAGAGAGAGAGACCTCAAATGACTGTGTATGAATCTTTCTTACTGGTGATGAGCTCGTTTTTACTGCACCAGAGGTGTTGCGATAACCATGTAGTCAAGATAACATGAAATATTTATATAATGTTAATAATACACATATAACATACAATCTCAACCTCAGACCGATCTGCACACCTTTTAAGTCAGTAGTTACTACTGATGTACATTTAATATCAATCATAAGTCATCAATAAGAACAATTGGCATTAGGTTGTGGGACATCCATGTGGTTATGGTTCCTGTCTTGTAACTAGCTATTAAGTTCTATTAGACCCAAGTTTAATTAAAAATAAAGCTTTACTTCAATCTGTATTTATCCTTTTAAGATTATAATATAGCAGGAATAATTATAACGTGGCAATGATTGAAAAAAAGAATGAAACTATCCCTAATTATATCAGCCTAAATGTACTCACCCATAAACACACGCACGCACACACGCATGCATGCCAAGCATTCAGGAGAGGGACAGACGAGGAAGAGAGACAGACATTTTGCCTTTTTCCATCTCATTACTGTGGCTACATTACAGTACATTGCTCCACTTCACAAGCCCTAAATAACAAACATTTACCCGCTGGCAGGCAGCAGACTCTGCAGACATCTCTGCGTCTGTGCTCCATAAAGAGCACACAGCATCATTAACAAATGCAGTGCGAGGAGAGACTGCCCCACATTCAAAAACACAGGCAACCGTCCTAAAAAAAGATTAGGGGCTGAGAAATGTGTCTGCATGTCTAATCTAACCTCTACTACAGACTGCTACTCCTCATGATGAACTGAATTGACTGGCATGATCAATTTATCTGAACTTCCTGACTCCCATTGGCCAGCTGAGGAGGTCATCCAATAAGATCTTAGGATTGGTCTAATGGGAGCCGGGCTTAAAGCCACTGGAGATCTGAGGCTCACCACAGACTCTAAACACGTTAATAGATTCCAACACACCGAGGAACAGGAAAGGGGATAGGAGGATAAATATTACAATATACCAAGGCAGACGACTCCCTCTTCAGTAAAGAGGTGTGTTTATATAACTGTGTTATATCACTGCTGGGAGCAGTTCTAGAGAGGTTTTTAGCTCATTACTGAATATTTTAAGAGTTTACTCTCGTACTGAAGAAACATCTAAACTGTGCTTCTTGCAGCAACTCCATTAAAGAGAAACTAGTTCAGTATAATTACTGATATAGAGTAAAAGGTAGAAAAGTGACAGTGTCTGGAACCCTGTGTACACTGCAAAAAATAAAAGGCTAGAAACAACTCGCTGCAGTAGATTCTGTAATGTTGAGGAGAACCCAGTCTTTGATCTATGAAGAAAATCACCTAGAGTTGTGTTGACTAGTAGTTTATTCCTTATGTTGATCTGAAAATTGACACTCGCCATAAACAATTACCAATTATAATTTCAATGTAAATTGTCAATAGACTACAATGATACACCACAGTCCTATTGACCATCAAAGTGCTTTACAGTACAAATCACATTCACCATATTCACACACATTCGCAAAGATCTTTCAGAGTATATGCTGCGGTTTTTCATTCATGTGGAAACTTGAGGACTTGAGTTTGTTTCTCTAAAATAGATTGACACCCACCAAAATGTCCAGGCAGGCAGCTTTCAGGAGCGTGATCTGGTCTGCGATGGTCAGCCCCGTGAAGCCAGGCACTCGTTTGGCAAATTCCACGATCTTGATAATGCACTTGGTGGCCAGCTCGCTGAATTTGTCCCATAGGCCCAGGTCCAGCCTCACACGGTGGTCTGCACTCGAGTTCTGTGAGGCACACACAGACACACACACACACACACAAACAGAGAACAAGCCGTCAGGCAAAGAGGCAGCTACTTTCGTCATTGCACAGACTGTTGCTAATGATCTCCTCAGTGCACCCTCTTCACTCTGCTCCATATGTGTCAGTTACCTACAGTAAATAGGCTCCATAAGACCAGAGCTCACAAAAACACTGGCAGGATTGTTGTTGTGAATACGTCGAGCTGAGCCGAGCCGGGTGGCCGGGCCCTGCAATAATGAGCATAACAGTGCCAGTGGGATGCTTATGCAATGATGGGATGCAGAAACAGAGCTGTGACAGGTAGCACAGGGCGGTTTGAAGCCAGAGCTGCCATTAATACAACTACACCGTCCAGAGCCTACACTGGAGGGAAGCAGCACGGGTGAAAGCCAGGGAACAATAAAGACATAGCTGTTTGCAATATATGGCAAGAAGAAAAAGTGGAAATAAATGTGCTGTAAGAGACCAGAGAGGAAAGAAAGAGAAGGAATAACAGTTGACAGGGAGGGAAGTGAAGAGTGGGTGAGCTGAGCAGTGTGACAGAGCAGAAGAGAAGCCGTGGAATGAAGTCTGAAAATATGTTTCCTATCTGCTATTTATGGCCATTGATTAAAACAACAAATGGCTTCAGCTACCTCTTATAGAAAAACTCACTGTGCAACTTTATACACTGTCAATTTATTATAACTTGGGTCCTACTTTTGTAACTTATGTCATTATTTCTTTCAATAGGGGAAATAATATATATACACAACCAGTTAGATGGGATGTAAACGGCTCAATTCAATTGAAAAAGTGAGAGCTCCTGATCTGCTGGTAATAACCCTTAAATGTGCACAACTGTGTTCAACATGACAAGAAGTCCATCTATAAGCTCTGATGGCTGTTAACAATCGATGTGGTTATCACTGTTGCCTCACACCACTAAGGTTCTTAGTACTGCCAAGTTCTGTCTGGGGTTTGAACGCTCTTCTCATCAATTAATCAATCAATCAAATTTGATTTGTATAGCCCATATTCACAAATCACAATTTGTCTCATAGGGCTTTAACAAGGTGTGACATCCTCTGCCCTTAACCATCAACAAGAGTAGGGATGTCCCGATACAACTTTTTCACTAGCGATACGATACCGATATTGTAGCCTTGAGTATTGGCTGATACCGATATCAATACGATACGATATAGGCACAAATCATACATATATTTATTCCTTATTTTGTTGTGTGGAATGTTAGAAAAGGCTTGATAAAGTGATGTTACTGTTACTGATGTTGTAGTGATATAACAGAAAACAATAGTCAGCAACAGTAGGTATAGGAAAAACTGACCCATTTATTATTAACCAATTGGTTACATAAATTTTAACCTTCAACATAAGAGTATTACCTCAACAAATCCAATGAAAACAAAATGTTATATTTAAAGTGCAAAATAACCACTGGTTACCAACATCATTATACAATTGAATAGAATAAATTAAATTTTAAAGTGCAAACAATTCAAGTTCACTTCAGTTATTTTTCTACTGTCAGCATATGTTGGAAACAACTGTGGGCAGGGACAAAAACAACAAAAACTATAGGAATAATGTAGCGAGGTTCGAGGTGCTCCATTAAGCGTTTAAACCCGACATTACTCACCACCGACAGGGGCTGGTCATCAAGCACAATAAACTGGGCTATCTTTTCTGTTATGGCCATTGCCTTTTTGCTGTCCCGTGGTAGTTTGTCATAGCCTGGATGCCAGACGAATTTAGCCCCGCCCACAACAGATTTGGTCGGGCAGTTCGGTCTGGGGTCGCTCCATTGGGAAAAAATTATGGCCGGACTGGGCCAATCAGATTGTCAGGGCGGGCTTTATACGATGATTGACAGATGATCAACGGTAACGTAATCAACCACGTCATCAAGTGCCCTTTGGTTGAATTCGTTTTCAACAAACATGCCTGCCGCTGGCGAGCTGAGATGTGTAGATGCTGCCATTGAGTCTGTTTTAGAAGACATCGACAGCGCATTCATTTTGAAAGAGGAACACAGAACGTGGAGGCGACGCCAGAGCACCGCGCTAATCCCTATCGCCCCGGCGCTTGGCTGTTCACACCGGACACTGAAGCGACGCTGAACCGCCGGGCAGCGCTAATAATATCACCCGTTGATCCAGTAGATCGCTGCACGGCTTTGTGCCGGTCACACCGGAGGCTGAAGCACCGCGCTGCGCCAAGGCTGCCTCGCTGTTAAAGTTTTAACATGGGAGTGGATGGGAGCCAGCTGTTATTTAAGGCTTGGCGCTGCGCTGAAGCGTCCGGTGTGAACCCGGCGTTAGTAAATAACTCACAAGGCGTTGCTTAGCATACGTCACATACTACGTTGCTCTGATTGGTTGTAGGTCTATCCAATTGAGCGAAGAGGAATTTTACTTCCTGGTCAGTTGAAACACGCCCCATAATTTTTTCCCAATGGAGCGACTCCAGACCGAACTGCCCGACCAAAATGTTGTGGGCGGGGCTAAGTTCGTCTGGCATCCAGGCTAAGTTTGTCACGTCTTGCAAAGCTTTCGGCCAGCGTGGGTTGCTGAAGCGAGCCAGAGGCTTGTTGCTTCGCCTTGCTGCTCTCGCGAAAATCCTCATGTTCTTTTTTGTGGTGTTTTTTCAAATGTGCGATGAGGTTGCTTGTATTGAACCTTCCCGGTTCTGTCCCTCCACGGGACACTTGCGCCTGACAAATGTTGCATTTAGCTGCAACGTCTTTGTCCGAGTTTACGGTAAAATACTTCCACACAGCCGACATCACTACACCTTGCTGCAGGCACACACGTTGGCGTTGTTGTGATCACGTGGGCTGTGCATGCTGGATCAGAGACGCTCTTCTTCCGCGGCCGGCACCAACGTTAATTAAGGGGCATTACCACCTACTGTGTTGGAGTGTGATCAAACCAGAGTCACCTATTATAGAAGTCCTGGAGCGGTAAATGGACAGCTTATATCGGAGCGCTTATATCGGAGTTTTTAGATTCAGTCCGATAAAATCCGATATTCACTTTTTTGGCTGATATCGGACTGATTTCCGATATCAATATCGGATCGGGACATCCCTAAACAAGAGTAAGGAAAAACTACTAAAAAAAAAACTTTTACCAGGGACAAAAGAAGGTAGAAACCTCAATTCTCTTGCGGGGCCTTGTATTGGTGTCCTGCCACAGTCTAAACACATGCAGATTAGGTTTAGGTGAATTGAAGACTCTGTAGGTGTGAATGTGATTGGTTGTTTTTCTCTGTATGTTGGTCTTATGATATGCTGGCAACATACCCCTCCTCTCGCCCAATGTTAGCTTGGAATGACTCCCTAATCCTTACCAGAAAATCTGTATTGATATTGGTTGAATGGATTATGATAGAGTTCTGCTATCCTAACCTGAACCCAGGGGGTCCTGATATAGGCACTTGGGTCGTGTTTGTCTATGTTCATCTGTGGCAAGTTAAAAGTAATCCACTTTAAGTTAAAATAACAGTAACTTCGTCATAAATAATGATGCTAAAACCTGGGCCTAAAAAGTACATTTCTTGGTAGATTGCTGGAGTGTGATGAAAAAGTAATGTGAAACTGTTAAAAGAACCAGTAACCATAGTGTATATGGTTAAAATAAGTTAATTTACAGAGTTTGTGCATGTTTACCATCGGGATCCAACTTATGTTATATTCACAAAATAACAGAATTAATCATTAAATCAAAATGTGCACTTATTTTGAAGTTACCATTTTTTAAACACTAGCTAAACCTTGCGTGGTTACTTCTGTCTTTCAGATATGTTGAAAGATTCTGTAATGTACACAATACGTTGTTTCTGTCATGAAAATAATGTGTTGTCAGATGCCGCAATGTGTATGTTGCTATATTCTTGTACTGCATAAGAAATTCATGCGAGTAATTCATGCAAGTTAAGCAACCATCTCTGGGGCCTAACACATGCATGTAGAGTAATAAAATGAGGGATGCCCATTTAGCTGCTTCAGGTCAGAGCTCTGGTATTGTGTCACGTACTGAGACACTAGAACAAAGCCATCAAAAGGTCACAAGTAAAATCAATCTGCAAAAGATTAATTCTCTAACTAGTAACTAGTGTGAATATTATGAGTCACGTGCCTCAAACTAAACAGCTGGTGGTGCTAATTTTCCACTCGGGCACCGTTTATTAAAAGATGATGTAATTAAAAGAGCACCATCTCAGCCAGTGGAAAAAGGAATGGAAATACATGTATAAGACATTTCTGATTGTCTCATGTTTTAATGTGAGGAAGGTTACGATCTGTGTTGTAGTCGTACAATCTGAGTGTTCGTCTTTATATCTTTCAACGTGCATGGCACCAGCACAGACTGAAATGCAGAGAACAACTGGAAGTCTGTTGCGTAGCCTCGGTCTATCGAGGCCTTCGTTCATACAGATGTTGCCTTCGCAAGTCACGATCATCACTATCGCTCAGTCTGGATCCGCAGAACATTTACTTTCACGGACACACCAGCTGTTTCACCTAAGCGTATCAAGGTTTCAAGACAATATTTCCATGTAATGTATGGTTTTTTTTACTCATTTTAAACACTGAAAATGCTAATTAAAAAGGTGGATGGAAATGCACTTAACCCTGCAATTCTGATGGATCAAAATCTAAAGATTGTTTTACCCCGATAAAGACACAGTTTTGAGTGAATTCCTTGCTGTACTTAAAATCATAAAACAACGGAGAAATTGGACTTAATTCCAAAGATAACACTGTCAGCATCTCCCCTCACTTGTAAGCAAACTACGAGACTACAACATCTCTTATATCCCAGAGCAATGCTCCCCATTATTTTTCAGCTTCATCTTTATCACCAGTGTTTCTGAGACATGGGAGCATCCAAAGTGGAAACATCCAACGGGGAGATTCTGTAATGGTTTGGTTATTGTTTACTGTGGATTAGGGCTGCAACAAACAGTTCTAAAAAGGGAGGGGAAAGAAAATGGCCATGGGAGCAGGGGATAATGTGACAGATTCAGACGGAGGAGAGCAGCTGCTGGGGAATGGCTTGGGTGTAGCAGAGGAGAGCTGTGGTGCGCTGGCTGATGGTGGGGATGGAGCATCTGATGACCGTTCTGTTTTGTGATGGTTAACATGGAATAGCCCATCTGTTCTCCATGGGTGAGTCTCCACATGTAGCAAGGACACACGGCACACACTCACAGAGAGGGGGACACGCACCAACACTTCACACAATGAGGAGGGACGATCTTTACACAATGTACTGGATATATGTTAGACAAGGGACGTCTGTACTACGCAGCACGTTCAACATATCTTTCCGTTATCTGGCCTCACTGAGTGTTACAGCCACGGTCTCGCTAAGCGGTCACGTACCAGCGGTTATCAACATTATTAGTCTACCAAGCACGTTCACAGGTAATAAAGGTAAAAGTGCAGGAACGACAGCTGACGAATAATTGTAATATAATATAAAGTCACTGCCTTATCCGCTTTGCAAGAGTAGATCTGACTATTATAACATTTGTGTATTTGATCAAACTACATGTGTTTGTATATGAGAGTTTTACACTCATTCTTACAGCTGCAGCCCTGGCAGGGTCAAGCAAACATAATTCAGAGTGGTGTGTAGGCTCACTTTACAAAACAGTCCAAGCCTTTAGCACTTCATTGAGTCTGTATTTTGGGACAATGTCAATATACAAGAGGAGAATGGCTTTGACATTGCTGCAGCCAGGGACAAAAACAGATAAAGAAGACAGGAGGGGGCCCTCCTACACAGGAGAACAGTCCTGCTGAGGAGCTGACCCTCTTTAAATATGAGGATCATTCAGAAAAAAACCAGATGCCATTTTCCAAAGGAATTGATTGGTTAGTGCCGCTTAACCTCCCCCCCCCCCCCCCCCATTTTTCTGTAGCCATCGTAAACTAAGGAGATCACTGCTGTCGACTCAAAAAGCCTTTGTTACATGTCAATGCGCCATTTACTGTTAATGTGTTAAGGGAATTATAGAAGTGGATGACTCAATGTTCCTCTTGTTTTTCTCTGACTTAGTCCTTATGCCGAATGTTTTTGGTAAGAACCAGCTTTTTGGGGAAGAGTTTGAACTTATAAAAACAATACAGAAATCCATAAAAAGTTCTCTTGTCAGAATCAGAAAAGGTTTGTGCCACGACCAGGCCCCGCATATACATATAATGAGCAGGGATTGTTCACTTTGCGATTCACAGGCCTCAGGAGGGACAGAAACAAAGCCCTGAGAAGCTGTAATGACTGCTGCATTGGCTTTTTACTTCCAGATAATGAATACAACCGCAAAAATACTTTTTTACAGAGTGCTTTGTGCCTCCAAACAAACTCCTTGGACACTTTGGCTGTTTACTCAGCATAAACAACTGTACTGAAAGCAAATCATTCTCAATTCCAAACTCGGCTCAGGAGAGACTGCTCAGTGTGGGCAAAGCGAATACATGCTCGCTCTGTGTGTTTAAGCCAGTCCTACTGATTCGATCTGCCCAAAGTATTCGCTTTATCGTTGACTATTAATTGGGTAAAATCTTCCTGTTTCTGTCTTTGTCATTTTAAAGTCAGAAACTGTATGAACAGATTAATAATGAATGAAACTGTCAGAAAAGGGAGTCAAAGAAAATGATGCATTATATAGCAGAACCAAAACCCAGACAGAGAGAATGTTAAAGTCAAGTTTCATGGGGTGTTATGTAATCAATCCATTTATGTCAAAAATGCTCTCAGTGTGTTTTCTTCTTGGCTGGGAAGAAAAGTCTGTGGAACAGCATTCAGAACCAACAACTCTACACTGGAACCAAGAAAAATAACACATTCGCTTCCAGGGGTCTGAGGGCTTTTGATGAAGCACTTCAATGAGTTTTTTCAATTCAACATTTGTCTGTTTAAATTTGGTAATTGAAAACCACCAAAGATCCCGGAAAATAGGAAGGTGAGGCAGGTTTTATAGCCCCACTCCCCTGAAGCAACCGAAAAAAGAGAAGAACCACAATGCATTCAGTGTGTTGGCAAACCTCAACATCAGTGGACCGCCCTGTTCAGACCTGCGATGACATGCATCATGGGTGAGGAGTTCACAAGAGTATAGATGTGAATGAACCCAAGTGAATTGAGGATTCAGTCAGACCGATTTGCTCAGATCACATCCGGACGTGTTCTGTGCTGCATGGAAGGTGTGGTGGGATGTGATGGAGGACCAGACGTCCTCTGTATGAGAGGAAGTCATTCATACTCATTTAGTTGTTTCTCAAACCACATAAAATGGCTTTGTCCATGACGTCTGTAATTTCCGAAAAGCCCATACAGACATCCATCTTTCTCACTGTCCGTGGTTTGCATATTTGCAGAACCGTGCATCTAACCTGCGTTACTCTTGGCATTTGTTTTGTTAAGGGCCAACTGAAGTGCAGTGTCAGTTTTGGTGTGACCTGGACAAGTGGTTCATTCAAAAACAATAATTTTTGAATAAATAGTCGACCAGTGCTCTGTAGCAGCGGAGGCTAGGACTCTGACACTGTAGATCATGACAACAGCATGTTCACAACATTGGGTGCATTCATGAAATTAACAATGGATTCTCCGGTTCTGGACTCTGCATGCTGAGTGAAGCTTCACTAAACCTTGAATAGAAACGTGAACAGCTCTTAGTGGACTGGTATAGTCCTGCAGCCAGTCTTTACTTGCTTTGTCTTAATTACAGCAGATCACCTTTAGTTTCAGAAGGAAAGCTGCGGCCAGTATTAGTGCAGGCAAAGCAAACAGCCCATTCCAAACAGGCAGGTATACAATGTCCTAGGTCGAATCCCTTTGCCTGCAAATACACCCAATTTCGACTTCTTTTAACTTCACACAGTCTATGCACTTGGTATATTGTTCCCTCTCTCCTTCTCCAACAGCATTTGGTATTTTAGAATAAAAATGCTGTAAGCTTTTATTTGCACATAAATAGCAGTCACAAGTGGTCACTGGAGACATCTATGGAGACACAATCCGATACCAAGTGTGAAGCGACGAAGTTAGAGCTGTCCACAGATCGCATCGCTTGAGATGTTAAAGCCAGGTGTGAACAGGGCTTCAGCCCGGCCCCGGGGACTGTTTCAGCGCGAGAGGCCACAAACACTGCAGCCCCCCGACCACATCACTGAAGTGACTGTGAAGACAGCTAGAGCACCCCCCCCCCTACTCTTCACAACACATCAATCCCCCTGAGGTTGTTACTGTGAGGCAGTTAGCACCGCGGCGGCTGGACACGAGCAAACAATCTATTGTGTGGCCACCCAAGAGAGAGAGAGAGAGTGGGAGATAAAGGGAGACAGAGAACAGCAGAGAGACAGATCATTAAATATGATCTGGGGTTAAGTGAGAAACACATTTGCTCTGTGTTTAAATCACAGATAACGAGCTGCAGTCGACACAACAGCACTATGGATGCACATTCCACTGATTGACGTCTGATTTGGGGGACGGAGGAAGCCTTGTGTGTGTGTGAGAGAGAGAGAGAGAGAGAGAGAGAGAGAGAGAGAGAGAGAGAGAGAGAGAGAGAGAGAGAGAGAGAAGAGAGTGCATGTTTGCACAAAGCACATATGTTGGGGGGGGTTGGAGGTGACCGATATTAAAGCAACTTATCATGCTCTCTTCCCTCTGGCTGGAGAGAGAAAGAAAGAGAGGGGACTAAAAAGGGGAGCTGAGGGAGGGTGAGATAATTCGTGGTTGGATTTTCTTTTTCCAACAGTCCCCCCCTCCCCCCTTTCAATTCCAGCCAATTACACCAGTCCCATAATTCAATACAGCGAAACAAGGAAGTTGCCCGGGAATTCTAATTTAATTTAAGGTCATTTATTCAAACAAATCATAGAAGTTGCAGCATTAGAGGATAAGCGGGCTGTGAGGAAATGAGCGTTGTGCTGTACGTCAGCAGACTTGTGTGTACAGATGCAGAAAGGGAAAAGGCAGTAAAAGCAGCCAGCACCTGTGACGGATGGAGACGGCGGTCAAACTGTAAAGGGGCTAATATCTCCCGACTGGGCTGTGTACCGTGCAGCAGCAGTGGAGGCCGCCTGGAGCCCTCTCGGGCCCCGCAGAGCGCTAATGTTTTATTTTGTCTTTGAAAGTGCCAGGCTCGTTTGTCATCGCCATCACTGTCAATGAAGCATTATTCATTGTCGAGCTAAGCCCTCTCACTTGCGCGGCTATCTCCACTAACCCGGCAATGAACTCCTAAATCACTGCAGACTAGGATTTGAATATTTCACCACAATAATTGGAGCTTTAACCTAATCTAGGGGCGCAGGAGCTTCTCTTCTGTTTCCAATGAGGAGGACTCAAAAGGCGCATCAGGATCCAATCACTAATAATAAGGAACTTCTCACAGTCTGAGCAAGCATAATTATCACTGATCCAGATTAAAGCTTTATCTGGGGCCGACTGCCGCTCCAACAAACAGCAAACACTGGTTACTATCGTAAACCAAGGAGCAATATTCTGCTATCCTGTCCTACCATTTTCAGCTTCGCATTTTGCTTCAATACCGACTGATTATTTAGTAAAATCAGGAAGTGTCTTTTGGGAGATTGAATGGGATGAGGGTGGAGAAGAGAGGGGTTACAGCGATTAGCAGCTTTGTGTTATAGAATGAAAAGGGGGAAAGCAGAGCTGTGGAGGTGGAAGGCGACTGTACACTGGAGCGACAGTGGCGCCAGCTGCTTGCCGCCCAATTGCTCTGTTTTCCCATGTCTCGCCCATCTCCGCTCTGAGGTTCATTGTCAGAGATAATCTTCATCACGGCGCAGAGGGACACTTTACTGAACATTATATCTGCTGAGTACATTTGTTTATCCTGGTATAAACAGTATTTTAAATGATTGACATGTGTCATGAGATTTCCACCACATCATTAAGCATACACTCCCTCCTGCGCTCCATCTCTCCACACAAAAGAGTGTTTGTGGAGCGCCTTGTCAATCACGGCTCACTCCCGCCGAATGTAATCTATATGTAAGTCAACTTAAAAACAAATACATTAGACGCTGTCAGCTCCCTGCACAATGCCGCCATTCCTAGGTGTCAATCAACGTGCATCCAGCTCAACATGATTTAGAGCTGTCAGCCGTCCCGCAGCTTCAACTGTTTGCTTGACGGAGCATCTCCAAACTCAACCGCATAACATCTGACCTTTGCACCGTTTGTAATCATTTTCATACAAGGTCGGGCGTTTTGAGACAGGACAGCGATGGGTGAGGTTTCTCTAAGCATCCCCTCACTATGTGGTCTTTTAGGGGCATGTCAGTTCAGCACAGGGCCCTGGTGTTTGAGGGTTCTCCATCCGCACAGATCTCTGAGCCTGTGACTTCTGCTGGAAGATGTCAGGGGTAACAAAGCCTGCGAAAAAACCCTGACAAGCGCTCTCGACACCCAGCTCAGCCGGCGCCTGAATGTGTCGCTTGATTTACAAAAGCAGATAATGATGCAAGGTGGATTATCCATATTTATTCTACTTTTCAGACATGTCAGGAGCTAGAGGCTCGAGTCGGCGTCTGCAGCAACCAGATGGGGAGCTGTCTGGCTCACAAGCACATCCCTGATGAGGGTTTGATGTTGGAAACTGCATCGTCTTCCCTCCATAAGAACTCGTTTCTTATTTTTAATTTCCCTTCGCACTCTTGCAACATTTTGAACTGGGGTAAACAAATTCCTACTACCATCTCAGATTTGTCTCAACAGAGGGGTGATGTGTTGGTTGCATCGTGCCATTACGATCCATGACTTTCACTGTCTTTCTATCAGGCTTAATGTCAAATCAATAAGTATTGAGAGGAGAAGAAAGAGGAAGTGCTGGCGAGGATTTGCCTGGACAGTCAGTGGTGTACGTGTGAGCTCGGGAGGTGCATTCAATTTGGATTTAGAGGACAGTACAGGGGATTGATTATCACTATGAGCTCTGCACTCTGGGCTAGTTTGCTAGATCAGATCAAAGATGCGAACGCTGTCCCCCGGCCGGTGCAGAGTCACAGGTTTAGAGAAACACTGTAGCTTTGTTATCTTTATGATTCAAATAAATGACCCACTGTGTAGATGTATACTTTCAGAAAGATGTGTTCCAGGCACTGCAGGACAGTAAACTCACCGTGGTGTATTTGCCAAGCTGGCAGAGGGAGGGGAAGGTTTCTTGATGGGCCTTGCGAATCTTTTCAATGATGTTCTCCAGCTCTGCTGTCAGCTCGTAGCTCTCTGCCAGCTCCGGCTTTGGGCTCTCTTTCTTCTTCTTATTCCGGTCATTTCGAACAGCTGAAGGAGAACAAAGGATTAGGATTAGGCGTTGACAATGAAGCCTATAAATGGATGACTTGATCATCGCGGCAAATGTGGACGTTGGTGGATGGAAATGAAATCAAAGACATTTGAAGAAGGAACAACAGAAGTTTGTTGCTTGTAAGCACATTTTCTTTTTTTGCTGGTGACTTTTCAAGAGATGCAGCAAGTTGTCAAGTTATATAAACCGAGACCTTACATAAGGACAGAAAGTTTGGAGCTGCAGACTCTTCTGTCGGCTGATACCGGTTTCTGTCAGTATACTGCCACTGGCAAAGTCTCAAATAAGGAGAAAACAAAAGTGGCTGTAAAAAGTCAAGTGCTTAACAAATGGGCCGTGCGATTCGTGAGGGCATTTTCAATTAATTTCCCATTTCTATTAGTTTCCTCTTACTAATGGTTTGTGTGCTTTTTTTAGGTGGCTCATCTGAGGTTGGCCCGAGGTGTAGATGGACATGGACATGGATGACTTTCTTCAATTGGATTGTTGTGAATGTGAATGGGAATTATTCACATTAATTTAATCTGGGAAATATCAAACTACAATAATTAGGGGTGCAAAGCTATTAAGTACATTTGCCGAAGCACTGTATATTATATGCATCATTTCTGAGCGACTGAAAAAACGACATGTTGTGTTTCTCAGGCCAGCTCCCAGTTCAAATCTCCAGAAAATTTCAGAATGAGCCGATGTGAGAAAAACGCAGAAGATCCTCCGCAGCGAGCAAGTGGGTGTGTTGATGACGCTTCAAAACACTTAGCATGCGCAAAAAAACAAACAAAAAGAATACAAATATCTCTGGATGAAAAAGTGGATCTATACACCAAGACACTGAAAAAGATGACAAGAGAGCTTTTGGTGATACGGGCAATGTGCTGAAAACCAATATCTGTGATCTCCCCACTGAGTCTGCCTGGTGAACCACCCCTCACCTGGGGTTCATGTCTGTAAACGGCTTTATAGAGACAAACATCATCGAATGCATTTTATTTCGATAATTGATTATTTGTTAAGGGCAAATAATCAGATACTCCCATGGCTATTAATGCAAAACTTGCAAGACTGAAGCATTTTAGGATTAATTCTTGTCTCTAAACAGCCTTCTACAAATGTAACTTTCATTGAAGCTTTTTTTTGCCAGTGCTCGTAACCGTCAAGCAGCTTTAACTGATACTTTACAATAACAATGTATATGATGTCAAGTTGAAAACAACGTGACAATGTAAAAGGGTAGTGATGAACCCACAGAGGAATGTCAGCTTAATCCCCAGTACGAAACAGGCATGAGCCACAACAAAGCCCAGGCTGCTGTGTGTAAACTGCACCCTGAGAGACTGGAGTCCACAGGGTCCTTTGCTTCATTGGGTGCATATCTTTGAAGTCTGACCTAAACAAACTAAGCAGGTTTATCACTTAACGCAAAGTGTGATCATCCATACATCACAGGTCTCTGATAGAGAGAGTGCTGGGCCCCGTTGTCAGCGCTGAGACCCCCAAGGGACCTTCCGTGACAAAACAACAGTCACATCCTCTGCCCTAGTTTGTAATAAAACCTCTCTATATTACCACATTAAAGCCACGGTTGGAAACCTTTAAAGCAGATCTACAAATAGAGAAAAAAAAAAATATATATATATCCCTGTGAGGGATTTTGCAAACAGTACCCTACTTAAACAACAGAGAACATGGTGAAGCTTATGAAACCTTTCCTCTCTTCAGCTCTCACAACCACGTTCATATTCAGAAATCCAGAAAGGTTGTGTATCAGAGGTGTGCACCACAGGCTTCACTGGGACCCGGTGACAAGAGCGTTCTCACACAAACTGTGACATATAAAGGGCGTAGGGAACACACACAGTCAGGAATGTTTGTGGCACTGAACGCTCTGAATAATATAAAACAACATGTGAAGTTCAATGAAGCGGGACTAACGCTATAGTTTGGTGTAAGTTGCTTGGGAGCCTGAAGGCCACAGGGCTGAAATCGCACAGAGATGGTTCAATGGGGAGAGTGGCTCTGCATGGGGTCCAATCTCGTTACAGAATATAGAAGGTTGACGTGACTTTGTAGAGCCTTGAATGTGAGGAGAAGGATGGTGTAGTCAGGGCTTCAGGGCTGCAGTGAGACAGGGATGATGAGAGAAAACGGCAGAAGATACAGTCCAGGTCTAGGTTCTGACTTGTTTAACCCCAACATTGCACAAAACAGAACCATTCATACAAACTCTGGACTTTCTCCGAACAACGCAGCAGGATCTTCTTCAGTCAGACGCTTTCACAACAGCACAGAGGTCATGTGAGGAGTTGTGCAGCAGGAAGCGACAGGACGTCACATATTAATTATGCTGCAAAAATCATGTGTTTCTGTTTACAGCACAACAACACTGGTGTCGGCCCTTATCACCGAAAACTCTCTTGACATCTGCATCAGTGTCTTCTACATTTATGATCCCGAGATATTTGTACTGTTTTTGTTCCCCCATTTGTCATGTATTAAAAAACGTCATCAACCCACACATACACTCACTCACTGTGAATCCTGCGGTGGATCTCCTGCTGTTCTCTAACGTGGGCTCACTCTGACATTCTCTCACAAACAGCCCCTCCAGACAATGTCAGCAGATTCAGTGCATGTCTGAAAGCAGCTTAGGACACTTTCACAGGTTGGCAGTCTCACAGGAACATTGCAACTTCTACTAAAGGCATATCAACAACATAGATTATATGAAGAACAAATGTAGACAACAAACTGTAAAAACCAACTAGATCGATGTGATGCAACCCAACAATTTTTACTTTTGCTTTACTTTTGTTTCTCAGATTGACAATTTTGGTAGTTTGCTAAGATATTATAATTCTAATTGTAGGCTATTTTTACTGAAGCTAAGGTTTTCAGTACTTTTCCTATACTCCTGTTGGTGGTGGAGATGGGCTCGGAGTTTCTGACCATCACATCTGTGTGTATCATTTGCATGTTATCCCTGTGTTTGTGTGGGTTCTGTTTGTGGGCTCCGCCCTAAAGACATGCAGACTGGGGACTTTGAATTGACTGTAGGTGTGACTGCTGCTGGCCTCATTTATAAGGACCGGGTCCCTATCACTAGACTGATCCCCGCCAGTGACTGAGACACCTCAACTTCCCGTGTCAAATACCGGACTATCTCTACGTACTTCAAATTGTAAATATCTTATCTTAACATCCAAATTGCACAATCCTTGAGTTGAAATCATATTGCACAATGCCTTCCCTAGTGTTTTTATTTTTAAGTTTTAAGATTTTTATATTTTTACTAGACACCAGAGCAAATTCTTTGTATGTGTAAACCTACTCATCAAATAAAGCCAGATTGTGAATGTGAGAGTGAATGTATGTCAGCCCTGTGATGGACTGGCGGCCTGATGAGGGCGTACCACTCCTCTCAAACAAGGTCAGCTGGGATTGGCTCCAGCCCCCCCTGTGACCCTCATAAATTAAGCTGCATAGCCAATAGATGGTATGGGTGGACGTATTCACTGATTATGAGTTTCTTCACTGAGCTTTCTTGCACCTTTCTCTGAACTATATCAGTCTTGCCATGTGACTCTGGCTCAGATAAATACCTCTCAAATGTTGGTATGTCTTTAACTTGATGAGCTGCAACTGTAGCACACTGCTTACAATGCTTACACCCAAGCACAGCCTTTCCAACCACCATCAGCTGTAAACATATAGACCAATGTGCTATCTCCATAATCAGGCATTAACCCAACACATGGGTTAGAGTCCAACGTAAACATCTCATCTTTTTTATCAGCAGTGGTTGACACCCTTAATCTGTTTGACCCGATGTATGTAAACTGACACATGCTGGTAGCCTACTTTCTTTTCTTTTTTATTGCTCCATGTATAGTCCCAGAAAGAAAACAGTGGCGCTCAGGGACATGGGACGTTGTGCACATCTGTTTCTTTTTGACACATTTCACCCACATCTCACAGGCTCCCCTGGCTCCACACTGTATGAGCGTCTCAGTGCATGGTCAATACGAGTCGGACTGAATGCTATGATCAGCCTTCTGATTCGTTCTGACCACTCCGATGAGAGGCGGGAGTTAATGTGCTGACATTAATCACTCCATACATTTTTACCTATATCTTTGACCTATATGTCCGATCACTGAAGTAGCCTATGCACTGTATGTATTTAAGAGAATTTCCACTACATCAACTGTGATTATACAGTTAGTAAAGCAAGCTTTGACAGTGACAATGTTAATTACTTCACTGACTACAATGTGATCCGGGAGAACACTAACACTGACTAATTGTAACAGAATCAAATTAAATAAAGTCCCTGGCCACAGACTGGATCAGTTTTAAGATGGTTACAAATTTCGATTGTATTTTCTGCCTCATACCTGTATGTTAATCCTCCGACATGTCAATGAAACCAGTAATGAGAGAACTGATGCTAACCCTGTCATTAGGGTTTACAGAGTCAGCGTGAGGACAGCGGAAGGGACGTGACTTAGTGAGTCCTGAGCCTTGTTCTGTCTCTGGCTCCACAGGGAAGAGCTGACCACAGAAGCAGTCACAGGTCCCGTTCTGAGTCACGAGGACCAATAAACCTGCTTCACGTGTACATGAACAGAACATGTAAGGGCCCAATATTGCTCTTTTATTAGAAATCAGGTGTGGGCCAGCGTTGTGATTAAAAAAAAAATGAGAAAGTGACAGAACGATGAGAGGATATTTAAGTTTTAACAAAATGGACACATGGGAAAATTACACGGGTGCATGTGAAATGTATGTAAATGTACATAAACTAGATCATAACCACAAAGTCCCAGTGCGCTCATCAGTTGTGATGTTAATGGGAAACCACATGGTCATTTGCACTAGACTGAACAATCAAATCTACACATATCATGTAATTGACTTAATTAGCTCCATGTGAAACGTAGAAAACCACGTATGTCTATAGAATCCCACGTCAAATATAAATCTCACATGTAAAGTAACATGTGAGATTGTTTGAACAATGTGAAATATTAATTAAAATCAATAACTCACAGTAAATTAATATATATTAGTCACGTGTGGCAGTTTTTGTGTACAGAGGTCATTTAGAGGTAAAACAATAAAATCCATCCAACCCTGTCTGTAACCTTCTGTAAGCAACTGTCCCACATTCACATGATTGCTCCACTCGGTGGACAAAAGAAAGTCAGGTGGGCTTGAACTGTTCTCTATAGCTCTCTTTAAAATACTGTTATATACCAGTTTGTGTCTCAGTTTGGCCTTCCAGTGTGGCCGTTCAGAAACAACAATCAGGACATGGTTGGAACGAGTTCTTTTTATAGCAGCTTTACTCATCCAACCTCACCAAAAACATATATCCCAGGTGTGTGATGGAGAATAAGTCATGCAGCCATGATCTCGCAGCATTAATGCAGCCTTTTTGATGCTTGTGATGTTTCGAAAGAAAACAAGAAGAAGCCAGGTTGTTTCTGTCAGAGTCTGTCAATGGTAGGTGCCTTTTCAAAGAGAGACAAACAGTCGTTGGGGTGTGAGGGTGAAATGAGGCGCTCTGTGAACACATGCACACATGATACAAAAACACTTTGCTGCGTGGCAGGGGGGATGGTCCAGAGTAATGGTATAGAACGGGGGATGGTCCACAATCTGTTCAAATGTGTGTGTGTATCATTTGTCACAGTGCAGTGACAATCTGTGTCTGGAGAGGGGGTTGTGGTGCTCACAAAGGCTGGAGATGTTATTTAGGGAGACAGCGCCGGGGCAAGTGCAGCCCCCCCATCCCACTCCGACCAAACACAAACACTCACCCAAGGCCGTCCATTACAATTGCACTTGGAGCAAATCACTGTTAGACGATGCATCAAAATGATGCATCAGAAAAGAAGCCATTAAAATATATGGCTTTTTAATAAGCAAATTAAAGGGGTTGTCATCATAAATTAGTGCCTGTGATCTCCACTGGCCTCTGTGGATCTATCTGTATCTCTGAGAGCCGTTTTATGTAAAATCTTAAAAATTCGTGGCAGATAAATGGACAAAGAGGCCTGGGTAAAAAAAACACAAGAGGCCGCATTAGTGTGGGCGTGTTGTTCTCTCATCTCATCGTCATCCGCTTATCCGGGGTCGGGTCGCGGGGGGAGCAGCTCAAGCAGGGGGCCCCAGACTTCCCTTTCCCGGGCCACATTGACCAGCTCTGACGGGGGGATCCCGAGGCGTTCCCAGGCCAGTGTTGAGATATAATCTCTCCACCTAGTCCTGGGTCTTCCCCGAGGTCTCCTCCCCACTGGACGTGCCTGAAACACCTCCCAAGGGAGGCGCCCAGTGGGCATCCTTACCAGATGCCCGAACCACCTCAGCTGACTCCTTTCTAAGTAAAGGAGCAGCGGCTCTAATCCGAGTCCCTCACGGATGACTGAGCTTCTCACCCTATCCCTAAGGGAGACGCCAGCCACCCTTCTGAGAAAACTCATCTCGGCCGCTTGTACCCGCGATCTCGTCCTTTCGGTCATCACCCAGCCCTCATGACCATAGGTGAGGATAGGAACGAAGATCGACCGGTAGATCGAGAGCTTTGCCTTGCGGCTCAGCTCTCTTTTCGTTACAACGGTGCGGTAAAGCGAACACAATACCGCCCCCGCTGCTCCGATTCTCCGGCCAATCTCACGCTCCATAGTACCCTCACTTGCGAACAAGACCCCGAGGTACTTGAACTCCTTCACTTGGGCTAAGGACTCATTTCCTACCCGGAGTAAGCAATCCATCGGTTTCCTGCTAAGAGTCATGGCCTCAGATTTAGCGGTGCTGATCCTCATCCCAGCCGCTTCACACTCGGCCGCCAGCCGATCCAGTGAGTGCTGAAGGTCACAAGCCGATGATCCAATGAGGACCACATCATCCGCAAAAAGCAGTGACGAGATCCTCAGACCACCGAACTGCAACCCCTCCCCACCACGACTACGCCTCGATATCCTGTCCATGTATATCACAAACAGGATTGGTGACAAGGCGCAGCCCTGGCGGAGACCAGCTCCCACTGAGAACGAAACTGACTGGCTGCCGAGGACCCGAACACAGCTCTCGCTTTGGGAGTACAGAGATTGGATGGCCCTGAGGAGAGACCCCCTTACCCCATACTCCCGCAGCACCTCCCACAGTTTCTCCCGGGGGACCCGGTCATACGCCTTCTCCAAATCCACAAAACACAAGTGGACCGGTTGGGCATACTCCCAGGCCCCCTCCAGGATCCTTGCGAGAGTGAAGAGCTGGTCCGTAGTTCCACGTCCGGGGCGAAAACCGCATTGTTCCTCTTCAATCTGAGGTTCGACGATCGGCCGAACCCTCCTTTCCAGCACCTTGGAGTAGACTTTACCAGGGAGGCTGAGGAGTGTGATACCCCGATAATTGGTACACACTCTCTGGTCCCCCTTTTTGAACAGGGGAACCACCACCCCGGTTTGCCACTCCTTTGGCACTGTACCCGACTCCCACGCGATGTTGAATAGGCGTGTCAACCATGACAGCCCCTGAACACCCAGAGCCTTTAGCATTTCTGGCTGGATCTCATCAATCCCTGGGGCTTTGCCACTGCGGAGATGTTTGACTACCTCAGTGACCTCCACCAGGGAAATTGACGACGAAACACCATCAACCTCGAGCTCTGCCTCCAACATAGAGGGCGTGTTATTCGGATTCAGGAGTTCCTCAAAGTGTTCCTTCCAACGTCCGACGACCTCCTCAGTTGAGGTCAACAGAGTCCCATCCTTACTGTACACAGCTTGGATGGTTCCCCGTTTCCCCCTCCTGAGGTGCCGGATAGTCTTCCAGAAACACTTTGGTGCCGACCGAAAGTCCTTCTCCATGACCTCTCCGAACTTCTCCCACACCCGCTGCTTAGCCTCCGACACGGCAGCAGCTGCAGCCCTTCGGGCCTGTCGGTACCCTGCAACCGAGTCAGGAGTCCTCCACGATATCATATCCCGGAAGGCCTCCTTCTTCAATCGGACGGCTTCCCTGACCACCGGTGTCCACCACGGTGTCCGAGGGTTACCGCCCCTTGAGGAACCTAAGACCCTGAGGCCACAGCTAGCCGCCGCAGCTTCAGCAATGGAGGCTTTGAACACTGCCCACTCCGGCTCAATGTCCCCAACCTCCACAGGAATGCCAGAAAAACTCCGCCGGAGGTGTGAGTTGAAGATACCTAGGACGGGGGCCTCCTCCAGACGTTCCCAGTTCACCCGCACTACTCGTTTGGGCTTACCAGGTCTATCCGGAAATTTCCCCCATTCCCTGATCCAACTCACAACCAGATGGTGGTCGGTTGACAGTTCCGCCCCTCTCTTTACCCGAGTGTCCAAAACATGTGGCCTCAGATCAGATGACACGATCACAAAATCGATCATTGATCTTCGGCCTAGGGTACTCTGGTACCAGGTACACTTATGAGCACCCTTATGTTCGAACATGGTGTTTGTTATGGATAATCCATGACTAGCACAGAAGTCCAATAACAAACGACCGCTCGGGTTCAGATCAGGGAGGCCGTTCCTCCCCACCACGCCTCTCCAGGTATCTCCATCGTTGCCCACGTGGGCGTTGAAGTCACCCAGCAGAACTACGGAGTCCCCTACTGGAGCCCCATGCAGGACTCCATTCAGGGTCTCCAAGAAGGCCGAGTACTCTGAGCTGCTGTTTGGTGCATACGCACAAACAACAGTCAGAGTTTTCCCCCCTACAACCCTTAGGCGCAGGGAGGCGACCCTCTCGTCTACCGGGGTAAACTCCAACACCGCGGCGCTCAGCCGGGGATTTATGAGTATCCCCACACCCGCCCGGCGCCTCACGCCCTTGGCAACTCCGGAGAAGAATAGAGTCCAACCCTTATCCAGGAGTACGGTACCAGAGCCGAGACTGTGCGTGGAGGTAAGCCCCACCAGATCTAACTGGTAGCGCTCCACCTCCCTCACAAGCTCCGGCTCCTTTCCCCACAGCGAGGTGACGTTCCACGTCCCCAGAGCCAGCTTCTGCCGCCCGGGTCTGGTCCGTCGAGACCCCTGACCTTCGCTGCCACCCATGTGGCTGCGCACCCGACCCCAACGGGTCTTCCCACAGGTGGTGGGCCCATGAGATGAAGAGAGGGGGGGTGCCACGTAGTTTCTTCGGGCTGTGCCCGACCGGGCTCCGTGGCAAACCCGGCCACCAGGCGCTCGCCATCGAGCCCTCCGTCTGGGCCTAGCTCCAGACGGGGGCCCCGGGCTTCCTCCGGGCCGGGTCACATCTCCTCTTCCGTCGATATTCATTGAGGCTTTTTGAACCATTCTTAGTCTGGCCCCTCACCTGAGACCACTCTGCCATGAGAGACCCTACCAGGAGCACAAGGCTCCAGACAACACAGCCCTCAGGTTCACAGGGACACGCAAACCTCTCCACCACGATAAGGTGACGGTTCCGAGTAGATTTAGGAAGATGAAATACAATCCTCCACAGCAGCTTCTAATTACTTTATTCATAACTACTGCACTTAGACAGAGTTTTATAACTGGAAACCTAAGTGTGTGTGTTATAATCTACATGACCGATGAGAGCTGTGCATTCTCGGCTTGTGTAGCATTCTATTGCAGAAAACGTCTGAGAACGCCTTGTTCATCTGGGTTTTAAAGCAGGGACATACGTTTGAAGATCCCAGTGATCCTAAATGATTATGTTTAACAAAACTAAATGTAATATTGTCTAATAGTGTCATGTAATTACTTGCAGCAAAGGCTTCCAATCCAAGAACAGATACAGTATTTACAGATAAACACTGAGACTTTGGTGGAATTTGACATGAACAAATTTGCGCACTGCTGGACAAACTGAACTGATTTCCATCCAATAACAAAATGTGAAAAATGTGCTTTGAGCATTTAGGTGTGCTTGCCTCCAAACAGAGGCTGTGATGAAAACACCATCACCACTCTTTCAGGCTTTGAGGGAGCACTGTAAAAGTCGAGTGGTCCTGAAGTGCCCAGGGATGAAGTGAATGGGAATAAGACACGCTGGTATATAATACACTCCTCACAGCGATGCCCACTGTCTCACTCCAAGACGCTCATCTCCCTCTTCCCTTAGTTAAAGAGCAATGTCCCACCCTCTGTCTTTTGTCTGCTTTATTGTTTTTCTCCACAGCTGCTTCTAGCCCCTTGGTGAAGCCTGGCATTTTTTTCCCTCTGCTGTGCTGCTTAAGCTGGATGTTGTGTGGTTCGGGGGCAGCGCGCATGGATGATGGCCGTTGTTGAGAAGCCACCAGCCAGCCATCTGCGTGCTGCCAAGCTCTGCATGTTGTCTCTACAAGCAAACAGATGCAGCGGTAAACAAACACCATCTATCTGGAGACCACGTGGTCCAGCCCGGGCCACTTGCCACAGCACTTAATATGGCAGCTCCCTAACACCAACCAGGTGGCTGTCGAGGAACGATGATAAGTCTCTGCTGCCGCCAGAGCTCTGAGTCTAAGCAAACGGCTGTAATGGGACAGGATAAGAGAAAGGAGAAGGGTCTGTCAGATGGGAAAACTACATTGTGAAATTATGACCTTGGAAGAGGAGGGGGGATGGGTGTTGTAGAAATTATAATCTCATGATGGTCTCACTGCTGGTTTAGAGGTCTATTTTCCAAACTGACACACCTAAAATGCCTATTTGGTATTAAACCCAGACCAAAATGTAAATCATAAATAAATAAATATTAGGTAACGTACTCTGTACTCTCTATACGCATATCACATGACTGCTTACATACACTGGGCGTATACGCATGCCGGGGTACACAGGTAGCATTTGCTTGTTAGTTGCAGAAAGAGCTAGGCTGCAAACAAGATTGCGCGAATGAGAGCTTATCTCCTGCACATGTAAGGTGTATACTTAGTGAAATGCAGATTCAACTGCACCACAGCTGTGAGCGAAGACAGGGTCAGCAGAGCTTGTAATTGATCATACATGTTGTGTTCTGCACTGTTGCAGAGGCTAAAAAACGCCATGTGATGGGAACCTTGAGAATCAGTGATTGTTACGTTGTGACTGAAAAGACCCGTTCAGCAAGCCGCTGTGAGTGTCCACATCATAGTTTCCAAACATCTCAGTTTCTGCCCGTCCAGACTACAACAAACGAAAATGAGGCCCACAGCGTCAGACCTCTCTGTTTCAGCGGTTCAGTGTGGATGCCACCCGTATCTATGGCAGAGTCAAACAAACGTAGCCTTAGTCTCATTAATGTGCATCAGGCACAGAACCATACACTAGCTGATGCAAGCTGATGAACATGTCATCAGGTTTGAGCATGAACCAAAGTCCTGGATAAAGTGAATTGCTGGTGGCACCAGGTGATCTTCACAGTCAGTACAAAACCTCAAGCAGCTGACTAGTGGATACAAACACTGAAGAAGTGACCTGCTTTACAGACTTCTGACCGATCAGAAACCTTGGTAAGGAACAAAATGCTGCTGCAATGAATTTGTATGACCCACTCATGAAAATCAGAGGGGTTACTTTTCTGCTTCCTAGAGTGGTCATCAAGACTAGAAAAGCGCTATATAAATACAAATCCATTTACCATTTAGAGTTATAATTTACCGTGAAAAACAACTTCCTTACACCCCCCAATAAAGACCACACAATGCTGTCTACACCTCCTTACTGGTTTCCCATTGCCTGTTCCTGTACCTGCCCAGCTATACGCCTTCATTGTCATCATGTGTATGGTTACAGTCCCTCCACTGCACCTGTGTGCCTGCTTGTGGGTCCATCTGGGTCACTCACACTGCTCAGACCGTGAAATTGTCTGGTGCACCTGCTGCGTCGACTTGCAGCACTTCCATCTGTCCCTTTGCCTTGTCTATCAGCTTCAACATTTCAAAGAGTTCAGATGCTCTAGGGCTTGTCCCAACAAAGAGTGGTGCCACAGTTGTGTCTGTATCCTTTGGCAAAACTGCCCCAATGATCAGTATCTTCAGGGTTGAAAGAAACACATCAGTACATCCAGAATATGTTTCTATCTAGAGCTCCTTTCTGTTAAACTTCGGTTCCATCACAATGCACAGTGCATCTGTCAAAAAGTCCTCTGCAGACTCAACTGATAAATAATGAATCACAACAGTATCTCATGACATCATGAGACTCATGATTGCTGATATAACACAAAGACACAAGTCATGTAATGATGCACTCTATCAATTTCCTGCAAGTGCAGCACACACACATACACACACACACACACACCCACACACACACACGCACAGAATGTCCACCATTGTCTTCCACTTCAGTGGCACTTTTTCAGCTGCAGTTTTCAGCAGAGGCACATGATTGCACGAGTCCAAAGTGGATGTTTCCACATTATCTGCTGACTCAGGGCTCAGACTGGACTGTGGACGCCCTACTTTCATCATGGGATAACTACACAACACCTTTAGAACATCTAAGCCAGAACTGAATTTAGGTACTCTATTCTTAGCTAATTAATTGACTGTTAGAAACCATTAATGCTGATCAGTATAATCAATGATCTCTGGGCTTATTTGTTCTTTGTCCTATTTAGGCAACCACAGTCCAGACTCATTTGAGGTTTTTGGAAAGTGGAACAAGGTGCCAAAAGGTGTCAGAACATAAGTGTCCCTCTCTATGTTTAAGGACTTCTTGAAGACTCATCCCTCCTGTCACTTTTAATATCAGAACATGCCAAACAATGCACTTTCTGTGACTTTCAGTGGACCAAGACACTTGGACCATACATCAAGGTATTTGAGATATAATGAGGCTTTGGTGCCCTTTTACTACTTTAGACCTGTGGCTGGTATGTTCTGTTACATCAGCTGGAATCTCAGGGGCTAAATCATCCACTCAAAAGGCAAGTTTTGGCTCACCTTAAATATTTCAAGCATCGGTGTCCTATCTACTTGTATAGTGTTGAATTGCAGCGTTTGAGAGTTAGCTTATCAGGCAGCTGAGGCTGAACCTACAGCTACTCACTTACATAGAATATAGAACTCAAACCATCCCAAACTTTGTAGTATAAAGTTACCCAGCCATGTGTGGACCAAACCCTGATATTGTTCCTTATGTCTTTCTGATGCAAATATAGACGGCTCCTCCACTTTTAAAGCTTTTCTCAAAGACCATGGTCTTTCTGACCCATCAAATCATAATGAATGTGAGAAGATGCATAAAAAGGAAACATCAGAAAAAATAAAGACATTCATTACACAGTTCTAGATCTAGAGCTGCATCCAATTTAGATAGCTAACTGTGTCCAACAGCTCTCAGTTTTCTTTACCAATGTATCTCTATTTAGGATATATGCCTCAATGGTTGAATTATAATGTGTATCTATGTACTGGAAAGCTACATCCACCCATCTCTCCATTCAATATCTATCCTTTTTATCCAGAGGGAGCGGGGCCAATCCCAGCAGACATTGGGTGAGACAGTCCATCACAGGGCCAAGACACAGAGTATCAATCTTCACACAGTTCATAGAAGTAGACTTGAACGGCCCTTGAGCATTTTTAACTGTCTCCAATTAACCTAAGCTGCATGTCTTCTTATCAGAGCACATGGAGAGAGAACATTTGATTAACCGCCAGGCTGGAACCTAGAACCATTTTTCTGTGAGGCCACAGTGACGTAAAGATTTTTTGGGGAGTTTTTGGAAGGAAAGATATTTTATTCTATTATTTCATATTTTAATTGTAAATATTGCAGAAAACCTTTCTGCCTTTCCCTGCTGAGGTCACTAAGGAGGCTACTGTACTGCAGCCTAGTCTAAAAGTCACTGGAATTTGGACACAGTATCAGAGAAAGATATTGTTTGAAATTTGCAGCCCAATTTCAAACAATCATTTGATAAATCCTCATGAGTCAGACTAGTTTGAATAATAAGGGCTTAAAATGTTTTGAAAACATTTACATTAAGAAATGTTTTGCATCTTTCTCCCAGATGACAAATAAATGATGTGCACAGAGGACACATTTTTATAATGTTTATAAGTCAGACATTTTTTGCAACTTCTTAAAATGTCCCTCATAACATACAGACACATTTCTGTCATTAAACCCTACCCCAAAAGGATCAAAGGTCAGTTCCATTTCCTTCTATCTCAAACATAAGCTGCTCCCCCATGTCAGTTGGTAGAGCTGCAACAACAGGAGCAATTAGACTATTAGAGTCTAATTCTTTAGATTACATTTGGGATCTGTCCTTAGCAAGGTATATTCTTCTATTCATGAGGGAGCTGGGTCCTAAAGAGAGACGCAGCCTTACGAGTACTCTTGAGCAAGGCACTTAACCTCCTGAGGTGCTCCATTGGATGAATACACTCCATGTATTCACTGCTCATGGATGGTGAAATGCGGAGGTCAAATTTCCTGTGTGTGTTTAAAAACATACCTGCCACATAACCCACTTCAAATTGGTAGATGTTCATAACTGGAATTTTGGTATTCTTGTCTTGATCTGCCCCATGTGTGACTCAGGGGTAGAGCGGTCGTCCTCCAACCAGAAGGTTGGCTGTTCAGACCCTTTCTTCCTCATTCCAAATTGTCCTTATACTGAACCTTGCTCCTCCTTGCTCCTTCTCATTTAGAAAGGTGCTGCACATAGATACACTGTATGACAGAAAGTCCTGAGCCTCTCACTCAGACATTCGTGGTTGAGAATGTCCAGAGATTATCTGGAGCTCAGTGTATGTCTGAAAGCAGCTCAAGTCTCTGTGTTCCCTATGCTCCTTGTTGGTTTGTCTGATCTGTTCCCCTGGTGTTCCCTCCCGCTTCTGTTTGTTGCCCGTGTTCCAATGGTTTTGCCTCTTGGATTTTCAGAGTTTGGATTTCCTGTCTGGCTGAAACTGCTTGTAAGCCTGTTTCTGTTATAAAGCACATTCACTGCACCTATCTTGCTTCCACATGTGTCTGCATTTGGCTTCAGGATTACTTGAACTGTAACATTTCTGAAATCTTACAGTGTCCCATGGAGCCTATCCGTCTGACTGCTGCATTTGGAATCATCCTCCCACCAGAGGAATTGATTCTGCCAAAGCCAAAACAAGGTTATTGCCTTCACCTCCACACCAGCTCCATGAGCACTACTATTCAAATGGAAAGATGCTGCCCCGCTCTCACATTCCCACTGAGCTTGGGATGTTATGCTGTGATGAAACTGGGCCATTCCTCAAAAGGAAGTGTAAAGGACTCTTCTATCCTTCTTGATAAACATGAGACTTTTAATCTCCACGTACAAAGTGGTTAACTGCGATTGTGCGGCAGGTTTATGTTGTATGCATGTGATTATCTTTTTCAGTGTCTCGTGTTGGCTTTAAAAATGTAAGTTGTGTAAAATGTTTATTTGTACATTTGTGGACAGAGGCACAGATAATATTGGCTTATAAGTAAACTGGTACTTCTGAAACTGGCACTTCCGAAATTAAATTGTAATATGTAGTGAGTTACAATTTTATAATCTGTAACAATAGTACTTTATTTAGACAATTCATTGTCAACTAACTCTTCAGTTGCTAAGCATTTTTGACATTTAACTTGACCAACTCTTCAGGTGATCTCATAACCCAACACCATGCCTTTATGACAACACAATAGCTTAAATATCAGCAATATTTTTCAAAAAGATGTGAGACAAAATCATAAACTCATACATTCTGAAAAATGAGCACAGCATAGGCCTACAGTCAGTTTGGACCTAGTGGAGTAGGCATTTAGATCAGGAGGCTAATGATGCCTATGTCTCGCCTCCATCCATGAAGAAGATAGGGAATGGTCCCTTTTTTCATCTGTGGCCCTGTGGGGGGGTTTAGCCCAAGGATATCAAGACATCATCTTTTCCATGACTCCTCTGCTGAGGTGTGAAACAGCATAAGAGACAGGAGCAGGGAGCTAATGGAGCATGAACTGGACCTGAGCCATAAATGCTGATGCAATCAAAGAATGCCAATAACCTGTGAAATGCAAACTCTGACAATGGAGTGAAGGGAAAAATGGGGGACTCGACAGCAGGGTTTTAAGACTCAGGTTGTCGGTTCTTTGTTTGCCTGCGTAAGATTGGATGAGGTATGGGTCTGATCAACTGCGCTATAATAACAAAACCTTCTTGCAGCAGCACTGGCACAGAAGACTTTATCTTCACTGTTATGACACTGATTACAACTATTGTGTGTCTGTACAGGACATTTAATATATCCAGGTAGAACCCCTCTGGATTTACATTTAAAGATTAAAATCTGAGGACATCAGACTAGTCATGACTCGAAATTAATAAACGTTTGTTGTTTCTGCAGGACCAAGGTTAAAAGCGCCGATGTTTTTACCGAACAGTCATTTTTTTCATCACTTTCCTTAACATTGCAAAAGTTTTTGTTTAATTTCTCAGACAATTAAAATTGGCAAACACATTCATCTGAGGTCGTAAAAATTGCTAACTTGAATCTGAAAAGCTTCAATCCTCTGAAACAGCAGAAAGTAAGGAACACCAACATTTTGGGGGGCAACTGTGGCTTATTAGGGCGAGCGAGTTGTTCACTCATTGCTAGGTAGGCTGTTCGTCGCCCGTCTCCTTCTATTGGCCACTGGTGGCTCAGAGTGTATGATTGCGCGATAGAGAATAAGTGCTGTATGAAAGAGTCAGTGAGTAAAGGGCCACATGAAAGCCGTACATTTACCATTTCAACCCATGACAAAGTTTAAATTGAGCCCATATCAGTACATTGAGTAAAGTGGGTTTGTGACTCACACTCTTTGGACATTCCCACGGCAAAGCACTTCTGCAGGCGGCAGTACTGACAGCGGTTCCTCGTCACCTTGTTGATAATGCAGTTCTTCTCCCGGTGACATGTGTACACCATGTTCTTCTGGATGCTGCGGCGGAAAAACCCCTGAGGAGACAGACACAAGACAGAAATCAGGAGGTGTTCATGAAAAGAACTCTCTCACGACGTTAACCTCATTCTTTGCTCCTAATCTTCTGCAGCCACCTATTTTCTTGATCAACGAGTCAGCACCAGTGAAACGTCAGTCTGATGAGAATTGCCATTAAGGCTGAGAGAGAAGCGAGGCAGTGCGTCCCTGCTGGGAGCTGTGTGGAGCTTCAAATGCTGGATTTAAGCTCAGACATAGAGTGGGAACAGAGAGTGAAGAAGCTCAGGCTTTCAAACAGCGAGGCTGCTGTGCCGTATGGAAGAATAACTGAGGAGTTTTGGTGCAGCTGAGTTTGCAGTACTACATCTGAACCAGACAAGGTGACATTGAGCTTCTATGGAAGACCAAAGCACTCTATCTTTCAAAGGAATGCTTTCATTGTGATTCACTGGTACAACAGCATCGTTATTGGGCTAATTCAATATTTAGCACTAAAAAGATGTAAGTAACTGAGTAGTGAAAACAATGGAAGAGCTCTGCATTAAGATTAGGGGTTATTCATAAGGCCTTGAACTCACATGGAACTCAGGAGATGAAGTCTAAATTCTAAGAATGACAATTAAAGTAAAACATTCTCGGAATAACAACCAAATTTCGACAGAGGCTAATGCACTTCAAATAGAAGATCAAATGTCTTTTGAACGGAGCTTTTAAAAGTTCTCTGTCCCTTGACTGGTTACGTTTTGGCATATGATGCACAGAGGGAGATGTTGAATCTCCATGAGAATGAAGGTAATTACATTGGCTTATTAATTTCCATGAGACTGGCCGTGGTTGTAGTTTCGCCTGTGAGATGATGAATGTGACGTAACGATCAATAGGCATTCTTAAAACCAAGTCTCACCCCCCTAAAAGTACATTTGAATGTGTGTTAAAAAATGGATTTTGGGGCAAAAACTTTTAATCAATCAATCAGTCATACTATGGATGTATAATTAACTCTCCTATTCAGGTCCTTATAAAACCCTGACCAAAGAGTTCCCAACAGTTCCAGCTTCTGAAACCCCTTGATTGAAGCCTCAATAGCAAAATGATGTGTCATTTATAATTGTCATTACAATTTGTATTAAAAGCGTTCTATGTCCAGCTCTAGGCAGGCAGGGTTTCCGCTATTTGTATTTTGCAGCAGCGCCCCACATTGGTATTCTTAGCTTGACCTGCGCTCACTTTATACTTTAACATAAACAACACGAATCAGAAGTTATTAGGACCTGGACAGTACTGAAGTATACTCTGTGTTTGTTTGATTCGCTTTATGAGAAATTAATTCAAACACATTGAAAAAAAGTCCAATATTTTGCACACACGCAGTTCAACGGCCACAAACAACGGATGAGAGGTGTCACACACAGCCAGGACTGTACTTCAGAGTAACACTGGAGCACCGATTGCTACTGGGTATTTCGCCTTTGATGGCGTCCATTTAAAACACAAGGTCTGTACCTTAGGCACACATCTTCAGTTTCCTGTCTGTACCTGTTCTGCTTGTGTGATGCCAGAAATGACCCTTCTTAACCATTAAAGCCCTCTTCATCTAAAACCACATTCAGCCATGTGGTGTGACATTCCAAGGCCTCTGGGCTGCCTGCTTGAAGGAGAGTGATAATGACAACAGTGTGGATCCTCCTTGAATATCTTGGTGCACAGAAACAGAGGCAGAGAGCTCATCTGCCTCTGTCGCTGAGTGACAGAAAGCAGAGGAGCATCTATAGGAAGCTGGAGTCTTCACAGACCCCCCCCCCCCCCCCCCTTGATATTAATTTTCCATAGCTCTAGGGCCTTTTGCAATGATCGTCCATCATCCAGTCCCTTTTGCACCGGGTGGGGGAGGTGGGGGTTAAAATTCCATTTACCATAGCTGCCTGTGACGGATGGGACCTTGCCTTTTCATCAGTGAAGCTGGATGCACGATGGGTAACAGATTAGATCACAGGAGTGAAACGACTGACTCTGTAGCCCATCTCGCCTCAGCCTCGATCATCCGTCAAATGCTGCGCTGCCCCTTTGGTAGCACCGGATACTAACTAAAAGCAGCCAATCGTGCCTCAGCCTTGATGACACGTGACCAACGCGAGGTCACCTCCCCTCAGTTGGCATTATTCATTTTCTTAATAGAGGCCTTTATCCTGGCTGATGTAAGCCAAGTGAGTTGGTAGACATTACCTGTGAGGCCTGATGGATGACCATGGACGCGGCTTGCATCACCAATAGCTGCCATATAACTGTGTTCAGGTTGGGTGCAGAACCCAAGGCTACTCCAGTACTTATGCCATTCAAAGCTGAGAGCATGCAGGTCACTTAGCCTTGGAAAATCTCATTGTGTGTGTGATAAGTGCTGTACTGTATGTGCTTGGGCTTTCATAGTTGTCCTTTGTGTGTCACGCACTTGCTGCAGACTGTTTCCCAAGATGTGTTTGAGTTTTATCTCTACTATGGGGATGGTTTGTTGACAGTTAAAGGGATGCATTCCTCCTCTTCCTCTCCATATATAGTAGATTAAATATACTTACTGATGGGGAAAAGGAAACATGATTTTCTGATAATAGAGAGTTATAGATTCCTGGCAGCTAGATCAGAGACGTTATACGAGAGAAACAAACCACCACCGTATCATAAGAGTTTGCAACACTAAAGAAAGAAAACAAATCAACCAGTCACATTGTTGCACTGATGCAAGTATAACTTCAGTTTCTTCACTTCAACATCAGTGTAACTTATATATAAATTGACAACAGACCTTCATTTTGGGGCAAAGTTAAAGTAGAGTAATTACTGGACTTACAATAATGATATGAACTTTATGAGCGCGTGTGTAAATGTTGTTCAAAGTGACAAGAAAATAATTTTATCCAAGTTCAGAAAAAAAACAACTGAACATCCATAATTTGCCGGTGCTGACAAAGAATAAATAAAAGTCTTTGGTATAGAAAGTAATTTAAATTAACTTTGAGATGAACCTTAAAGTCACTAGATAATAGCAGGCTAGCTTTCTTCACAGTGCAACCCTAGAGGACACAATTGCGTCCAATTGTGATGGTGTATAAACAGCTTCAGCGACTAAGTGGTCGACAAGACAAGATGCTAAAAATAATAAATGTCTCTATAACAGACTGTGGAACTTATTTTCCAGTTAGCTTCCCAGCTGGTTAATTATTAACTGGCAGATAGAAATCCAGTCAACGTGATGGGGCTACCATGACAGACTATCCAAAGATGTTGACACATTTTCTACCATATTACAGTTAGCATATTACTTCGTTGGTCACCAGCTATAGTAGGATAGCAGTAGGGTAGTAGGGTAGTCACTATTTATGCTTCCAGCATCACATTTAGATTAACATAGCAGTGCCCCTTTTTTGGTCTGACCGCATTTTATTCCTGTTGCAAATGGCTACTTCAGATCCTCTCTGAGAGTTAGCCCCACCGCTGCCACTTTGTTACAGTACAATCTGAAACAAGTAATGTCATCAAAAATCGAATAATTAATAAAGAGATGGCATAATGGGGCAGTGTGTATGAAGCGGAGCAGACTTCCTCTTTTTTTTCTCCATTCAACCCTTTAGTACTTGTGCTTATAACCATATGGCTAAATTCCAGGTGTTGGTTTGTGTGGCCTATCATTGAGGTAGTTAGTGCTGAGCTAGCCTGTAAATATCATCCTGACAGATGTGTTTTCCAGGATAAACAGAGCGTTGTGGGGTAAAGAAGTTGCAGCGTCTTCAGTGGAGCGGAAAGCAGATAGCAAGGGTCAAGGGGGATCTGGAGGCTTGAGGACTTGCCTCTTGTACCACTTCATGATGATATGTGTGAGTCTTCAGTGGCGCTAATCCTTCAGACAGCACACAGGGTGATGTTTGTTGACTCGAAGCATGTGGGAATAACTGCTTGGGCAATCAAGATGTTAAATGTCTGCATGGAAATTGAGCAGGTTTTGAGGGTATGGTCACAGTCTGAGTTTATTCTCTGTGCATAACTGAGCACAGGGTAGTTCCTGCTGCTTTGTGGTCTGCCTCTTCCCTGCATCTGAATGAAGCTTCTCAGATTTTAAGCAACCGCTGCTGTCAGCAACAGCTTCTAGTTCACCCTTGAGGTGGTGGTTTTAGTGTCTGTGACGTCAATACGTCAATAGTACTGATGTGAGCTGTCACAGTCTCTGTGTATTCCTCCAGATTGATGCGATCCTCTTGGCAGCTTGCTCTTTTATTGCTTTTGAAGCACTGATTCAGGATGGAGATGGACACCTCTGGACATAAAGGCTTACAGATTGGTCTGCACATTTCCGGTGGTGGTCTCTTTACTGGGATTAGCATGACATATGTGATCTAAATGGCTAGGCTAGGAATGGGGGGATAGAATGCATCGCATGCATTTTGGTTTTTGTGTATACAAGGTTCAGTGTATTTTCTCTTCTTGGTGCAAACCGGACAGGGTTGTGGAATTGTAGAATAGTATCAGTCGTGAACATCCTCAAGTAATATTATGGCCAGCACATTACGGCCATACACTCAACAAGAGAATAGCATTGTATGAATGTGAACACATTATTCATGCTCTACAAATCTTACCGGACAGTCACGAAGCCTTGTCATCTGTGCGACTCACTTGTGTGCATGTCCACAGTGTCCCTATAGAGTGATGTTTCAAGGAAATTTAATCCAAGCTGTTCTTAATTTCATGCTTGGTAGTCCGTCTAAGCTGTAAAATTCAACTCATTGTCTTGTGAGCAGACATTAGCCAACAGCATCGATGGGGCAGCAAGTGGAGTGGGGTAAGCCTTTAGCCGAGCTCGGATTCCAACACTTCGTCCACTTTCCTCCGTCACAACATTTAGTGCTTTTACTCAGTGAGAGGTTGCTGTGTGTGCAAGTGCTGCCATGTCATGACTTTTTTTTCTTCTTGTAAGTACATGTGGTGAGTCAGTTATATAAACATTGTTTTGTACTGTGCAACTTGAAAAAATGTAAAAAAAATATCTTATCCAATTGCTTGTCTGAATATTACCCCATAGTAAGTGTTGCCTGTATAGCTTCAGGACATACATATAGCAAATGCTGGCCAGTTTGACAAATTATCATTACTTTTTGTCTGTTAGAAATGAGAAATTAGCAAAAGGGGAACTGAAAATTATTTCAGTGCTTCATACATGATATGTTGTGGTAAAAGACAGCGACTCAAGATAACTGTTTCCAAGCAAGAAATCAGCACCAGCACTTCAGCTGATGATTTATGTAGACAGTGTGGAGATAAAGAAACACTGTTGCTCTTGTGTTGCACAATATTGATGGTCCTTGTATTATGTAACCTCAGCAGTAAAATGTTAGATCACATTATTTAATTTGAGCTTTTTTTTATTTTTAGCTTAGGGTTTATTATTTATTTTTATTTTTAGCCTTACAATAGAAAAGGCTTTGTGGATAAAGACCAACATGCTTGACTCAAGTAGCATTAACTCTGCAGCACCACAGCTTCCACAGAGGGGGACTGTAGCACTACACAGTGGATGTGATTGCATTGAACAGACCTTTTTCTAAAATGAGATATAATCTAATAAAGTCATGGAGTTAACATTAATTAGGCAAGACAAAATATAATGAATCAGTAGTTTAAATCTGTTGTATTTGTGCAGCTCTGCTGTGGTCAGCGTGTTTGACTGTTTGCTGTCAATAATGCCAGTTACATGACTAATCAGGGCATGTGCTGGTTGTTTTCTATTTATCATGGCTCATGGATTAGTAATTATGGATTTGATGTCAGATCAGCTACTGGAGTGCACACAAGTTATATTTGCGGTGCAGTCCCTTTGGCGGCTTCTCTCCGTCCAGTCTGATAGGTGAATATTGTTCATAAGGTCTTGCTTGTCCTAATCGCAAAGCTTTGAGAAACAGGTTCCTACGCTAGATTTTGTATTAGAATAAATTAAAGAACATTATCCCTTAGCAATGTATTCACTGAATAAAGGATTATGGGACCAAAGCTTAAATTTCTTTTTGTTATTATACTGGCCACATTTGATATTAGAGGTGGTGATAGCTTGATACAGTCTGGCTGTGGACCCTCCCAAGGATCGGGCATGTTTTTTATTTTTTGTGACTAGTGAATTGCCTCCAAAGCCAGAGGTCTGATCTGACCATCAACTCAATGGTGCAATAAGCTATAAGTCTGTCTTTTTGATGGTCGTTCCAACAGTTACAGTCACAGTGTTATTCAAACCTGAGCTGTATTTGTATCAATGTGTATCTCCAGTGGTGTCTGAGCAGCAAAAGTGAACAGAAGCTGCAACTCGGAACAATTAATCTCTTCAAACCTCCAGGGAAACACCATCAGTGTCTGAGATGACACTGAAAATCATCACATCTGCTCTTTGAGCCTTGCTTTCTTTTCTCCTTTTCTGCCCTTTTTCTTGTTCTCATCAGTATTTTTTGTGTCTCCTCTGTCCTACGCATCCTTTGATTCCGTTCTGTCACCACAGGACACCAGTGTTGTCTTGATACTGTAGACTGCTGACATTTTCCACGACGTGCCCTGCAGGGTGAACTCATTTGAAGTTTATAAATGTGCGACCAAAGGACACCCTTGAGCTGAGTGTTGTACAAAGGTGTTTACCTAGGAAGTGTAAAGTGGCAGAAGTGCTGCTGCTGGGCTCAATAAATTATAGGATCAGAGGTTTCAGCTGCAGGGACAAGTTGAGAATGTATCACACCTCGTACACAAGGATGCAGAGGAGGGCAGAGCTGCTAAACTCAGTTTGCCCCCATACAGGATCTGTCTACAGATATATATATATATAGATGACAGGCAGGAAGTGGTTGAATAGGTCACAAATATATATTAATTTCCACTTAAAATTATGCTGACAAAACACTTTTTTGTTTGTGTTTTTATCCCCAGCCGCTCTCAAACATTTTGGAGATAATAAATAATTATGAACAATGACATTTCACAAATTAAATGATGATCAAAAAGATATATTTTAATTAGTTTTGTACAGAGGGCCCTATCAATTCTTTGTGGAAAGGTACATTTTGTGTATGTTAAAACCTATAGCCGTCTTGATTACAAAACTCTCTTTTTGCTCTTCTGTAGATACGGCCATATTGAGATGTAATGTCAGTGCATCAGGGGACACAAGCTCAGCCACCTGGGAGATAAGGCCACTTCCCCCGGACTGATAAACTGCACCTTAACCAAGATCATTATCCAACATCTTGTTATCTTAATGGGCCAGGGATAGGGTGTCAGAGTGACGGCCTCACCATCTTAGGCCTTCTCATTTACAGATTAAAAAACGAAAGTTGCGCCTATCAATTATTAAGCTACAAGTCAACCCCTTGTCCACCTGGCCTCCTTCTCTCTCTCTCTCGCTCTCGCTCTCTCCCGCCGCTCCTGCCATCCACTGGCTGCAGCTCTTTGGACTCAGCTGCAGCGTTTTGTGTTGCCCGAGGACTGGGTAGAGCCGCGGGGAGAGAGGCAGCGCGGCGGATTAGCTTTCACCCTTAATCGTGTCGACATCTTATCACTGCCGTGGAAAGTGGAGAGGACACTGGAGACCCTGAGGGGTTCCAGAAAAATGAGGAGAAGAGGTAGAGTGGAAAGTAGGAAGGTAGGGGGGTGGAGAGGGTGGAGAGTGGTAATTATCCAGTTCATCCAGTCCAGGCTATTACTTACACCAGCAGTTTACTGGAAAGACATTAGAGTTCAGGGAGCGAACAGCCTTGTCAGAACGACTATGGGAAAAAATACAAGTTGGAAAAGAAGGACAAGAATAAGAGCAGGTTTCCTAAAATTCTTGTTCCATTTTAGGAAATGAATCAGGAACTTTAACCGACTGCAATCATGTGAAAGTCCATTATTCCACTCCAGTTTTCTGTTTTTTCATTTCAAAATAAGGGTTTGAACTAATGGTCGGATTAGAGGCTTTCTCAACCAAATGCAAATAGTTTGATACTGTACTCCATGTACACACATTTCTCCAAGTGAACACATCAATTGGGCCAAGTGGGTTTTGTAGAAGCTTATAATGGACATTTTGGAAAAGACAAAATGGGGACAGCAGCGGTGTTGTGCTTCAGCCTGCTGTATCAACCGAAACAGCAGAACAACAGGACAAGAAAGGAGCCGGACTGCACAAAGAGTCACATTGTTAACGTGGCAAATGTGAAACCTCAACTGATAAGGCACAAACAGTTACAACATGGAAATCAAGACGCAGCTCTCTCAGACCCCCCCGCTCTTCTCTAATGTTTCTCCTTCTCTCTCCAACCAGCCCCCGATACTCAATCAGTGCCTATCTGTCCATCTGAACATCTGAAGTGCACAGATGGACCAGGAGATACAGTGGAGACTGAAAGGTAAGATAAGGGGAAGTAGAAAGGGGAGGGCAAAAAAAGAGGTCATGGAGAGGAGGAGGAAGAAAATAGCTGGTAAGAGGCCCGAACAGAGGAGCTGTGTGACTCACCCAAGCAGCTCTGAATAGCTGCAGAGACACAAAACTGGAGACCAAACGGGAGGCATGAAAAGATAACAGAGGAGAGAATGAGGAGGTTTCAGATCACCCAGTCTTCCCCAGACGCCCCACTGTGGCCCTATTCTTCAGGTTGCCGCTCGCCATTCAGCGCTCATCTTTCTGCCCCAGACCTGCCAGGGGCCCCCGCAGCACTCAGAAGCCATGTTTGAGCTCTCTCTCTCTCTCTCTCTCTCTCTCTCTCTCTCTCTCTCTCTCTCTCTCGGTGGGAGGCCTCCGTCCTGCTCACTTGCACATTAACACACACCCCACACAGGCAGACCTGTTGCTGACCTGTCCCATCCAGCACAGGCAAGGCAAACACTAGAAACACTACTGTGTCGCTTTATTGTGTGTCAGTAGATGTGGATCTTTTTCTACGGTTTCAACTTATTCAGCTGTTTAGGATACGGTTGGGCCTAATATCTGGAAATTCTGAAAGGTTAGTCACCCAGCCCTTATCTCCTTTAGTTATAGGGTTACAATTCATTATCAACAAATTCAGAGCTTTGAGTTCTAATTAGGCACAAATTAGAATTAGACAAAAAGTAGTTTTTCACAAAGCTCTTGCTCTTTAGTTGCTAACTAGCTGTTTGGTCCTGAGTAGGTAGTCTGCTGAGAATGTATCAGTGCTGTTGCCGGAGACGATGCACACAAGTGTGGTGTAGCTGAACCACAGCAACAAAGCTGCACGCCAGAAAACTACCAGTGAGCTGAAAGCTGTCTAAATGACTTTGTAATATTTCCAAGGGTTCATCACTGTGAGAAACCCTTTTCATTTCACAGCATGTAGATTTGTTCAAATGAAAAAAATATTGATTAGTGCAACATTAAAGTTCTGGGCACAGTGATATTGTGACCAGTGCCAGTTCATTTCATTTCAGCTTACGGACATTTCCAGATGGTCACTACCAGACTGCAAACTATCTTGACAGGGCTCAGCTTTGAAAACAGAGAGCTGGACAGAACAAGATGGCAGAAGCTTCGATGCTACTTATTCAGCACTATAAGACCCCGGCTCTGCTGAATTTACAAACTCATCCACAAAGGGGCTGCAGTCCATTGCAAAACCATATGTAGCAAATACTCCATGTTCACCACACAACAATGGAAATACTCACTACAGTCATCCTGATCAAACTCAGGGCACCTCTGAATCTCGTTCATAATTCAAAATATGTTCAGAAAATACAAATGAATAAGTTTGCATATTTAGAATAATGTTGATATAACGACCAAGGTAACTGAACAAAAGTAAAATTTGCATAATATGCAACAATTCAAACTGAAAATCAACCCCAAATGTGTAATGTGAATGGCCCCCTTATGAGTTTGGATCTAAAATTAGTTCCTAAACTGATGAGTCACCTGTGAGTAACTTTTACATGAACTGATTTAACCAATGATCAGTCATTGATTTTACATAAGCCAGGTAATGATAGCCAATTGAAATCCAGGTGTTTCAAAAATGTGAAAATTGTATGTGAACTTAATGGGGACACGACTAATTTCGCTATTGAATTTAAGCTTTGCAGTGCTACCAATAGCAGCATTCTTTCCTTGCACATTAGTGTTCGACTTTCATGCTAGTTTAAATCATCCGCGCGACACAGGGGAGAGGGCAGGCCAGGCCACAGCCCCACCTAGTTGTGCACTTCCTAAAGTTAAAGTGTCAGTGTGTAGGATTTAGTGACTTCTAGTGGTGAAGTTGCATTTTGCAGCTGAATACCCCTCACCTCACCCTCCCCTTCCAAATATGAAGGAGAACCTTTGGTAGCATTCAGTTATCATAAAAACGCAGTTTGGATGACTGTAAAAAACATGGCTCCCTCGTAAAGAGGACCTGCTCCCGATGTTATTATAAAGTATTTAAATAACAAGGGTCGATTCTAGGGTAAAGAAAAACAATTCTTACATGAAAACACACCAGTGAAAAAATCACAAGGGTTAATTTATATTCAATTTCTGCCTATAGTTCCCTTTCATCTAAATCTTACTCACTGGACCTTATAAGATAAAAGCTGGGTGGAGCTGGGGCTGGAGTATTTAACAGGCGTGTGTTACAGTTAAAGCTGTATGACAATCTCCAACCTGAGGGCTAAGAGGAATGGTGTAGCTTAAAATAAATCAAATAACAAAAACAATTCTAAACATGTAAGGAGAAGGGCTGACACAGCACTGCCATATACAGTAGAAAAATTGTGAAAGAGGGAAGGATGAGGTTGTGTTAGTACACCAGTGAAATCTAGGTCAGAGTGGGAGTCAGTCAGACAGCACTATGCTGCATCAGGCTGATTGATTTAACTCTGAATACACGTTAACAGAGCTAGTTTTCTATCTCAACACGACGCAACCACATGTTGTTGATAGTCATATGGTTTTCACATCTCATTGACCTTAAGATTTGTTTGGAAAAGCATTTGGTGTTAAGGTAGCTGATAAAGCAATGATAATTTAAACAATACAATATATCCTGATCAATGCTGTGACTATGATTTTCCCCATTATTGATAAAAAATGGTGTCCATCTTTTTCACATTTTTGCCAAATCAACAAGGAACTTAATATCCAAAGCGTCTCTCTAATGACAAACTTGCACATCAACCCGAAGCACTAAATGTGCATCATTCATATTTAGGATACCTGTTTGAGCAGGTAACTGCTAATTCCTGTGACAAATAGCAGAACGGATTTATTCCTTTAGCAAGTATCTCTCCACTGCACCACATGGGAGTACACTTAAGACTGTTCCTCCTATTTCTGTTGTCAACCAAAGAAGATCTTGATTAACAAAAATTGCGACTAATTGTCAACCAGTCGATTGGTTGCAGGTAAGAAAAATCGATTGGTCATTAATATTAACACAAATTTAATAATATTATATTGAAACCTACCAATGCCTTTCAACAGGAAGAAACCACCAACAGTTGACCAGTTGTAGCCACACCAACTCATTTGGAGTCCACTCAAAGTAAACACTAACCAATCTTAAAATAATTTTGACCTAGACCAGTCTCAATTAGCTCAGGTGAGTTCAAGCTTATTTCTTAAACACCCTGTCGCCAATGGAAGTCTGTTGGTGCAGCACTTTACTCCTTCTAAACAGAAAACCAGCAATTGTCCAACAACTGACAATTTGAACGAGAGTATAACAGCTAACCTGTCGCCCGGGAAATGATGGTCCATGGACTGCATTTATTTAGCACTTTCCTAGTCTTACTGACCACTCAAAGCATTTTTTGCAATACAAATCACATGAACCCATTTATGCATTCATACAGCACTTTTATACGCAGCACTTTTTATCACGAATCATTCACACACAGGGACAAAGTGTCTTGCCCAAGGACGACTCAGCCTGAGGATTGGAGGAGCCATGAATCGACCTCCTAAGCCACCACCTCCACTTCATAGTCCTACCTACTTAACACATAAACAACCTGAGCTCTGCCCACACACACAGTCACACTCCAGGTGATACATAACTAGGGTTGCAAAGGGGCGGACAATTTCCGGAAAATTTCCGGAAAATATCCGGAAACTTGCCATGGGAATATTGAGCTCGAGATTTGGGGAATTTTGAAAAAAAATAATATTCGCAAGTTAAACGCTGCGCAATAAAAACATCATTCAAAACTCTATTCTAAAGATATATGGAATGCAGCACATGCTGCACGTTGAATTTCAAACCTGCACTGTGCATTTCACATGCACAGATAATTCCCAGCATCCTGCACACTACAGCAGAGCTATTGAGGCCTGCTGTAGTGTGCAGGACTAGTCAGGTAAGTTTCGATGATATTACTGGGGAAAATATATTAACATGCTGATTGAGGATTGTTCATCTGTCCATCTAGCCCAGGGGTGGGCAATTCATTTTCTCGAGGAGCCACATGAGAAACATGGACAGTTGTGGAGGGCCGGACCAATCAGCTGAACTCAATTCTACTCATAATAATTTGATAAGCTTCTACAGCTAAGAGTAAATGTTATGGTTAGGCAATGAAAAAGTGAGGCAGGCAAAGTAATAACGGCAACATTATATCACACTTTAATCAACATTTACAAGAACAGTTGTGAACAAAATATGCAATTTTTTTGCAGTATTCCAAAGATCAGCTTTAAATTAACTGTATACAAAGTGCTATTACTATTTGCATATAGTCTTATCACCCCATTTGCTGGTTGTTGTTTTTTTTCTTGTTAAGTGAGAGATATCTAGTCTGTTTTGGGCTTGAACAAGTGCACTGAAGTCAGGTTGAATATCTGAGGTGGATATGCAAAGGACAGCTGACAGGTGATCATCAGTGAGAGAGGATCTGTATCTGGATTTGTTAAACTTCATCACAGAAAATGTTTGTTCATAAATGTAAGTAGATCCAAAGAGAACCTACCTCTTCTGAGCATGCCTCCTGAACTCTTGGATGTCCTTGTCTTTTTTTTCACAAAACTCTCCAATCTCTGCTCTCAGGTCCCATACAGTTTTAAGCACTTTGCCCAGACTGAGTCATCTGACAGCTGTGTGGTAGCCTATGTCCCCATGTTCAGTCTCATGCTCCTCAAAAAGTGCAACAAACTGTCTGAGATTCAATGCTCTTGCCCTGATAAAGTTAACTAATTTAGTTACAACATCAGTAACATGATTCATTTTGAGCACTGACTTGCACAACACCTCCTGATGCATAATACACAGGGTTCATACACATTTTGACCAATGGATTTCCATGACATAACCCTAACCATGACTTTTCCATGACTTTCAATAACTTTAAACAAACTTTCCATGACCAAACATTTTGTGATCTCAGTGTATACACATGCAAAAGAGACTAAATTTAGTATTTAAGCTAACAATGAGAATTTCAAAGCATACAGTAAACCTTGAATTACACAAATGAAAGAGACAATAGTTTGATTGACGTCTGTTGTAACATATGGCATGTACTTTTCCATTTGTAGCCAAGCATGGTTAAATCTACACTTCCCTGGCGTAGTGCATTATCTCACCTGCTTCCCCACCGAACATTTAAATTAGTACGATATAGTACGCCTGTTTATATTTTGAGCGTATCTCTTTTAAAAGCATATGAATTAATTAAAACTCAGCGTAAATTAACGACATGAAAATATGAATATAACAAATTTCCATGACTTCTCCAAAACTTTTGAGATTACATTTTTTTCAAGCACTTTTCCAGGACTGGAAACAAACATTTAACAATTCCATGACTATTCCAGGTTTTTCTAGCCTGGATGCCAGACGAACTTAGCCCCGCCCACAACAATTTGGTTGGGCAGTTCGGTCTGGAGTCGCTCCATTGGGAAAAAATGATGGCCCGACCGGGCCAATCAGATTGTCAGGGCGGGCTTTATACGATGATTGACAGATGATCAACGGTAACGTAATCAACCACGTCATCACAGTGCCCTCGGGTTGAATTCGTTTTCAACAAACATGCCTGCCGCTGGCGAGCTGAGATGTGTAGATGCTGCCATTGAGTCTGTTTTAGAAGACATCGACAGCGCATTCCATTTGAAAGAGGAACACAGAACGTGGAGGCGACGCCAGAGCACCGCGCTAATCCCTATCGCCCCGGCGCTTGGCTGTTCACAACGGACACTGAAGCGACGCTGAACCGCCGGGCAGCGCTAATAATATCACCCGTTGATCCAGTAGATCGCTGCACGGCTTTGTGCCGGTCACACCGGAGGCTGAAGCACCGCGCTGCGCCAAGGCTGCCTCGCGGTGCTTCAGCCTCCGGTGTGACCGGCACAAAGTTTTAACATGGGAGTGGATGGGAGCCAGCTGTTATTTAAGGCTTGGCGCTGCGCTGAAGCGTCCGGTGTGAACCCAGTAAATAACTCACAATGCGTTGCTTAGCATACGTCACATACTACGTTGCTCTGATTGGTTGTAGGTCTATCCAATTGAGCGAAGAGGAATTTTACTTCCTGGTCAGTTGAAACACGCCCCATAATTTTTTCCCAATGGAGCGACTCCAGACCGAACTGCCCGACCAAAATGTTGTGGGCGGGGCTAAGTTCGTCTGGCATCCAGGCTAAGGTTTTTCATGACCGTGGGTTAATTTCCCTCACTTTATCTTGCATCCGCTTCAAAAGTCCGACATTTTTTCTTGTCAGATTTGGACAGCCATCGGTTGTAACACCTGCCAGTTTGTCCCATTTGAGTCCCAGCTTGTCCCAGCATGCAGTTACCTCCGTGAACAAATCACTCCCAGTCGTCGTCCCTTTTATTGACCGCATTGCTGCCAGCTCTTCAGTAATCGCAATGTCTTTCGTCATCCAACATACAAAGATGAGTAACTGGGCTGTGTCGCGGACATCACAGCCCTCATCCAGAGCCAAGGAGAAAAAGTCAAAATCGACCACTTTCTTCCGCAGCTGATGCTCGAGATTTCCCGCGATGTCCTCGATCCTTCTCGTTACGTTTCGTCCGTAAAAGTCTCTCCGTGCTTTGTCTCGTAGTGGCGGTTCAAATTGCAATCCTTAAAAAACAGCGATCTTTTCTCGGCAAACTAAGAACACGGCTTTCCCTTTGACTTCAGTAAATAAATACTTAGCAGTCCATGTCTCGTTCGATATTTCTTGTCTTAACGTGGGCTGACATTTTTGCGGACTAATAGCTAACTCACATCTCTTCTTAACTCCGTTCGCCATCACATCATCCGATCGCGGGCATTCAGGATGTACGTCAGGTAAATGTTTAAAAAAGGCACCTTCAAAATAAAAGAAATGTTGTTGTATTCTTTGCATGATGCTCACTTATTTACGTGTGATTCCTAATATTCCGTTGACCTCACGCGGGCCGGTCACAGACAGCCAAAGGGGGCCGTACAATACCCAGGTCTGATCTAGCCTATTCATTTATCCATCAATTGTAAATATTTTTAAAGACGATTCCAATTGTTTGGCCAACTATTTATATCTCTGGCATTGCATTAGTGTTTTTTTACAAAGTTTGTACTCATCTTCTTCTACAGAACACTTCCAAGTGCACTATTTCATGTGTGGAGACATTTCACCCCAGCCAATGTAGAAGGAAAGGCTGTGTGCATTTGCAAATACTGTGCAAAGACCTATGTTGAGAATGACACAAAGATGCAGGAGCGTATAGTCAAGTGCCCAAAGTTTCCTCAGGGCTCAAATCAGCCTATGACAAAACAAAATGTCTATATTTATGTCTGTGTATGACAAGGTAATTTCAGTTAGTATAAATTACCCACACAATTTCCAGTTTTTTTCCCGTTAATTCCCGTTAATTTATAAAGTTGCTCTTCTAGTCTTGATTACCACTCACAGCACTTTACAGTAAAGTTTGCCATTCTCCCATTCACACACACATACAGTGCATCTATGAACAGCACTTTTGGTTTTTCCCAAGGACGCTATGGCATGCAGATGGGGAAGACTGGGATCGAACTGCCGACCTTCTGGTTGAAGGACGACCGCTCTACCCCTCAGCCACTGCCGCATATATAACATGCACAAAATTCAAGACTTTGAACTGGCCCTTTACTAATGACTGTAAAAAGACACAAAGCAGTTTCAGCAGTTGAGCAGCAAATTGCACTGCAGGGACAGTACAAGGATGCGGTGGCATAACAATCATATCTATTTCATGTCATACTTCTGCAGTGTTGACCCTCTCTGTCAGATTTTTCTCTCTCTATTAGTGCCTTGCACTTCTTTTATGTTGTACAACGTTGACAAATCACATTATGAGAGTGAGTGTTAGCACCGAGGGGAGCTGTATAGATTATGGTGACAGGCAGAACGCACTCAGAGAATGGCCTCGGCAGATCCATGTCCTTTTTTCCCTCTCTATTTCTCTAGTCAGCTCAACTGGGCTCTTCATCATCGGCGTCCTGCAACAGCAGTGGACAGCAGGGAGTAAATAAAGATATGAAAAGCACCCGGGGGGAGAAGGATTATGAGATGTGAGGAGGGTGCTGCAGGCCGGAGCACTGCTATGGATGAAGGTAGGAGCAGGGTGGAAGGCACTGCATGTAGGTCTTTTAAAGGTAATAAATGTGATATTCGTCGCAATTAGATGTCACAGTAGCATCCTGGAACAAAGCAAATATTAAATCGGCCAAACCTTCCTTTCCCCTTTGTCCTCTCAGATAGGTGTTGCTAAACAGTCAATGGGTGCTGAGAAGTGGCCCCTTTACCACACACACAGCTGAATCATTTTAGACTGTGGACAGGATAGCCAACAAAAAGACAGTCCAGCTAAATGTGCAGAAAAGGATCCATTGTCTCCTACCTTTGGGTTGGTGCATATGTTAGTTTTTTCCAACTACACAATGCAGCAATTAGGGACGGGAATCGGCAGGGACCTCCCGATACGATACTATCACGATACTTACAGTGCCTTGCATAAGTATTCACCCCCCTTGGACTTTTTCCCATTATGTACTGTTACTAACTGGAATTCAAATAGACTTAAATAAACTTTTTTCCCGTTTGATCAACAAAACATGCATAGTACTTTGGAGGTGCAAAATAAATTTTATTGTGACACAAACAATAATGAGAACAAAAAAGTTGACATCTGTTGGGTGCATAAGTATTCACCCCCCTGTGTCAATACTTGGTAGAACCCCCTTTCGCTGCAATTACAGCTGCAAGTCTTTTGGGGTATGTCTCTACCAGCTTTGCACATCTAGAGATGGAAAGGTTTGTCCATTCTTCTTGGCAAAAAAGATGAAGCTCAGTCAGATTGGATGGAGACCGTCTGTGAACCGCAATCTTCAAGTCTTGCCATAGATTCTCTATTGGATTGAGGTCTGGGCTTTGACTGGGCCATTTTAAGACATTAACATTCTTTAATCCAAACCATTCCTTTGTAGCTCTGGCTGTATGTTTAGGGTCATTGTCCTGCTGGAAGATGAACCTCCGCCCCAGTCTCAAGTCTTTTGCAGACTGCATCAGATTTTCTTCAAGGATTTCCCTGTATTTGGCTCCATCCATCTTTCCCTCTATTCTGACCAGTTTCCCTGTACCTGCTGAAGAGAAGCATCCCCACAGCATGATGCTACCACCACCATGTTTCACTGTTGGGATGGTGTGCTCAGGGTGATGGGCAGTGTTGGGTTTTCGCCACACATAGCCTTTTGCATTGAGGCCAAAAAGTTCAATTTTGGTCTCATCTGACCAGAGCACCTTCTTCCACATGTTTGCTGTGTCTCCCACATGGCTTCTGGCAAACTCCAAACGGGATTTTTTATGGATCCCTTTCAACAATGGCTTTCTTCTTGCCACTCTTCCATAAAGGCCAGATTTGTGGAGTAGACGACTAATAGTTGTCCTGTGGACAGATGCTCCCACCTCAGCTGTGGATCTCTACAACTCCTCCAGAGTAACCATGGGCCTCCTGGTTGCTTCTCTGATTCATTTTCTCCTTGTCCGACTCTTCAGTTTGGGTGGACGGCCTCCTCTTGGTAGGTTTGCGGTTGTGCCATATTCTTTCCATTTTCTTATGATGGATTTTATGGTGCTCAGAGAGATGTTCAAAGCTCTGGATATTTTTTTATAACCTAACCCTGCTTCATATTTCTCCACAACTTTATCCCTGACCTGTTTGGTGAGCTCCTTGGTCTTCATGATGCTGTTTGTTCAGTAATGATCTCCAACAAACTCTGAGTCCGTCACAGAACAGGTGTATTTATACTGAGATTAAATTGCAGACAGGTGGACCCTATTTACTAATTATGTGACTTGCAAATGTGACTTGTGAATGCAATTGGTCGCACCAGATCTTTGTTAGGGGTTTCACAGTAAAGGGGGTGAATACATATGCACTCAACACTTTTCAGATTTTTATTTGTAAATAATTGTGAAATCCATGTAATATTTCCCCCCACTTCCAAATGATGCACTATTTTGTGTTGGTCCATTACATAAACTCACGATGAAATAAATTTTAATCTGTGGTTATACCATGACAAAATGTAGAAAAGTCCAAAGGGGGTGAATACTTATGCAAGGCACTGTAGGTGGCGATACGATGTGTATTGTGATTCTGTGGGTATTGCGATTCTGTAAGTATTGCAATTCGATATTACGATTTCTTACGATTTCTTTAGTTTTTTTGTTTTTTTTGAAATACTGGACCATGGAAAACAGTTCAAATACAACACAGTTAAATTCACTAAATTCACTAAATTCACTATATTTGAAGTTTTATTTCAAATATTACTGCCGGGCAGCCAATAGAGAATATAAATAAAAATGTGCCCTATTATTGTATAGTCCCTATCAACTGAAAAAAACCGGACAGATTAAGAAATGTATACCACTAAAGGCCGACGCATGCTTCTGCAACTTCGTCTGCGGCCTTTCACGCCGCTTGTTGTCATTCATGCTTTTCCAAGCATTGCGCGTGTTACAAAGCAATTCCCCACCAGAACACTAGGCGGAGTAACGTGTTTTGTCAAAGACGACCTTAGAGACGCCTTCTTTCTTCTTCGTCGATGTTTATTTACATAGCCACTGCAGCTTTTCTGGCGGACAAATCTGCCAGTCAGTGACATGTTATACAAGTGGTCATACTTTCGGATCTCTTCTGCCAAACGCTCTTCTATTTGGTCCATATTCGTTCTTCTAAATCTTCCGTTGTTTCTGCTGGTATTATGTGGCATGAAACCGGAAATGCGACTCCGGAATGGATGTAGTTAGCAGACCAATCACATCCCTTGCGGGCTGCGTGAGGCTCATGTAGCTTTGCCATATAGTTAGAAAAATTGGGCGACGCACGTAAGCACGTAAGAAGAGATACTTAAGCACGTAAGGGGACCGGAAGGGCTCTTGCGCTTGCGGGGCCCGTGAAAACGCAGAAGCATGCGCCGGCCTTAACGCTAGCGGAGCGCCGGAGCCTCAAGGAACAATATCAACTGTGGTAAAATTGGCATACGATTTGGGAGGCAGCATTGTGATTTAAAATCTTCATTCACAAGAATCGCGATTCCTAACTGAATCGATTTCCCCCCCCATCCCTAGCAGCAATGGGGAAATACTCAGAGTTGGAGATCTCTTATGTTATTAGTGGAGAGGGATCCCTCACATGTGGCTCTCTCTGAGGTTTTGAAACCATCTTGCTTTATCAATCTGGGGAGGAAGGGACTGGCTACTAAAACCAAGTTCTGTTCAAAGTATTACTCATCAAACCTTCATATTATTTGAATCCATCGCAGGGTCATTTGTGTCGAAATTATTGTGTTGATGAATCCCAAAATCTCCGTACTCACAAAAGCAGAAAAATGCATATTTTATCTTGTTACCATATTTAAACTCCTGCATAATTCATTGTTACACAAAGGAGGTTTTATTTTTACTCCTGTTTATGTGTTTATCTGTTAGTCAGCAGGATATCTGATGGTACAGCGGCTTCCATGCTGTGAGTGGTGCTTCCAACAGAGAGTAAACCTACATCACTGTATTAACTCCACACTTTTATTCACACAAAAACAAAAGGGAAATGTTATTAAAAAACAAGTTAAGTTAGAAGTTTAAAGTTTTAAAAATGGTGAGTCTTCTACCTGCACCTACAAACCCCAGCACCTGCGACCACCATATTACCCAAAATGTTCCTTAAACTTATTCCTTACAGGATAGTTTTTTTTTCATTCCCTGCTGCTGCATTAACCACATTTTAAGGCTTCTTCCCCGACACATAATCAGATCTGCTTGAAGTGGTCTGCTAGGATAGGTTGGCACTCGCTGTAAGGGTGAACAATGGTTCTAGTAAAGAAACAAGTTGAAAACTATAACAAAAGAATAATCATCCTGATTTTAGAGGCTATCTTTAAATCTGATTTATGTGGTTGTTAGACCTGACATGATCCCAACATTAAAAGATAATTTTAACATATTCTGTCTTATTCTCTGCTGTTGTACCATCCATATTAACATCGCATCCATTGAGTATTATGGGATTTTCTGCAGGTTTGGAAAAAACACTTATTTAGTGTTTCACAGCTTTGACTCAGGTACAGCATGTGTTTCTGAGTGCTTTAAAAATGTCTACATAAATATGTGAGTCACTAAGAAACCGTGACTACCTATTCACAGCGTTATATCCACTTCAACAGACTTTGACTGAGGCAGCTTTTGTGATCAGCCGTATCTGAAACAGGATGTTGTGAGCTATGATTGTCATCTGATAAAAACACATCGTGCAGTGGATTACATTATTGTAAATAGCAGCAAATACACAGCAGTTATTTAGCACTTTTATACAAAGTGCTGGATTTATACGTAAACCTCGTTAAATACTCACAAGTTGTTTTTCTGTGTGGAAGGTGGAACCTGCTTTAATTTTCTACATACATTATTTAAATGCAAGGCATCTGGTTGGTCGTGTGAATAATGAATTAAGTCTTTCTGAAATCTCTAAATTCTGCCTCGGTGAGAAACTGAGATTTGTAGCTGAATGCAGGTGAATTTATTCCTTTATCCAGTCTCTGCATGTGGGCGTGAGGTGGAAAAGGGAGAGAGCAGCGAGGGCTGGGGGTTCAGAGAGAGGAGTGTTTCTTTGCCACTGTGTGGATTCTGAATTGTGTTTTATTCACAGAGGTTACGGTCTCCCGCTTGTCAAACCAGTTCCATCAAACTAATCCCACTGTGTCAACATCTCAGGATCCAACACGTAACAGGGGGCGAGGGAGGAGGGCTCACAGGCTCAAAGTTTTGTCTTCATCCCCAAAGGCCTGTCAGCGCCGACGACACGCGTACAGATTCAAGCCGTCTTTCTTTCTGGACATTTCAGGGCTTATGCAAAACAAAGCTATGATGTAATTTTGTAAATTGTTCTGCATCAATGCTAAAAAAGGGAAACTAAGCCACTGAAAAAAAAAAACCTCTCTGGATACTAGTCATACAGACACAGCAGTTCTCGTTTTGTTTGTCCAGGTTTAGGGATATTTGTTTGTGTCTCCACCTTGATACAGACATTGATCCTGTAGGGCTGCTGCACTGACCAATTACACTCTGAATTAGCGTTTGTCAGACATGGAATACATAATATTGCTTCATATGTAAAAGTGATTGCATATTTTTCATTCTGACATGTGCTCATCTTTATTCATACCTGCCATGACCCCTAAGGACAAGGCCACAATGCCTACACAGTATTTGGCACATGATGTGTGAAAAGATATGTCACACACTACTGCAAGCTTTTCTCATCACTTTGAGAATTCAGATTTTGCACAGAGAATTACTGGACTTTGGGCTGGGAACTAATTCATATCTGCTTACTTCTGAATGAAAAGTATTCCGCTGGAGATCATTCATTCATCCATACAGTCATCGATAAAAGTCACACATCTAAAAAAATGCTTTCCAGATTATTGAATAGCTGTAAAGAGCCACGTGTGTATTTTTGAATTGTGTAAAATAGTTGTAAATGAATAAAAACAAATCTTTGCAAATCAATTCAGAATCAGAGACTGAAATCTCTCAATATTATGGAGACTCTTAATTCAGTACTATTTAGAACACCTTTTAGAAGCCGTTACAGCTTCAAGTCTTCTAGTAAAATCTGTGCAGAGTTTTCACACCTGATTTTAGGAAGTTTATTTCATTCTTCCTGGCAGATCCTCAAAAGATCCGTCACACGGGACAGGAAGTGTCCGTGAAGTGACATTTGCAGCCCTCTCCACAGATGTTGTTCGGGGTTTAAGTCACTGCTTTGGCTGAGCCACTCAAGGACAGTCAGAGACTTGTCCTGAAGCCTCTCCAGCCTTGTCTTGGCTCTATGCTCCGGGTCATAGTCGTGCTAAAAAGAGAACCATCAACCCAGAGTCAGGCTGAATAAACGTGGAGCTGAATTTATCCTTGCCCCTAATTCTGATCAGTCCTTCTGTCCCTGCTGCTGAGAAGCATCACACCTCAATGCTGCCCAAAGAGTTCACTGTTTGTCACATCACACCAGATGATCTTATTCCTTCCAGAACTCACTGGGTTCTTAGTCTCCTCCCTCACCATGGCCCACTTAAATCATAGAAATGGTTTATACCTTTGTTCTGATCTTTGCCTCGAAACAACGACTTAATGGTTTAGTTTTTGTCTTGACAAAAAGTGAATAAAGTTTATCTTCTCAGGCGAGTTTTTTCCTAAACTGTTCAATCAATTCAGTATCCATAATCTATAGAGAATTTAGAATTGGGCAAAATGGCAATTACACAATAATAAAGAGAAGGAAACACCCTTTGGATCCTTCGTTGCTCAGGGACGGAGGGAAGCATTTTTTGGCCGCATTCAGCCTTTGAAATTGGACAGTAGTCATGCTGCTATCCAATTGCTTGAGACAGTGCTTCACTACTTCTACATCCTGGATTATCATGAAACCCTCACTGGCTGAATCCTCACTGGATAACATTCACACCTCCATTTGAAGAAATCACATTTTTTTCAAAGGCACCTAAATGTTACAGCATGTCACATAGGCTGCAACTCTGTGGTTTTATTTTGTCAAGAAACACTTAATCAGCACAAGCACAATTCTCTAATGAGTTCAGCTAACTGTGGGTCAAAGCTGAATGTTACACTATTGATCTACAGGTTAAATGATTTGACTTTTACTATCATGGTCAATCTGGGCGAATTCAATGCTATTATTTCAATACACTTCCGCTCGGATCTGTGGCTCTGAATGGCTTCTTCTCGATAGTAACAGCCCCAGAGGCTCATGGGTTTTATGGTAGTTACACACACTCGCCAAGCCAAGATTAAGAACCATAAATTCTCAGAAACTAAACTAAATAATTCAAACTGGCGCCTGTACCCCACATCTTTATGGGGGAGACCTTTTTTCCATTTGAGATAAAACAGTTAAATAGGGGGAAATGGCAGGAAACTCCTTGTGAGTCTCAGATACAGTATGAGACATGTAAACAAATGTAAAACTGCCAGCACATATGTTTAACAAGATGTATGTCCAAAAGGGGCTTTCAAATATTCAAAAGGCCTTGCTGTATTTTCATCAGAACAACTTCCAAGTGAAGAAATAGTCCCTGTGAAATCTGTTGAAAGAGTGTGTTCTGTGGAGACAGGGATACTTGGAGAAGTTGAACTGGAAAATATTGAATTTTAGGTTTTTGTAATCTGGCTGAACTCACCCTTTAAATTTCCTCTCCTCTGAGAACTGTGGTGTATTTGATTAGCAGAGACACATTTAAGTGATGCCAAAATGCGAGGCTTTACAAGCGGACAGAAATCTGAGAGCCAGCACTTCCTCATGCTTGGAAAGCTAAATTCAACGGGATGGAGTCTAGAAGACTACTTATATTCAGCCGTTTCCCCCTCATGTGTTAGTTACAGCAAAGAAACCAGACATCAGCACAGCAACATGCATTTATATCAGCTTCCTTCTGGCATCTTTAAAGTGGTCCCACAGCACCTGTGACATTTGGAGGGGTTTTCAGAAGGACGCTGTCAAACACGTCAGACAGGCAGGAAGTGCAGGGGTGACTGGACGTGAAGGCTGCCTTGACTTTGGAGGAATTCTTGACTTTGGGTCAACGCGGATAAAAACTGTCATCTGTTGCATATGCATGTACTTCTGGACGCCCATATGCCTGCACCATGTTTTAACAATTCAAATCAGCCCTGTCCACACAGGGAGTCTGCTGCTGGATCACACAGCTACTCAGGCATTAATGCGATCAAACTCTGATCAGAGCACAACTTACACCTTGAAATGCTGCTTACTGCCATTCATAGGTTTACTCTCATGCTGGTCCAGCTTCTTAAATATTAAGAATTAACTTCACAAACTGAAAATAATTTATTAGATTACAACTATATATTTATTGATGAGCTATTGGAAGACTAGAATGACTTTCTTGTGGCTGTATGATCCTGTCAAATAATTAAGTTGCAGGAAACATTTTTTCAATGGTGTTGAATAATGTCAAGAAGAGTGTTGTTTTGAGTGAAGTCAACGTTAAATTGACCTTAAACCTTTTGGATATAAAATACAAACACTTGATTGTTTTATTTTACCTCAATTAGAGACTTCTTCTTTTTTTTATATCCTAGTTGGCATGTTTGTTTTGTCTGATCCAAACCCCAGAGATCACAGTAAACACAGTAAATCATAGGATATTAGCTTGCAAGGAGCTGTGTTGTTTAATTCCTTTTCCTGCTTGAGAAAGGACTTTAGTGATTAAAGAATTGATGTGACAGTGAAGCAACAGGGACCATATCGAGAAACTGACACCGCGGCAGAATTAATTTGAATATTTGCACCTGTTCTACTCACACGTCCAAAAATCATATGTGAAAAAGCCCTGGCTTTCACTCCCTGGGGGTTTTACATTCTGCTAACGGTTCCTCCTCTCTGCTCTCCTCAATCCTCCGGCCTGCAACCCGGGAATTGATTGAGGTCCTGCACCATCAAGAATGTCCAATCGCTTAAAAAAGGGGTAAGTGATCCTGGAAAGAGACTGTTGAAATATGATATGTGTTGATACTCAACAGACAAAAAAATTAAACTTCCTTAGACCAGTCAATCGACAATGTATCAAGCATTTCTGCTTTGGTTATTCTGTAAAAGAAAACTTTCATATCTGTGCAAATCGTAAAATAAACACAATGTGTCTGTGAAAGGCTCCTACTAGCTGATTTTTATTGACCAATTGTAAAACATGATGTCCTGCAGCAGCTGTATGATGAAAAAAATGTGGCAAATAAATTAAAAAAAAAACACAACATCCAAACAAAGTACTAAAGTAAGAATTAGCCAGAGTCAGATGTTAACATAGATTTGCAGAACTGCATAGACAGAAGAAAGAACTAAAATTTAAGTATATTTGTAAAATGTATTTTCTAACTCATGGCTTCTCTTCTATTATTGTTACAGTTTGATTAATTAATGAAAACATATTTACTGGTATTGATCTCCATTACTGCCATTTCTGGGGGAGGGAACTGTGGCATTGGACTTAAAAGAAACATGTTGCCATTTATTTGAAGTTCAAAGCCTATGAAAAACAACACATGTAGGGACACTCACAGAGCTGGGACTGGCCGTCTGTGCAACGTGAAACGTATAATACTGCAGGATAAGTGCACGCATGTGACCACCCCATGCAGACACACACTTACACACTCTCACTCCCTTTCTGTCTTTGAGTCTATTTGTGGCTCTAATTGGCTCATTCACTGGGCAGTAAAAGGCTAAAAGCTACAGCTGTAGTGTATGCTTGACTGCATCTATCCAATAGATGGGGCTTTCCCCGGCACACTACGCACAACAATGCATGCACCATGGAGACGGAATACAATACAGAGAGAGGAGAGAGTAGAAAATATATTTTACAAACACACACACACACACACACACAAACATATATAATATATATGTCTGTTTTAGATTTTATATATATTATATAATCTGCTGCTTAAGTCAGGGCCATAGAAACTCATATTGTTCATAATCTCAGCAGCACTTAGACTTTAAATTTCACTTCATTCACCACCTGTCATTAGGGAATCATAATCTGTGCTCCATGTGCTCAGACCCACAGTCATGTGATGATGATGTTTCACTCATTTGTATAAACTAAGCTGCTGGGGACACACTGCACTGTTTATTTTTAGCATTACAGATAAATTCCAGTGTTTTAATATTAAGAGGGCTTAATCACACTACAGAGCAGAGATGTCAGAGGTCAAAACAGGCCTTTATGATGAGGCTTATATTGGCACATAAACCGCATGGGAGACCCCAGACAACTTAGTTTGACCCAGAGACTGTGGTGAGTGAACTGATCACCACCTCCCTCTGGGGCCAAAAACTCCAAAGGATTCCTGGCATACCACTGCTGCAATTACAGAGGTGGGGAGGAGAGAGGACATCACACTGCAGCGTGGCTACATGGAAAAAAAAAATATGCATAGCCCAGAAATAATTATACAGGATGTCTGTGAGGTTTACTGTACATGTGGTATTCTCCCAAAAATGTAATCCATTACTACTCCCACTGACGACATAGATCCAATATTTACTGTTTAGTGCTCAGCACAGTTTTACATATAAAGTGCTCCAATGCAATGCTCTAGTAATGCTTTCAAATCCATACTCAGCAGCCTATTCTCTGATGGGCCTACTCAATATTGTTTATATATACAGTATGTGCATACGGGGCGTGAGCGGTTGCCTAGCAACAGCTGCTGGAAGAGCTCAAGGAAAGACAGAAGACTGAAGAAATGCTGGCAGGGCAGATGTTGGGAGGAATTTCTAAAAGTAGAGCATTTGGGGATGGCAGACTGAGACTGAGCAGAGACGCTGTCATGTCACAACACGTTTTCTCAGTTTGACTTTACTCATAATCCTACAGGTCTTCTGTGGCTGACCACACACAAGTGAGGTATATGGAATTTAGTCTGTGGTTCATATTTAATGGTTAACCAAAAAGACTTGCATGTGCAACAGTACAACTCATTTTTGTAACACAATATGTTTTGCTTGTCTCTGAAATCACGTTTGACTTTTTTCTGTATTGAGCCAACCTTTCCCAAACATTAACAAAAAGCTGTGAGAGTCTGAACCCAACCATAAACCAGTTTATTAGTGATGTGGAGTTACTACACGTATGTTTTCTGTCATTTTGCAGATGCATTCAGTATTGATGAATTTATGACTTGCCAAAAATATAAATTAATAATGTGTTTTTGTATATCCAGTACACATAAACCTGAAGTATGTAAAACAGTTTTGCAGAATGACATTTTAAAATTGAGCAATGGTTCTTTGTTTGGTCCAATTTAAAGTTTTGTCACCATCAGCAGATCCAGTTCTCTCAATATACTGTATAGCTATTTTTGACATATATTATAAATTCATCCACAACCCTTTTTAGGCATCGGTTAAGCATAAAACTTAATTGTTGATTTTAAAAATAGTAAGAAAGGAACTAAAGGTCCACTTCCTTTCTTTTTCATATAATGAAATGTCATATCTACAATAATCGAACATCACAAATGAGTCTTTATTGGTCACCAGTTCAGCTAACTGGCATGTCTTTTGAGTAGAGACCATGCATGAATGGGAAGAACATGGAAACCCAACAGAGAAAGGCCATTTAAGATTTTCTGCAGTGGGGAACCTGTGCGGACTACTGAGCCAGATTTCAAAAGACAAGACCAAAATAGGGGCAATGATGCCTTTCGAAAGCAGCTCCTGAGTCCTGGGACATGAAGTGAATATATGTGTTTTTATACTCATCTTCAATGGTCTTCAGACTATATTTACAAAAGTCTACAAACATACATTTTTAGTCAAGGGGTTAATAATTGTCTTCCACTCTTTCAAAAATAAAAAATAAACTTTATATAATGTTCAGAAGGGGTCAAATATTAATGATCAGATCAGTTTCAGATTACCAGCACAGCAAACAATCCCCAATTTTAATGAAAAAAAATGACCAAGAAACTAGAGCTCTCCATTTTACTTACCGCTTTCTCAAGAGGCAGTTGTGTGAACAAACACTTAAGTGTTCAATAAACAACAATCGGAAAGAGCATCACAGAGACAACAAAGCATGCCATTTCATCTGAAGAGGTATGGGAGTACTACCTTGCAGCCCTCGCAAGCGCTGACTCCATAGTGGTATCCAGAGGACTTGTCCTGGCAGACGAAGCAAGGCTTGTAGACTCTGGGAGGGGGCAGCGGAGATGGTGGGCTGGGGACGAGCTCCTCAGAACTGGTGCTCTGTGTTTCAATGGCTGCAAGAAATGCAAGCAGGAAGAGGAAGATGAAGAGGCTTGGTTTCAAATGAGTGAATGTTTCATTTAGACATCAGGAACTTGAGAAAAGACAAAGCAAACATGACATTAAAAAACTGCCTCGCCACAAAAAGAGAATTGGTTTCTCAAAATGTTGTAGGCCTGAATACTCTGACTCAGTGACTTTCTGGTTTGAGGCATTTGGTTGACTGTGTTGTGAGCAACGAACAAACAACAACATTTTCCTACTACACTCCCGACGGAGTTCACATCATCATTCTGAAGCGGGACGAATCATCCATGCTTCCACCAGCCATTCTGTGGATGATGACAATCTGTGGTTTGGTAAGTCAGTTGGTCAAATCAACACTTTTGATTTGGAAAACTCTAAGCAACTAGGCTGCCTATCCAGGGTTTAATTGACACAGATAATGGATGTATGGATAGATGGGAATATAAGCAAATAATGTATGGATTGCTTTGATATTTGAAAATGTGATGTCTTAAAGTAAATATTTGACTTTGTAATACTTTAGTTTATGACTAAATACACACATATATATATGTATATATATTTAAGATGCTGAGTATGGTACACATAATATTTGTCATCGACGAACTATCGATTTCCATGATTGGCTCTCCAGCGAACGCTTTGGCAAAGACATGGAAGAAGAGGGGAAAGCCATGCAGACAATAATATATTTTATTTGGTTAAAACCAGTTATTTGGTTATAACCAGTCTCATCTAAAAGAAGTTGAGGAATAAATTAAACAGTAGTATTTGTGGAAGGTGTACTAGTAATTTTTGGTTTTCAGACAACAAAGTTCTAAGAATACTTCGACATTCATGCTAGCAAGTCGTAGATCAGAACAGGTTGAAACTGTGCCAGACTTTAAAGCTATGCTGAGCCGCAGGTGCTGCCCTCATGAACACAACACAATTTACATAGAGAATGGAGAGCAGTCTTTGCTAATTGGATTCCATTCTTCCGTACTTCATCACAGTAAACTCAATTACTGATGGTGGGGGGCAAGCTCTTATAATTACTGGACCCTCGTCCTTCTATGGAATTACCTGCAGGTGTAATCTAATAATCGGCCTCATTTTCCCTGTGTGACTTTTTGCACATGTTGAATTTGCAGCTTTACATTCGGTTACTTCAGTGACTCGAGGGAAGATTTAACAAGTCTACGGTCCACACATCACCGTAGACTTGAGGATAAATGTTACCTCTGTAAACAGGGATGAGAAAGCGAGACGACCAGCAAGGTTAATTAAAATGAGATGATTTGTCGATTCTCGCTCTTATCTGAGTTTGTGGAGAGGTTTGGGCGCCAAGGAGAAGTCACCGTGATTGGTTATGAAACAGTGACAGCATCAAACACTTAAAAGTTCTGCAAAATCTTTAAGCAGACTTGCATAAACTTGACATAATGGTGCTGTGTTAAGATTTAGAAAAGTTTGCTGGTCGGAATTTCAAGTGGCGTTCATCGTAAGAGAAGGAGAAGTCAGCCATGTTATTTCCTCCACAACTGCAGTGTGAGCTGGTTTCGGAGAGAGGAGAGAGAGATAGACATTTGTCATCTCATTGCTCCAAATGCACCAAATGCTTCCCCTCTGTTGTTGGCAGAGTGAAGTAAGAAGCAGCTTGCATGTAAAGCAGATGTATGGAGAGACACCATATTGGTGAAAAGCCAGGGGTCTCTGATCTAAGCCAAAACCCTTGAATAGGAAAAGAGAAGGGGTGCATCTATGTACAAATATAACTAGGCCTTATGTAAAAAGTTCTAAATATTATAATTTAATCCAAACACATCAAGGGAACACCTCCTAACGTGCCTCAAAATGTTTTTTTACCAACTGAAATTTAAATACTCACTTAGTCTGTCAGGAAACAAACTTTAATGTGTATATTTATTTCCATTTCCCAAAACAGAATAAAACTTTATGACATATTTGTGGAGACAACTAACACTGATTTATTAAAGGGGACATATTATGAAAATTCCACTTTTGTAGTGCTTCTACACGTTCATTTGGGTATCTGGCATGTCTACCGTCCCAAAAACTCTGAAAAAAAACAACTCCCGCGATTTGTTGTGGTTCCTCTATGTCAGAAACGATACGCTAGATGGCGTTGAGAGGGATTACGACCCAAAAATATAAATCATATCAACTGTGGTAAAATGGGCATACGATGAGTCCTTTAAAGTTTAAATATGTTTTTATATGAACACACAGCATTGACTTAGAACAGTTGCCATTATGGCGTTACTACTGTCAGACTGCCCTTAGTGATTACGTGAATGCAGAAGGTTACAAGTCACAAGTGCCTATTTCAGGTCAAGTCCATTGGTAATGGTAATAGAGTGTCCACCTACGTAAGTCCTGATCTTAGTTCATAAGGTAGGTCGACTGTATAACCTGAGCTAAGGTCAGTCCTTTGTAGGACAAGTCTCTCTTCATATTTCCTGTTTCTTTAACAGGGTTGTCAGTCTGGTCGTCAGACTGTGGGTTATTTTCGTAATTGTCCAAAGCATCAGGAACAGGCACTTATTGACGATACCCCAAGTGTGAAAAGGTTGTAAGTTCACCTGTTCACAGTATCCCATTCAGTCAGCCATTGGTCGACATTCCTTTGCAGATGACTGACACAAAATGGCCCTCTAAAGAGGGTTATTTAGTTTAGTGTAGAGTTTAATTAAACTCAAAATTCTAAAGTAAAGCTTGAGACTTAACTCTTAACCAGATCATCAATCTCAAAGCTCCGAATCATAAAAGGCTGAGGCCTGTGCTTTCGTAAAAGTAGATCTGGGTGACAGACCTTCCCTGTGTCGTGCACTTATCATCAACACAGACACATATCGTGTCCTGTTCACTTGCTCTGTTGCATTTGTTTGTGGGTGGTGAGACTGAAATAACACGCACTAACAACTCACTCAGCAAATATCTCACTGACAAACCCGCTGTCTGCAGCCAGAATAGTGGCTTCTCTCAGTGCACATACAACGATCCACTTGGAGAAATATTTGACCAAGATTAGTAAGTGGCCAAATAAAATCCTCTCCTGTGTTCTGTATCCCCATGGCTGTTAAGGCAAGATAGTAATATTTAGACTTTACAGAGAATTATTGTCCATCCGTTCAATTTGTTCCTGCTTTGGCACTGATCTCTCTAACTTGCTAAATTCACTCAGCATATGTTAATCAGGTGCAAGGACGCAGCAAATGATGCCTCTCAGGACAAATTCTTTGTTTTCAGTTGGAAAAAACACTCTCTGAAAATCTGGCAGATCTGTGTTCAACGTGTGAACTGAGTGCTTTAAACCATTTGCTACGCTCTTTATTTAAGGAAATGAATGGCAGTTCATTAAGCATCTGAGGACTCCAGTATAGCATGATGCAATGCAGCCGTGATCACCCTTGGTGTGTTGCTAAGTTTGGGTAAACAAGGATGCAGGAAAGAGCCGGAGTGTCAGGCTTGAGCTCTACTGTAAGTTTTTGTACGTAGAGAAGGGGGATCCACCTTGGTCACAGCAGTTGCATATGAGGTTTATGGGAGCAAACTGTTGTTTGTTGGATCCCAGTGTCTGAATTTGCTACAGTTGGGTTCAGGTCATGTATACTATCCTGCAGTCATGCAACATCTGACTTTAGCTCCTGCACTTTCAAGGTCTAAAGTTTCCCATTAAGAAATTTGACATAATTTCTGATGATATCTCCATCAAAGTAGTTGTGAATAAGACTCCTAACCCTAGCTCAACAAAAGAGAAGGAAGCCCCACATTGTGGTGCTATTTAGCATTGCAGGAGAACCGTATAAACTACACAGGCATCGTCAACACTGTGATTGACTGGCAACATTTCCATGGGTGTACTATGACTCTCGCCCAGTATCAGCAGGCTCCATTTCTGCCACAGCCGTCAAGGATAAGCAGGTACAGCTAATGGATAGATGGATGTGACATATACTGAGAACTTACTGTTAAGTTTAATTTGCAATAGCATTCAATTGCCATTCTGATAAAGACATACAAAGAAAAAAAAGTATCCTATTGTAAAACAGATCACAGGTTAAGAGATAATTATTCTCGTCCTTGTCTCTTCTTTTTATGTTTAACTATATAAACCTCTGGTCGCCCTGGCCGATTGTCATATCACACAAAGCGAACTCCTCTTCCTTTGTAGGTACCTCAGCTTTAGAGCACCCTGCCTGACAGTTTTGACCATTTCTCCTTTGTGTAACCTTTGCTTTATTCATTTTTTATTATTATCATAATCTTGTCTTCCCACCCCCCACATTTTATTCACATTGCTGTGTTTAACTGCAGCAAGCTTCCATTGTCTCATTTCACAATCACTCAGTTCACTGTGGTTATGGTCGCTTGAAAAGAATAAACATGGCTCCTTTTCCTCACAAGCTCCATTCATCCACTTCTCCCTTTTCCACAAAGAAAAGCAATATCATATAACCTCCCACATCAAACATATAATAAGTGAAACAAGGGACGTTAGATGAAGATGAGGCTGTATGACTACTGGAGCACAAAAACTGTATATTTGCTTTCCCCATGTTATGTAGGACACTGAAGCATATATCTACATGAAAAATGATTTTGCAACTGATATGCCTCTGTAGTATTTGTTATACACTGAGGAGGGGCAGAGCCAACAATTCAACCCTGTGCTTTTTTGAAACTCATGGCTGCATCTGGAAGGCAAACAGATGGGACACATAAACATAGACGTATTATACCTCGGAGTGTGTGTGTGTTTGGGAGGGGGGTCTTCACGGAGTACCTGTATAGTGGTGTATGGGCCCTGTCAGGTGCAGAGGAGCCTTTTTCCATTTTCTGCATGATTACACTTTGAGTCGACTTCGCTGCATGTTAACATACACAGAAAGCTCCATTATAGGAATAAAGGCTGGTGACAGACAAGCGCGCATGGCGGGTCCTGGCTTAAGAGCAGGCAGAGAAAAATGTGTGGCTGCCATGGAGGCTGAACCCTTAGCCTCTGGCTGAACCTGGCAGAAGGGTCAAACAGGAAAGCACACTCCCTGCTGGAGGCTGCAGGCTGAATGAGGGGAAAGTCTAAAGAAAACAGCGCCACTGATTGGTCTGTCCACTGGGACCGAGCCCACTGACAACAGCACTGATACGCAACAGCTACTGATACTGTCTTTTGTCAAGTATCAGTCAGTGAGAGGGATGAGCTCAGAGAAACACAGCTGATGAAGGTGCACACTGACTGATAAACTTTACCATATAAGTTTAATTTGTAATGACTGAAAATATGACATGATAATATCATGTCTCTGCATGGGACTGGTGTGATTGTTTTTTTTAATTTAATTTATCAATGACTTTATGTGAACATGGAGAACCTGTTTCCACTGTCTCCTAATGTACAGGATTGAAGCCAAAATATCCTGGATATGGGAGAGGCCATCTTGTTCCGGTGTTTTCATTTGCAGCCAGTCTTTGCAATGGCTATCAGGGGTGGAGCAAAGTCCCCACCAGCCCATCCATGAGGCCGATTGAGAGTCAGTCACAGCTATCAATCATGACACTTTACTCCATTTATTTTTATAACATCAAATAACTTAATAAAAACAAAGCTACTGGAATGATCACTCGAACACACATCAGTATGACAACAACTATACCTAAAATGACAGAAACCGGCTTAGAAAATGGACTTGACTTTTTAGTTTAGTTTATGTCTTATCCACGAACAGCGGGGAGGCATGATTTATGGCCTACACTCCAGCAAGCCTGACCAAGTTTGAAAATAATTTAGATCTGGGTCTCAATTTTGTTCTTTTGTTAGTAGACATGATAAGTAATAATAATGAAAGTTGGTATACCTGAGAGATAGAACGAACACAGATAAGGTTAATATAGTTGGTCAAAGAACTTATTAGTTCTAGGTGACCTTTTCATCTTCCGGTTTCAGTTTTTCCACTGAGTTACTGATTTGGCACAAACTGTTGCAGGGACATCACACTGTCACTGGTGAGATGAGCTTCACTGTCACACAAACTGGCTTCCTGCATCCATGGAAACAATGAACTCTACGAGGCTAATTATACAAAATGTTAAGGAGGACTACAGAGTTATTTCTAGAATAAAAAAGTCAGAGAGAAATATGCAGATTTACATTAACTATTTTTTTTTTTATCTTAACCTGCGCCTCTGTAACCTTAGTAACAATGTGATTGAGTTCAGACATGATCTTGGTTGCAGATTTGCAGATTATACTGAACAGGTTTGCAAAACATATTACATTACACATCGAAATAAAAAATACTGATTTAAACTGCATTTAAATGACGTACAAATAATAAATCCTTTAAAGATTTAGTTCATACAAATTCAGGACGAAAAATTCTCACTTTCAATTTTCAGAACCTCCTGTCTATGAAAGAAACCGTGCCCCTGGAGACTGTCCACAGTGAGGTCTGTGGATCATCCTGCGAGCATCGCCTCTGGAAAGAGATGTCGCTGGAGGCGATCTCAAAACCTGCAGAGAAATTCAAAATCACCCCCACTAAAGGTGTGAAGGAGATTTCTCTTTTAGCCTTTCTTTGGAATTTGAATGAAGCTTTGGGACATTGACGCTTGATTATTTTCATGTTGTTTGACATCATCTGTTCATAGTGACACTCCAAAAAATGAAGGCACCACCCAAGCACTAACACTGTTCAAGCTCAAAAATAATGTAGAAATAATCGGCAGAGCTGCAGCATTGTCTAAATATAAGAACATCCACATATCCAGTTTCCCCATTCTGTAAACCAGTGACATGTACGATGACATTGTCCACCCGACCACACGGCAGATGGTAAAGAACCTGAAGGGAAGTCTGTCGCAGCACACGGGCGATTCAACTCGATACCACAAAGGAAATTAGGACAGAACTGTTCCTGCTGCAAATAATGGAGGGAAAGGTGCACTTTAAATCTAAATGCTTAATTTAAATTTAAATTTAAAAAAATCAATTCAACACTAGAGCCATAAATCGCAGTGATTGAATTAAACCTGACAAATTATAGAAAAAGGAAGGAGGGGAGAAAGAGAACAAAACCAGGAGGGGTAGAAGAGAAAGGGAAGCATTTCCTGAAGCTCTTTGGGGTATTTGTGTATTTGGTTTGTGTTAAGGAGAAAGCTGTGGTGATTTAGGTGTGGAGCGCTGGGCATAGCCTAAGAGGATTAGAGGAATAGGAATAGCAGTCAGTGAATTCAGTCCTCCTCCTCCTCCTCTTCCTCCTTTTCCTTCTCCTCCTCCTCCTCTCCTTCTCCCTCCACTCAGCTGACGGTCCATCCAGTCTGGAAGTGTTTTTCCTCCAGGTTTTTCTCTGCAGGAGTGCCGAGCGCATAGCTCGCATACAGCAGGCCCAGTCAGAGGAAATAGTCTAAGTTCACTCAAAGTACACCAAATTAGAAGCAGCTTTGCACTGGCCTCCAATGTGTTTTATGGAGAGGAATATTTAGAGGAGCTCTAAACACTCAAGGGAAAAGAAAACAATAACCAGCAGTCATTTGACCTTGTGTCTTCTGGGGAAAAAGAGAATGGTGGGACGACTGCTTTTCATCAGGGCTTCAAAATCTATTCTACACTTCTACACAAACTTAACTTTACTTCTGGATATTATGTGCTGGTAAATTATTATTATACGAGTTGTGTTTGGGTTTAGACTCTCCCGGGAAGTCGTTTGACCAAAACCCACCACTGAGCCGTCCTTTTCACCCCCTCTGTGACCTCACAGTAACCCCTGGGAGGGACTGCGGTGCTGAGGTCAAACGGCATGTTGAAGGGTAGCTCTCTCCGACTTTACACACTCGAACACAACAGGTGCAAGCCACTTCAAAGCTTTCATCAAAACCGGCCGAGGAGCTAAGACGGCCATAAAAGCAGGCGATGGAAAGAAAGCTCAGGGAAGGGAGGCAGGAAAAGGAATGAGGCTGTTCAAATGCAAGAGGCTTCCTTTTTGATCCTCAGGAATTCGTGGCCTTAAAAGCACAGAGCAGGTATGACTTTATTCTCCCCCTGCCAGCAATTTGAGATGTAACTGGGTTCTGATGCTGGCTCTGTTAGAAAACAGTCAAAAGAAAAGTGCTGGGTGCTCCGGGATGGGTGTGGCCTCATAACGTTTCAGCTGAGGTACTCATAGGACACATGTAATAGTTCACATAGAAGTGTGAGTTATTTTCAGGTTAAAAACAAAAAAAGAAGTCTCATGACAGCAGGTCATGTTCTTCGATATAAGTCACTAACTACAAACTCCCACTCCCACTCCCACCCGACCCAGCAGGACACAAATAAACCATAAATATAATTTTAAATAATCTGCAGAAACCCACATTTCTCAAGTGAAATTGCATACAATTCAAAGGAGCTAATGCCTCATTAATCTCTCCTGTACACAAGGTCCCCACAGAGAGAGAAATCCTGGACAGTATTTCAAACACTTCCTCAGGCTCTAAAATAAATATCAGGGCAAAAAGCACACAAACGCTGTACAGCACTTGTTTGATATTTGCTTTTGTGGGCGCATGTGTTTAGACTGAACTTGTGAATTCTGCTGATACTCCTGCCGGTGTTCAAAAGGGATTGCTTACTTTCACACCGGCAGAAAAACGAGCCTGAAAAGACAAATGCTAACCCTAGCCATCATAAGAAGGTAAAAAGTCTAAACTGCAGCTAGAACAAAAAAATAACATTTGACGTGGACCTGCAGTAAGAATGTAAACCTGTGGAGTTTAGACTAGGTTATTTCTAGACGTTCCATGCAGTTAGGATCTAAACTCCTGACAGCCATAACCTTTACAAATAGACAAATGTAAGTGTTTTAGTTTCAAGAGGATTTAGAGAAATATGTCCAGGCTTTTAGTTGTGTAGTTGTGACTATAATATTTTTATTTAATTGTTTTAACTAGTCTTAAAATCAGACCAAGTGGATTACATGATCCAGCTCTCTTTTTCAGTCAAGCACTGTCAACTGTTGGTATAACTGTGAAGACTGTTACTGTACATTAATAAGATCCTCAAAGCTGCTTATGCTATATCAGGATGTCTGATGATTTATTTAATGATTAATACATTTCTTTACTGTTCTACTTCTTACTTATTAAATTGAATCCAGTGCTGTTCACTCATATTTTACAATTCGTTGTAATTTTATATTCACTTATTTTTTATTCCATTATACATATGTACAATTTTCATCTTGTATATTTATTATGTTTAAACTAGTTACATGTATCGTTTCACATTTCCTTTCTTTGTTTTATTAACCTTTTTGCCTATATATTAAATGAAGCACTGTGAATTGCCTTTGTTTTTTAATGGTGCTACCACTACTATAAAAATGTAACATTTTGTGTGTATGCCTCTGAAACGGCATGTAAAGTAAAATTCTCAATGGAACCAGTTCAAAAACATAGTTATTGGTTTCTAAAGGCTACAACTATGACATGAGAAAGTCTCACCTGTATGAATAAAACATGGAAACGTGCTTTTTTTTTTCTGCCGCCGAGGTCAAACAGAAGCCTACAGCGGGTTAGTCTGCCGTGGCCTTTTTTATATATATCAAAAGGCCAGTATCACTGCTGCTACACAGTATCACTGTCACCCTGGTTGGACCCTAACACCATCCTATAATCATGACAATTAAACATGCCTGGCACCAGCGAGCTCTCCTTTCATTTCACTGTTGTTCAGGGCTTTTTATTTCCCCCCATCCGCCTTTCATTTTACATGCCCACTAAATTAGCTTGGTGTTCAAGCTGTGCTAATGGCCTTTCATGTCCATATCAGAGGCGCTTAAGCCTTGAAGACAAAAAGGCCCCAATTATCCCATAACACACATTGACTGTCCAATACATATCACAGTGGTAAATCATCACATTGCATTTTTTTAAATAGTTACAATAGCAACAGTGTTTGAAGACAATCACCTTTCCACTTATTCATGTGAAATTACTTTGATGCTTTTAATGTGAAATGAATTTATATTTACACGGCGTGCGCATCATACAGTTTGCAGCGATTCCTCGGCTGCAAAGCCTACTTTATCTGTGTAAAGGAGGTCCTTGATCATTCTTAATTAACATCTAAACTGGAAGAGGAAGTGCATTAATGGCCGGCTCTTTGTCGGTGCGGCTAATTAACACCCAGGAGGTTTCCATTATCCTGAATAAATTAATTAATAAACCAACATTTCAATGACCCTGGGAGAAGCTTTCTCAAATCAAAGTCTAATTTAAACAGTGCCTTATTCAAACAGGAAAAGGGCAGGGGTGTCCTGTCCGACTGCGCTAAAGGCCAACATGCAGCTTTACGGGGCGAGGACGAGCTCGTCGTGAGAAAAAAAGAAAATCAACAAAATCTCCTTCTGATCCATGTAGTGCTTCATGGCTCCGTCTTAAGAGGCCTGTTAGAGCAGATGTGTTGAAGGGCACTGATTGTCTAATTAGATGGCAAATCCAACGCACCTCAGTGCACCGCTTCTTTCATTTCATGGGTCATGGAAAACGACTTTATGTTTGGTCGACCCAGTGTAAACCAATCATTATGTTAAATGCCATTAGAGAAAATATAATATTCAAATGAATTCAAATAATCAAAATCTAAGTGAAATGAGTTAATGAATATGAATTCAATCGAACAGACTCTGCAGGTTCTTCGCAGTGACAATGGCACCAGGTGCAGCAGGGCCGTAACTGTACTGAGAAGAACATTTTTGGGGACTTCATCTCATGACATTTTAAAGTTTTATTTAAAGTTACATTTAAAGTTACATTCTGACCCTTATGTCAGAAGGTGCAGTATTTTCACAGTCACTTGGTTTTATTTTTTCTATTTTTAGTCCAATATACGTAAACAATTCAGTATTTTTCCACCAGATTTGTATTCATGAACAATAAAATGATGACCCTCAATTCGGGGGTTGGGTTGCAGGGTTTTATTTGACCTCAGTTAAATGAACGGCCGCTTAAAGGAACAGACCTTCCGGCTCATTTGAACCTGATGAGTCCGAATGGACTTTTTCGGGAAATTTAGTCTTTGACATAATATAACATTACAAATTACAACTGAATAAAATGTACCATATTCTTTTAATTTCATGATAATAAGCCCTATATGCATTATCCCTAAGTGCTAAGTATTCTCAGTCTGCACTATATGGCAAAATAGCCAGTCAGCGGATATTGAGAGTTTGTATGAAGAACATTTTAATGGAAGTTTCTACTTGGTTCTAAAAAAAAAAGCTTTTAGGTCAGAAGTAATTTTATTTAATGACAAGAGAAACAAAAGGAAATGTCTGAGGCCGGAAATGAAATAAACATTTGTACTGCATTCAAAGAAGCATTTGGACCTTCTGCAAACAATTGAAAAATTACAGGTTATATTCATAAAAACTACAGAATAAATGAATAGCAAATATCCTTATGACGGGATTTCTTTTTATTGTCCGCTAAAGCTTTTCTGAGGATATTGGACAAACTTGAAGTTGTTTTTCCGGCCCAGTCAAATAGTCTGAAAACGTGTGGAAACATCTAACAAACAGGATGCTAATGTAGAATATATATAAAATGTTAATAAAATGAAAGTTTCTTCTGTGATGTTGAAATATCAGCTACTTTAGATTGAAGATTATAAACAATTTCAGATATTTTTATCAACTGCACGGTTTTCAGTTTCAAAGCACAACAATATCATTAACCCAAAATTAACTGACAATTTTAATTATCAGTTCATTATAAATAAGCTGCTATTTTTGTATCATAAACAAAATATACCTCTATATAGGCTTTGGACTGTTTGCAGTTATTTCTCATCATTTTAGAGAGAAAACTACACAGAAAAAGAAATCTACAAAATCACTTGTCTAGGAAAGTGACAGATGATCAAACCCCTAAACTTGCGGCAGCAGAATCACAAAGTTAGAGGTGGCGGCAGTTCACTTTTCACGTTGTCCCTGCACTGATGAGAGCCACTTTTCTTTTTTGACCGGGCGCCCTTGAGCAAACACTTCCTGAAGAATGACAGCTGGAGGCCGGTCGTTATCAGATGGGGATGAATCACGGAGCAGCAGCAGCAGGCTGACAGTGAAAAAACAAACTGTGACAAGTGTCATGAGCTCATGCTGAGTGGGTGAAGATGATGGAGATCTGGGGATGATGATACATCATTTATAATAAATTTAAGGTTAACATCAATGTCCCCATTAGTCTGGTTTTCTAGTGCACTTTGTTTGATGAATCTTAATGTTGCATCACATCAGATGTTGGCCTCCAAACCATACTGTATCTCCTGCTATTATTAGAATTATGATCATTTTATCCTCTTGGTGTATGAAGACAGATTATTATGACGTGTCACCTTAATGGCACTTTTTCTAATTCATATTTCTGTTTGTTTTTTTGCCCCAACAAGGTGGAGATTCAGGTGCAGCATCCACTTCCCCTACTCGACTAAAACTTTAGCAGCCATGCACCTCTGTCAGCCAAACCTCAAAACGCAAGAATGTGGACACGTTCCGAGCAGAAGCCCGCTAATCCCGCTGACAGGCTCCGCATGGTCGTTTATCTCAATCAGTGTCAGAGAGCGCAGGTCGCGGCTCGTCCACCCCCTCGCACGCCCCTCAACAGCCCCTCGCCCTGTCATGTTCCGCCGGGCCGGAGGTGTGGTGGACGCCGTCTGTGTTTACTCTGCGCATTCCTCCAGCCTCCTGCATGCGCACCGAGCGGCACTGGGCTCCTCTGACGGGTCCGGGCTGGTTCCGCCGATTTGTCAATGATCTAATGGAGCGTTCATTGGAAAGTCCGGGATATGGTTGAGCAGGGATTTCTACTTAGTCTGACATCAAAAAGTAAACTTCTATTTTTAAGTCAAACACCCGAAATGCACACCTCAGCTGAAATGTGATGCTTTCCCTGCTTCCAAGAGTTCTCCTTAAACTTTGAAACCCCCCTGGCTCATTTGGAATGAGCCAAAGTCCTGTTCAACTTCATCATCATCATTGTCACATAAGGGCCAACTTATATTAGAGTAGTGTGGACGATGGACTCAGCTCGTACTGACCCACCATCCTCAGCATCAGCCCTAACAGTGAGGCACATGCAGCAGCAGAAAACAACAACAACAACAACAACAGCAGCAGCAGCAGCGGATGAGGAGAATTGGACCTACAGTGTGCGCTCCGGCGGTGGTGCCACTCTCGGTGCGCCAGTCCGCTGATGCAGGCTTTCAGAGCCTTCTCCTGCAGCATGCAGGAGGACGGGCTGGGCGAGTAGAAATCCAACATCTGCCCGGGACTCACGGCCAGCACGTCCATGCAGTCGAACATGTTGGCGGCGCGTCGCTCAGCTCGTCTTGTGCGTCAAGGAATTGGGGGAGAGAAAAAAAATCACCGGCATAAGCGCACACAACTCCATCAAACTCCGCTACTTCAGCCCCCCTCCTCCTCCTCCTCTTCCTCCTCTTCGTCTTGTTCTCCTTGGCACAGCAGATTCCTCTCCTCTTCTTCTCATTCGTCCCGCACCGGAATCATGAATTATTTCGGAGCTCAAATCTTCCACCGCTTCCTCTTAAATGTTCGTTTTCTTTAAACAGAAATCCTCCGCGGCACCGGGTCCGCTCAGCGCGCCGCAACGGACGTCAGAAAGCGACTCTTCCATTATGATCATAATAATCATAATAATAACAACAACATGCCGGCGTGTTGTCACAAAAGTCGCCCCGGTGTTGTCTGCCTGGCACGGGGGAAGGCGGCAGTAACACACCGCCTCCGCTGGACGGTCTCTCTTTGAGAATATGGAAAACACAACGCGGACGCGTTTTTAAAAGCACATGTTCTTCTCCCCCGATGACGAATGGCTTATATCCGTCCCCCAGCTCCGCTCATTTCCAACTAGTTTTGCCACGAAGAATGAAAGAGTGAATAGCCTAATATATGCGACTGAACTTTGTATGAACCCTTCCGAGGCTGCTGACCTTCAAATGACCCAGGCAGGCTGACATCACTGCAGCTCCCCGGCGCGGAACAAGGCGGAGAGAAGAAGCGCAGGGGAAAATCACAAAGATTTTTTTTTCTTTCTTTTTTGTGTGTTGGGGAAAAATTAAATACACGAAGGCCACCCCCCTAAAAAAAATAATAATCCACTAGTACACGAGCTGAAGAAGTGTTTCCACTGCTCTCAGTGTCTGATTTGTCTTTACGCACAGTGAAAGGGTGATTCCCCTGCGCCTGCAGAGATGAATGGTCATAAACAGCAGCAATACTACTGATTTATGTATTTATGAAAGAGCAATATTTTACGGAAAGCAGGCCACAAAAGTGAAAAGAACAAAAAGAAAGGAGAGAATGTATCCAGTCTCTTTTATCCTGTTTATCTTGACAAACTGCAGCAGCGACTAAAGGTCTGTCTGTCTCTGGTTAGTGTCATCAATCATCTGCTCAATGTGGAAACATTAGTTCTGGTTGTTATGGAAAATTAATTTGTAGGTTTCTGTAGGATCCATTTATCCACAACCTCCATCTATTTACCAAAATGAGAACATGTATATTGATTAAAACATATTTATTTAGCTTGTGTTCCTGCTAGTTGTCTATTCATTTTAAAAATAGGAATATATACAAGCTCAGTCCCACCTCACCAAACAACAAGCTGCTTATATTACATTCAGGCTTTATGATATGAAATTATTACGGATTACAAAGCAAATCTATGTAGGTATTTCCTGAGTGAAGTGCATGTGGTTGGAGTTGATGCTTATGGGCTTGATAATACAAATAAAAGCTTACAGTCTGAGTTCCAATTGAATTCAGCTTAAACACACTTCTCCATCCAGCTGCATTGTAACTCACAAGGTGATTAAAATTAGATTATTGTTAGTGTGCAGTAGTGTGAACATGAAATCTGAATGCTGGTTAGACACTTACTTTTTTATTTTAAGCAAAAGAAAGTATCACAAATGATTGATGGCTGGCGTGTTATTATTTGATCAATCATGAAGAGACATTTCACAGATGTTTCAGTTTTTGGGATATTTCTGGAGCTTCCTGTTTGGTTTAATTTCTTCAATAAAAATGAATGAATACAAATAATCAGAAGATTAGGATTTGTAAGTGTTTTTCTTTTATGACCTATTAGCATTGTGTAGGCCTGTCACACCTTTCCAAACAAATGACACCTGAGGCCCAAATCATGTCACCTTGTCATGTACATGTAAAAAGTTGTATTATTTAATTACAATTTTAATGTATGAAGACAACATTCTAAAAACACATTGAGACTTTTTCCCATGAGACCTGAATGACTGTATTCATATATTATATTAAAACACCATGTTAACGTGTTGTGTAACTCATATGAATCGGGCCTCCAGTGAATGGTAGTGTTAATGGAATTAGTTTGTGCAGTTTCAGGTGAGTCACCTATTATTCTGCCTTATTGCAGAATAATAAAAAGAAGAATCAAAAGAGGGAAAGTACAAAAATAACAATATAAAGTAATTACTACTCTGAAATAATCTATGATTATCATGGTTTATTTATTTGTTGTAATTTCTCATTTCTCCGCAACTATACATGCCAGTAAATTATATTTAGAGGTCCAATAAAAGTAATAAAAGTAAATTATAGGAAGTACATTTACCCATGTTCTACACTCTAGTTTTGAAAAACTTTCCGTTTGCTGTAATAATTCTATTTTGGGCAACTTTACAAATCTTACACTTTACACCAGCAAAGCATTTTAGAGAGAAATGTACTTTTTATAACACCACCGTCCTTATTCTATTCTATTATTATGACTTGGCAATATTTGAAAGCTCTTGTGTGTAAAATGTTATACATGAGAGGTATATTGTGCCAGAATAAAAACTCTATAAGCTGTTTAAATCAATTATCTATTGATCATATATATTTTAATGCTGCTTACACATGAATGTCACACTAATAATAATCAAACAGTCCAATATAATACTCTGAAAGGGGCTGCACTGTTTTATGCATCTTAACGTACATTTTTGCTACCGTTACTTTTTTTTATGTAATCTCAAGACTCTATTTTTATATGCAGTTATAGCATCTCATGTGCATAATGTAAAAGGCTCCCCTGTTGCAGAAGAAAAGACATGATGGGAAATGTCCCAACTGCATGTGATGTTGGTACAACATGCTAATGTACAACAGCAGGAAATACAAATGCCTTATTATTTAAGGGCTGAGAGTCAGTTGAATCATATACTCATATACTAGCTCATCTCTAATTCCTTTTAGCAAAATGGATGATGCTGTATCACACGACCCACCCTGATGCATTACAATCACACTTGCCCTTTAGTAGCAAAGATGAGCTCCTTTGAATATAACGATCGAAAAATTATATGAATTGTATCAAAGTGTCATTAAATGCCCAGCTGCTCCATTAAATGTTCAACCATAATGTGCACATTATGCTTATTATATCATGTTCTGATTGTACTAACCATCAGGCGCTCACAGCGGCTGCTTCTGCGATTCCACTTAATGACTTATCAGGAGCAGCACAGGTTAAATGTCATAATTCCTTTTGGTTCAGTGTTTATTTATTATTTACCACTTGACAGTAAAAATACCTGTGCTCACTGGAGCAGAAAATTATTTTAAAACAGAGCTGCGGGCCCTGACGAGTCTTCTCATCCAAACATCTTGCTTGGCTGCAATTTTTCAACACATTCATCAAGGTTGAAAAATACTTTTACCAAAACTTACATTTACATTTTTTTCCAATCTGCTCCCCTGTCACCGTTCCCTGTGGTCCGAACCAGAGAACATGATTGTGCTGCACTTCTTCACAGAGAACAAAGTTTGTTCGAGTGGTAACCGTTTCTGTCCGCCGACATGGGACACGTTTGAACAACAGCAAGACGATTTCAAACGCTAGGCTTTCTAGTTTTCTGCAGACATGACAAAGTCAGCACAGCAACTGTAGGGCATGATACAGAGAGAAACATGTTTCCAGCCACTACTATGAGTGTGAATCAGACATGCTTGCAAAGGTCTCTCTTCTCCTATTATCATAATGACGTTTTCCTTCTGACATTAAGACCTTTCCAGCTACCAGCTCCTACTCACCCTGGGTTCACACTTTTACTGTTCACGTTCTGCTTTTTGCAGATTTCCGCAAAATTTCAAACAACCCTGCTGTCATTGGTACTATCAAGATTTGGCATTTCACGTGATCCATGCACTCATTTGAAACAATCACCTTCTTTTTCCTCCCTGCTCTGACCCTGCGAGCTGTAGGTCAGCCTCACTACACCCAATCACCTATTTGAGAATGAGGGATCCTCATCCTTTACATCTCAGTCACTTAAATGTAAAATGCCTTAATAAGCCATCTTCTTAATTCTCTTTCCAAATAAAGCGTTTGTTTTCCCAACTGCCCTCCTGAACTGGAAATTGACCAGTTTCTCTCCCTCGACTTTGATCAGACGCATTCGGTATCTGTTGTCTACGGCGAAATCGAATCCTAAACCCCGCCTCCACAGTATCTCTCCGAGACACCTGGGATCACGACTTGTGTGTTGACACCTCCGAGAAGCAGTGGAGCGACATTCTCGCTCTGTTGCACTCTTCATCTATATGTGCCAGACATATACGCAACTATTGACCCTTAGCCCCAGACTGCTTTGTTTGGCTTCCCTCCAACTTGGAATACAACGTGTACAATACAGCGTGTCATTGCCCATATATACCACCCTGTTGGCTAGACACCACCACCAACACACAACAGGTGGATACAAAAAAGTCACTGCATTTTCTATGCCTTGTCCATTTCATCAACAATATGAATAGGGTTTTGATAATTTACTGACCCTCTCATTCTACCATAATACAAATTTGATTTCTTCTATTTATACATGAACGTTTTCACAGCTTTTCAAACTTGGATGTGAAGAATTGTTCTTACTAAAACAAAGAGTAAGGTTCAGGTATTTACTTCTCTCCAGTGACAGCAGTCTGTGATGATTTTATAGAAGTGTTCAGTATAGAGGCAGACTCCCTCTCTATGTTTAAAAATTGGCTTAAAACCTTCCTTTTGGATGAAGCTTATAGTTAGAGCTGGTTCGAGTCTGTCTTCATCCTGCCCCTAGTTCTGCTGCTACAGGTCTAGAACGTCAGGAGACACATGACACATGGAGCCTCTCTTCCTCTTCTCCCTCGTCAACACATTAATGTCTCATCAATACATGTGACTGACTTGACTTCTTCCCCGGAGTCCTTGTGCTGCTGCGGCCCCATCATGGTTCGTGATTGAGGATCTTAGATCGTGATCACGGACCATAGATCGTGACGGTGGATCATGGTCGTGGTGGCAGCTGATCGTGGATCGTAATGGTGGCTAGTAGTACTTGATGTTGGATCCTGATCATGTATAGTGGTGATGGATCCTGATCATAGCGGTGGCTGATCAAGGACTATTAGTACAACAAGACTGCATAATATACAATATGTCTACTCACGTATTCTACCATTACTCCCAATAACTCCTCCGTTTCAATTGTCATTGCTTCTCCCTTCATCCTGGGATGGGGATCCCTCACATGTGGCTCTCTGAGGTTTCCATATTTGTCCTTAGTCTTGATGAAGGTTCAGGCCACAGTATGTCACACAAAGCCCTATGAGACCAACTGTGATATGTGAATATGAGCTATACAAATAAAATATGATTGATTGATTGAGTATATGTTATGTCATTTTAGTGAGTATACATTTGTCTGAGACGTGTAGAACATAGGATTATGCAAGCCGTTTGACACTTTATATTATGGCCTGAGTATAATACTCATTTAATTGTTTGAGCACTGTACCAGTACCAAACTTATTGGTACATTACATATTGGTACATTACATATTGATAAATTATTATTTAATTTATTGATAAATTAAGTGATAAATTAAGTGAAAAAGACACAAAGTTAGGCAAATAACATCTGAGAAAGAATAAATTATTGTTTCTAAATTGCTTAAAGACATATCTTTTGTTTGGAAGGAGTGACACAAGACCCACAGCTGTCTGCAGGATGAAATGATGCCCCTTGTTGTTGCTGTATGACTGATAACTGTAAAATGACAACCGCATGATTTTATTTTAGTAGTGTTCGTACACCAAACCTTACTCTGCTGTAAATCGTGTTTGTCTCATGTCGCCGGTGGTCCAATCCTACGACAGACATTGAAAATAGTTTTTAGCATTTGCTGCTGTAGGTCATGAAGAGGGAGCAACGTTAAAATTAAACTGTTATATAACCAGTTATAACTCCTTGTTGTACATTTAAATATCTCTCAGATAAATGTACTGAAGCCCTGTCAGTATAAGCACCAGGGTTACCCATGCTTTGGTCTATGAAAGGAGGCAGCATTTAAGTGCTTTATTTCATTCCATGCCATGAGGAGTGAGAGACACACAAATAACATGAAGGCTCTATTTGAACAATGTGAGCTGTTGGTGCAAGTGCATTTAGGTTGCTTTCAAATCCACTTTCGTTTGTTTAAAAGTGGATAAAAAGGTCAGGGCATCAGACGCATGGTTCAAATAAAGTTGTCTGTAGTCTCTCAGTTAATCATAGTCATCACATGCAATACATTTATCAGAGTGGCATCTTCCATTCTCTGGAAGTTAGTGACAGAAAGTGTCTGTGCATAACAAGCAGAATATACAGACAGTAATATCTTAATAATGGGTCCTCAAAATAATGGTGAAATAAAAGGCCACTGACTTCAAACATTGTCATTTCATTCGGTGTTAGGCTTGTTCAGTAGATTAGTGCTTTGTGTAGCATAAAATGAAATTACAGTTGCTCAAAGAACTATGTAAAAAGGCCACTAGGCTATGGCCTGACTTTTTCGTGACATCACCTTGTTTTTTAAATGACATTCCAAAGTTGTGGAAAAGACTGCCGCTAGATATCAGAGAAGCTAGTTCAGAAAACATCTTTATAAGAAAACTTAAAACATGTCTGTTTATATCAGCCTTTAACTAGAACTTGCACTTGCCTGCACTCCCGAGCTTATACAATTTGTAACACTCTTTCTTTTCTCTTTTTATGCATTTTTTTTAGTTAGTGTTGTTTCTTTTTCTTTTTTCTTTCCCTTTCTTTTTAATTTTAACATATTCTTATGTTCCTTAAAGGGGATTAGGGTTATGGTGTGTACAGATTCAATTGGTTGTTGTGATGATGACCTGGTATGAAAGACAAAACTTTCAGCTTGGAGACATTTAACAGATCCAGTATTTTCAGGGCCTAACCCAGATAAAGGACGGAAAGTTAATATCTTGACCTCTGCTGTTTCAATTTTTACCATTTTAATCTGTCTCTAGGAAATTCCTCCATTTCATGGAAGTTAAATACTTAATTGCTCTGCCTCATTTTCTTTATCTTTAAAAGACCGTTAAGGGGATTTGGTTCAAAATGCTTGTAAAAATGAATATTTCCCCCCCTTTTTGGGCATTATGATTTTTACTTAAACGGAAACTGTTGGAAAGTATTGGCTAGTGATAAGCAAGGTTATTACCCTGCGCACGGGCAAAGCAATACGTCGGATAATATTTTCACCAGTGTGTGTGTGTGTGTGTATGCAAAGCAACTAAACATTGCATGGATGAATTTTCCCCAGACTTGGTGTGAATATTACTTGGCAAAGTATCTCCAGATGAATACATTTGTGAGCTGGTCAGTGAAAGGTCAAGGTCAACACAAATAAAGTCTGAAAAACAAGATTTCTCAACAAGCTATTTAAGCAATCTAAAGCTTATGTTGATCAGAATTTATGATATGATATCATTAATATACACAAAATCATGATAAAGTCCAAAATAATTCAGAAAGTTATGTCACGCATAATTCTATTTTTGACCTGAAGCTTATATTGATCAAAAACCACAAATTATTTGTCAATCACTTTACAGCAATAACGTCACCATGACATCACTATAAAGTAAACAAAATACCTCATATAGTATTACAATACATTCACTTTTACAACCAAAGAGATAAGGGATACAATTTACTTCTTATCTAGATCAACCATTCATCATATAGTATAAATGTCATAATAAAATGGCCCTATTAGAATGTAAAAGAGTTATGTATTTCATGCATTTCATTATAGTTTATAATGATTAAGATTAAGATTAAGATGCATTTATTTGTCCCAAACACTTGCACAGACATGCACAGGCACACTCATGCAGGTAGGGAAATTTAACCTCTGCTTTTGACCCATCTGGTGCAGAACACACAGAGCTGTGAGCGACCATGTACGGCGCCCGGGGAGCAGATGTTGGGGGAGTAAGGTGCCTTGCTCAGGGGCACTAGACAGGGTAGGGAGAATCCTCTTGGATTTTTGGACAGATCAATCCAGGTTTGTCTTTTTGTTGTTTCTCCGTGGAGTCGAACCAGAGACGAACCAGAGACCTTTTCTGCCCATAGTCCAAGTTTCTGCCACTAGTCCACCGCCTCTCCCATGATACGCCTATACTCCTTGTGATGCTGTCATGTCATTTAAAGAGGGTTCCAATATTTACAGCTTACATACAACTTCAAATCCACATAAGAATCCTACTCAGTGTAATCATGTCAGAGGAAACTGTTAGTGTAAAGTTAGTGTCATATGCACCGTGGCCTACATGCAGTACTAGCCCCAGACAGTTTGCAGAAAACCACAGGTACAGTAACACTTGTGATAGCGTTTGATGGAGTAAAAGAAGCTGGTTTGAGAGGCAGAGCTGGCCTGAGCGCTGCACAGCACATTGATCCCCACAGGGCTCATGAATATTGCAGAGAGCCTACAGCAGAGCTGAAACAGGAACCCCTGGACCCCCCCTCCCCTACACACACCAGCTGACCCCCTGCAGTTCAGCCGGTGTAACAGTAACCCATGGATACACACACACATCCACAGAACCCCGGTCAGCACAGGTAATGAATACACCTGAAAATCCACCTGTAATTAGAAGGTGATAATGAACCCATCCATCAAGATAAGCCACTTTCTGGCATCGGCGGTCCGCAGCTCTTGGCCACCACTGCCAAAAACCAGCAGGCTGTGACAATACACAGCGTAGCTGATCATTTAATAAGGCCGGGTAACGCCTGACCGCTTTGAGGATGACACACATGCAGCGGCTGCCGTTTTCACCGAGTTTTAACACAACCTGTAGGTGGATGAGTTCACCACCTAAACTGCAGCTTCAAGTGCATGTTAGATTCCCATTTCTTTTCCACCTTAAACCTGCATTTCATAGCATATTTATGAGCAGAGCTGAATTTGGTGCTCCCAATTCATCTGTGGGTCAAACCCCATAACACCTATATTTAGTTACACTTGCACTTAGCCTATTGGTAATTTAATTGGAGCTGCATGGCAGAAGCAAAAATATTTTCCACTCAGGTAAAGTATCATGCCAAAGCGTGTGTCGGAATTATGGCTGTGTGTCGCAATACGATACGCAGAGTGAAACTGAAGATTAGTATTCATTTCAGTATGCTCATTAGAATAAATTCTTCATATTTAAACAGAGAGGGAGCATTTATGGATTAAATACCATCCTATTTGGGACATCTTTTATCTTATTAAAAAATACATGCACACAGTTACATAAGCTTTAAAAATGCCTATATTCTATTTTTGTTGAGGATATGCAGGGAAGTGAGCAGGCTGAGGATCAGAAGCTTATACCTCCCAGGTCGTATTTAAAGCGTTGATTCATAATTTTCCCCACAGTACAGCTAAACCTAACAATCCATCATTTTAGGAAGGTTTTTATTATACCAAGAAAACTGGAAAATAGCATTTTACAAAGTGAATGGAGCATTTGCAATAAGTAAACATTCCATATTAACTCCTAAAACTGTCAAAAACTGTGAAGAAAAAAGCCTTTTATATAGAGCCATATTATTCTAGTTCCATTATTGAAAGAGCTTTTCTTCTTCTGTGTTGACAGACTGAACAAAGCTAAGAAGCAGCAAATGTAAAGATGTGTGGATGACACAGGAATGATTTATTCTAAAATAATTTAAAAAAGCCAACCTAAAAAAATGTCACCATCATCCTTTCAATACATTCTGTTTTTCACAAAATGAACTTTAGTTGTTCCAGCAGGACTAGATACCATCACTTTCAAAAACAACAGCCCCCCCAAAGTTTGTGAAATGAGCACATGCAGTGCTTTTTTTGAAATATCTTGTTGCCTGAACAAAAAGTGAGAAAATGTCAAATTTCCCATCAGGAAAAGATAGTGTGGAGGATACACAAAAGCAGGAAGTGGTTTGACATTGGGATACTGAGGAAAGTAAAACATGGAGGTCAAATGAAGTGCATGTGGGAGGATTTAGCTTAAACACTAATGAACTGAGTTCAGTTCCCGAATCAGAATGATGTTTGTTACAGCAGTGAGTCGAACTGTCAGTGAAACTCATTAAAAAACTGCAACAGTAACTACATGGTTTGTGTTTACATCATTTAACATGTTTCAGTGTCTGAGATGTCGCTGTGAACTCATTCCTCTGGTTGTGTGACTGTGATTGGTTTAACTTCATCAGAACTCAAAAGGAAGTCAACTCCAGTCCTGCTGTCGCTGGCTCCATGTGACCTCATGGCCCTGATAAGGACTGTGTCCCTTTCTTCATTGCTCAGAAAACGTCACTGACAATTAAACACATATATATAAAAAAGCACAAACACTCTTTTCTTTCAAATGATCTCTTATGGACAATCTCACCCCAACCTGCTCTACACCAACATTGAGCACGGCATTGAGGGGGAACTATGGTTCAAGAGATAGACGGGTTATCCGCTAAACAAAAGGTTCTACCGCACCCTCCCCCTTTGTCCGTGCTGTAGTTTCCTTGGGCAACATACTGAAGCCCAAATTGCCACTTACAGCTGTGTCGGCAGGGTGCGAATGATGATGAATGGTAAAAACTGCAGTTAAAGCACTGTGAGTGGTCATCAAGACTAGAAAAGTGCTATATAAATGGAGACAAATTACCATTTATCAAAAGGCAGCAAGGTAGATAAACTTGTGACTCTACTTCACTGCTCTTTTTACAGATCATCATGAATTAAAAAAATGTGTGGAAATATATACAAGAACATGTGTGCATAATTCCTGCGCCTCACAAAAGCATATTCAAATGCACACACAAAAACCCAAAGTGTCCAGTGCAGACAAATGTCTAAAATTGTGTTCTTTTATATTTATTTAGCAATTATTAAATGGGAAATTTCATAAAAAGTATTATTATGAATAGATTGGAGTAAATTATATAATTAGAAGATGAATTAGTGTAGTTGAATTAGTAGTATGCTATTTTGTGTTGTCTTTGGTGCTTTAGGCCAATATTGTGTGTTTAAATACAAGTAAATGGAGCAGGGTCCAGAATAAATACATGATATTAAGTGTGAAGATGCTACAAATACTGATCACCAATAAATTACAAACATTCATGGCCCCCAGAGAATGAGTGCTAATTATAAATAAATTAACTTTCTGGCACAGTCGGATCCAAATGCACAAGCAGTTATGGCAAATGAAAGATTACGGTTAGACAATATAAACACTTGGCACTGAACTTAAATAATGTTTTGCAGTATTGTTCAACAAGAGCATAATTTCTTCAAATAGTGGTAGATAGACAGTAGTTACTTTTCTTTAATGCTCCTTGGTAGAACCGTTAATAAGCACGAGAATCCATGAATCTTCTGAGTACATTCATGCTCCTCTGAGGATGCGCCCTTTCCATTTTGAACATATAATCCCTCTATATCAAACATAGAGTAAATTATTCACGACATATTCTAATATTCTACAATTTACTGATTACATGGGAATAACTTAAAATAATATCATTATTAGTAGCTTGTTCACTCTACATGTTTGATTTCGTTCTGCTTGGTTTACTGAACATTGTAGCAAAACTGGAGGATACAATTGAAGCTTTAAACCTTTCAATATCATTTCCCTATAAATAATGTTCCTCCAAAATCCTTTGAGTTCTTGGTTCTAGATTTAATCAAGAACTATTCAACTTTAAATTCTGTGTCTGCTGGACTGGAACTATATGAACAATGATAATAAATAAGATGTTTTTCTACTGGATTGCTTGATTACAGATTTTCATGATTATTCAGTTAGAACATTAGGATGTGTTTATAAAGGGATTATAATGTCTGCTAAATTAAGTAAACAGCACAAAAGGTTTCTGGTGGCTGTCTTATAAAAGAAAGCAGTTCTTATTATATTAAAAAGAGGTAACCCCATGTGATGTTTAAATATTTCAGCAGTACGAAGAGCGAATAACAGACAACAGAAACAAATTGTCCGGAATAACAAGAACACCTGTTTACTCAACCTAAAGACAAATGTGAAGATGAATATTATATAACATCCTCCGTTTTGAATGATTTCACTGGGTAGTGGTCTGGAACAAAAAGTTGCATGTTGAGGTTCACCAGAGTTGAACTTTAAGTTGCTGATGTACACTCCGGCCCTATGGGTGAATTCACTGATTGGAACAATTTAATTGAAATTAGTAGGTTTTACTACAGCATTTAATAGTAAATAACAGGGGTTACACCAGGTCTTTATACAAACCACAATTCCTTTATGTAATGTTATATTGAATTGGATTAGATTCATTCATTCAGTCATTACACACACTCAGTAAGTCCCGGGTAGGTTTAATGTACAATTTGGATAGGGACTGCAATAAATAGTATATACAATTAGAATGACTCACCTGAAGTCGTACACGTAAGTCAAAATATTGGTTACGCTCCACAGCAGAAGTAAAAACTGACTGCAGACATAATGCAGATATTTGATCTGCACATATACAAACAAAAGCCGAACCATGTGCATGAATATATGAATTTCTCTGCTGAGTGGGAGACATGATCAACAGATTTAATAAACCACCTCTGCCCCTCAGCTGCACATTAGAGGCAGAAGTGTGCTAAGTTAAAGTTCTAAGCACAAGCCCCCCCATGGTCATGACAGGGCATTTCAAGTCAAGTGCACATTATTGTCTGCTCTGTACAAGACAATATCTAATAAACATTGACTGTGCGGGCTGACTGTGATTGGTTAAAGATGTGTACCACTGGCCAGAGGTATAGAGGAGAGACCCATTACAAACTAGAAGGCAATAAAGTGAGCTCATTTACTCCTAACAGCCTAACTACCTTCAGCAATGGGTCCCCTGCTGGAAATTTGGGTCGATGGAGAAGCAGTAATTACACTTCTGTCTAAGTGTCTTAATGTGACTGCCTCCATTGTTTACTTCTCTGTCTCCAACAAAACACTGGCTGATGGATAATTTTCATTTCCAATCAAACCTGTGGGTGTACGTGTGTATCTGTGTGTCGCCGCAAGCATGTGCTTGAATGTGTGGGTGTATTTCTTCTACATATTGTGAGATAATGCAATATCCTGTGATTGTCAGTGTAACACAACTCAGTGCCAAAAGCTTTATTTAGGAAAATTGTTGATGTGGGAATTTGTTTAGCTTTGTATGTATTTTATGTGTTGGGCTAAAAACGACTTTCATTCACTTCTTACATGTTCATAATCTCTACCCTAAATTTCTCCTACATTTGCTCATATTTTACGAACATAACATAACATGTCAGGAGCTTGAACTTGCTTAAGGACAGCAAATTAGCATGTATAAATATATAAATGCCAAAATAATACCAAATAAGGCTACACTTCCTGCCCCATGTCAGAAGTGTTCATTCATGAAAGATAAAAAGATGAAGTTCATGCGATCAGAGACCAATTTCAGTGCTCCAGTGTAGAAAGTCTGGACTTTTTTAGCAGGATCAGAAATGGAACTAAGAATCTGATTAAAGCAGCATTACACATGCTGTTAATGCTGAGTCATGGGTCCAATGTCACTGTAAAAAGAAAATCAAACTAAGTAAAAACAGGTCTCAGCACAGCGAGTGGATTGATGGCTGTTACAGGAGGAGGTGAAGGTAAAGTCTCCATCACTGATACGAATGAAAAACCCATGCAATTAGAGGTGACGTTACACTGACATGTTTTCTGCTGGTTGTTGATCAGAAAATGGAACCTTCAACCACTGTATAATTACACAATATGCAGCATTTCTAACAATTATTTGACATGTCATCTCTGCTGTGTATAGCTACCACCAGCTGGGTCAAGGCACATCCACCTGTCCTTCACATCACCAACTGTGCGATCTGCCATGACACGTATGCATGTGATGCTCGGTGTATGTGCTGTGTGCAGGTTGAAAAGGTGCCGTGGGGCTCGGAGTTTAACCATAACATCAGGCACATGCAGAAAAGGTGAATTTTCTGCAAATTATCTGAAAATATTTTACATGGCGACAATTAAGTCCTGCAAAAATGAAGTCTATGAACAAAGCCCAATGCTTATTGCACTATTTGATGCTCACAGAAGAATGCGCTCCCCCGGACATGATGACATTTCGCAGGTACATTAATAATAATATAATTATAATTCAAATTGCAGAATTGAAAACAATATCTTGTCCATTAGTGGAAAAACTGGGTTTGAATGACAGCCGACTGAGTTCTCCTGACTCCTAAGACAGGTCTGGACCACTCTTAAACTCTGTACCTTTAAGAAAACTCAAAATACAAGAAAATTGGGACTTACCCCAGATGCATTGAGGACACATTCAAGACATACTTTTATTATGAGTGGGTGATTTAGTTTTCATTGGACACACTAGGATCCATACGCATTGATTTTGTCTTATTTTTAAAGTCTATAGGTTTGCTTTTTGCAGAAATTGAATCAAATATTTATGATAGTTTTTTATATGTATACTCATATTTGTTATGGTGAGGTGTACTGTCTTTGATCTCACAGAGTTACTGCAAAGCAGAGCCAAATCCCTCGTATACACAACCATACTTTGCCAATAAAGCTTATTCTGGTTCTTGAGTGTGCTGACCTTTGTAGGAATGAAGAGTACTGGATAATTTAAAAGAAATAAGCTATCATATTAGTGCACTATTTATCCACTCCTGGCCATTATCCAGGTCTGTGTTGTGGTGGCTAAGCAAGTCCGGACATTCTTATTCCTATAACCTCCAGCTCTTTCTGGGGAATCCCCAGACATTCCCAGGCCAGATGTATAGAGCTATGTAATTGCTCCAGCCTGATTTGCTCCCTGTGATGAGATGAGAGACTGAGACCTCAACAGGGAGGCATCATTTCCATATTCTCAAAGCATCTTATCTGGCACATATCAACAAGAATGAACAGTGGTTATACTTTTAGTTCCTTCTGGATTTCTGAATATTACCAGGACAGCTGGTACACCCCTCCCATTACTGCTGACCAGACGATACTAAAGTCACTCCAAACCCACAGTGATCATGGCTTAAGATGTACTTTAGACTTATTTGCTGCCTCTCATCATCTACTTTTGTATGTTTTGCTGCAGTATAAGCTGCCCCAATTTCACTGGTCACTACCAAGCTTTTTGCACCGCTTATTTGCATTTCACCATGCCACCTTCTGGTGTCAATAGTCTATCTGGTCTGTGCAAATAAGAATCTTGAGAAATTGTATATAGCTATGGTATGTGTAGCTCAGAAAACTAGAGGTACAATGGAGTAGGGTTACTGTTCTTTCTTAGTAGAAAAAAGGAAGGCAGTGGAGGTTGAGGTATCTTAATCAAATTGATAATTGTCCCCTGTGGAAAAGATACTGGGCCAAATCCAGTTATTCTGATCTGAGGAAAGGACATATGGGCTATCAGTCTGTAGCAAGTGGGATAAATCATCGGATAAGCAGCAAAAAAATTAGGAAATGGTATGTAGTAAAACAAAGTGCGGATGCAAATCAGTCAAAATAGTAGCTTCTGAATAAATTGTTGGAAACCTTCAAGTTCCAGAACTGGTATGCCTTTTATTTAGGTCTGTTTAGCCTCAAAAGGAATTACAATTTTGAAACATTGGGATTTTCTCCTTCTCAGAAAGACCTTTATGATAAAATGGAAATGGTAACATTTGATTAACTGGATTGGCAAGCTCTATTAACTTACTGCTTCCATCTCAGCATTCTTCACCAGCTAAAATGTATTTTATGACAGTCAGCATTTTGCAGTTGGAATGACGGTAGGGATTAGCCATATCTACTATTTAGTTTTGGCCTTTACTGTCTTTGCGGGTAGGCCACATCCTCCGAAGAATGCAGCACCTGAATGAAGACACATCTTGTGACTCCACCTTTACAAGTGAGCATAATTGCTTCTCCCCCATCTCTATGACAGCAGTTTCAAGTGTGATTGGTCAGAACAGTAGCATATGTTTCATATATGTTTCATATGCTAACCAGTAGACATTCTAACAAACTGAAAAGTACTGTTGTTTTCGTAATGATTTTGAACATTTTGATAATAAAAAACATAATCAACTTAAAATCTATATTTAACTTAGAGTATCAATAGTCTAAGTAAAGTTAGACCACTGTGATCACACTGACTGCTTAACTGACAGAGGAATTATCTTTCTCCTCACTTCCTGCTGCTAAACCATCACCTCAGCCCTCACCTGACCTGCCTCTATAGAGTTCCCCTTCCTGGCCATGATGAGCTGTTTTAGTGGCAGAAGCCTGGTGTTTGCTGTGAGGGGACCTTCCCATCAGTCCAATGGGCTTCTTTGTGGCTCGTGGAGGGATTACTGTGCATTCAGGAGGCTTCACATGGTGAGCCACAGCCCCTCTGATCAGAGAGGCACTCGCCTATCCCCCCGCCTCACCCCTCGGGGCCCTTGATTTCACAAGGATTAGCACACAAAGTCACCTAATCTCTCCCTCCACTCTCTTTCTATTGATGGCCATCTCAAACGTGAACGATCACACACTGCCACACTCAGACAGTCAGTGAAGTGCCAGGACAATAAAATCAAATTTCTTGGATCAAATCAACCAAAAAAGTAATATTTTCGCACCACAGCTATTAAGTTGTGTGATCAAGATATCTTGGCACTTCCGAAATGAAAAAAAAAAAAACAATCACCTCACACATTGAAAACAGTTTCTGGTTTTCAGATTAGTTTCATGTTGGAACTAACCCAAACAAAAGCTAGGCAACTATAGCGACTAGCTGTGTGCAGCTTACAGGAGTCGTATTGTCTCAGTGAGGTTGCCAAGTTCGGGACCATTATGTCTCAACAGAAACAAACACCTGTGCTCACTTTGCAACATACACTACTAAACTTTTATATATGCAGTGAATTAGGGGATGATAATCATCAAGTCATGATTTACCTTGTTTGATTGGTTTACTCTTTTAGCTACTTTGCTTTATTTGTTTACATATGGTGGTTGAATTTAACCAACATATCCATGCTGTATTTAGTCTTATATCATATTGCATAGGATTACTGAAGTTGAAAAGCTGAATGGTGAAGTTGCAATTATGCCTAGATACTGCTCCTGTGATGTCATACAGTTGTCCATAAGCCAAATTCGACTCGAAATGAGCATATTCACATCATGTTTTTGGCCTAAATGTCCACTATTGTCCTCTTAGCCCTGAGACACGTTCACGTTTGTGCTCCACATCGTACGAGCTCTCGCCTCAATGCTCTCACCTAAGGGGCGCAAGACGAGATCAACCGCGATAGCTGCAGTGTGTACGAACAAACTTGAAAATGATGATGACAACAGAGTTTTTTAAGTTTGAAGAATCATTCACCAGTTATTTAAATTGTATTCGATTTTGCTGCAACACTACACTACAACACAACTGTTTTGTGGACTCAAACATTTCAACCCTACCCTCCAACCGCAGAGTGGTGAGTGGATAAAGGGTGCATTTTCAGTTTTTTGGCGAAACTATCAATTTAAAACCAAAACTTCTAATTTTTAAATGTCTTTTCTGTAAATTGAATTGTTTCTCTGGACAGAGATGTAGCTTGCTTTATCCTATTGCCTCCAGTCTTTATTCTAGAGTAGGATGTGTGCTCCATCTCTGCAAGTGTGTTTCCCAAAATGTTGAATTATATCTCTTTGAGTTTGCGTAAAGAAATCACTTTTCTTTGAGGATCAAAGTAAATCTAGTGCTCTCTTAAATGTAACTTATTTTTTTTTTTATCATCAATGCCCCTTTTTGCACAGTGGTTAATAATAAAATGAATTATGGCTGGATTCCATTTGGCTGTTTCTGTTTAAGGGTCCTGATATTGTTCATGCTGTCAAACTGTGACACTCTCATGGCTTCCTGGGACACTCAAATAGAACACAGCCATTGCTAATGCTGTTAGTAACACTTTTGCTTTTCCTTCTATGTGAAAGTAAATGAAATGACTGCTGGAGAAAAGATCTAGTACACAAACATATTGAACAACAGAAAATCTACTGGCTGAACTTACCTGTGAGCAAGATGTACTAAAGCTTTTCCTTTTCAGTCCAATTCTGTCTTGTTGATTTTAAACTGTTTGTTGATTTCATTGATTTCTTTTATTTGGTTGTGGATGGCTTGACTAAGATAATTACTTTGAATGTAAGTCTCTTTAATAAATGTTCATATAAAACAAATGGTCTATAGCTTTACGAAATACATGCCAGTAAATTTGGGAAAATATTTCATAACATGCAATGTTAAATGGAAAATAATTAATAATGTAAGTGTAGCAAATTCTACCTTGTGTATAATTCATTACAATTACTGGTGCAAATTCTGAATGCTGCACAGCAGTCAAAAAATGAATTTGCCAATGAATCTATGTATATCAGACATGAAATCTGCTGACGTATGTGCATAGGCTGTCACTGCATGGCATGTTAGGAAAATCTGAACAGTTAGGTGGAGAAATATAGGAGACTCTTAATTGCTGAATTTATGAACAAAAGCCTTGTTCTTTTTTCGAATCCTCTCTCTGAAAACAGTAAATAACTTCTGTCCCCAATAAGTGTTGAGAATACTGCAGGCTGGTACCAAATGGCAGAACACAGACGCCTAATTCAATCAGAAAGCCCTAGGGCGGCCAAGCATGGCTAACTACATCATGGTTAAGCATCTTGATTTTGTCAGAATTATAGAAAATGACAAGTGAACTTGGCATGAACCGCAGAGTCAGGGTGGAATCCTCGTATTGGCATTTCATAATCTAAGCAGGGCGGTGCCAGAAAATCAATACTTTTCAGCCTCCCTTTCTGCTGTTTTCTCCCCCATGGGTCTGAGGGAGATGTCTCTGAAACATCACGAAAGAGTACACAATAAGAAAATGCACAATGTACAGTCATGAGTACTTATACTACTGTAGAGACCCAATGCTTCCACAGTTTATTGATCTTCGATCACATGTGGGCTTTATGTGAATTCGTCTGCTCATCTGTTAAAATCACTGTGGTGGTCAAACATAACAGATTCAGGGGTGGGGTCGGTGATGATGTTGATGTGTGGGGTTTGGTTCATGGAGCTGGGTGAGGTGAAATATAGATGGTAGGTTCTGTTGATTAATACATGTCACATAGTCTTACCACTGGTTCCATGGCTCTGAAGGAGCTGAGTCAATTAAAGCTAAGCATTAGAGATTAATAGATACAGAACTTCCTTCTCCAGAAAATCTTACTGTTGCCTGGTTGTTGCACGATGTAAGTGCACCATGATGTGATTTTTTTTAACTTAATTAATGGCAATAGAAATAAATAATGGAAAAGGGATTTTGCATCAATCAATGTCATGATTTTTCTCTATCTCATGTTGTAAATTGTCCAATCAAATCCCTATAAGACATTGCAAGAATTAAAAATAAATAATACATGGAGAATAATGAGCTCCGTTAATCCAATGTCACCCATATAATGTGCAGAATAACAAGTCCTATCAAAACAGGCTGATGTGTAGAGTGTGTTTATTTGGAAGCAATCTGTTGTTGTTTCCACATGATCTAATCAAAGTAAACACAGGCATTTTTAATGGCACTCTGCTCCAGCATGGCATTCCTGAAATCAGAAAATGCTGATTTATCAATAAGCAAAAGTGTGTGAACCCTTTGGAATTACCTGGTTTATCTGTCCATAAAATGTAATGTGATCTTCATCAAAGTCACAAGTAAAGAGTAACAGAATGAGCTTAAGCTAATAACAGACAAATTATTCTAATCTTTCAAATTTGTATTGAATTTATTACAAATTCACAGGGCTCATGGAAAAAGTAAATGAACCCTCAGATCCAACAATTGGGATTTCGGATTATTCCTTATACAGAGCTGATTCAACTCAGCCATTTTTTGAGACTCCCTGGAGTGAACGGTTTTCTATCATTCTACATCTCGGTTGGGTTTAAGTGTGGGCTGCAACCGGACCACATAGATTTACTTTTGAAGTCAATGCCCTAATCAGGGTAAGCTACTTTGAAATACATATTCATTTGAATGTGTCAAGATGTCTGGGTCCGGAGGCAGCAAAGCCTCAAATCATGACGACCCCTCCACCCTACTTCCCCATCTTAGCACTGTCTGTGCTTCCCACACAATTTAACCTTAGTTTTATCAGTCAACAACATATTTTTCCGGGAGCATAGAGGAGTGTCATGCTGTTTTTTGGCAAACTTCCGATATAAAGTGCTGTTTACTTGGTAGAGCAGCAGCATCATCAGGACAACATGCTCATGAACAGAGCTGAGCCCAGTTCATTTCTTTGGTTACTCTGTGATTGTTATTGTCATCCAGGTTGATGGACATAACTAGAGAGTCCTCGTTTATGTGTCTGTGGAATGATAAATAACAAAAGTAGCTGAATTGTTAGGGAATAGTCATTTAACATAAATGACAAAGGGATGCTAGATCCTATTATCAGAAAGATTAAACATCACGTCTACACCAAAATTGCTTCAACAGTCTATTCTTTTACATGTTTCATGTTTTGCAAAAACAACAGGACACATTGCCATAATACCACAAATATCTCTATTTAGCTTTAAAACTCAACATTGAGTCTAATGGGTACTGTCCTGTTTGGTGTGAACGCAGCATAAATGATAAAGTTTGTATTTAGATAGTGCTTTTCTAGTCCTGTTGACCACTCAAAGTGCTTCAAAGTACAGTTCTACATTCAACCATTCATACCGTACATCTATGTGCAGCACTCTCTGTATGAGAGAGGGCAATTTAGGGTTCAGTATATTGCCAAAGGACACTTGGGACATTACATCCCCAAACAGATCCAAAGCATAAAAAGCTCAAAACTTTTTTACATTATAGCATTTTGTCCTGAAGAAGAAAACTTGGAGTAAGTAAACATGTGGGGTTCAAACTTCTAGAAAGAGAGAACATGCTCCATAGATTCCAATTGATGCATTCGATTTAATTTCTGGTCCTCCTGATGGTGCCAAAGGAAAATAGTTTGCAAGATGAACAATCTTACATCAGTATCTTTATTGGCACGCGTCTGGATTTAATTTCTCCTCTTATAACCCTCTTTACCCTCTTAGAACCTTGTGCTTGATCTATAAATTTCCAAAACACACAGATTTACAGCTTAAAATGTGTTTGTGCAATAAAAACAGGCTTTGTTTATATTGCCCTGCCTCTGTGGTACATGCAACAGTTTCCCCTTCCTGATACACACAGAGGGCTATGGAGACAAAGCAAAACATAGATTGAGGAAAGTACAGGAAAAATAGAAAAACTCAAGGGGACTCCTTTCAGTGCAAAACAAACTTACTTTTCATCAGGTACTATTACATGTCCCATTCACATTTATTGGATTGCGTCCATGCAGCATAACCAAGGTGCTGACAGGGGCTGATTACTCCAATAAGTCTTTCGGCCCTAGAGGAGGGGTCACCCAGAGGACAGGCCTGCAGAAGGGCCTTCCTGAGGGCCGACAGTGACCTGGACAAGAGCCTTGCCCAAAGTTTGCCTAATATCCCCTTACCCCAACCTCGACGCTGAACCTTTCCTTGTGCTCTACTCATTCTTCTCCCGTCTGGCTCGCTGTATGCCAAAATCCTGCTTTCCAAAAGTTTTCCCTTTTCCTCTTGTTTCAGCTTCCAAATCCTATAATCAGTGTAACATTTTGTGTAGAGTTTTCTCAAACAATTTATTGTCGAATGCCCGTTATATATTCGACCAGTGGTTCCCAACCAGGGTGGTCTGGACTCCCATTTGGTGCCAATAATGAATCTGAGCTGTCACAAAATACTAAAGGGAGAGAAGGAAATTATCATTTTTGACCTTAACAACAGGATTTGACAAAATTATCTTAACTCGTGTCATAAGTATGGAACTTTCACGACAGTTTTCCTGTGATCAAAAACTAAGAAAATAATCTCCTTTCCAGACCACTTATACTTGATTTTCATGGAAAATAGTCATGAGTTCAATGAAATAATTAATAAGGAGTTAGTTAAAGACAAACAAGGTGTGAAGAGAGAATCCGAATTCACCTATTCGTGGCTTGTTTTTAAACAAACTTTATTCATAACATAAGGAAGATAAGTACAGAGACAATCTCATTGCTGTGGGCCTACAGTTCAAATAAGGTTTCCTGTCCAAAACAGAAACACAGTTCACATGAGTCACTTGTTCAAATAAAGCAATAATTGGATGTTTCAAGAGTGTTTCTGTTCTTCTTGTTTTGGAAAAATATATTTTGGTAAAGACGGATTTACAAATGATTTGCTCGACCTTGTTGATTGATTTATCACTAAGATTCTTTTTGGGAATTTTTTTCATTTAATATGTCTACTTTCTTTTGTCCAGTTGATCTAAAAAAATAGCACAAACTAAGTTAATATGGTTCTACTCTTATAGATTTTGAAGGGAGACATATCTTTCTCTTAAAGTAATAGTCTTCTTCAGTTACAGCAGTATATACAGTGCCTTGCATAAGTATTCACCCCCCTTGGACTTTTTCCCATTATGTACTGTTACTAACTGGAATTCAAATAGACTTAAATAAACTTTTTCCCGTTTGATCAACAAAACATGCATAGTACTTTGGAGGTGCAAAATAAATTTTATTGTGACACAAACAATAATGAGAACAAAAAAGTTGACATCTGTTGGGTGCATAAGTATTCACCCCCCTGTGTCAATACTTGGTAGAACCCCCTTTCGCTGCAATTACAGCTGCAAGTCTTTTGGGGTATGTCTCTACCAGCTATGCACATCTAGAGATGGAAAGGTTTGTCCATTCTTCTTGGCAAAAAAGATGAAGCTCAGTCAGATTGGATGGAGACCGTCTGTGAACCGCAATCTTCAAGTCTTGCCATAGATTCTCTATTGGATTGAGGTCTGGGCTTTGACTGGGCCATTTTAAGACATTAACATTCTTTAATCCAAACCATTCCTTTGTAGCTCTGGCTGTATGTTTAGGGTCATTGTCCTGCTGGAAGATGAACCTCCGCCCTAGTCTCAAGTCTTTTGCAGACTGGATCAGATTTTCTTCAAGGATTTCGCTGTATTTGGCTCCATCCATCTTTCCCTCTATTCTGACCAGTTTCCCTGTACCTGCTGAAGAGAAGCATCCCCACAGCATGATGCTACCACCACCATGTTTCACTGTTGGGATGGTGTGCTCAGGGTGATGGGCAGTGTTGGGTTTTCGCCACACATAGCCTTTTGCATTGAGGCCAAAAAGTTCAATTTTGGTCTCATCTGACCAGAGCACCTTCTTCCACATGTTTGCTGTGTCTCCCACATGGCTTCTGGCAAACTCCGAATGGGATTTTTTATGGATCCCTTTCAACAATGGCTTTCTTCTTGCCACTCTTCCATAAAGGCCAGATTTGTGGAGTAGACGACTAATAGTTGTCCTGTGGACAGATTCTCCCACCTCAGCTGTGGATCTCTGCAACTCCTCCAGAGTAACCATGGGCCTCCTGGTTGCTTCTCTGATTAATTTTCTCCTTGTCCGACTCTTCAGTTTGGGTGGACGGCCTCCTCTTGGTAGGTTTGCGGTTGTGCCATATTCTTTCCATTTTCTTATGATGGATTTTATGGTGCTCAGAGAGATGTTCAAAGCTCTGGATATATTTTTATAACCTAACCCTGCTTCATATTTCTCCACAACTTTATCCCTGACCTGTTTGGTGAGCTCCTTGGTCTTCATGATGCTGTTTGTTCAGTAATGATCTCCAACAAACTCTGAGTCCGTCACAGAACAGGTGTATTTATACTGAGATTAAATTGCAGACAGGTGGACCCTATTTACTAATTATGTGACTTGCAAATGTGACTTGTGAATGCAATTGGTCGCACCAGATCTTTGTTAGGGGTTTCACAGTAAAGGGGGTGAATACATATGCACTCAACACTTTTCAGATTTTTATTTGTAAATAATTGTGAAATCCATGTAATATTTCCCCCCACTTCCAAATGATGCACTATTTTGTGTTGGTCCATTACATAAACTCACGATGAAATAAATTTTAATCTGTGGTTATACCATGACAAAATGTAGAAAAGTCCAAAGGGGGTGAATACTTATGCAAGGCACTGTAGTTTTCTCTCATAGCTGCTTTACAAATTTGTATACTACTTGTTAAGTAGAGATGACGAGGAGGATTAAGTAAAACAACATATTTTGTTATAATGATGATATTCTAAACAAGAAATTAAATATGCTTGTTCGTCAATATTACTCCTGACTGGAGAGATTTAAAGAGAAGAAATCTATATTTATAGCTCCGCCAATCATGCAAGGATTTTCACAAGGGTCATAGTGTGTCACTAGCATACAATAGGTGCTCTGATATGTGAATGAAAAATTATATCTTTGTGAGTCAATTGTTGCTGATGTAAGAAATTGTGCGACGCCAAAACCTCCTTTCCTGTCATAAAGGATAGTTCAGTATTTCCACTGCCAAAGAAGATAAGCTCGCACTGAACAATTGAAGGTCCCTTTTTTAGCATTTAGAAAACTCTTTCAAATTGAACCGCTCACAGATCCACACTGAAACCAAAATGTGTGACGAGGGCCCACAAATGTATATTTCCTCATCTTATAGGGCGAACTGTATAACACTGACTACAATAATTATGACCCATGAGTCGTTTATATATATCCTCCAGTTGGGGTGTTTTTCAGTGGATAAAACTGCATACGTGTCAAGAGAGAAGCCGAGAGAATGCAATGCTGTTGCGAGTGAAATCATAAATCTGTCACAGAGCTGTTTGTTCTTGTCAGTCTTTTGTCTTCCTTGGCTGTTTTCTGCCTCAGATACATACATCCAGCGGTTGTTAATCAGTCGCCGGAGCTCTACAGTGCTGCTGCCACTGTTCTCCAGAACCCAGGAGTATGTGGCTTAGCGCCTTTCAAAGCGTGCCTGCCTTTCAAACAGACACAACTAACCCAGCTCCCTCTCTGAGAGAACAGCCTCCACACATAAACAACCTTTTGTTCGCGTTCTCAATCGGGGGGAAAAAAAGGCTCCACAGTGACAAACTCACTCAACTAGAGGGATCTGTTGGGTTGTGCATGCTGGTGGAGGCCAGGAACCTCCAGCCAAGTAGCAAATGGAGAGACAGCAGCAAGTAGCTTCTTTGGGATGGCCCTCCAGTCCTGATAATCTCTTCAGCCTACCGTTACACCAACAAGCATTCATTCTGTGTCAGTATGTTCGCAGAACACGCTCAGCCTATTGTGATTGATGAGCTAAGAGCTAAGTTGTGACCAGGGGCTAAATATAGCGCTGTGGCTATACAAAGGCTCAACTGAGACAGACAAAGTGCAAACACAACGGATTGATGGGTATTCCACAGTATGACGAATGACAGCAGAGATCGAAAGGCTTAGAGAATCTGTGGGAACTGGACCTTTTCACACTCCCAAATGTGACCTGGCCATATGATATGTATTTAATGGTTTGTTGAAGACAGTGAATCCACATTAAAGGATATCTCCAGTTTATCCATTTTGCACAGTGCCAAAAGAATAGCAACCCTTTTCTTAACAAAGCACAAGTAAAAGAGTGTTGAGGTTTCCTTGAAACCTATCCAACCAGAATCTAGCCCTAACCATATTCTAACTATGGTTAACTCAGCCAACTCCCATGGAATCGATGATTAGTCAAGTGTAAAACATACACAGCACTGCTATCATTACATCAAGGCTCTGACCTCGACCAATAATTTACCCCTCTGGATGTAGACTCAGATCCTACAGGTTGATGGAGGAATGGAGATGGGGCTTGTACCAAGTCAAGTCAAGTCAATTGTAGAGATTAAAAACAATAGGAGTTGACCAAAGCACTATAAAGAAAAACTAAATCATTTAACTAATTAAGATAATTTAAAATGAGGTAAATGCATGCATGAACCGGACAAGAAAATATAATTTCATCATGATTTAAAATTTAGATTTTTAGCCGGGACTTAAACGTGGAGATGGATGTGACAGACAGTGAGGGGCAAACTAATCCACATTCTGGAGCAGCAACTGAAAAGGCTTAATCACCTTTGGAGTAGGTAGAAGTAACTGAGGATATGAGGAGTTCAGGTGTAGAAGAGAGACGGAGGGGATAGTAAAGTAGGCTGGAGCCAATCCCTAAAAAGATAAGAGCATCAGTTGTCTATTTGGTAAACAGTAAAGAGAGGCAAGGAAAAACGAGGTATGGTTTCATGTGTGACAAAAGTCTGTTTGTTTACCCCTGACACTCCAAAAGCTTTTTGTGGACTCAAACAAGTCACCCACTCTTCCAACGGCATAGTTGTATATATACTGAGTGGATTTTTATTTTTCAGCGAACTATCCCTTTAAGATGGGGATCTGAAATGATTTGGGTTAGACCACTCGACCACAGCCTCTCTGGTTTAGGCCTGATGCCCAGGGTGAGTGTAGTGACCAAACACAGTGAGGGGATGGACGATTGGCCTGCCTGATTTTCTGCAATTATAACCCTGGAAGATGGTCAGGTTGTCTGTGAAGCTGGCAACATGAGAATAATTTGAGTAGGTATTGTTTAGGCTTTCAAAAAATGAGATTGGCAGAAGCTAATATTTACATTCTGGCTGAAGGCTTTATAGACTGCAGCAGCAGTGAGGCAAGTTAGTGATAGCGTAGCTTTCAAGCAACTAGTGTACATAACACAGCAAAACTAACTAACTAACAACAAACATTTTCAGCCAAATTATCTGAAACCTTCAATTTGAAGTAAAATGGAAATTGTGCACAGCATTGGCACCAATCACCCATTGCACTGGACAGCTGTATGAGTGCATGACTTATGAGTAACTCAATACATCAAAGTTGAACTAAGTGGGGATTTGAGGAGTTTACAGCCATGTTGACAAGTTCCTAGATCTCTTGAATTAACTTAACAATGTCTTCAATGTTATTATTACTAATGAGAATGTCAACAATAGCTATGAAAGTAAGATCAAAATTATGATAAAAACATGCATATACAATTGACGGAGTTCCTCAAGGTTCTGTCCTTGGATTGATACTTTTAGCTTTTTGTATGCTCTTAGGCCGCATCATCTGGAAAGCCCCTAGCTGGTCCAAAATGCTGCAGCACAAGTTTTCGTTTTACTCTTGGCTTCTCTGCTTTGGCTCCCTTTAAAACCCACAACAGAATTCAAGATCCTGCTCTTCACATTTAAAGTCCTTAACAATCAAGCCCCTTCAAATATCAAAAAGCTGTAAGGTCCCAATAGATCACTTCGTTCCCAAAACAAAGGCTCACTTGTGTTTCCTAGAGTCTGTAAAAGTAGGATGTGAGGCAGAGCCTTCAGCCACCAGACTCCTCTCCTATGGAACCAGTTTGCACTCTGAGTTCGGGAGACAGACACCATCTCTACATTCAAGATGAGACTTAAAACATTCACCTTTGATAAAGTCTATAGTTAGGGCTGGATCAGGTGAGTCCTGAACCATCCCTTAGTTATGCTGTTATAGGCTCAGACTGGCGGGGGAACTCCCATCTTGCACTGAGCACTTCTCTATTTCCTCTATCTAAAGTGCTGTGAGATAGTTTATGTTATGATTGGGCGCTATACAAACATTTGAAAATGTATGAATGTAAATTATGCTTTCAATTTATTCACTTGCTGTTATGTTACAGAATGTCAGCTACAGCATGAGCAGCAAATCAAGAGCATGTACACATATCACTGATACCCACATGTTTTCCGTTTTTGTGTATATTTCAGAAGTAGGCTGCATGTTGAGGAGTATCTGTAGCCCATTTAGCAGAGTAAAGCGCACTGGCTCTCTATGAATGAGAGCGAACAACCATCCAACTTATCTCTGAGTGCAGACTTGGGCTCTCTGCCTTATGATTGCAGGTTCATATACACCCCTCAGAGTCACACATTAAATAGCTTCTTTGTGGGAAGCTTAAGAATACCACTCATTTCCAGCTGCCTTTTCTCCATTTCAAATCAAATGAAGGGAAACACACTGTGAACACTGCACCATGGTCCCGTGTTGCTGTGACTCTCAGGCTCGATTTACATTGCCACTTATGAGTCCCATAAAGACCACAGTTGCAGCAGCAGGATACACGTCCTGTGATGATTTATCTAAATCTAAAGCCTCAACCATATTTCAAAGTGTTTGCATCCTCTGCAGGGCACAAACCTGAGTGCAGTAAAGCTTCCTATAGACGTGCACCAAATATAGCACAGGAAAGTTCACATTGGCCTGTGTTTGACTCCAGGATCTCCAGCTCCACCCTGTTCTCCCTGCCCCCACATCCCTTCCTGTGATGAAATCTACTCCTCATGGCAATGGAGACCCCTCCTCCACTCCCTTACCACCCACCACCACCAAAAAAGAAGCGATCTTTGAAGCGAACCGCATCTCTGCCGGCTCTGTCGAACAATGAGATGCTCTCATGCTGCTTTGTGCTGCAGGCCTCTCATTGCAAACAGAGCTCTGAGAACTGCTTTTTTCATTGTCTTATCTTCAAGGGGTAATAAATAAGAGGCTGGACGGCAAGACAAGCTGCTACAAGGCGGGGAGAAGAATACCGCTGTTAAAAAGGCCGGCTTTCAATCCAAGTATATTCAAAGAATAGTTTGAGTTTTGTATGGACGCATGTTGTGCCTATTAAGGAACATACAAAAGGAGCCATTTTCTTGATGGATGGCTACCATGGACTATACACTGTGACCGCAAGCAGGGGGGTCCATATGTTAACATGTGCATTGGGATTTGTACCTCTGACAAAATGTTGAGGAGTGTTCCATTTTGATAAGAGAAATTTAATATGAGTTTAGACTCATTCCAAGCAACAATGTCTTCCCTATCGAGCAGGTTCTCATGGTTCAGAGAGACAAACACAGAGCAGAAAACCTCCAGTGTGCCCACAGGTGCAAGGCACAGAAATCATATCAATAAACTGAAGTAAGCTCTGTAATCAACACAGCTCAGATCACAGGTTGCTTATTGCTTTGGGGAGTAAATACCACAAGATGCGTTTCCAAATTGAAGCTTTTCCCAATTAGTTTTGCTACGTTTTTAAAATGTTCCCTCGCAGACTGTTATCATTCATTCATGTATCAACATCATTTGGCTTCTCGCCAGCGAGGAGATGAGGGCTGAGGTCTCACTACAGCTCGAGAATGAAGGGGCTTGATGGCGGGCTTGAAGTTTAGAGTCGAGGCAGACTGAGCCTCTCATTAAACAGATCCAGATGTGTGCCAGATGTCGGGGAGTCTCTCCCATATAATAAACCCCTCACCATAAAAAAGACCCCATGGCCGGTGTGATCACAGTGGGTAACCACTGTTGCTTGCAGCAGTCCGGGCAACTTTCCAAAGCCCAGAAAAATTGTGTATCATGTTGTAAACACAGTTTTAGTGAACGTATGGAATGTATGGCTGCATATATGCATAATGCATAGTATTTTCAGGAAGCTACATGGGGAAGATGGGGGTGGGTGGTGCAGAGACTCCTGGCTATGTGAACTATGGTTGAACTGTAGGAGGGAGTGCACTGTAAGGTTGGAAACAGTGGGGGTAAAAAAAAAACTCCCAGCCCCTTTTTCAATCAGTCATACAGCCAGACACTGGTCTCGTTTTCAGACATTCCTCTTTGCATTGTCGATGACCTATAATCTTTTTTCTCACTTTTTTTTGTTTCGCACGCCTTGTCCTCATCACATTCAGCCGTCGGTGAATGAAGACACGCCGCCCCCTTCAAACGGCAGATATTGTATTCGGAAAAGTCCCTGATGAAACAGACGTGTTGTTAAACCTTTAGGTAACACAATGAGATGTAGCCCTCGCTCTCCTTCGCCCGTCTTGGCGGAGAGGCTGGTGAGTTAGCTCCATTCATTTGCCAGCCACTTGAGTGCACATTGATTTTCAATCCAGAGGGTGAGCACATGGTGTAATGAGAGAAGTTTGCATTATTCATACTTTGCCAGGGCTTGAAACCGCATGTGACCTAAATACCTGGTGATGGATTCTAAAATAACAACAGGGAAACACTGACAGACAGTCAGGCAGACAGTGACTTGAAATGAGCAAGGCAGACAAAAGATAGGGGGAAGGAAAGAGGAGGGGATAACTCTGGTGAGGGGGGGGGGGGCTGTAGGTGTGTGAGTGTGCATTTGCCAAGTTTGAGAGCAAACTGACAGCTATGTCTCTTAATCTTGGGTGCTGTGCAGACATGTTGTGTCAGGCTTATTCCTAGAAAAACTGTGTATGTCTGTGCATTCCCCAGAACATTATATCTCTCAAGCCCGACTGACTGACTGACTGATTGACTAACTGACTCCACAGACGGATTGTGTTTCGAATACAACTTGAGAAAGCTTCCTCCTTCTGCAACTGCATTATGAATTCTGTCTGACTCTGCTCCCTCAGCTTATGCATCACACTTTAAGTGTGTCTGCTGCTGGAAAGGTCTTATGTAAGATGTGGTGTTACAGGAAAAAAGGTGACCTGACAGTGATCATCTTAAAGGAGACAAGAATTTTTGGGGAAAAAAATAAATATTTTTGCCATGAAGCAATCGGTGGAAGAGTTACATGGATGGACGGGTCAGTGGTCCTAAATTTCCACCAGTAATATATATATATATATAATATAATGTGGAAAGTATTCAGTATATTCAGTCTTGAGATACACCAGTATCACCAGTACAATACTTTTTTTTACTTTTTATAAAAAGTGTTCAAGTGCAAACAAAAAAGGTTGTAGAATTCCCTACTACTGATAATACTGTCCATGTACATTTCCACAACATATGTACTCGATATACTATTGAACTATATTGATTCAAGTTGCTGATGGTATTGATCTGTATTAATTGGAGATGTTTCACCTAAGAATTTGTCCCAAAAAATTGCACCTGTTTGGATTTGCTTATTAACCTTTATCAATAGAATGCAATAGCCTCCTTCCTTTGCATTTTTTTTTAAACATGAAACGATATCTAGCTGTTCAAAGGAGACAGTCCCTTCCTTTCCTGGTTGGCTTTGAAAGTGGAACATCTGCAGGACGTGTTGAGTTTCACTCAGACATTGAACAATAAATGACAACGCAAAGCATTGGTTGCATCAATCTACTAATTCCAGTTATCTCTGTATGTCTGTGTGTATGTGTTGCACATATCTCAGAGCCGTTCATCTAATCAGCTTCACTCTGTGTATTGCTAAGGGTCCAAAGAAGTTCACTTTTTAAATTTGTTGTGTTTTTTTGACATGTGATACATTCAATAATAATACATTTTTAATAAACAGGCCACCAGGGCTCTGCAACAGCGACGGCTGGGGCTGTGAACATAAGTGATTTAGTCAATTGTGAAAAAGGTTCAGGGTTCTGCAGACCGAGTCCAGTAGCAGATCTGTAGTTGCCGCGGCTCAATTACCGCTTGTATAATAATCACTTGAATTGTTTCAGAAAGGAAGCTGCGACCAGTGTTACCACAGGCCGAGCAAACAGACTGTTCTGAACAGGTATGTTTAGAACGGCCAGATAAACTAGTTTAATCAATTAATAAAACAGCATTTCTGTTAAAAATATCTCTGGAACTGTATTATTTGTCCATTAAATCATAAGAAAGAAAGAAAGAAAAAGAGTTACAGTTTATATTATCTCAGAAAAGTCTGCGTCCGCTTAATGAAAAAGAGCAAGATACCAGCCGAGGTACTGTAAGCGATGTTTTTATTTTCCAATTTTGATTATTTAGATGAACTGATACTTTATTTCATCTTTATCACCTTTGAACAACCTGTTTTCTATTCAGCTTCCATTAGCACAGTACAACTCACTATGTACAAATTTACCTTGAACACATTAAACCAGCAGAACTTTTGAGAGTAATGATACAAACACTGTCAAACTGTGGTTATGATGCCTCAAGGTAAACTCACTTTCATTTTTTTTACATGGAATCCTTCCTCTGGAATGATGGTTTCTTCTTTATCTGCAGCATCGTGCATTTTTCTCTGACGCCTCCTTGATTTGTGCTCCATACTCCTAGTTACTGTATCTCACTAAATCTTTGTCTCCTCTTCAGCTCTGGCAAAGTCATCTTTAGAGGATGACATGAAATGCATTGCTACCGGTTGGTCAGCGTGGTAATATCTCCAGAGACATGCATAACTGTGAAATTCAGAGATTTATCTAATAGGCTTGATATGGGGGGCTTGAATGTAAAGTAAATTTAATTTATATTGCGCTCTATAGCTTTCACACTTAACCTCAAATAGCTGCCTGCTTATCAGAGCTGACGGGACCCTCTCTTCTCGAGGCCTGTTGTTACCACGTGGCAGCATCAGGGAGGAGAGAGAGGGAGACGTGGTTCCTGGGGCAGGAGCGCGTCAACGTTCACCTGTCAGTTGAAGCCTTTGATAATCTGTCGGGGGGGTGAGCAGGTGGGACACTGACAGGTTGAGAGAACAGGTAGCATCCCCCTCGGCCAGATGGGAGGAGAGCACCGAGAGGGGATACGACAGATGGGGAGAGGATGGAAGCGTGTGAATGACGGGATCTATTAACCAGCACGCTCATATGCTACATGTGTGATGTTTTTTTTAGTGCTTCAGAATGAGCTAATGAGGTCTGTGTATGTGTGTGATTTTGTTTTGCTGACAAATACTATTCTTTAAATTGGTGTTCTAAACTGATAAATGTCAGCCTTCTGTTCCTTTACTCTTTTCCCGTTCAGGACCGTACTTGGCACAAGATGCTAACATCTAAGCATCTTGACTTGGCTTGATTAGACATAACCTGAACTCTTACCATCAGGTATCATTCAACTCCAGTGGGGGGATGTAACAAAGTACATCTACTGTCTTTCATTGTTTTGCTCTGCTTTAGGAACAGCCCTTTGCAACTTTGTTTTGAAAAGTGCTGTATAATAAAAATTGTATTATGATTATTATTATTATTTACTTTGTTACTATTCCTACTCATGTATCAGTACTTTAGTAAAAATATATTTTAATTATCAATTTCTCCATATAATCTCCTCTGAGCCACGTTCGTGTGCGTATGCGCACACCTGAAACCCGGCACCTGCACACACAAGGTCTCAAACTAAGGCACGTCTGAAGAAGTGGTCAACATTTACTTGGTTGCGACACTGTTTACTCCTGAGATTCAAAAAGTGTTTTGTGGAATCAAAAACTCCAACCGCTCCCCATCAGCAAAGTGGTGAATAGCAATTTTCTGTTAACAATCCCTTTATGAATATAACTTTTTTACAAACTTGGTGTAGATTTTATTATTGACACACAATAAACATCAAACTTTTTAAACGGACCCTTTTGGGTCCTTGCAGGAACTGATTTGGCTTCACCTGCATCAATCGATAGTTTTGATATATTTTCATGTTGGTGTTTGGTTGACGGGTCAACACGACCCCTTGTTTGGGTTTGTTCATCTTTCTGTGGGTACTCGATAGAATGACACATTGCTACAAATAGATTTTTAGAATGTATATATGGTGGTGGTGGATACTGATGATCTTGACAGGAGCCACAGGGTCAGACTGTTTCAGACCAAAAATTGGAAATGACGTTTGGACATTGGTTGGTTGGTCAAACAACAATGACATTACACAATCTCCATGTTAAAACAACCCAACTATAGCCTAAATATAAAACTATAGGGGTACCCTGAGAGCGATTACCTCCACCAAAGAACTATTTCGCCACATAAAAGGAAATTCTGGATCTGCTCCTTCATCAGATATGCTCAAAAAGCTACAAAGTTCTTTTTTGGCCTATACCCCAACCATCCATATAGGGGCATAGGGGAACGATACTGAACCCAGATAGCCCTTGACAGGGGGTAGCTGGTAAAAGTAAATGTTTTGTATTTTATAAAGCATTTTTCTCGGCACAGACATTCATACAGTGTATGTGCAACACTTTCTTTATCAGTCATACATTGAGGGCACAGCCGTCTTGTTGTTGGCAATTTGGGGCTCAGTATCTGGCCCAAGGACACTTTGGCACATGAAATGGAGGAGTGCTACATAAATGAACAGAAACAAATAGAAGCCTGGAAAACCATATAGATACTGTCAAAATTCAAGAACACAGCAGAATCATGAGATGTCGGACACTTATGTTCAAATATGTGATCTGCAGTAAAGATGAAAACATCTGGCCTGGACCTTTAAAGGGACATTTCAATGGGAATATCAGATGTAATCATTCATTACCTTTTCCATTTTTTGTCATGAGAAATTTTAAAACGTTAATTTCAGTCCAAACAGACTAACATGAGCCTCAAACCTTCAAACAATAAGTGTGTATAAAAGACGTTGGTGGGGTGAATTTAAAATTCAGATTAGATAATTCATATAAAATTGTATTAATGTGTTCTTGATTATAATATTTCCTTTTTATCTTTCTCATAAATATTGTGAATATGCTTTATTTCTTTGTCTCTCGTGTACACACACCCACACACACACACTCACACACCTCAGTAATATTGACTGGGCCAGTGCTGTTCCCAGGAGGTGTGTGTGATGTTTGCAGTGAGAGTTCACTCTTCTTTGTGGATCTCCCAGCGGAGGCAGGAGGCGGACGAACCAGACCGCTGACCCTACAACGGCAAGCGTTTGAGTGTGTCCCCGGGGGGACGCTGCGATGGCACCCACAGCATTTGTGTGAATAACAGCAGTGCCCGGTACCTCCACTGTTTGTTTCATCTGTTTTCTTTATCTTGATGTCCCGAGTTCAGATGTGTGCCAACATGTTTGTATCAGACAGGCTCAGAATTATTCTTTTGTCTCTAATGTTGTAAATAATACACTCTCTGCTTTAGTCTATTTCACACAACAAAGAATGATCAAGGAGAACACAGTGTCTTTTCTCTTTTTTAACTACCTTGTGTTTTTGTTGTTATTCAGTATATGAATGCTGCTGCATATTTCATATCTGTTCTTCCTCCTGCCCCCGTCAGAGGGACGAGATCACATTAATGTACTGTCGTTCTCTTCATCTTGCTCTCAGCTGCAGGAGCTGACTTTGTGCTCTGCTCTTCTTAAAAATGAAACAGTTTTTGATGCTTCATTATTACAAGTATACGCTTGCAATGTAAAGAGGCAACATTCTCACTTTGAAGTCATTGGAGTAACTCTGTGATTACCAGCATCGAGGATGGGGCGCCACGAGGGCATGAAAAGTGAATCACAGGCCACAAGATGATGCCAAACAAACAGAGGTTTAATGTTGTTACTTTTCTCATGAAATATTTTTTTTTTCAGGATAATTGCATGAGGTCTGCCCACATATAGTGAATTTCTGATCTGTACATATTGCTAAGATCTGCTTCTGTAAGGCCCTTTCATATGTATTGTTGCTTGGATCACATATAGTTTTGAGATTCTAGGGGTTGGACTTGAAATGTCCTTTCCTTTTGAATTTTACTTTGAAGTTCCTTGCATTGTGTGTCTCTTACCTGCTTTACTTCCTGAGAAGTTTATTTTTCAACTTTTGTAGTTGTCTGGCACACCCTGAGGTGTTTCACCTATGCCCAATTATCTCTACCCTCCTAGTATATTTATGGTGCATTGTGGTGATGGAATGATCTGAAAAACGTGTCCCCATCTGAAAAATAGGGTTAAAGGTTAGGGTTAGGGTTAGAGCTAGGGCTAGGGTATACCATCTTAAGTCGCTACTACTCCAAAAGTCGGTAAAACAAATTGTCACTTGCAAACTGTATGTCCATCACTCACAAGCTCCAAATACCGCTCAATAAAGATTTTTCTATGATTAACATGCACATCTTAAATTATTCATATGGCTGTTACACCTGATCCTTTTCCTTTGGTCCTTGTTTATCATGTAAATATTGGAAAGAGGTGTAAAAATGCTGTTTGAATGCTCTCAACGCAAATACTGGAGAAACACTTTTTCCTTCCACACTGCACAGTTAGCTGTTTGGTTAGAATGACAAATAAAGTTCTTGAATTGATTTGAGTTGAAATATAATACTCTTTGTTTACAGCGACCTTGTTTTTTGAAAAACGGAACAACGACAACAACTCGGTAACTGTAATTTTACGAGGAGCATGTGAATGCACAGTTAGTCTCTGTGCTCCCAGTCTTCCTTGTCAGTCCAGCTGTGTTGTTCCTGACTTGAGACAGTAAAAGACAATAAGTATATATGACCAAATACTCTTTTCTGCACAACCTGTCCTGTGTCTGCAGTTTGGGTCCTAGACAGCATTTTAAAGTTCAATTCCTTTCTTACCTATAAAAAAAACGATGTGCCCAGATCGACCGGAGAGCACGAGTGGCCCATTCGTTTCAGTGTATACTGTAAATACTGGAGTGGGTGGAGTTAACGTGTGCTCCACTTTCTTACATTGGCTGTCCGTCAGTGAAACCTCCACAATTCCTTGGGCGGTCTCATATTAAAATGAAGGGTCACCCATAATATTTTATTCAATTAACATGCAAGGCAACAATGTGCTCTACTGAGTGGCTAATATTTAAATTACAGAATATTGTGACAACTTTGAATTTTGCTCCCTTGCTTGAAATATGTAGTTCTATAGCCATTTATAAAACTAGTTCAATTGACAATAGCTAAATAGAATCAATTGAAATAAATAAGCAAATAGAGACAATCATTTCTATTTACAGAGGGCAGGCACAGCAATGTGATTTTATATATTACATTAATGTAATGTATAATTATAAATATACATTAAATCTGTATATAATATGTATTCGATAACAGATATAATCAAATAATAAAGTGCTGAAGTTTGTGCTAGCAATGTATTTAAAAACCAGCATCTTATCAAAATATGGAAATGGTAATTTAAAAACAAATCCCTGTCTCCAATTGAATCCTGTTTCAAATGAAAGCCTGGGACCGATTAAGATCCTGAAGCAATTTAGGTAATTATAAATGGGGTTGTATAACACTTGTTGTTCTGAGCTGAGTTTCCAGTTTGATTTGGAAAATCAACTTCACATTTGAGAGAGACGCACATTATCATCAGAAATAATAATTAAAAAAAGAGAAATAGAAAATCAGTATTGAAGCTGCCTGACTCTTGTTGTGTGTATTTGCACTTCAGAGTTTGGCAGCACACTGAGCTCCTCGCTGGGAGAAGAACTCCCCCAGGGTGAACCTGTTTGCCGTTACGTTTTCTTTTTTTCATGTCAGAACAGATTTTTAGATAGTGAAGAGGAGGACGGAAAACCGAGGGAGTAAATATGTGGAGCTGGTGTTGAGAACAGCAGAGCTCTGGCAACGGCAGCACAAACCAGAGTGTGTCAAAGTATTGCGACAGCAGCGATCCACCTCCAGGGAGGAAATAATCCAGGGGAAAGTGTCTGGATTACTAAGTGTTGCCTAAGATCTCCATCACCTTCTGTTTTATTGACTTAATCTGCTGAAAAAGAGGCCAATTGCTTAATTTGTCAATCTGCAGTGAGGAGAGTGATCACTATTTACAAGGGATTTTTGTAACATTTATAAAGTGCTTCTCCATATTGTTTTAGAGTCAACACTATTGCCAAAGAAAAATGCGTAATATGTTGAAAAAAATGTAACAATCAGAGCTGTTTAGGTTAATGGAGGCATACTACAGGTATTTCATACACTTACACTCGCTAATCAGCAGAGAATGAGGTATCCTGACCTCTACTCCCTATGGCTCAAGCTTCGAACATGATGAAACATACATTTCCCATAATGCAATTGTTTCTCCCAGCTCCTTAGTGCTCTATGTACTGCCTGCTAGTAACAAAGGCTTTCTAGTATGAATTTGCAGACCTCAAGCCCAAGCCAGGATGGACGTGATGACATATGACCTATAAACTGAACTTGAAGTGTGAAACTGCTGGAGTCCCCTTTAAAAGAGCAATACGCTGATTTAGAAACAGTTAACAACCAGCATCAGGTGATGCATCTACACTTCTTCCCACTGTACAGATATAAAGATTCAAAATATCTTTGATACAGGTGCTGCCATCTTGTGCTGGTGGAGTCATTAGGAGCCAGAGTCTGCACAGCAATGATCCAGGAGTGGAGCAGGAGTATCAAGCTCACACACCACCAGTCGGCCAATTGTGAGTCAGTTTGATCTGTCAAGTCGTACATTAGTTTGATAAAAACTGCAGAGCTAATATGACAGAAACAACTTTTTTTTTTGTCAGCTGACAGGTCATCCATCTTTATATGCAGTGATTGGCTAAGACTTAAAAAGATTAAATTCACTGCAGCAGAAGCAGAATTATTGTATTTCATTTATTCGACATCAGTGTAAGTATCCTTCTTTCTTTATAAAACCTGGCAGCTACATTAGTTCACAATGCAAATCCACCTCTGCCAGTTGAGACCATAATCTTATGAATTCTTCCAGGAGTGGCTGACAAAGCTTCCTGCCTGAAGAGGATATGAGGGGCGAGCTTCAAATGGTTGCTTAGCTCACCTATTTGTAAATACATGTTAAATGTGTGGACATATACTAATCTCTGACATTTCTTCGGCCGCCTTGTGTGCAATGTCGACAACAGAAATTCCACTGCACTGTACTTGCAGGGATTTCCATTGCTTTCTTACACTGTAATCTGTAGAACAATAGAGTCACCATCACACAGTCGCTGCAATCAGATGATTATATTTGTTTTTCAGCAACTGACAAAACTGACAAGTGCGTGAAAAATCACACTTTTTGGAACCATCCTGCAAACTGGTTCAGTTCAACCTATCATTGATCCAGTGGAGCAGACTGACAGCGCAGACAGACATACACACACACACAAACAAAGTCACACACTGATAGACATAGCAGGGCTTTTCCTCACATTGCTTCATTGTCTGAACTGACAAACAGTGAATTGTTAAGTGTTGTAAAATGACTTATAGTGTAGTCTCAGTTTCAGTCTTTGAATGGAATTATATTTTAAATATGTTGACGCATCTCTCTCTTTTCATCCAGACGCTCTACATTGTGCTTTCATTATGACGTGTGTTCTCTCAGTGTCTTCATACAGGCTAAAAGAAAAGCATAGGTTTACTGAAAAGGCTGGTTTCACTTCCACTCAAATGCAACGTTCAAGTTTTGAAATGCCAAAGTCGCCTTCTACGCTGAACATTAAAACAGTTCTTGATATGAACAAAGTTAGGTTAAATGATCTGTTGTTTAAGTTACGATTATTCATCCCTGTGAAAGTAGTGGTGGCAGCGACTTCTAGACGCTGATGTGTGTAAAACCATAATAGGCGGAGGGACAGCTAGTACTCACCAACAGGCGAAGGTGTACTGCCGCTGCTTGATGGCTGCTGGATCTGCAGCCTCTGAGGTGATGGCAGCGGCAGCTGTGGCAGGGAGCTGATGACGGTAGGGAACAGGAAAGGATACAGCCCGGGTGTGTAGCGCCTCATCTGGACCAGCGGAGGACTGCTGCGGGGCTGGGCGCGGCTGGCGGTCTTCATCACTTGGATGGGCAGAGGGTGCACTGAGCACTGAGCGAGCTGATGCGCGGTGAGGCTGGGAGGCCATCGGGTGACCCCCTGGCTGCAGTTAGTGCGTCTGGAGCTGGTACGGTGCCACCTCAGCACTCCAGAGATGCATGGTGGTGGAGTTTGGTGTCACTCAGGTCAACTCAGAGGCTTGTTCCAATAGCACTGTAAAACAGAAAGGCATTCGCTATGAGTTAGTTGGTACAAAGCTGATTCCCTCATAACATCAGGTAGAGGAGACAGATACACCTTTACTGTCCAATTGGAAGATTTGTCAGTGTATGTCAGTGTATGAATATATATATACATATATATATATACATACACTGACAAACAGATCGAGATCTGTGCAGCAGTAGAATGGCAGAAGGGACAAAAGCAAGCTCTCCTCCATTTAAAGTTTAGGATCTCCAACCAGATGGCAATAATGCAAAGTGTGGATTCAGAGGCCGATATACAATATAATGAACAATATAATAATTTGATATTTTAAGTGCAAGGTCATCAATGGCTCTGTCATTCATGATATCTTGATGGGTTTGTTTTGATGGGGTTGGTTATCATTAGGAAGAAAAAGACAGAACTTAACAACAGTACATTTTAAGGTAAAGCAGCAACAACACAAAGTGTCTGCATGATGGTCTCTGATTGGTTTCTTTATGTGATGTGAAGTGATGGGTTCAAGGTCAACAATGAATCAATGGTCAACAATGATGTACTTGAAACTGCCAACCTGTTGGACTGTGTTGCTGTGGATGTATTTTGGGTTCAGTCCAGTGTGGGTGTGTTTGTCACTGTCAGTGCCAGTAAAAAAATGATGATGTCACTCTGCCTATTATAAAAGCCTGTTGTTGTTGCTAAGGAAGTTGTGAACCCAGAGAATGAGGGGTGGAGGGATGATGACGTGGTGGAGTTTCCTGATCATCTGCTAGTGTTGTGTTAGACGCAGAGATAAAATCTCAAGAGAAGCTGGCTGTTCATTCTGAATGATGTATGTATGTATGTTGGAAGATGCATTTCCATAGCAATTGCATAGGTGGTGTGGTCTGTTTTTGAAGGATCATGTCATGATTTATATCTAGTCGGTGTTAAATTAAGGCTTGTTGGTTTTCATACTTCTAAATTCACAATCCAGCTGGTGCTTTAGTTTGAATTTGGCGTTGATAATATAGAATGAAAGTTGATAGCTATTATGAAAGCCAAGTCCTGGTGCTCTGCATTTCATTCAGGCTTTTCCTTATTGCAGGCGATCAAGGATTAGAAATGTAGGCATTTTTAAACAATGCTTGCCGGTATGTTGGTGTCTATCCAAAATTTATCATAACCAGAAATAACAGAAACCATCTAATTTGCATAGCCTTGAAAAATAAAATGCTATGATATTTTGATATGAGATAATTCAGAGCAGAAATTAAACTCACAAGCCAACTATGAGACTGCTTATTTTTTATAGGTTAATTAGTCGTTGTAACAGTTACCAAACTGGTTATATATTTGGCCACTATGTCCATCTAACAGGAAAGCTATTTGTGGACAACAAATGTGTAAAATGTATCTTCAACTTATAAGTATTTCTCTCTTTAGCCATGTTAGCAAAATGAATACTATTACAGAAGGGAATAAAGGCAACATGTGGACAAAAATATTCATATCTAAAGTATAATGCAGGCTTTGATAATATGAAGTCAATAAATTGGGGTGAGAGTTGCAAGTAGTCTGTCGCTCATTCCTACTTGTTTTGTCATCGCTGGTCAAGCTGACCAAACAACCCTCAGGCAATCAGAAATGTCCCAGTGCTCCCAATGGGCAGTCTGCCACAAGCCAGAATTTAAGCCCTATTCAGACCTGGTAATAACATCCTGAGTGAGTGACATGATCAAGTGGACAGCTGTAAGCTTGTCCATACCTGGCAGTAAAATGACCTGAATGTGTCTCCTGTGACCACTTGTGATACGATCTTACTTCCAGAGCTCTATATGCAAATAATCATTAACGTCATTTGTGTTCGGGAGGACCAAATTAGGTTGTTCACAGATGTGTCCGGTGAAATTGTTTGTGTGTGTGTTGCTGTGTGTGTGTCAGCGAGTGAAAGATAGAGACCGACCAGAATCAGGAGTGGCTAAATAAATCAATAAGCTCTTGACTCATTTGAAAAAAATGTGGTGACACTGAAGCCTATAAACAATTTTGATTTATTGGGAAACTGTTGCGGTCAGGGACATCAGCTGAGTCGGCGGCCCTTCACATGTGACCCAGGGAAACATTTGTGTTCATACAGCAAAAGGAATGTGGCCTCGTGTCCCTGACCACCTCCAAATGTTGTGTGAGTGATCTGATCTCAGGAAACATAAAGGAAGCATTTGGGCGTGGTCAGAACTGTACTTAGTGCTGACCACTGGACCACTCAGGATGGATGTTAATACCAGGTCTAAACGGGTCTTTGTGGTATTGGAGATGTTTGCTCAACATCTACAAACTCGCTGAGTTAAGAAATAATTATTTCATCACATGATGTCATAAAAGATTTGTTCTTCATCATGAATACAATTTTACAGAGAATTTATAAGAAATGTTCCCTTTATTTTTCATACACTTGTTTGGTTGGTTGTAAGCACATATATACATAAAAACAACAGGTTCTTCACCTTGTTGCAGATATATACCCTTGTTGAAAACAACCTTCAATTTCAAATGTTCCACTTCCAAGTATGTATTATTTTTACATAACAATTGCGAAGAATTGAGACATTGTCCAAGTTATCCCTTGCAGAGGGTTTATCCTCATATATCAGCTGCATCCCTTGACGCCTAGACCTCCCCCTGAGCCTCCTAAAGCCAAGTCGCTGCCATCTGACTTTGGATGTAGATGAAGACAAGCGGGGCGGAGCTGAGATGTGATCATTTCCCTATGCAGAATGCTGAGTTATGAACTGCTAGAGTATAATGGTGCTCATAATGCTCGAAGGGGCCATTAAAATGATCTGTAACCACAGTAATTAACGACTACCAGATAGTGTCTTATCTCTGAGGGCAGAGGAGAGGAGAGAGAAAGCAGCAGGACAGGGATATGTGGTATTAACATTTGCTCTGTATCTGGATTTGTCATGAAGGATGAATCTGTTCATAGCATAAACCGAGACTGGAATGCAAAGGTGATCAGAAACTGTAAAAAATGGGTTGCTGCAATCAAAACTAAAGTTGGACTCATGCAAACTGGCCTCTGCAGTCATGTGCTGAGTAAACCCACCATTCACCCCAACCACTTTCTTACAAATGTGCGACTGCCAATAAATAAATGTGTATCCATCATCATTCATCAGCTAATACCAAGGACATCTATCTGTCCGTCTGTATGTGGAAACCATATCTCATGAACCGTTGACCTGGAATTGGTATGGTAAATTTCTCCAAGAAAGTGCAGTCTGGTTCGATTTGGACATGGGATACATCCAATAACATATCTTCTTCTATGTCCTCTGATAAACCACAGCAGGGGACGGACAACTGGGTCAAACCACCAAGCTTTGGTTTGAAGATTGTGTCAATTGCTTTACAGACATCTGAAATACACTACATTCAATGAATGAACATATAACAGTGCTGCTCTATATTGAGCTGAATCAGAGTTACTGTTTATTTAAGTTGTGAACTTGGATCTGAGGATTGTATTGATTGCTTAGCAGAGATCTTAAATAGTAGACTTGTATGAACAAATTAAAAAGCCACACATGAACAGTAATAAAGCAAATTCTGTTTCTTTTTACGAAAACGTTGATTTTGTAAATCTTTGTTGCAGATAAACCAGGAAGGATGAGCATAACGTTTTTCTAACTTGCCTCTGCAGCATACACTGTTCATAAAAAGCTCTGCACACAACGTCCAGCAAACAAACAATAAAAAAGTGACAGTATATTGTAGGGCTGGTTGAGGAGGACTCACTTATCACAAGGAATAATTCTGAAGAAGGCTCCAAGGCATTAGAACAGGACAATCTAATAACCCATTCCGAACAGGTTTGTATAAACAGACGCTGCACTAGTATATATTCATTTAAATATATTTAAATGATAATCGTTACATATTTTAAGGAAGAAATATCATCATCCTGGATAAAATCATCCTGGTTATCATGGAAACATTACAGGTAATATGCTGCTGCACTAATAAGAGTGAATGATAATTGTATTACCACAGTTTCAAAATATCATCAATGCAGATGGAAACATGTTCCCAGTGGACCGGAGAGTTTTCAGTGCAGGTGGATCAGGTGCAACATTTGGAAATGAGGCGGCTGTGGCGTAAAAGGAACGTGATTTCATCCCTGTTCCACATGCTGAAGTGTCTTTGGGCAAGATACTGAGCCCCAAATTGTCCCAGGGAATTCTGTGTTAATAATAATAATAAAGCGCTGAAGTTAGAAGCGATGTATGAATGTGTGACTGGGAGAATGGGACTTTTAATGTAAAGCACTTTGAGTGGTCATTAGATCAGAAAAGTACCAGAAAAATGCAGCCCAATTACAAAGGCCTGATTTTTTGTAATCAGGTCATCCTTGAGTAATAGTGAATGTTTGTGCCAGATAAAATGTAATACTCTGAGGGTGTTCTGATATGTCACATGCACATGTATGGATGTAATCAGTTACATATATGAAGAAATTCCTTCAAGGCATGAAAGAATGGGATAGATGGACGGATGGACATACAACCTGAAAACATGATGCCTCCAATAACTAGCTGTCTATAATGATCCTTTTAAAGACATTTTCTCTGTAAATTAAGAGGCCTCTATCATATGATTAATATTAAGGGGTCTGAGCATACGTATAGAAATGGTTGAGATAGAATTCCAATCATCTTATAAAACAAACGTTGCATGTGATCGTTGATTAGAGCCTCATGTAGTCAGATGTGAGGGATACAGTAAACAGAAAGATCAATGGAAAGATTTATATGTCATTCTGAGTAAAAGCATCAATTAAGACCACTAACAGAAATGCACTCAGAAAACAGTCTGTAATGTGCTTCTTAAAGTCTGTATTTGTAGTCATGGCAATGCGTTGCAGCTCTCAACAAGCAAACAGCCTCTCCAGTCCAAGAACACACTGTCCTATTGTAATGAAATTATTCCTAATCACTGCAGAAAGTAGTGGGTACCTTTTTGCACAGAAGAGCCACTCAAGCCTTGCCCTCTGGTCCTGACTTGTTTATCAGTTTGACATATTATGTCTCCGGCAGAATCAATTATTTACCAAAAAAAATCAAAACTTTCCAATTAACATCGAGTCAGTAAAATTATCTGAGTCTTGCTAATGCTTTCAAATAGGCCAGATCTGCTCGGAGTCTCGACTTAATAAGAAGACATTGTAACTTTCTAACAACAGTTAATTATGTTGATGATTTCACATGTCAAAGATAATGGAGTTGGAAGGAGAAGGGGAAGAGGGCTATGTACAGAGGACACAGGTAGATTTTCGCAGAATGAGATGTTTATACTGTCACATAACTTCTGAAAGTGTGCTGTTTTTCATGCAGCCGTTGCTGCGGATGCATCTTTGGTATTACAGCTTCTAAACAATCTCCTTAAGAAAACTTTCTTCCTGCGAGAAACAAGGGGCAATGCAAGAATAATTCATGAGGCTTAATTTAGAAATCTGGCTCATGCTGCCGTAGCGGAGTACAGAGCTGATAAGAGCCACAGCCACTGAACACGAGCCGAATAAAAATAGGAGACATTAAAAACAACCAGTTTGTGCATGTAGTAACGACATTTTGATTAGGGCCACTCATATGTACTGCCACACAGTCCACACAGTGAGGAGCGCTCAATAAATTGTGTTTACTTTTTTTAATTCAGTCTTGGCTTGAATCCTCTGTGTAGCAGTGGATCTCATATAACTATATGAGCAACATTAGACATTTGATCGGATCAGACTGATCAGAGGACACCGCATCAAATGTAAACATGCTGTATTTAAAGCTGCACCTGCAGTGGCATATGGAGATGTATTACACCAATTCACAACACACTCACTTATACAGGAATATCAGCTTCACTTCAATGGAACAAATACTGTACCCTCATTATACATAATTTTTTCTTTATACAACTATACTACACTAGTTATATAATTCAACTGTACTCGACTTTACTTTTTAATTTTAGAGAGATGTTCGTAGTTAAGTAAATCTTATTTTGAGAATGATTGTGGAAGAGAAAACCCAGTATTGTTACACAGTTCTCAATGTGTATTATTTTATTAATTTATATTAATTAAAAAATATATATGTATATCAATTCTTTAGATATGACACCAGTACAAATTTACTGTTGTGATTAATGTCTTTTTTGTTGAATACTTGCAATTTATCCTGAATAATTTTTTCTCTCTGCATGTTAACTGTGTGTTTGGATTCTGTTCAGACCTTTAAGATCAACTTCACAGCAGCGGAGAAGCTTGTTTTTTATATTGTTGCGGTGATGTACTGGGTGCAGGGTGTGTTAGTGCTCGGTGACATCCCTGTTGGCTGTGGCTTAGGTTGTAACTTTAGTAGACGTTAGTCCGTACTGAGAACACGGCACGTCAGAAGAAATAAAGTGTAACTGCTGGTCTCGAACAGTAGCGTTCTAAGGAGGAATGTGCACGGACACAATCTCTTCCTTGCATCCCTCCACGCTCCAGTGTTTCTTCAGTATTGTTTGTTGTGTTTAGCCTGTGGTAGCTATCAAGCTGCTAGCTCAGAAACATGTCTGCTTGGTGTCGCCTTCGGTTTGGAGGGGTGGTGGTAGTGGAGGTGACGGGGAGCGGGGCTGGTGGGTTCGGAGGCTGGCCTGGTACCGGGTGGGTGGGGCTGAGAGACAAGTGCGATCTTGTATGACTCATACGAGGGAGGAAGTAAGAAACGAGACGTTTCAATAACATATTTCTACGAATGGACTGAGTTAAAAATTCTGCGGAGTGACTGTTTCATACTTTGAGGGTCCCTACTGACCTCCTTCAAGTAACTACGGAGAGTAAAAGCCCAGAAAATGTATTTTACACAATATAGGCCCTTTAAATTAGTTGTTATATGAATGAGTGGACCTAGCCCAAAGTTTCTCCACCACAAGGAAAAACTAATCTGAGATCTTAACAAAAAATTATTTATATTACAAGAAAATAGTCATATGTTTATGAGAGCTTTATTCTCATAGATTTACCACTTTTATGATACTACGACATTATTCTAGAAATCTCAGAATTTTCTAAGACTAGGCACAAATAAAGACGAAGGGACACAAATCAGCTACAAACAGATGCATAAGAAGTACAAAGCCCCTGCTCATACATGCTTGCAAACCCCCCTTTTTTTTTATTTTAGTTGCTTTGTTTACTTGCCATAAACACAAAGCCCAACCTTGTCTGGCAATATCGTTGTCTTATACATTTGTATTTTCTACCTCATAAACACTACATTTGATTTCTCCATGATAAAACATGTTTTAAATCATGTCATACTTCAGTGGAGGTTTTGACTGGACTAGTCAAGGGAAACCAGGTCAGGATTTTCCCTGCTGGTTCTGCGCTGGACTAGAAACAATGGTTGCACATTGGCAAACCAGAGGCAGGTACACTTTCAGTGCTTCAGCCTTCACAAATTCTCTACTTTACATCTACGGTTGTATATTCTATGTCAATCTCTGTTTTTCTCTCTGTCTTTTCGTTCCTCTCTTCCCAATCGGTTCAGCAGCTTGCTGCTCCTTCTGATAGATGAAGGCTCCTCTCGTGTCGACCCCTGGCATCTGGATCACAGCCATAATGACTGGGCCAACTGGTGCTAACATGCCTCGGAGAAAGGTCAATAGACCCGAAGGGCAATACAAGTATCGACAGAGTCATCCATCAGAGGCTGCAGCGGCTTGACAAGGGCATGACAACAATTGATTCTACATCTGTCAAACCGGGATCAATTACAAAAAAAATTTCAGGTGAAAAATGGAAATCAAAATGTGCAGCCTGTGCGCTCGTAAGGGACAAGATCTATGTCAGACTCTCACCTAATCAGACAAACTGCATATACACATCACCTTCATTATTCATACAGGAGCCGTGAAGAGTTCCCCTTTTTTTCTCGATGTGCATTATTCATCATGATACATGAAGGGACCTTCTCAGTGTTATAGACGTGGGGGTTTTGGCTGTTTCATGTTGAGCATGGAGCTGATCCTGCTGGGAGTCTTGGGACCCATTGAGTATCAGTTGTTCCAGAGACACCAGAGTACAACTTGATTTATTAATTCACATGCACCCACTGTCACAGACAAAGACATGCAAACATGAATTACACACACACCCACACACACTATTGGAAATCACGGATATTGAATTCTTTAGCTCATACTGTGAGTCTTTTTTCACAGTTCTTCATTGTACAGTGATCAGCAACAGAACAACATAGCAGAGCAATAATCATAATTAAGTGGAGTTCAAAATTTAAAATAGGCACTCAGGTGGGGGTGACTGCTGCTTGATAGGGTTAGTGGGTCGTCCACTGACCCGAAGGTTGATGGTTGATCCCCAGCTCCTCTGATTCACATGCCTGAGCAGGACCCCTAAATCGCACCTGACGGCTTTACTGGCAATGTGTGAATGATGTGTGATAAACGAAGAAGCGCTCTATGTCAGTGTGTGTGAATGGGTGAATGTTACTTAGAGGGTTGGGTGTTGTATACATGCGCTAAATGAACTCCAATATAAAAATCTTGTGTAGCACCTGGAGGAATCAGAAGTCACAGTTTTTTTTAAAACAGTGGTCAAACTCAAGTTTTGTTGCCCTAAATATAGGTCAAGCCCCTAAAGGTCATAAAAAATGCACGCAAAAACATAATTCTGTTAATATGAGCCTTGCCTCTGCTGCTCTGGAGAACGTAAATCAGAGCTGTGTGGAAATCAAAAAAATGTCATTGATACATTTATGAACCCAACACGGCACCATAGAATTAATTGATGCAAATAATATGCATAAGCTTGTGGCTTTGACATTTTTTTTTTACGAAACTAAAATGTGTTTTCTAAGATACTGGGACATCTTTTGTACTGATAATTCGGTCTGGAGACGGTCGAGCCAATTCAAGCCTCAGAGGTTCTACAAGTTTAGTCACACGACAATTTCCTGTGGGAAAAATGAATGGGACATTTACTTCTTGGATCCAGCGGTGCCTGAAACAGCTCCTTCCATTTCACAACTTGATATTCCACAGAAGACATGCTAGTTTCAAAGGCTTAGTAGCAAGATCCTCGATGAGTGCTGCAAAAAATTTGGGGATGAAACATATTTACATTGTGTACTACTCAAAACAAAGACAAAACATTTTAATTGAAGTTTAAAAATGCAATGACACAATCATTACAGTACTAGGGAGTAAGTTTTAACAAAATCACAAAGCCAAGTTTAAAAAAATTAATTTTCCAGTGGTAGCTTCATTTAAAAAAAATTCTGAGGATTTGAGATCTCACAGGAAATGTATTTATTTATTCCTGGCTTTAAACAGACTAGTGCAGCGTCTATTATAAACCTGCCTATTTTTGGAATAGGCTGTTTACTATTATCTACTCGGAGGTAGTCATTAGTGAGTCCTATACTGAAACTGTTCTACAATATCCTCACTTTTTTATGAACATCTGGGAAGCAGAGTGAAGTCAGAACACTTTATGTTCATCCTACCTGGTTTATGTGCAATGAAGATTTTATAGACAATACATGATGTTAGAAAATTGGTAGGACATTGGTCACTCAGAGCGATTCAGCAAAGTACTGTAGCTCCCCTGCTAATTGCTGATATGCTTTAGCCGCAAGCATCCTTCAGTTAGCAAGCCTGCAGCTATCTTGCTAACCAGACGGAAATTTGTTTCAAGACATGTATTTTTAACATGGAGTCCTGTCTCATAACTTAGTTAAACATGTCTCTCCAGTGTTGAACTTAATTTATGTTTATCAAGCAACTAAATATTCAACGTACATTTTGTATCTAAAGCTTTAAAGTTTTGGAGGGAACTTATTATGAAATTCCACTTTTGTAGTGCTTCTACACGTCAATTTGGGTATCTGGCATGTCTACCGTCCCAAAAACTGGAAAAAAACAACTCCCGCGATTTGTTGTGGTTCCTCTATGTCTGAAACGATATGCCAGAGTGCGTCGAATGGGATTACGACTGAAATAAACGTCATAGTCACACCATGCCCATGTAGGGAGTCTCGCCAGCTAACGCTAGCCGGGCTCCCCTAGCTCCCTAGGGGCTCCCCTCAGCTAGGGGAGCCGGCTCCCCGGCTAGCGTTAGCTCACGACCTAACTGGGCCGGTGGAGCCCGGCTAGCGCTAGCTCGCTGCTGCTATCCGTCAGCAAATAAGTGGCCGCATAAACAATGGACCCCCGGGACACCTCTAAACGTTGACTCAACAGTTCGGAAGGATGCTGCTGCTGCGCCAGCTCAGGCTCCCACTGCTCCCACTGCCGGGCTGCGCTGGGGAGCTGGGGCTCTCGCAGCCAGGCTCACCGGGGGTGAGGGGGGCGGGGCACTCAAAACAGGTCAATCTGAGGAACGCTGTTTTAGACAGGGTAAAAAGGTGCTGTTTAAAATGATCCTTGTGGTATTTTGACCAAAATATGTTACAGACATTTCATTAAGACCCCAAGGAGCCATATCAACTGTGTTAAAATGGGCATTATATGTCCCCTTTAAATGATCAAGATTAACACATCGTAAAAATTACAGGAACAAACATTTAACAGAAACAAACAGCTTGAAGTTGCTGGAAAAGCCACAATAATTATATGGAAAGCATCCGACAGTTAACTGGGCTGAAACACAAAAACACTGGTAAGGTTATTGAAATGATGAAGATGGACACATTTTGCAGTGAGCTCACATCGCCAAACACAGATACCTGACAGGCTCAGAGAGGTGTCCAAACTGAGTGTGTTCCTCTGGGTGTTATTATCTCTACACAGAGACACATTGGGGAAAGAAGTCTGAAGCTGCTCTAAATCATGCTAAGTGTGACTAACCAACCATAGTCGCTGTGTCCTCAGGACACACGTATGCGTGTGTGGCTGTGATGATAACTTCAGTGGGATATGGGCCTATATACCATTACAAGCAGCTGTGGACTCTTGTGACTTGTGTGATGTGTGGATCTACTCAAGTGTTTACAGTGTGAATGATGTGTCACAAGGACCTTACGCTATGACCACGGACATGGATGCTGTGATTTTAAACCGCATTGTGACTAAGTACAAGCAGACTGTAAACCCTGCACTTGTGGTTGTTCATACAATATTGTTACAAGTGTACAAGTACATCAACATCAATCTATAGAGCTCAACAGTGTGGTTCCAGAAGCGAAAATCCCATTCATTTTCTGAATAGAGATTTTGATATATGAGCCATCGTATTGTAGATATCCAAGGTGGATTCATCATGAGATTGTGAACCAAGGTTAAATGCTCTTGTAGAAGACAGTGGCCTAGGGGATAGAGCGAGTGTTCTGCAACAAGAAGGTTGCCGTTTCGAATCCCACTCTATCCCATCTGCATGCCTAAGTGTCCTTGGCAAGATACTGAACCCCTAAAATGGCCCCTCATAAATGCTGAGTGTTCTAAAAATGTAAGTCGCTTTGGACAAAAGCGTCAGCTAAATGACATGTAATGTTGTAGAAGTCCATATGAAATTACCTTGGAAATCTAAAAAAACGACAATGATTGGCTAAGATTGAATCATTTAACGATACTACACAACGTTATATATGCTTTACTGTACACTATATGAAATGCTATGCACATATAAGATAAACGCTTCAAAATATTATTATACTATAATAAAAACAACGTTAAATTAAAGACAATGGTTTTTGGAATGCATAGTTCTTTTACTCTTAAAATAATAAGGTAAAAACCTTGTATCTTTGCCTTTTTTCTCCATTTTTCAATATTTGTTTTGCTCTGGATTATATGTTTTATGGTCATGATTCATCTCGTGGCTGGTCGGCCTGGTTCCAGGCGTAAAAGTATTTTTATAAGGATTTTCTGAAACGTAATGGCGGACAGTTTGATGTCCACAAGCATGAATCAAAATACATTTACTACAAGCGCTGTCTTTATGAAACAATAAAACCAAATGCACTTTTAACAGGATGGAATATTTTGAATTGGGTAGCCTACTCCTTAGCTAAATTGTGCTAGATTATTTCAAATTAATTTCGCCTGAGTGCAACAAAGGTTCCCTATCTATACAAATGTATTAGTCATACAGTGATCATTCGCTTACTTGAACCAAGTCATTTGTTACCCAAACCTTACAGAAATTTAACACATCAGAAAACACTCAAACTTTATTTAACAGTGGTTTTAACAGGAAGGCTGGAAAACATGTGTCCTTCCGATAACAGAATTGATGCTGGCATTCTTTCTGAATAGTAAGGATTGGAGGATGAGTATTACACTGAGGGGGTATTCAGACCGAACACAGATTTTGTTCAGGCATTATTAATGTAAATTTAAATCTTATAGAATATTTTTTATTTTATAAATCACCAACAGCTAATGTATGATCTTTATTGCTGAAGCTAGTTACACACACACTGATACGGTTTGCTACTGCTTTTGTCCAGTTCCTCTCATTTCTTTCTGCTTTTCTACGTTCCCACTCAAGTTGAAACATTTTCCACGTTGACAGTCACATTTCTGCCTCAGTTTGCTCAGCCTGGAACACATTAGGGTAATTTGGTGCCTTTCATTTCTAATATTCTTAAATTCAACTTGCAAAACAGCAAAAAGCATTTTATACAAACCAAATGATTCCTTAACAACATTTTGAATCTCACCCATTATCGTGGCTTCTCAAAAACAAAAAAAAGAATAACGTACTGAGGAGCATTCCAATTGCAGCCCCTCAAGTAAACATACCAAACTAAATCGTATAATAAATGTGGTAAAGTCACTTAAATTAATGTTTATTAGATTTACAGGAACATAATACTGAGTCAGGTCTACTTTGTCAGACAAATCAGACATGAATACACAAGGTTATGGGTTTTAATCTGGTGAAAGAAGGACTCTGCTCTAGTTCACCAAGTGTGGATTACAGCTTTATAGAAGTCCCTTCTACCCGGCCTGTCAGCCTTATCTCTGCCTGGCTTTGGCACAAAATGAAAGCTGTATTCAGGAGGACACTTTAACTCCTAATCATGACAGATTTTCCAGCTTTAGCCCAAAAGAAAACATGCTTAGTTTAATTCAGTATGTGATTTTATCGTCAGTGTCAACATGGCTAGAAAAGTGTTCCCCCTTTTCTTCACTCAAAAGCAGCTGACAGGCAAAGAGTGCTTCCATTGGTTCTCTGACGTCTGATATGCTGAGCGTTATATTTCTCATTTCACCAGGGCCAATGGACAGGGTCATTACATAATGGTGTAATTAGTGGGGTTTGGTACAAAAACAGGCTCAGGAAGCACAGCGCCTGATAGGGTCCCAATAAAGACGGGACGCGCAACATGTTAACATAAGCCCCCTTATAGAATTGAAGAGAAATTCTTAAAGACAAACCATCACTGCTAAATCCTCCACTGTTTACATAAACCCGCAGCCACCCCGAGCTGACTGTCCCCTTGCCGAGCCTGGCGCCAAGCCAGGCCCGGTACGGTTTCATCTCTCACTGGGGCTCCAGAGGACAGAGCACTTTTCTCCTCTTGCCTCACACTCACGAAATTACCAACTCAGCTTTTTATCTCAGCTTTGTGCATTTGCAAGCAGCGCAAATGTATGCTCAAGTAAGAAGAGCCGCGTTCACACCCTGAGGCTGGCGAACAGCTCGGCACATCACCTTGCTTGTACAAGTGGTGCTGGCAACAGTCGCCCGGCTCTGTCTCTTGCTTCCTGTTCCCGCTCAGTATCCTGTTGTCTGCTTTGCATGGAATAGCCTTGTCCTCAATAGCGCTGTTGTCCTGATTAAGCTCTATCCGTCCAATTAGCTCTGCCTGCTCAGGAGCTCCAGCAGAACTTTCTCAAGTCTGAGAAAACTGTTTAAGTTACACTTTGCTTGAGCAGCATGGTGATGCATTACAAGCAGATTATAGATACCGCTGAGTCGCCGGGAGGCAGCTAGGGTGGACGGCGTGCGCACACCAGAGACGAGAGTCTACATCCACAGTCACAAGCATTTTGGTTAAGGTTTGAGGAAAATGTGCTTTTGGTTAAAGGAAAACATGTGTGAAGTCACTAGAAGCCAGTGTTCTCCAGTCTTTTGACAGAACTTTGTATTAGTAGTAGTTACATTTTAGTCTACTTTTCATTTCAGTCTAATTATGACTTGAATATGGTCTGTATTTAAGAAAAAATGTCCATGTCTTGTGACTTTATCGTATAATTTTGCCATTCACACATTCACACATTCATACATTGGATCTATGTGCTGCCCCCATTGCCAGCACAGCTGTCAGGGGCCATTTGGGGTGAAGCATCTTGCCCAAGGACATTTCAGCACGTGAAAAGGAACCAGAGATCGACCCAAAGAATTTCTGCTTTCTGCTTTACCTCCTGAGCCACAGCCGCCCTATGTATTCTATGGTTACAGATGTCAACATCTTTGTGTACATAGTGAGTGGTGTCTCCCTGTAGTAACGACTGACTCACCTCATTAGTCAATCCAGTATTTCCAACCTCTAATCTAATCTGGTAGAGTTCCTGCTAATTTAGCATCACTGCGGCTTCCTGTGGTGTGAGTCATTCAGAAGATGAATTCACTCTCCTGTTCACTGAAATACTAAATGTCAATGGAGAACAAGTCCTCTGACAACATCAGAACTGTTTATTTCTTTAGCTAAGAGTTGGAGGACTATTTAGATTGATGGGCAGACAAAGGCATAACTTTGCAAGGTGTTTCTGTAAAGGAACTGCAAAATATCAAGCAGCCAAATCAACTTCTGAACAGCAGATAAATGTGAGCTACAGTGTGTGATTCCACAGATTTGTGAAGTTTGTGGAATATTCTTCCATCTTTAAGTTTATTACAGTTAAAATAATTCATGGTGCTCAACAGCAATGGAAATGTATTTGTCAAATATAATGAAATGTGTTCCATCGGATGAATATATACGCTTCATTTGTAAAGTGGGTCTCTTACTGTTTTTCTCTGGAACATGTGATATGTAGCTGTTACATCCCCACCAACACTAACCCTCAGCATAAGAGTTTTTTTCGAGAGTTAGGGAGCTAGTTTAGATCCTAAATCCTAGTTTGGGGGAGTTAGGAATTGTATCTGTCCCTGAGATTGTTGAATTACATTTCAACCAGCAATAGAACTTTAAAATCTATTTATCTGTGGCAGCAGAGGTCATGATAAGCTTAGGATGTTAAACTGTGTTTCTAGAAAGATAAGACAGAGAACTAGACGGAAATACAGTGATCCAGCCTGAGGGAGATTAAGGCATCAATGAGTTCATCTAAATATTGTCTGGACATCCTTCCTATATATTTTTGCATTATAAATTGATTTGATTTAGTTAAACACATCACCCACCCCTCCATCTCCATAGTGGTGAGTAGATAATGAGTGAATGTTTGGGTGAACTATCTCTTTAAGTGGTTTTTATCCTTTCATTTCTGATCTTACCTGTTTCCACATCAACAAGCTACAAAACACAATTTTTTTTCAAGTGAAGCAAAAAGTGTTCCAGATATAAACCAAAAGGCCTGACATGACAACTGGATGATGGAGTGGAGAAGAGTTGCTGTGTGGGAGCAGAGGCCTAACACAAACAACTAGGGAGGAAATGTCTAATGGAATAATAATAGTGCTTCGTCATGTTTCAGCTCCGGAGCGAGGCTCTATTTGCCTTTCCATCTGAACAGTTTCTTCTCTCGCTGAGCGACTGAAAATGGTTGTGGGTGGGAGGGGTGATATGGTGCCTCTGGAAACTTTGCGGAGTATAAAGTTTGTGTTTCAAAACAGAAAACGTCATGGTTCTTAGGAAAATGGAACCGAGAGCCAGACTCTGTAAGCAGATTTTTAAGTCAACAGTCTTTACTTAGAAAAAAAAAAAAAAGGATGACAAAATTTAAATGGGTTTAGGACTGAAGCAAAATCCAAAAAAAAACAAAGGCAAGGTCAAAATCATGATCAGGAGCCGGAGATGCAGGTAAAGAACAGGCTGGGAAATTAAGTTACACTGCAACATGTAAGTCAGACACAACAACAGGAAGAGACTGTTACATAAAAACCAGAGCTGAACTGAAGGAATGAGGGACTGATTATATCACTGGTTTAAGGAGCTTGATATGTTAAATGAAAATCCGTTTTGAGTTTATTTTGAAAAGAAAAAAGATGCACTTTGTAAGTCACAGCTGATTTAGCTGATCTGAGGTGACCTAACTCCTCATTTGTAAGGCTCCACTACTCACAGGTCTAACAATTTGACCTCTGTTGTTTTAACTGTAAATCCCCCTGAAGGTGCTGAGAGCAAATTCTCACTAGGCAAGAAAGACCCAGGTGCTGCATTCACAAACACTGTGAGAATATTCAACAGAAAGAAGTCCAGGCTTAGAGATGATTTATAAAACGACTCACAGCAGAGCAAGGAATGGATCGACTCCTCGTAGGGAGATGTTGTTGACCCTAGTTTTACTGATAATGCAATCTTTTAAAAGGTGTGACTGGTTGATAAAACACACACACACAAGCAAAGAAATATTTTAGTGATTATGGGCATAGAATCCACATCGAAATCTATAGTCCTATTTTAGTCTCTATTAAACGGCAGAATAGAAGGGCAATATGAAGAAAAACAAGGCTGACATTTTGAGAATATTATCATCATATTATGAGGAAAAAGTCCAAATATTACTAGATTTATTTATTTTTGGGGGGGAGGCAACAAGGAGAATATATGATCGTCTGCACTCCTAACCTGTTCCTCGAAGTCTGTGGTTCTTTATTCAGAAAAGACAAGGTTTCTTACACATTCTTTAGTCCTGACACATAGACATGATACTGTGGTACTGATGCAACTAAATATTAAGAATTTTGGTATTTGTTAAAATTATGCCAAAGATTAACTTAAAATGATGCAACACATTTCTCATTTATTCTTTTAATTTTGGGACTTTATCCTCTTGTAAAATTAGGACTATATTCTTGAAATCGCCCTTCTTTTTTCATTTAAGTGGCCCAAAGACTCCATTATACTATCCCAAAAGACCTGGTATGAATAAACGTTTTTATGTTAATAACAATTCATAAAAATTGTATCAATAGATTATAATGAAATATAAAAGTAGGCCATGCAATATTTGAAAACACAGTCCTACTTGAGCAGAAGCCCTCTTCAGAAACGCATGTTAGTAAAAATGGCAGAGAAGTCAGAGGAACACGTCACCACAAGCTCAGCGTCTTCAGCCAGCTTCTGTGTTTTGAAAAGGTATAATGATAATAGGCTCTCAAATGCTTATTTTCATGCAGTTAAATGAATATCCGGTCGACTCACTGTCAAATTGAGACAACACAATCCTACACAAACAGTGCAGTAACTCAAGAGATGATAGATGATACAACTACAGTATAAAAATATTGATTATAGACACTTTCAGTGCCGTATTCAAGTTTAAAGTGCAGACCTCAACACTGTGAATGAAGATATTCATCATGAAAGATATATTTTAAATTTATCTTTGAGATATTACTGCAGGGTTTAGGATTTCAAAGCAAAGAATGGAGAAAAAAGTACAGTTGAATCTACAGGGTGATATGAAATATTTCATCATCAGCTCTTGCCTCAGGAGCAAATGTCAATAATTGTATCTGATTGAGTTATATATTATACATGCATCACTGTAGATGTTGGCTATTCCTGTAGTCAAGTGTAGAACATCTTAAATTCTGTATGTGCATCCAAGTCAAGTCAAGGTCGACTTCAAAGCCCCAGAACTTGGTAGATCTCTCATAACTGACTAAGTGTTGTGACATGAAAGAAGCTGAAAATAACGCGACTCTCAGTTACTTCCAGGCTGTACTTGAAGGTCTCACACACAATGACACCTCAGATGAGTGAAAGGAAAAAAAGGGGTTTAATGGAATCCAACGCTCAATTACCATAGAGCTGCTCATGTAATGAAACAAAGTGACCTCTGACAGTTTAACGGTTGAATTAATGTCAGAGACGCTCAGATCACTGCGGCTCAAAGTCACACACTGAAGACGCGAGTGCTTTTGTCACACAAATCATGTACAGTACGTGTTGCTCAGACATTTCAATATCTGCAGGGATCCAGTGACCAGAGAACTCATTAACTCATCTTTTTCTTCCTTTACAAATGGAGTTTGTTGACTCATTTCCATGCATCATTTATGATGGGAAAACCTCCCGCAAAGCCTCAGTAAATCCCATCATTCTGTCAGCGAGCGACTCGACAGCACACTTCATCTGGTGATCTTCTCGGCCATCATTACAGGCCAAACAAACAAACGCCACAGTGTAATGGATCAGTTATGCAGCGAGAACTGGGCCAAGGGGGGGCGGGCGGGTGGGCGCGGGGGGGGGGGGGACGTTAGTGGGGGAAAGAGGCTTTGAAGGTTTTAGAGCAGTGGACAAATTAGAACCGAAGACATTTCCATTCCATCCGACTCTATTAGGAGACAAAAGGAGCGCTAAGTGATGCAGATTCATTTGGTGCATGCAGAAGGAATAGATGATGATCAAAGATGGAGATACATCCCCACTGCGGATCCAGCGAAAGGCTGGAGGTTGCTCAACTGTCATGACTCTCTCTCTCTTTCTCCCCGTCCTTCCATCACCGCCACTATTTTATGTGTTCTATTTTTCTTTCTTTTTTTGATCCCCTGATGCCAGCACCACACAATGCATGCTGGAGCCCTGAGGAATAGTGCATCAGCTCAGAGCCAAGTTAAAGAAACAAAAAAAACAACCCACAACAAGCAGGCAGAGGAGATTAACATATAACACAGCACAGAGAGGAGCTCTATTCATCAGACATAGAGTTTGTTGCACCAAAGGAGCAGACAAGCACACTAAACAATCAGGAGCACATGGTGCATACTGTATAAAGTACTTCATATACCCTGTGAGTACAGTGGAACACAGATACAGCAGCAGAGTTTGCAGGAGACTGATGTAAGATGCTGTTCTGAGCTTGGTTCTTGGAGACTGCTGCTTTCGAGTTTCTCCTCTCTCCGTACCAACGCCGTGAATCCGACCCGGTCCCAAACCTCTCCTGCTGGCTGTTGGCTTTAAATGCAACATCAGAAAAATGTTGATCTAGAAAACATACACGGACAATTGTGGTCTATTAGGATCAGTTGCCTAAAATGATGAAGAAACATATATGGTGCCATAAGTGATTTATAAAGCATCAGTTGGAAATGAAATGAGACAAAATAATGCCAACACTTTCCCCCATTATTAAATAAATTCTTTACTCCTGATTATATATTCATTTCAAAAACTCATCTACGTCCATCAGACCTGTGATCACTAAACTGGACTAAATTGAATCATACTTTTTGGCTCTGTGCTCTGTACATAGGATTGTTACACTACTTCTTTTGTAATTTTGTACTCTTTATCATACTTTGTCTTTATACTGTGTCTTTTGTATTCAAGTGTATTGTACTTTTAGACGTATCTTATGGCTGCTATGACAAATAAATGTCCCTGTATGGATTGTCATCCATCTATTAAACTAAATTATACTAAAATCAATTCAAATCTATTTGTATAAGGTCAAATCACAGCACAGTTTATCTCAAGGGTTTTTAAGGTCAAGACCGTACAAAATTATAAAGAAACCCAACAGTTCCCAAAATGGTTAAGCAGTTGGCAACTGTGGAGAGAGTAAAAAAACAGGAGGCGACCTCTAGAACCAGACTCAGTGTGGGCGACCCTGAGGTGGATAGTTCTAGAACAGCAGAGACTGGTGGGTTGCACTCTTGTCAGCTAATAACATTTTGTTGACACAGTATCAACAAAACAAGACAGTTGAAGACTGAATAAACAAGCCTGGTCTTATTAATGTGGATTTCATCTGAGGCTGCAGAAGGTAAAGTCACAATCTGAAGTCAACCGCAGGAATCCATGAACCAACAAACCATCTATCATGATTTGAATGTCACAGACAATCGGAGTAATTTACAATTTTACGATCAATGCTAGGAATAAACATACTATGAATAAAATCACAACAGTAACACAGGTTCCACATCAACTATGCATCCTGCTCCATCTGTAGATGAAGATTATGTGAGATGGTTAAAATTCCTCAAAAAGCTTGTAAGCAAGTTTGAGTTATACTTGTTTCCTTCATGCCAGCTGCTTGCTTAAGACAAGTCTGTTAACCTGAGCGACCACATACGGCTGTTTGTCTTTTCTCTCTGATGCCAAACAAATAATTTCTCCTGCAATATTGCTGCAAGCTGACCTGCCCATCATCATGGTCACAATAATAAAACCCTGGAGCATGCCATTGTCCTGGACCCGCGTCGTCATGATGACAAAAATGACCACACAGTAATGGTTTGGTTGTTTTTAGGAACAACAACTATTTTCTTAGGTTTAGTGAGGAACCAGGGGCCGGGTAAAAATGAGTACTCCATTCTGGTGTGTTGTCATTGAAACAATAATAGTGTCAGGTGGATGAACAGAGGTTTTAGACGACCTGCAGCAACCACAGGTTATACAATTATGATTATAATACAAGTCTTATTATTCACAACTATAGTGTAGAAATGGGAAACAAACAGTGATCTCCCATATCAGTGTTGTTTCATCAACGCATCCTTGAATCCCAACCTCCTCCCTCGCCCCCCCCCCGCCTTCTCACTCTTAATATGATGTCACCTAGATTTCTCCAGTCCTTCCATCATTACTACTATGGCAACCGGTGGTCTCCTGCAACAAATCTTGAATATGGCTTGAAATAAGCTGCTTGCACCATAGACTGTGTATAAAGATGGTTAATGTGTCTCATTTTCCTACCACTATGTGATCACTCTCATCATGGCATATTCTAGCACCAGAGCAGTTGCAGTAGTGATCGGGGAAGGAGCGGCAGCAGCCAGGTCCCGCAAAGACACTCACTTGCTAACGTTTTTATAACAAATAATTATTTAAAACCAAACTTTCCTAAATATCACTTGAACTAACCTTTGAGAAGATTTCATCTGACAATATTTTGACTTTTTAATACGGCCCAAGTCAATTAACGTGGATGTCAGGGATTATTATTAGAATAAATTTACGTTGTACTAACAAGTGTGCTTTTGTGGCCATGCAATAATAAAACAGTGTGACCCTTGTACTAACATTTTATTTTATTTGTATTTGCCCTTTTCATTCAATAAATGTGAGGCAATCTTAGAGATCAGTATTGTTAGATGTGTTTTAATGAACTGGTATCCCTTCATTCCCTGTCTAATCCCCCTCAGCGAGCTAATGGGCTGCACTGCTGTTCTTTATGACAATCAACCTCCACGACTGTGTGTTTCACCTTTCTACAAATGAGTGTGCTTAGGATGTGTATATAGTAATTATTAGAGACTCTGAGCCCCTTAATACCTGGATAAACCCCAGATACTCAGATTGACTAAGCTACGACACCAACTAATACATTATTGAATCGTTTATCCCTCCTCTCTCTTTCTCATTAGCACAGAGCAGTGTACAGAAAGTGAAGCATCTCACCGACACACAGTGGGAAGAAGCTCCACTACTGGGCTATCATCATCTGTCACTGTGGGTCCAGCACCACCACAGGGATACATCTTTCTCATGGATTCCTTACGTCAAGACTGACACATAATTCTGTCACATGGTGTGTCACATCATGATCTGTCCCGACAAATATATCTTGGGGTCAAGGTCAAAATAACTCTATTGGCGGATCACTATGTAATACTTTGCTGAGTGTGTGTCATATAGTGTTTTATCTCTTGTCGGACAGTGTTTCACCAAAAGAGTGGTGCACCTGGGTTTTGGATTCTATGAAACCAAAACGTTGACAACACTCGACGGTAACATCCATCGTCCAGTTGATAATCTTCGACAATTGTGCTTCTTTGTCTCGGTTGTTATAGTTCTGTATGACATGTCTTACAGCTCGGGATCGAAAGACGTTACCGGGACAAACTTCTCCTCCATTTTCTTGGTTGCCAGTGTGACAAGTCCAGCCCCATCCTACTGATGAAAATGGCCTGCCTGGAATAAAAAGCTACAGAAACGACACCAGTGGCTTCCTGAAAAGTCCAGAGATATTCAACTTGAAGGGCTTGGAGCAGCCAGAGGAAAAAACGCAAAGCAATCGGAAAGAAGGCACAGAGGCAGCGCTGTTTCACATATGCTGTCTCCTAATTGAGGCAGAGTGAAAAAATATGCTGGCGCATTATGGACACACACCCTTAAAGCTGGAGCTGCTTTTTGACAGAAGTGGGTGGCAGTGGTGTCTAAAAGACCTATTGTGCAGCAGGGAGGGAAAACAAAAGATGGTTGTCGCAGGTTTTTTATCTTTTTTAACCATGACCATGATCCTTAACCCAAGTCGTTTTGCACAGGAGAACCACAAAATAATGTTGCACTGGCACAGGAAGAACTAAACAACATAATGGATTATCATTCAAAAAAATGTTTGTCCAAGCAGCAGCCACGTGCATCTCTGCCACTTGAGCACAGTGACTCATAATCCATGTTGTCTTTCATTTAGCGGGGAGAGCATTTGGCATATTGCGATATGGAAATAAGAGGAGCTGATCAAAGCTCTCCTCCCCTGGATGAGCTCTACATCTGTCTCTCCGAGGACTCCCAGCCTGCCAAGAGCTGCAGCTCCCTAATACAGACGTTTCAGCACTCATGCCCAGCCACCCGCCATCATTAAAATTTCATACTGACACACGGCTTACAGATTCCTTCGAGCCCTACAGGCTCAACTGTATCCTCCTGACTTACTCCTGACGCTCCCTCCTTCTCCCCTCCGCGCTCCGGCCAGCTGATTGGACAGGTCTGAGGAGAGATACAGATCAGTGGATGACTGATTTATTACGGCAGTATCGAGAGGGAGGGTGACGGCGGAGTTTCAAATTCAGATATTCATGAGCTGATCTCAGCTCATCACATGCCTGCGAGAATCTGAAAGAACGATAAGAGGCAGCACAGAGATCCTGCAGGACGGTGGTCATATTTTCTGAATGGGAATGAGCAGAAAGCTGCATTTCAAGAATATCAAACATTGATCTGTCATCAGCATTTTAAACTTTAGGCTTAAGAATAATTATGAGGGATAAACTGATGATTAAATCTTCCACTAATTAATCAGTATCGTATTTATATCCGTGGCGATTTCTCAATACGATATCCATTGATTCAGGATATACTGGCACCATCTTTCTTTTTAGTAATGATTTACATCCCATCTTTCATGTTTCAGACAAACATACATATCTAAACTATAGAATTTAGTCTTTTTTCTGTTATACAGAGCATTTACTGTTCATTTTAGCTCTCATTCATTAATTCATTCTCTGTTCTGGACAGCAGAAAAATAATGAAAACAAATATTGAATTTCAGACGGTTTGAATTCCGAAGAAATGGTTTCAATATCAGAAATCTCTTTTTTGCGGAAGGTGAAGCTGGTGTCACAACCAACTCTATGGGAAACATGTGAGATTAAATTATGAAACAAAGTAGGAACAACTACTGTCAAATTGAATCCAGGTGTATTTCTTTAATGCTTTTCCCACTCTCCTTTGAACAAAGCAGAATTAAAGGGTTTTATCAATTCCCAAAGAAACTTAAAACACTTTTCCCTTAAGGGCCTTGTGGCTGTGTGAATTATAATTGTCCTCTCTCATCGGAGGTGGGAGAAGTTGTGACATTATAAAATATCCAAACCTCTTATAGAAGATTTAAAGGCCTGACCAACCCATACTCGCATGCTGGATTAGAAAACGTTCTAATCTGTTGTTGTGGCAAATTATTTTTGCCAACCACAGGAAAGTTTTCATCAGGCATTTCAGACCACAACACTTCTTGCAGGAATGAGTAATTAGAGACACAATATTACGACTTTTCAGTGAAAGAATCAGCCTTCACATCCCATCTTTCAACAAAGCTAAGTCATCTCAGCTCGTGACATCTAGTTCAGTGAGGTTTCACTGAAGCACTGAAAACCCTCATCATCCACAGCCGCACAATCTCCTCTGCCTTCACAAATGTTCTACCGCAGCTACAATCCATACTAGGTGCTGAAGAGGCACGTCGCTGCTCTGTGCCCAAGCTGATTGTTTTTGGGGCCAACCAGGATCCAACTGATCCATTTTCCTCTGACACAAGACTACTCCTTCTGTCATTCAGCTGCGGTGTCAGGACGGAGGGGACAGTAAATGATTCTGGCGGCCCAAGGGTAAATTTGTGTCCAGGGCCAAAATTCTGTCCCAATCAGACCCCATTTAATCAACCTGACTTGTTACAATTGATTGTGTCCATTTTAGCAGATAGCAGTGGAAAAAAATAACAGGATGTAAGAAAAGGTACGTTAAATAAGCAAAGCTCTGTCTCCTCTCCCTCTTTCTCCTCTCATGCTTCAAACTTCACGCTGTAAATTTGATGCGCCTCTGTTCTGTGCAGGAGACACGTAACTAATCAGCTTGACATGTAAAAACGCAGCGGTGTCAGGGGGAGGATGGTAAATCTACTGGAGGATGGATGAGAACTCCTCAACAACACAATGCCTCAGAAAAATTCTCATGTTAAAATATTTACCGTGCTGCAATCAATGATAGCAAATAAAAAGCTCTGTGTAAATGTTGGGCTGTGGATGGGGATGGGGGATGTTTCTACCATGAAACCTAAGTATGATGGGTAGTTTATGGCTGAGTCAGTGCTGTACATTAAGCATTGCAGAAAAAACGCCACATACAGTGCCTTGCATAAGTATTCACCCCCCTTGGACTTTTTCCCATTATGTACTGTTACTAACTGGAATTCAAATAGACTTAAATAAACTTTTTCCCGTTTGATCAACAAAACATGCATAGTACTTTGGAGGTGCAAAATAAATTTTATTGTGACACAAACAATAATGAGAACAAAAAAGTTGACATCTGTTGGGTGCATAAGTATTCACCCCCCTGTGTCAATACTTGGTAGAACCCCCTTTCGCTGCAATTACAGCTGCAAGTCTTTTGGGGTATGTCTCTACCAGCTTTGCACATCTAGAGATGGAAAGGTTTGTCCATTCTTCTTGGCAAAAAAGATGAAGCTCAGTCAGATTGGATGGAGACCGTCTGTGAACCGCAATCTTCAAGTCTTGCCATAGATTCTCTATTGGATTGAGGTCTGGGCTTTGACTGGGCCATTTTAAGACATTAACATTCTTTAATCCAAACCATTCCTTTGTAGCTCTGGCTGTATGTTTAGGGTCATTGTCCTGCTGGAAGATGAACCTCCGCCCCAGTCTCAAGTCTTTTGCAGACTGCATCAGATTTTCTTCAAGGATTTCCCTGTATTTGGCTCCATCCATCTTTCCCTCTATTCTGACCAGTTTCCCTGTACCTGCTGAAGAGAAGCATCCCCACAGCATGATGCTACCACCACCATGTTTCACTGTTTGGATGGTGTGCTCAGGGTGATGGGCAGTGTTGGGTTTTCGCCACACATAGCGTTTTGCATTGAGGCCAAAAAGTTCAATTTTGGTCTCATCTGACCAGAGCACCTTCTTCCACATGTTTGCTGTGTCTCCCACATGGCTTCTGGCAAACTCCAAACGGGATTTTGTATGGATCCCTTTCAACAATGGCTTTCTTCTTGCCACTCTTCCATAAAGGCCAGATTTGTGGAGTAGACGACTAATAGTTGTCCTGTGGACAGATTCTCCCACCTCAGCTGTGGATCTCTGCAACTCCTCCAGAGTAACCATGGGCCTCCTGGTTGCTTCTCTGATTACTTTTCTCCTTGTCCGACTCTTCAGTTTGGGTGGACGGTCTCCTCTTGGTAGGTTTGCGGTTGTGCCATATTCTTTCCATTTTCTAAAGATGGATTTTATGGTGCTCAGAGAGATGTTCAAAGCTCTGGATATTTTTTTATAACCTAACCCTGCTTCATATTTCTCCACAACTTTATCCCTGACCTGTTTGGTGAGCTCCTTGGTCTTCATGATGCTGTTTGTTCAGTAATGATCTCCAACAAACTCTGAGTCCGTCACAGAACGTTGACGCGCGTCAACGTTCTGTGACGGATGTAATATTTCCCCCCACTTCCAAATGATGCACTATTTTGTGTTGGTCCATTACATAAACTCACGATGAAATACATTTTAATCTGTGGTTATACCATGACAAAATGTAGAAAAGTCCAAAGGGGGTGAATACTTATGCAAGGCACTGTACCTTTCTCATGTTAAACATATGAACCTGCATTATACGAGATGTGTAATGCTGTTTAGGGCGTTGGTGATGACGATATGATATCTTGGTAGATTTCTGACATACTTTCCCCAGTAATAGTTTGTATTACACCTAGTAAAGATACTTCAGTATTAAATTTACTCATAAATATTTATTAGCTGATTGTTTTAGTTTTAGGTAAGTGTTTTTTTAAATATTTTTCTTCAAGAAATAAAAATCATAAGTATGTATGAACACATAATTAGATACATATGTATTCATAGAAATGTACAAGAGTATATATAATATATATGTATACATTTATACCTGCATACTCTTTATATTTATAATATATTAAATTCTATTGTAAATGTATACCCTTATGTATACCATATTTATACAGTATATATGTATATATTTTGATCCTATTGCATTTTTAATTACCGTGTCTACCTGACTTGTGCTGATAGATTTTACATTTAAAATGTAAAATAAATTATGTTTCAACTTTTTTGTTATTTCGAGTATCCATGAACAGTAAAACTGAAAATACTTATAATATGAGTTTTTTTTTTAATAAATTATGTCAGTATATGTCCAACAAAAGCTTTTGTAAATAATAAAATGTAGAGACAGTATAATTTAAAAATGAATTCACTGGACTTCGACTCTTTCATTAAAATGTTGTTCACAGCCCTGACCGCGGCCACACACACACACACAACTTAGAAAACAAATGAGAGGGCGGCTCTCTGCAGTGGATGGGCGTGCAGGAAACACACACCTCTTCCTCACGTTTCAGATGTGCAGACTGCTTTAGAGCCAAAAAATGCCAAGAACAAAAACTCACGAAAGGCAAGTGAGTTTGTTGAGACATCATCAATAGTACAGCATAGCAGCACCATTTAACACAATGTAGATCAGACTGGGCACTGATTCTCATTATGAGCTGTGTCAAGGCTCGGGGAGGAATCAATACAGGCATGAATTGGTCAAAGAGGAAAAATGCTGAAGATAAGTCTTGAATGTTGGAGCTACTGTACATTGGGGGGGGGTGGTAAGATGGAATATTGTTGATGCCTCCCTGCACTCGGTGCTGTGCATACTCAGCAGCAGACATGCTTTGGCTGTGTAACTTGAGTGTAACTGCAACAGGATATGAAAATAAGGACAAACACCGATGCTGCTCTATTGTGCAATCCTTCATTAAAAAGCAATAACAACTTGATGTGTTAATGATTTCCCCTCCTGTTAATAAATGTTTCCTTGTCCACCAAGGTCTTTCTGGAATAACATCCAAACAATGGCAGGCATTGTCGTGCAGGGCGGAGGCACGCGATTGTGTACGTCGCGTTGATGTTTTTAAAGAGTTTCTGGGAGCACATGACTGATTTGTGGGATCCGACTGGAAAGGCAAACAAAAAACAAAGATGTGAACTTCCTCTGCTGAAACCGCCGTCTGCTAAGTCATGGGATCCCGTGGCCTCGAACACTGAGCCACTGTTTCCAGGTCAGCCTTGTCAAGTCCAGGCTGCCCAGACACTTGAATTCATATTAATGCCGTGATTGAGTGATGAAGATTAAAAAAAAGACAGACAACAAGCGTATCCTTGTGAATCCATCCATGTTTAATATCCATTGTCTCCTAAACAGTGATAACTTGCCCAACTTTGATTTATCATGATGTGACAGGTTGTGAGCAAATGCCCCCTTGGTCATTTTTCATTGTACTGGGAAATAGCCATATTGTGTTTTTTCTGATTTCACATAATGGAACTAAGGTTTCGCATTAAGGTATAATTTGTTTTCTCTGGTGGTGTCACGGTACCAGTACTGTGTGTTTAACCTGAATGTCCACTGTGGTCCACAAGAGAATGTGGCTCAAGGGGAGGATATCAGATATCAGACTTGAGAAAAAGATGAGTTTTATTTATCCACTGGACAACGAATGAGGTTTCTTGCGCAGTAATATGTTGTGTGGCTGTGACACTAATCCTGTGTCCTACGCTCTGGATAATTGAACTCCTCAGGTGAAGATTCAAGGTTCCCCTCCATACTGTTTGACCCGCAGTACAGTCAGCCATTCATTGTCGCTAAGTAGGGCCCCATATTGAGCAAGGCTATTTCTATAGCATTGTCGGGTTATCCCCTCCAATGTATTTGGTTGCCATTTGATGACTGACCTTGTTTCCCCCTCATTGCAGATCAAGTGCCAGACTGCTGCTTTGCCTATGACAATGCTTAGTGGCCACTGGATTCTGCTGAGATGGTTTTAGACTGACGTCTAATGCATCACATTCCTGATGGGCTGCCAGACTTTCTATGATTGTATTGAATGTTCTTTTTATATTTTATTGTGAGCCTGAACCATGAGGCAGTAGGACCAACACTTTTCCTGAAGGGTGGTGGTTGGCTTATTGTTTGTGCAGTGATATTGAGCACAGTTTGCTTACCTGGTGTCTACTTGGGGTTTGTGATAGAATATCCCCGTGGTAAGCACGCTGCCTACATAATTTCCCCAAGCTATGTTAATGCATGTGTTGTTTCTCAGGAGCTCAGTTAGCTTTTTTATAAATATTAGGAAATATAAGTTATTGGCCTTAACTTATAATCGTCTTTTCTTTTTCTTCTTCAGGTCTTCCATTCCTGTAATCCCATTATCAAATAAAGATGTAATTGTGAACTGAATACACGTCTCCCTCTCTTCTTGAACCCCCAAAATGTGATCATGTCCATGCACACTGAGGTCATCGGGGGCGATCATGACCCATAGGCTGCTTTAATGACATATTTGTCTGTCTAGACACTGTGCTGGGTCATTTTTACATTTTTCATTTTGTATTCATGCTGAAATATTTATTTGGATACAAGCTCTCTTCATAGACATTTTTCTGTCATGACTATTCAAGGAATCATTGTCCTTTCTATTCAAGGAAAGGATGTTTTGATTATCTGTAGACAAAGTATAATTTTTTACATAAAACTCTTTATACAGTTATTTTTCTCTGCATGTCTTTTTAGCGACCTGGACCTTTTTTAAGGCTTATTTTCTGCTCAAGCTATCGATGTTCATGTTACTGCAAACACACACACAAACACACACACACAGGCCTAATCAGAGCCCTGAACAGGCTTTAACTTTAACATTAAATAAAATCAAAGACTTATTATTCAGGCCTTTTTATTAATAAGCAATTTGTTATTAAATTACTATTATTTAATATAATGAAATAGACTACTTTGGTAGACTCAAATTATTAAAGGCATTTTCAATACTCTGACTTTATTGACCCCTCTTTATAATGAACAACAAACACATGGTATTGGTCGGCTAGTGCTCTCGCTTAGTTAAAACTTTTACTTGTCAAATCCTGAGAAAGATCCTTGCAAGAGTCAAAAAACCCAAACCTCCTTGCCACCTCTTACCTGCTGCACCAACCTGCTCATCGCCTTCTTAATCCCAGCATCTACAGCTGTGTAAAATACAGACTTTGAAGTGTTCCCCCACATTCAATAGGCTTTCATCCTCACATAACTCATCAAAATGTAATTTGGTATGCGGAGAGCTCTACAATGGAATAGAAGGAGTGATACACCGTGACTGACCAATATTTTGTGCAGTTTCTGTAAAGCTGTAAGACATTTCCTGCAAGTGAAGAAAGGCCCTCGTGTGCACTGGCCAGATGTTTTGCTTGCCTGTAAAATGTCGATATTGTGGTTTTGGAGAATCTGTGAGTTGAAAGTTTCCAGAGTATTTTTGAATATCAGCCATATTTTTGTTAGCGCTTATTTCATTACAACAGGGAAAACTGAGCTAGCACTCGCGCATCTTGCAAAACTATGTAAATGTGGTCACTTTGAGATGTGACGCAATAAGTAACTATCTTGTCATCCTTCCATTCAGTTGAAGTACTGCATCATAGTATTCTTCTACCTTTGTCACATTTTGGCATCTCCTAGGACCAAAACAACCTGATGTTTCACTCCTAACAGAGCATTTTCATCTCTCGGCATTGTAACAGTTGTATCATCAATTTTTTTCCATTAAAATTTTTGTATGCCATAACAGAGATCCTTGTGTTTTGGAAATTTGGGCTTAAAGAATTCATTAAAATTTCACCACCAATTAACCTCTGTCATACTCTTTCTTCTATCTTCTCCTGGTCCACTGAGCCACATGTACAAGTCTCATCAACACCTCTGACTAAAGATTGACGTCAGTCCTATATTCAGACAGAATTTGCATATTAATGGTAAGTTTTTGCTGCCAAGAATCACAAATTAAACAATGTGCAATGTAGGAATGGGCATGTTTGTGTACATTAACCAATTTGTATAGTCATTTATACATCATGTTCCCATGGTCAACGAAAAAAGTGTTAGTGCCTTTATTTTTGACACACTGTAATACAATTCAGCCTTTGCTATCCCTATGATGCAGACCTTTAAATCAGCATGGCCTCTTCTGTTTTCACCTCGTCATCCGTCATACCTACAGGGATTTTTCTCTGTCACTGGAGTTACACATGTTAGCTTTAAGGCTAACCGACTCTGAATCTGAGGCTGCCTCCCCGTTGTTGTTGTTCAAAGGTATTGCTGGCTCACTGGCCGGGGGTGGGGGGGACCTAGAGATGTGCAGCACGATCAGGGCTCTCCCTCTACTGTGGTGACTGTGGTGATGGGGCCTATTATGTCAATTGGGCCTTAAGTCTGTGAAATAGCATAAAATAAAATACATTGACTGCAGGGACCCCAGCCTTGTAGGGGTGGCAGATGTATACTTCATGGCCCATACGCAGCCCAATAAATATGATTAGGTACTCAGATATTGACAATGCTCAATATACAGATTGTGAGTGGCAGAGTTTGGGAGTAGCCGACAAGTCAAGGGAAGATCCGGCTCTTGATGGCAGGATAATCCTTCTCATCTCTGATAGAGCCGGGCAGCCCCAGGGCCTCGATACAGTCCAAGAGCTCTCATTAAAACAGCAGAGTCCAGACGGGCCCTAGCACATCATGTCCTTCTGAACCTCCAGCCACAGAGCACAGGACACAGTGGGGATAAAGCATAGTTCTCAGACCGGCTTCGTGATGCTGAATCAACATAAATGTGGTCCCTTGTTTGATTAAGATGTGTTTATTACCCCTCTGTATTTCGTTATTTAAATTAAAAGAGGTCATATCTCAAGTTACCGCGGGAAAAACCTCATGACTCTTTGTTTAATTCCTTAACTAAGCAAGGCTTTCACTAAGACAAGTCTGTTTCAAACTAATTTGAACAATTAATTAATAATGATTGCATAATTATGAATAATAATCTGCTAGAATAACCTGATAAAGTGGAATGATTCTCTCTTTCTAATGTTTTGCTGCAATATGCCATTTGTGCCTGCAGAGAACCAAATGAGCCACATGGCCTGTCTGTGACAGGGCACATATCTCTAAATCTAAATGATTTTTCTAGGCGAGCAGTGGATTTTCATCACCCAGTCAAACATGGAAGGCATCTCTGTCTCCAAGTTCTCCTTCAGTGCAGCAGCTGCTGAGCTTAGATCCCACTAGAATATTATGAAACTGACCTAATTTCCCAAGCTCGCTGCAGGCTGCGATACAGCTCCTTTGTACTCTTCATTTTAGCCTAAATAATTGATTCAACCTTCCTTTGCCTGTAATCTTTCCCATAAAATGCCAGCCATTGATAGAGTCATAGCTTGTGCCATTATAAATTAAAATGGATAAATATGTAATAGCTCTTGTCTCAATCGCAAACTCAATTTCATCTCTGCAAAAACATTATTTTTCATTAGCCACTTTTTGGACATATTTTAGCAGCAGCACTCCTTCAATCTATTAGTGGTCAAAGCACTCTACCAAGTCATTTTTGAGAGGAGTGAGACTCCAACTTGCAGAATGATTCATAAAGACTGCTTCACTGACACACTACCAGACATGTGCACATATACCAGGAGGACTTGCATGGATCATTGTACATAATGCAACTGTGTAATTGGAAGAATGCCAGCCCCAAACAGGCTAGAGCCACTCCTCTCAAACAATGCCACAAATACAAACATCCTCCAGTGCTGATACACACAACGCCCGAGGACTCTTCTACAGTCTGTTTGACACCTCTAGTCAAGTACTTCTCGGCAGCCCAGGGTCTGATAAAACATTCAGAGCAGGATCCTGGCGCCTGGTGCTCCTGCTGCTGTGGCTGCTCCTGTGATAAGGGCCCTCCTTCTCTAATTAAAGCCCAGTAAGCCCATGCTGTAGAGCTGCCTGCAGTGAGAAACCCACAGAAAGTGCTGGGGATGGCTTTTTGAGGAAATCTCTGAAATATTAAGACGCCGCTGACAAACTGGGGCTCAGGTGAGCATTCTGCTGTCAGCCTCTCAGCTTCGCTTCCTTCACAGCTCATTGAGACGGCTTACCAGTGGAGAGAGGCTGGAGGGTACTCCACTGGGTTTGACCAGTCAAGGGTTTGAAGAGTCATACTGATATTTTTGGGAAAAAATAACCACCCAGATATCTCAAAGGATTTGTTTTATCTTTCTTACTGTCTACAAATACAGCAAAGCATTAGAGCTCATTCATACAGTATTTACCATGGATGTCCATGTCCAGAGTTCTGTTCAAAATGTCCATCAGTGTGCTGTGCTGTTCAGGGTAAAGTACATTCAAAATGCACAAAATATTGAGGCAAATTGCAAGATGTAATTTTAAGTGTTTGACCCATATAGTGATACAAATGAATGATTACTTAATGAACCAGTTGAGCAGTTTGCAGCTAACTGACAGACATTCCCATCAGGAGCTGGTGGAGACCAAAACAGAGCAACAGCTACGGATGTTTGTATACACAATCAACTTTGTTTCTGAGACAAAGATTGACACATTGTCGATGTAAATGTATGTGCACATGCACCTTACTTAAAGCACATGAAACAGCGATATAGATCATCTGTACAAGCAGCTCATTACAATCCAGAGTGACATGTTATTGCTAGCTGGCCTCTAGCAGCCGTAGTAATTATGGCGAGAGCAACGGAGGTTAGGTTATGTAGTATCAGGCTCAACAAATTCCATGTTAGGAGGAGGGATGGGTCGACAAAACACAGGACCACAGTTTGTTTCCTGTTTTAAACATTTACATTCATCACCATCTCTTTTAACCATGACCATTTCATAAACTTAACCACACTTTATCTATTATTGCAACCATGATGATGTAGGTTCAGTACGCCTGCCCCAAAGGGACGGTATTTCAGGAGATGCTCCCATGAGTCATATCACTGGGTAGTGACAAATAATTCAGGTTGGAGGACTTGTTCTGAGGAATCAAACAAGCAGCTTCCACTTAAAAAAGCAGTGAATAAAAGTCCATATTCTGTTTCACTCTGTGGGCAAAACATGCTAAGATATTCCACAAAGTAAAATCTGTCTTTGACAATAGGAGGGAGAAAAAAACACCTGTTAAAAATGATAACTGCACCGAGAGGCTCACAGATGCAGAATAATTGGGTCTCATATTCTGTAATGAAATCCTTCATTCGATCACAGCTAGACAAATGGACTGTGGGGGTATTGACACATTGAAATAACCTTTCATTTCATTAGGGGAGGGAAAGCAATGGGAGCCATAATGCCAGGACCATTTTCCACAGTTATTCTGCCGGCAGAGTAATCGTGCCATTAACAATTCATTACCATTTTATGAAATCAGAACAACAGCGCTGAGAGCAGCTAATATTCCTCACAGCCCATATTTATACACAAAATGTACAACTCATTTGGTGCATAACTGCATGGCCTAATCTATGGCACTGATAACTGAAGTCATTAACCAGGCTACTGATGACGCTGTTCGTCATTAGTGTTAGATTTAAGGTGTCAGGGAGTCAACGCATTAGCTGAATTATGTAGGTGAGCGTGGACGGAGGAGGGATGTGATCGTTCCGCACACAGGACTGATGTGAGTGGGTGTGGCAGCATGGGAGAGACGAGCCAACACAAATCCTCTTTTTAATACTAATGTTCTGCATCTCAAATGGGCTGCTATTAATAAGCATATAAAGCAAAAATGCTTTTATTTCTACCAATTTATGAACCCTTCAGCCAATTCATAGAGATATCTGCTATTAATATTGTAATCGTTTCTTCTTTAAAATCACAGAAATCTATTTAAATCCACTAGGACGACACTAAGAAAATATTTGTTTTTCTTTATTGTATTATCTGACAACAGAAAAACATCTCTTCATAACAATTCAGTGTTGGGATGACAGTTTACATTCAGTTTATATTCTTTACATGGATGCAGAATTGCATGAAGGCAACTCAAATTTGGAGTAGACCGAGTGTGGCACAGGACAGGAGGACTGAACGAGGATGTTAGGCAACTTCTGTCACATGGACCTGGTTTGGGTTTAAAAATTCTAACATGTTCCCGCAACAGTCATAAAACACCACTAACCTCTTTTACCAGCTATGTAACAATCATGTTAACTAGCGTTAGTATAGAGATAGTCTGCAGATGATACAAATAAAAAGTACACTTGAGTGCTCATGAAGATGGTAGGAATGGCTTCTGTTACAACTTAGCATCTGCAAAGACATGGCCCTAATCTAAACAGTCAAGAAAAGGTAGGAGTATCGACTGCAGAGAAAAAAATACGCATCATTATCTGGATATGAAATGGCCTCAATTAGAGATATTTGTCATATTACACATCCCTACCTCTAATGGCATCTAGCCCTGCTCACATTAAATCTTTCCCTGGGATTTCTGCCTCCACCTCAGTACAATGGAAGACAAAGTGGGTTTTGTGCTGCAAAACAATGAAATTCAGTATGGATATTTAAGAGCAACTCTGATACTCCATAGACTTCATTGTGTATTATTTTGATGGGTACTTCTTTCATCCAAATATGTTTCTTCACTGAAAACTACTAACTTGTGAGTGAGAATGAAAGAGGTTTTATAATTCTCCATTATTTAGAATGTTAAAATGTATTATGTATTTGATAGAGAGGATGGAGAAGGAATATTAAACAAATGTCCCTGATTCAACACAAATCAGGATGACTGTTATCCAGTGCGGTGAACCATGGGTCAAGTATCATGGGTGGAGTTCCCCAAAAAAACAATGTCATTACAATAAAAATTAATTTAGTGATTTTGTATTGAGATTAAGCTAAGGAAGGACTCCCAGGAACTTCTGTGACCGAATACCACCAGAGATTTCTGTAAAAGTTGGAAGTTTTAGACAGTGGCCATCAGTTCCTCCTTCATGCCAATTCACCTGTCCTGGTACCGATCTAACAATTCGGCTACTGCAATATATAAATACCCCCTTTAAACTACAGTTTTTCTCAGATCATTTAGGTCTCCAACATGGTGCTAACATTGGCCAAATTCAGGTTCCACTTTGTTCTCCAATCCTCATCTGACCCTTCGTTTGCCTCAGGTCATTCCCTGCTGCTTCCAGTTGGTCTGCTTCTACCTTGAAACTCTTCCATCCGTTTTTTAAGCCAATATTCTCCATCAACAGCTCCAACATCTTTCCTCGCTAGGATCCCAAAAATCTCCAACCAATTTAAAGAAAAAGGGCTTTCAAATTAAGAAGATTATATCTTTTTTTTTCATTGTTCCACATCTTGACATTCAATGGCATATGTTTAAATGAAGTTTATAAAAACAATTGACCGAAAGATGTTGTCAGGGTTTAAAAAAGCAGTTCAATTAAAATAATGCTCACAAGAAACACAAAGCAAATTTTTTTGAGACGACGTGCAAAGTCAATGCAGAGATGCGACCAGAGCAAGGATCTTTGATTTATTCGCTTCGCCCTCTAAACCTGCTGAAGTTAAGATGATTGAACTCAAGCAAGAAATTTGTGTCACGGATATGGTGAGGACCCAAAAGCAGCACAGGCAGACGATATACCAGTCGGTAATGACCTTTATTGTTCACTGCAGTCTTGAACAGTTCAAACAGTGGCAGGGTAAAAAGTCTTTGCTCACAGTGATCATCTGCGAGATCTGAGCAGGAGCGAGCCTGGTGTCGCTGACTGAAGGTAAAGTCAACAGCTGATGGGTTACCTAACTGGCAGACAGGTCCAGTGGTGAGCTGTGTAGCCACAGAGCCGAGCAGGAGCATAACCAGGAGGGAATAGGCGAAACTCGTGGTCGAAGACAGAAGGCTGAGGTAATATCCAGGGCAGAGACGAGGCAGGCAGGTCGGGGATCGACAACAGGTGATCAGTCCGGGGAAAACACGCTGGAAGTCAGGCATAACACAAGAACAATCTGGCACTGAAGCAGAGACAGGAGCAGGCTTAAATGCAGCCAGGGCTGACACAGGTGTGGAGAGTTGGCCTGATGAGGAGGTGTGGCTGACTGGCAGAGTGGAGCAGAGACAGGTGAGTGGAAAAATACCAGCAGACAGGAGATGAGCAGACTGTGACACACACAATGTCACGAAAGCCAATAAGCTTTGAGAAACTTAATCAGAACCTAGCAAACTAGCACAGAAAGTCATCAAACTGGCCCCTGGTCAGCCTCAGGTAGCGCTGGAAACAGCAGTCATCCATCTCAGCTCCTGGAGGAAACGGTCAAGTTTCCCGAGCTGTGCTCTCCCACACACGATGCTGCTGTGTTCTCCTCAGGAATCTCCAAGCACTTCAGCCAGTAATCATTTTCTCTTTATTGGAGGAGAACAGGCAAACATTCGTGGACTGTGTTTACTCGTGTTGCTCGTTCGAATATCGTGGACAAACAGATGATCCTCGCCTTGCCCAGCGTTTTATGTGAACGCAGCATTATATCAATGCTGCAATTACTAGCATGGCTAAAGACTTATCTTTGGTAACCAAGCATGCTTTCCTTTTATGTTGTGTCTTCAAAATATTGCAGACAGGAAAATTAGGTAGAGAAAAAATACAGCAGTTAGAAAAGCAGCACATTTATAAAACTGGAGAAGAATGTATGCATCCACACTAGCTACTCTGTCTAGTTATAGGCACGGTGGTGCTTGCAGCCAAACGCTAACATGCTGGAACACAAACACACACACACACACACACACACACTCACACACATGGTCCTGAATAGAAGAACCAGGCCTTTTCATGATATTATCATATGCTCTGAGATTATCTGTCAAGCTGCAGGTATTAAGTGTTATGCAACTGTTTGTTTGAAACCCTAGGTAATCAGCTTCTTCTCCAGCTTGTAGGTGTCACATGCTTTATGCAGGCAAGCCAAAGATATTGGGAATTAATCAGAACCATCAATTGACTCTGTAACTCAATAGCATGTGTATACCTAGTTGTTTAGTTCCGTGAGATTTGACAAGCACAAATCAGCATTAGATTACTTTGATCATTTTTATTTATTTATCTGACATGATCTCCATCATGGCCAAAACATTGATAGAATTCCTTTTTTTTGGCAATTTATCTTGAAAGTAATAGCACAATGTCCGTTTTGTTGCTGCAATGCTTTATAGTGACCTTTAATTTAGAAAGGTTGTGGGCCCGAAGACATCCTTAACAGACATCTAAAATAGTCGACACACAGTGTATGAAAGAGCAGCAATTCAGTAAATCATTCACACTCATATATGAGCCACACAGGTGAACAGTAATAAATAAATTCAGTTTATGTTAGTAAAAAACATTTGGACGATAAAACCTTTATTGCAGACAAGCCAGGTAGGATGGAAATAAAGTTTTCCAACTTCACCCGCAACAAACAGTGTTAATAAAGTGCTCTGCATTACGTCAAACATACAAAATAAAAGTGACAGTATATTCTCGAAATGTTAAGGGAAGACAAATAATGTTGTGCTCTAGAGCATAACCACAGGCCAAGCAAACAGGCAGGTTTATAACGGGCACTGTATTAGTTAGTTAAATCCTACTTTTGGTCCTTTGCTTCAAATATGTCTATATAGTATGTGATCTGATATACCCAGAAAACTTTGTTGGCTCAACTCCGATGTTGCGGGGTTGCACACTCGGGTTAACTTCAGCTGAGCATCTGTTCAAGGTGGGAAAACTTCTAGCCAGTACAAGTCCATGTGATTGACCAGAGTCCTGAATACAAGAAGTGCTGCATTTAGGCCACTCAGCATGAAAAATAGATAAACCTAGCTAGTTTTGTTAGTTTTCTGTATTGATTATAAGTTCAAATGTATATTTTTACATCTGAACTAGCTGCTCTAAGCCTGACAAAATATTATGTGATGAGACTTAACTTATCAAAATGAAACAGTCATGCTGCTTCAGGGTGTTTTCGGATGTTTTCGCCTTCTTAACATTCTGTCACTCCCATTTCACTAAGGTCTGTCTAAGATAATTTGATGGCAAATTGAAAGTGAATATTTCCACAGAGCTTTGTGAGACTTTTAAATCACAAACTCTTCCACAAATCTCTTTGTTTATAGTGTTGCTGTTTTTTTTTCAGCTGTATTTTTCTTTTTTAAAGAACTGTGTCCTTGATGTGTCAAGTGAAAAATGTGCCTGGGCGAAGACGCTCATAAATACTGTGAATACATATTTAAGAACACCTCAGAGGGATTGGAGAAAAGGAGCCCAGGTTGTGGAACAGCAGGATGTTTATCTGAACTTCTATTTACCTCTTGTTGAACATCATCTCCCTTATTTACTTTTTTATTCTGCCTCACATCTCTAAAACAAATGCCGATTTCTCTATGTACTCCAGTTAAGTACGGCACACAGATTTATCATTTTGGCACGGTGATATTAATGTATCCTTTAAAAGTGCAACATACATAGATGCTTATTTTCCCTGCTTGAATAATCTCTCATCCCTTCCTTTTCTCTGTGGTTCTATCTCCCCTGACCGGTGTTTCACTCCTGTGGAAGATTAACAGTAACTGACTCTATATGCAGTCTTTCAAACTTTATTAACCATATACAGACAAGATACTATTTAAATGGCTTCTAAGAATACACGCTTTACTCTGGCTGGAGGATAATGGATATTGTATAGATATATGTATGAGATTGAAGTATTAATATATATATATATATGTGTGTGTGTGTGTGTGTGTGTGTGTGTGTTTATTTGTGTGTGTGTGTGTGCACCTACTAAATATACCTAACATGTCTTGTTCACTTTTTTACATTGTCCTCTTTTCTATTTCCTTTAGTCATTGACAAAACTTTGATTCCTCTTCCTGACGCTTGAAATAATTCCATAAATGAATATACTGACTGTATCTATTTTTTCTTTCTAAGCTATGCAAGAGACTTTCTTTTAGCATTGGTTAAGCGTTGTGTTTTGAGCTGGTTATAAGAGTTATGTTTATTAAGAATGTACTTTTGTCTATATAGGTATAAGCTGCACTCTCTGACTTATATAAATCTTAGTTTACTCTCACTCAAACTTTTTCACAATGAAATTATGCTATTTTTCTGTAGGGGTATCAGCAGCTATAATTTTTTTAATCATTTACATACCAAATGAAAGCGTGAACATGCTGTGAAAATAAATCTTTGGCTGACATTTGTTATAAAAAATAGGACATTTATCAATTACGGAGCAATTATTGCTTGGCAAGAGCAATCCCTCCTCCCTTTATTGATTTAGTTTGAAAGGTTCCTTCACATTGACAAATCCAGGCAGGCGGAGCTATGCTCCAGCCACTTCTGAGGTGTCATCCATCTCCCACCACGGGTCTCTCAGTGAGCCTCATGCCTTAATGCTCATTTAAATGGGACAGAAATCATCTCTCAAGACAAATAGCCCAGCACCAGGCCGTCTGCAACAGCATGGAACCGGAGCAAGAACATCACAGAACAAATTTCATGAGAAGCTGTGCAGCTGTGTGGAAGCTGATGTGCAGACCGGCTCAGATTTGCTTGATTAACTTATTGATTTATACAAAACCAACATGAAATTGCACTCAACACGGTGTATATACAACTCAAACTCACCTGAGTAGGATGGATGCAATTTACATGTTGTCATGTGATGAAGCCTTTATGAAAAATTAATATGACCGACCATTAGTGTTTATCTGAAACTAGGGCTGGACAACATATCACTTATATTGAATCATAGTTCCAAAGAAGGTGATTTTCATATAGATAGCTATTTTTAGCTTACATAACTATGTTGACATGCTGATAGGCGCAGTTACTACCATTGTTTTTCATCAGGAAATTCAACTCAGAGAATATGAACATGTTGCAATGTGATTTAGTTTTTCATTTTGGCGAAAAATGTGTGAAGCATATACGAAAAAAAATGTATTCTGTCGTTTCGTCAGATCATTATAAATATAATTCTTTACTCCCAATCCTTTCACCCAATCTTTTTATAACTTGGAAAATACAATATTTGGACTAGACCAGGAAACCCCAGTAGCACCTGTTTTTAGATATCCACTACACTTAGCTGCCAAATCACAGTGAGTTGGCTAATTCAAAAGATTCTTCAATGTTTAATTTAAAACCAAATTAGGTAACAAATGTTAATAAGGCTTTTTTAGCTAAATGTCACAGAGGACCACTGCTACGTTGCCTCCTGTTTATCTGTCCCTGTCTGATCTTTATATTGGTGTTTCTGGGTTGTGTATTTGAGACCTCTCAATTTTGAGCTGTGAAACATTCAGCCATTTCTAACTAAGCCAAAGACCATGCAGCTCTATGGCTCTGGCTAGCTCAGGTGCTTAATCACACTAGCACCACACAAATGAGCGGATGTGTCAGTTCACCAAGATCTACACACGGCTACATCAGAGCCCATGATGTGCCGAAGTCTGTACGACTCCTGGCAGATCAGCGCTATCTTCTGAACACACATTGTTATTGCTTCATTTTGATTGCCATAGCCATAACAATGAACGGGTGTCAGTGAGGTGCTAAAACCAGCTGCAGCAGTTGTTGTAAGGGTCAATCATTCATTCTAAATAAGATGTTCGGCTTGTTTTAAGGCACCAAACGACATATGAAGTCACCCTCAGAGGACACATCGCCACAACTGCTGCCATTGCTTTAAACAATGAGTAGAGCTTGCAACATCTAATGCAGTGCGCTCCAGAGGATTTGGATTCTGCATTGCTCTTTTATTAGACATGATAAAGGCATTGAGACTTTATCATTCTATTTGCATAATGTACCGTTCTAATGATTTGTGCGAGGGCCCCTCACACCCCTGGGGTGTATGCTAAAGGTATGTAGCAGGTATGGGCTCAACTGTAGTCTGAAGTTTGCAGATTAAATCTATCCTTTCATTTCTTTAAACTTCAGCAACAACACAAAGAAAGGCAGAAAACTATTCTAAACTTCCCTGTTCACTCGGTTATTATTAATTCTTTTTTTAAATTTTTGCATAATGCTGCAACATAATACGTGAAGGAAAGGTTGAGTTCTTTCAGAGTGCACAGTTGAAAATGAGAAGTACAAACTTTCCCATCTCCTTTTTTATGTGTTCCTCAACCTGGTAGTGCTCTAGGTTGCCGCTGACTTAAAGCCTTGAGCAACAAAACTTAAAAACTCCAAATAATATTCATGGCACAAGGTCCAATGCTCAATAAGATGGTTTAGAAAATGCATTACAATTTAAAATAAACTGCAATGCTTTACATTTTGAGAAACAGCTGTATTTAGATGTATAAGGGCTTTGGGACAGGAGCTCAAATCCTTTCTCCTTCATCATCTGGTTAGTTTCAATATAAAATAATTGTGGTCCTGTGTACTGTTACAAAATTGTAATATGTTGTGCCTTCACTGACCAAAGTCGAGTAACAGTACAGTTTTCCTTTTAGCTACCACTGTGAAAAAGCATCACCCTGGCTTCTCTGTGTGCAGGCTCATCTCTTCAAACCTGCAGAGGAAAGGTGGATCAAAGAGTACAGAGCAAAGCATGCTGGGTAAAGAGCCTGGGAGCGCACACCAGCTATGACAAATGCAGCTTTGGTGGATACAAATTGAATTATTCAGACTTAGAGGCTTTGGGCTGGATGGGGAAAAAAGATCATTGGTTTGTGTTCCTTTGTCCATCCTTCATAGTGATCCCTGGTAGCCTTCATGGCTGCCTTCACAACGACAACAGCAAAGGCAAAACAGAGGTCACCATCTGTCATCGGCCACATCATGCGATTAATCAGCATTTTTGTTTGTGTGCGTACGTGTGCGTGAGTATGAGTGTGAGAGAATGCTATAGAGTGATTAAGGTGGGAGGGTGGGGTTTATTTCAATCCTGACTTGATCTATGCATCACATTATATTTGTCTGACCCAGCACGAGTAGTAGAAAAACAAATGACGAAGAAATCAACAGCAAGGTCGAAAGAGCTCACTCACCTACTACACACAAAGATGTGGACATACCCCACACAAACACTGCAAAATGTGTCCAGTCTGCCCCTCTGAATTTTTCATTTTTTGGTGAACCATCACTTTAATACAGCAAAATACTCCAGCTATAAATTCCAATTGTCTCCCCACCTAGACTGGTGTGTTTGGTATGCAGTCACACAAACAGTCAAGAAGAGAGCATCACTCTTCTGTCAAATGTATCCGATGTGTGGCCATGTTGCATCATTCAGTTTGCTTTGGTCCTCCTTTTACGCAGAACTGTTTTCAAACATTTACTGCACGTCCTGGTGCCAAACCCCTTTTACTTGAAATACAGCTAAACATACTTTCTCCTGTTTAAGCATTTTGTTGTCGTGTCAACTCAAGTTTGAGGTAGCTGCTAGCTAACTGTTGGCTAATGCTGTGTGCAGCCAGAGCCATGTAGAAAGTGTTGCCACCAAAGTTAAATGTAGTGTTTACTAGGCAGGTGCGCAGATGTGTAAGGATGTCTCACACGAGATCACGCCATTATTTCAGATATTACACTGATGCCACACGAATGGCCGATTGCCAGGTGTATAGTTATGGCTAATAAAGTGCTCATGTATGATTGTGTAAGTAATATGATGATTTTTTAATGTTCACCTTTTTTCCCATTCTGTTAACTAAAGCCTAATGCCTTAATTGCCGTAGTTCTTACTGCAAAGCTTTAGCATAAAGCTGTTATCTTTTTCTTCCATAGAAATTCAAGCAATTGAAGTCGACATGCTGCAGCATTTTCTAGGACATTGCAGTGTGTCCTTGTAACAGGCTTTCACCTGCAACAATACTTAACTCAACAACTTTATCTCGACATTTCTGTAAGTCGTAGAAGAGCAAAGCTGTGTTTGACATGAAGATCATTCCTTTCATATTAAACTTTTCTCTCTTATTTGATCCTTATCCCGTGTTTCTTCAACCTTCGCTGTGCAGTGCTCTGCAGAAGAAAGTTTGACATTGTACAGATCTATTACATGTCAAGCATCCTAATATTATCAGATTTATGTTGACATAATGATGTTCTGCTAGTGTACCTGTCTTTATTTGTTATTCTTCAACATCCTACTGAAATCCACATAAAGCCTTTTCCATATCACTAGTTACATATGTTTCTTTGTCTGCTCTTATTTTTGTTCTGTTTTTCCTCAGCTGCATCCTGTTACAACACAATTAAAACAACCTCAGTTCCTCTAAGGATCAACAACATTTTCTCAAATCATCAGTCACATCATACCATAGCCCACCCCGCACCCCCCGCCCCCAGGACAGGTTAGCGTCTGCTGTCAAAAGCTCCTCTCTAAAGCACACAGCAGATCATAGTGCCTTTGGTGCACATGAGTACCACATTTCTCCAGGGCCAAATATGAAAGTAGCCATTTGTATTCTGTTGGCCGCCCAGTCGGCGATGCACTCTTTTTATTCTTTGTTTCTCTGGATGCCTCAGAGGAGTCCATCTCACTAAAGAGGTGGAAATCAAACCACCATTTGAGCGGCTCCTCGTATCCCGGCATCATTTGCTAGATTGCTTCGGCATTGTGAAGTCCAAAAGCTTTAGTATGGATTTTGCAAGTAAGAAGTCGGCGCTGCCTCTGTGAGATCAAAGCAGTCGAGAGCACATGATCTGTGCAGTGTTTAAGACAGCTCTGAGGGCCTGCACGACGTGACTGGACTGCCTAGACCAGGTCAGAGGCATCAGAGGAGGCGATGTAGTCCATCAGCCCTGACGTGAGATGGATGAAGAGTTAAGAGATGGAATCTGTGTAAGTGTTGAACAGGTGAAGGTGTTTTGATTGTGGTTGGGGAATTGTGAGGGCACACCTGTGTATTTCATATGAGAATTTAGATTACAGGAGGAACACATATGATGTGAAGTGTACCTTTATATTAATAAAGACTGTGCATACGGTAATTTGGGTTAAGAGTAATGCAAACATATAAGTCCTAATGACCACCATTCATTTTCATCATTATTAACCAGTCTATATCATACTTTTATGTATGAGACAACACAGTATGGTGGCCGGCACGTCGGAAAACAAATCAGGGGCCACACAACAAAAAATTCTGAATATAACTACAAAAGCCACAACACAACCACGAAAGCCACACAACAGAAACACAGTGTTCAACAACGGATGTTGACAATGAAACAAGAAGAGTTACAAAAGTCAAGTGGGCCGCAATTTGAGAAAACCCAAGTCAGTCGCCACTCAAAATGTGAGACCCCTCTTTTGGAGGTGATAGAGGTGCTTGGAGCACCCACAAAGTAAAAACATATGTATTTTTCCTTTATCTTTTTTATGAAATAGAAGTATGCAAAGGTTTTTACTTAATCATTTTTGCGTGCTCCAAGCACCTGTACTGTAACACCTATAAAAGGACAGTCATCAACATTTAATCGGCAACTGGCTTGACCGCAATAACTGTGTTCATTTCAGTATCAACATTCATTGTTGCTCGTTTCCGTTGTGTGGCCATTGCGGTTGTATTAAGGCTTTTGTAGTTGTGTTGTTACTTTTGCATTTCGTGTTGTTGCGATGCAATGGGTTTTCCGTTAGTGCGCTTGTGTGAGACGTCTCGGCTGTATCATGAGTGAATAATCAGTCATCAGCATGGATGAGTATTTCCACCTTATAACTGCAGTGAGCCAACATCTTCAAAATGTATTCACACAGATTTCATAGATCACAGATCTAAGCCTGTTGTGGGGTGGAGATTTCTATATCTTTTATTCAGCTTTGGATCACCACCAATAAAGCATCTAAGCAACACAATAATAAACTTTTTGACAAAGTACTGTCGTCAAGATGACGGCTCATTTGATCTATTACTTTTAGATTTATGATGTCATAAAGAGCGATACATAAAATGCATAACTTTCCTGATACATCCACTTGTGACCCTGTAAGAATTACTCCTACATCACCACTTGCTATTGTTTAGTATATAGCAGCAATGAGAGCAATGCACTCAGTTCTTCCACTACTGGGTAGAGGCTACTACTGATTAAAAATGTCCTTCATCTTACTGCTGGATTTATAATCAGTGATTGGAAGTTTTGGCCGCTGGATCAGGACAGGTTTATACTTGGTTACTTACAACTCACAGGCTTCACTTTTTTATTAATCTACAAGTGAGTTGAAGTGGTATTCAGTCAGTTGCTATTATTAATTCTAATATCAAATCAACAACAACAATATGATAGTAGCAGCTTGTCGCTTTTACTTTGATCATCAGCAGGGAAGCACAGAGAAGGCCTAAGCCCTTTTGGTCGTCTCCTCTGTGTTAGCTCAGAAGACACCACTTCAGAGTCTGGGGCAGAGGAAAAATTAAGTTAACTGGTTTATTCATGAAAACAGAGAGCAGCTCAGGCAAAGGTTCCACTGAACAGTTTAACCTGAATAAGATTTGAAGCAGAACACAGACGACAGTACCGCATGTAAATAAGACTGACTGCCAAAATGTACTGAGCTGTAGAAAAGCACCATCAGATTATTTCCTGTATCTACATCAAGACCATATAAAGGGTTTTCTATCCAACAGAATAAAATAAGATAATATAATATGTTCCATGTCACAACAATGTACTCCAATTCACTCAACCGCAATTACTACCATCAGCAACCATTACTGGTGAGTATTTTTTACTCTGGGTTGTGGAATAAATAGTCATTCTTTATCATGTTTTTACAGTAACTGCATCATTTATGTTTCATTTTAGGAAAATGTTGCCTAAAGAGGACTTATTTGTCATGTTCAGATATGTATGTTATAGTGCCGCGCTGATAGCTCAATGCCCTCACACATGATTAGTAATTTTAAAAAAATAGAGATGGAATGTAGGGAATGTCTCCCCTTGGGCCAGAAATGTGTATTTACAGTGACTGAAATGGAAGAGCCCAATTAATATTCCACTTCCCTCTTTGTTTTCCCCTCTATTGAATATCAAACTAAATTTCAACCTACACTGTATCAATGCTGAAATATTCCTCACGTTGTTGGTACAGATTGACTCAAAATGTGTACCTCTTAAGCAGATTTAAATTAAAGTTGTTTGAGGAGAATTGATATATTCTCTAGGTCAAAAAAGGATTAGTTTGACTTTGTTGAAAATGTTTTAAATATTTCAAACTGAACATAACGCAAATTATAGAAATGTTTCATTCTGTTGGTTTATCCACTGGCTATAATGTGAGTCAGGATGTGCTGAGGCTAGTTTAGCATAAATACTGGAGGCAGAGGGAAACAGCTATGTCACTGTAATAGAATCACATCTCAAACTGATTCTCTCTTTTCTGTGTTCCAGTAATTTCGCTAAAAGTAACCGTTGCTCATTTTTTATTGGTCTCATCTTCACCCTTTTAGGTCACCACTGATTGATCTAAACAAAAAAGCGAATGTTGCTTTCGCTGTCTTAGTCCTGTGTCAAATGTCCATTAATTTTCTATAATATTAAGTCAACCCTATCATATTTTAGTTGGCTAAATGTGTGGCCAGTCTCCTTTTTTTTCATAACCTTTTGGCATTCTCTCCCTAGCTTAATTTCTTCTCATATTTGGTAAAAAAAAAATCGAGTTGAACCAAAGTTCACAACAACAAAATGTTTGAGGACGTTGACTCCACTTTTTGATGTCTCATAAAGAAAGACGTTACTTTATCATTACTTCGTTTATGCAAGTGAAACATTGATTCATAATTTAGCTAGCTACTGCTATTGCTATGCACCTGGCTATAGGAGCCATTGCGCTCAAACCTGCATAGTTGCATGAGATCACAATCGGACCATGTTTCCACCAGGATGTTTTCCAAAAAACTATTCAACTAATTCACTACTCAAAACAAATGTTGCAGGAGCAGTCAATATGTTGGTCAAAGTGGAGTAAATTGTTGATGACAACAAAGAATAAATCATTGCTCTGGTTCTCAGGCAGTCAGACTGCTTCGTCAGCTGTCAGAGGTTTCTGAGGCTCCACAGACCAAACTGACAGCCCGGAGGATGCTCTGACCCACTCCACAACAAGATAAGGGAGGGAAGATGAGCAGGGAGGAGAGGTGAGCGGAGAACAGGCTGGAGCACAGAGTCATGTCCTTGCTTTGAACCAGCCCTCATTTGTGCTAACTTCCCAAAACCAACCTCTGGAATGCCATGCATAAGTGGCATAAATAACCCTGAGTGACAGCTAAATACCAGGGCGACGCTTGTTGATACAGTCCTCCCTCTGCTTGTCTTCATTGAGGAGGAATTTCAGGAACATTTTGAATGGCTCTGGCTCCACAAGCAGAGAGTCTGAATAGGATTTTCACACCCCTCTTCCCCACTCACCCCTTCTTATCATTGTCGTCTTTGAGAATCGGGGGTAGAGGGAGGAGGGGCAGGGCGGCGGGATGCCAGGGACACCCCCCTCGCCAGACACAGTGGATGGGTACAAACACTTGGCTGAGTGTGGCAGCGGATTTGCCAAAAGCCACTCTGGCAACCATCGACTCTGAAGGTTCAGTGAGAGGTGAATCATCACTCACCAGCAGTAAACACAGAAACACACTGCATGCTGTACTGTACACGCTGCTGCAAGCTGCAAATACCATCAGCTGCAAATTACAAATCAAATTCATATAAATTTGCTTAAGTACTGGCTAATGGTTATATTGTGTGTTGCCTTTCTTGTAGCTTACAACTGAAGTTTTAGCCATGCCAATAGCATTGGTAAATTAATGGCAATGTTGGTTGATCATTTCTAGACTCTAGTCCAGACTTCAGTATTCGTACTAAACTACCAAATGGATTTGGTAGAGATAATAACTAGATGATAAAGAACTATCTTCAGTGACAAGAAGAACAAAGAGCCCTACATAGCCCTGATCACATCACTGTGTCCTACTGGGATCACAGAAAGAGACAAAGGGAACTGGGACAGCTTATATTCTGTAGAACTGTGTAGAACTGCAGTGGTTCTCTCAGATGCTTTGAGCAACCTACCTCCCAAGGACCTGAATAACTGTGCACATGTGTACCCAGGAGAACTGGTGCTGTTATAAAGGTGAAGGTGGTCACAGCCTTCTCCATTGTCTTTCGTTTGCCATGTGACTTTCTAAGAATGGAGATTATTCAGACGTTTCTGTAAACAACTATGGAACTTCAGACATTCGAGTGACCTTGAAGATCGACCCCAACACAGAGATATCGACATAGTAGAATAAATATATATATAAATTGTTGAGTTGCAGTTCAGACTATGTCTTTAGACAGATGTGAAACCTTTGTTCTTCAGTCTCAGTAGTCAATAGTCCATTTGAAATCAAATAATGTATATTACATTAAACATCCAGTTCTTAGCTTAAAGAACTATGTTAGAGATATCAAATAAATTGCAAGGGTACACAAGTAATTTGTCACTTGTCACCATGTATATACATGGTTCAAGGTTGATTGAGAGCTCATAATTGACATTTAGACTGAGTTGTCAATATGAGGTCTAAATCAGTGATCATGCATGTGAAGAAGATGGTGACACTCCTAAGCAAGAAATCTGCAGCTGAGTGCTTTCTAAAAAAAAGCATGTGTACACAGGGAAAGTGGTAAACAACCTGTTAGAGTAGCCTCTTGTGAAGGACCAAAAGAATTCTGCATCACAAATCAAGAGAACAGTTGATGACCAGAACCGCAGATCATCACAAGATGCAAACAATTGGTAAACCTCAGAAAAACAAAGAGTAGACTGAAACTCACAAAATAATGCTAAGACCTTTCAGACATGAAGAGGTGTAACATCCTCCGCTGGATGAGTCATGAATCTGAGACTGACTGAGCAGTGTTCTACTTACTGAAGATCAGACTACTTGATGCAATATAGGTCATAAATCCTGCCTCCTCTGTGTTAGTGTAGGGGACTTGGACTTAACTAAAAAGTGAAAGTAAACTTTGAATTGATATCCATGTCAAAGAGGGTTTCTGTCATTTTAGCGGTTGCTGCTTTGAAGATGGGATGAAACGCCATGATTGACAGCTGAGTCTGACTCGACATTGGTCGATCAGGACCTCGATACCCTGGCTCCATCCCCCCATTGCTATTCAGCACAGAATCTGACTCATGATATGCAAGATGGCAGCGTTCATATAAGGTGTTTTTTGGCATTATCCACTCCAGGGTGTAGACCCGCTCAAAGTAAAGCTATGAACATGTACATTTCCAAATACAGTATAACTACACATACATTTAAATAATACAAACTTTTATACATGCATATTACGTTAAAATGGACAGCGTTTCTGTCAATGAATATTGACAAAAACCTTATTTAGGCATAATGTCTTTTACATTTGGATTTTAGTGAGGTAGATTGTGATCAATTGTTAATAGAAACTATTAGATACTATTAGAGTCTTTCCCTGTCAGGTGTCTTTGATATCCAGAATCACAGGTTGCTCTTGGACCAGATCAAACTCAGCAGAATTGATTTGGACTAAGACATAATTAGTGTCTTGGCTCTGCTCTCTGCAGAGAAGTGAAAGCAGCATGAGTGTGTTCATCTGTTGTTAACCAGACTCAATGAAGTGTACTTCATTAAGGCCGCCCTCCTTTTGCATATTAAAAAGCACCTAAGTCTGGGGAGTGTATCTGAACACCATTTTTCCAATGCTGTTGCATTAATTACTTTCAGAGGAACTCAGAATTGAAAGAAATGAACTCATTTTAGAAGTAAGGGATGAGGCAGAGGCAAACAATAGAGTGCGAGAGCAAGTAGAGGGTGAGAAAGGAGGCAAAGGAGGGAGGGAAGGAGAAGTGATGGAGAAAAATGTAGGTTTGTCTCTTGTTACAGTCACTGTTAGAACTGTACTGCAATGCACTTCTCAACTATTATGTCAAATATAAATCCACATTTCAGAAAGTTTGACAGCAACTGTGCCGCAGTGGAAGGAGAAGCTCCACCTGTTCTCTTCCGACGACAGCAGGAGAAAGTTCGACACTGAGCTGCATAAACTAACTTGCAGGAAGTTTGCAACCGATCCTCTCGTAGGTAAACTTTAAGTCTGCAGCACTGAGCACCGTCTAATGTGCCGATTGAGTTGATAATAATAAGGCACCGAGTTTCAACACAGTCTGCAGTTGGGTCTGGCACTGTGTTCGGTGTTCGCTTCCTCTGAAGGTGAGTTCAGACGGAAAACATGGCAAATTTTAGACACAGCCTGACAGTGCACAAAGTCAGAGTGGAGACAAAGATGTGTGCAATTCTCTATTGATGCACACAGAGGTGGAGAATGCACCTGCACCCGATGACAATGCTTCAGATTGACAAAATAATTTGCTGATGACTAATAAGACTTCGGGTTTGCATTCTCTTTGAACATAAAAGGGCGTACGGATGAGAGGGACCAACTTTATTACAACTATAAGTTTACAATAATTACAGGGATAGTAATCCTCAAAAAACATGAACTTCATCATTAATTTAATGCACCACCTGGCAAGTACACAGAGGAACCGGCTTCTACCCAATATGTGACAATCCCTGTCACATTTGTGACAGCTCAACACTCATTCTAAGTCAGCACTGCCAGATGCCCCCCGAAAAAAATTCTAATCATACAAAGATGCCAGAGTGATTGAATTTCAAAGGGAACTGCTGCACATTCAAAATCCCATGGAGGTGCTGCGGAGGGAATACCTTACATGAAAATAGTTTTTGTACCATAAACAACACTGAACCAAACCTGAGGGTAACCAAACAAAGGGTTGTGAGACAGCCACGGTGAGACAAGCTTCCTGTGCTGCATTTCTGACATGTTAGGTGTACGATGAATATTCAGGCTGGTTCCAGATCAGCTCCTGAATTACCACCCAAACATTTTTTCAATGCTGTTTGACACTCCTCTACTGATGAAGGATTCAGGGGTTGCTGGAATTATTGACACCAGGAAAAGGTCTTTTACGAATACAGTTATTATCCTACACCTGGCATCGCAATTCAACTCAAACTTTTAAAAACTGATTTAGGAGGGAGGAGTGACAAAGAAGAGGAGAAACTGGACTCTGAGCAGATTGTGGAGAGCTTCATGACACACAAAACTCCCAAAACGCTCTTCGGATAGGTCACAGCTTAGTGGTTGATGGTCTGTCGCTGAAGAGAGAGTTAACAATATATGTTGTTGATATGGTACATCTCAGCCTGGCTTTGTGAAGCTTTATTCTCTCATAGTGTAAACAATAAAGAGAAATATATTTATTTATTATACATTCAACTGAAATTCCGGGGGGGGGGGGGGGGGGGGGTTCTGATTAAAGCCGACAATACTGCAGAATATACTAAGCAGTGTTTTCTGTCATATTTTCCAAGAGTTGAAAGACTTCCTGTCACTTCTGTTCCTGCTTCACACCTTCATCACCTGTACCTGGTGCCAGCCAGTTACTGTCACTGTTTATTCCCACCAGTAAATACTCTTCTCAATTCCATTGTTGTTCTTCATTGTGTTGTGTCTCCTGTCTTTTCCCTGCCTCAGACCCTGTTATGGGAACTCGAGATCATCTGTTGTCTCGTTTACCTAAAGCTGCTCTCCTGCATGTTCTATACATCACTATCACACTAGTCATGTTGGTGCCCTAAGTAAGTATTTAAATGCCATACTTGAACTACATTTAGCTTCTAATACGTTATGTACTTTTATTGAAGTAGTATTTACGTTTACTTAACTATCAAGTGTTAACTAAGTGATCTGACTACTTCTTCCACCTCTGCTGGCTTTCTGTTCAAGTTCACATCTTTCTGCTATCATCAAATCATTATCTAGCATTAGTCTAATTGGATGAAAGGTCTTCTCACAAAATTACATTTCAATGGTAACATAAGATGACAAACCTTTCTTTTATGTCCTTGTGCACCCAAAGACTCACCTTTTTACGAGGACATACATTGAGTTAATAATAATTTAAGCATCCCTGCAGCTGATCCATGCGTCAATTGTATGTCCTGGTACCCACAATTCCTCACTTCGAGTGAGCAGTTCGCACAGTAACGGTGATGAGCAGTAGTATTTATTCAGACAGTTTCAGTGGACTTTCTCCACCTGGCCCCCTAGAATAGAGTCAGCAGAACGTCAGGAGACAATAAGAGGAGATCCCACGCAGGATTCACCGCAAGAGAGTGGGAGGGTTCACCATGTTTATAACATGAGACAGAGGCAAAAATGATAACAAATATCTGCATGAATAAGTGGTGGCATGTTTGGACATGGGTGTGGTTTCTCCCTGCAGGTCCCGGGAACACCTGCAGCTCATCTCCATGAACAATCTCAAGAACTATCAGAATCCTGGTCATAGCTGCTCTCAATGCTGCATTGGACTTCGCTTAGTGTGTCATCATCTGCCCTCAACCATCACAAGAGTAAGGAAAAACTACAAAAGCCTTTTTGACAGAGAAAAATGTAGAAACCTCAGGAAGAGGGATCCCTCTTCCAGGACGGACAGAAGTGCAATGGATGCCACGATTAATAGGTTTATTGTCAGGCAGCAGGCACGTGCACAGATAGACCCCTAGTGGTGCTCAAGCACTGGCCCTTTTGCCCTGGATGAGAAAAGTGCCCCTTCTGCTGGAGCCCAATTTTTTCTTCATTCATCAATATTTAAGAATTAAAATGACTCTCTCTGTCATCAATTCCCCCCAAATGTGTTTTGATATATGACGGGCATGTATATGAGTTCTTCTGAGAATTTGGCCCCGACATGCTCCGCGGCGCTCACAAGCCCCCCCGCGCCCCTCCCTCCTCCTCCTCCTCCTCCAGCTGAGCGCCAAATGGCTGCAGCCACTTCTTCTCTGACCCGCAGCATCAGACAAACAGGTAATGACGGTGTTTGTGCAATCCCCCGATGTTGTTTGGTGATAAATGAACCACAACATTAGCGCCGCTGAAAACATTACGTCGCAACTGGTCCGACGTTTCCTAAAAGATAAACAAACAAAAAACTCACGAAATCCGTGATTTCAAAGCTTATCCAGCTTTCTACTGACGTTTGTCATGTTTAATGAAGAGAAAGAGGGAGAGAGATACAGACAGACAGACAGACAGACAGACATAGAATTTAAGGGCAGTTTTACTGTTCTACAAATTAGACATGTTTTGTTTAATTTAAAATCGTAGTTATTGAAATGAAAGGTAGGTCTTAAGTTGAGCTACATGACAGTCTGGTGAGGTATATTGTGGTATATTATAAGTGTAATGCTAAATATGCTTCAAAGCTGTCAGAAAACATAAAAAATGGGTGTGTACTGTGTTGTCAGCTTTATAGAGATTATGTAAGTCACTCTTGATTATTATGCACAACATTGATTTATCCCATTTACAAAATTTGAAGCATAATGCCAGGTAAAGAGAGACTCCAAAAGCAGAAGGACAGGGAACTGCAGCAAGCAGCTCAGGGTAGCAGCTCTATTTTATCTTGGATCAGGCCATCAACTAGTAAAACAGATGAGGGAGAATCAGTAACCCTACCTGGTCCAGAGCAGCCATTATTTATTTATTCAGTATTATTATTTTTAATTTCATGAATAATTTTGGCGATGGGTGCCCTTTTTTTGGTTTGAGCACCTGCCCCCATAAATGTCTGTGCACGTGTCTGTCAGGCAGTCTTGTAGATTTTTTTGTCCGCGAACAGCTGTGACCATGATCGGGTGCCGCCATAATCCATGATCCATTGTCATGATCCACTGACACTATTGGGATCATCATCATGGTACATGATCGCTGCCAACACAATGTGGGATTTAAACAGTACATACGATCAGTTGAGGTTGGGGCCTGGAAGAGGTGATGAGTATTCTTCTCAAGACTGGAGGAGATTGGGGTGGAGGAGGGGTCATGCGAGTCACTGAATGACAGCTGAAGAGAGGAGAAGGGATTTTTAAAGTTTGACAGCTGCTGAATGACTGGCTGAATGAAGAGACCGCGCCAGATCTGATTGGATATTTAGGAACGCTCACAATCAGCTGATGCAGGTTAAGTCTTCCTGACTGAACTTAGGCTAAGCTTAATTTTTGGTCCCTGTACTTGAGAAGGCTAACTCTCCATGTCTCTGCCTGTTCCAGGGTCCTACCTGCCTGATTCCTGCCTGGAAGTCATCTGCCTGTTGGGATCAGTAACCCTGTTCTCTGCCACTGCCATCGATCACTGTGTGAGTGCCCACGGGGCTCCACACACAGCTTTGTAACCTGCCACGCCAGACACGACATCTACACCAGAGACATTCTGCGACATTACCTGTGAAATATTACTACTTTCATTAAAGACTGTTATTTTACTTTGAGCTCTTGTCTGTGTTTCGCTTTTGGGTCCAGTTCTTGCCTAGATCTTTGCAGCGGCACAATAAACGTCCGTCCTGTGCCTGCTGCACCACGCCTCACCTGAACACTCTGGTGGGATTTTGATGTTTTGAACGTATCTGAGTGGAGAAGCTCCTGCTGCGCTGTGCATGTACGAAAGGCAAACTCTTGAGAAAATCCAACTCAATTCTTAGGACGTCCTCCAGAGTTCATGTCTAAAATATGCTCATGTTTATTGCCATCATTTATACAGTTGAAGTTGTTGATAATGTTGTTAATGTAACTATGATTCATAAAATCATGCCCATGGAAATTCTGCATCATCTGATATTGTCTCTGCACCAGCAGGGGGTCGCTGTAATCACAAGTGATAGACTGGATTCATAGACTGGTTTATACTGTAACAAAAAGAGTGGCAGTTCAAATTATTCAATTAGTGCTGAATATATATTTTATTCGTTTGATTTTTATAATATCTAACATAGATTTAAATATGACATGATAGTTGCTTTTGATAAAAATAATATTTTATGTCAACCTCCAATAACAATAACTCCTATCATTCTGACATTTTTTTATTAACCAACAACATTTATCATTATGTGACTTGCCTTGTACTGAGGGACAAGAAAATGAGATGGTGTAAAAATGAACACTGTGTTTGCATGAACTCTCTTTATATATACAAATATATACCCACACACACATAAAGCTTGGATTGCCCCAAATGAGCAGGACAAAGTGCGCAAGTGATTTACCTCAGCAGCCAGCCTGCGACAGACACATTACAGAGTGCCATGAAGCCAAAGTATTAGGTAACCATGAGGATTATTCCGATGAGAATTAGTCATTTGCATTGCAAATTAAAACTGTATTTAACGCGGAGTAACATGCCCTTCAAATAACTTCTGCTGCAGAGAAATCCCACTTCTCCTCCCTGTTAAAAAAGTTGTAAGGAGGGAAGTGCTGCAGATGAGAGAGCCGGAGCCTCCACACTGAACATCACCATCACACTGGATTACCGTCGGCTCGGCCTCCTCTCTTACATCGACAGCAGGCTGTGTAATAATCATTTCATGGGCAGTTTTCTGATGGAATTTAACATGTGATTAACTCATTAAAACCACTGTGTTACTCCCATAGGTTGAATAGCTTAAAGAATCAATAAGCCCCCGTGTTGTTCATTGATAAAGAGTCTTGGAGACACGCTTCGATGCATTTGTCTGTGTTTTTTTGTGTGTTTTTTTTAACACTGTCTGAGCTCTTAAATGTTGGATGTTGAAGATGATGTGGGAAGAAGAAAATATCTTAGTGAAAGTCAGAGGCGGTGATATGAGTTCATTCCAAGTTTACAGCTTAGAGTTTAACTGATCGTATATGCTATCAGATCAGAGCTTAACTCTGAGTCTCTAAAGTGCTGTTTATACATTACAAATTTGCAACACCAAATATATTATGCTGTCTTGATTTTTCCCATTCGCAGCTTATTTGGTATTGTATTCTATTCATGAAGAAAATCATCTTTAGTTTTAACAATATAATATTGGAATGTCTATGCGTGATCTGCAGAGCTGCAAAATATTCCTATTAAATATACATGAGTTTATTTTTATATAATATCCTCTTGAGAAATCTCAACTTTACGGAATGATGGAAACGATCAGGCATCACAGAATAATGGTTGTGGTTCAGTAAAATCAAACAGCAAAGTTAAAGTAAAAAAAAGAAAACTGGTTATTTTTTTTAAACCAATAAGAAAACAACCCTCATAAATAAAAAGTAAAAACATTTAAGAGAGATTTGTTATCACAGTGTTTTTAGCAATCATTCCTCAAATAAGAATATTTGTAGGATTATATTTGTATTTAGTGGTTATGTCCTACAGTACAGGAGACACTGAAACGAGGGCCGAAATATTTTAGTTAAGAATAAGTAATTTACAATAGAAACATGTATTAAATAAAATAAAATTATTATTGCTTTCAAGTTTAAAGATAGCTCAATTATCTGTGAAACCTCCTCACTGTGCTTGCACAATGCAAAAACATGGACTTGGACTTGTTATATTGCTATTTTTGAAAATTATACAGCAATAATAACTAATACTGTAACAAATAAGTGTACTGGTAAAACCTGCTGTATCACACACATATGAAAGAAATTTCTATAACCTATATATATATAAACCTTAAATATATCATGCCCTTTATTATAAGCCATAGTAAACATATGATCACCTCATTTAGGGAAATAATTAAACACAATTAAATCAGTCACATCGAAGGAACCGTCTTTTCTTTCCTCTCTGGGTTTGTACGCTCCACCCATTCATCTCCTACTGTTATCAGTGACAGCTTCTTATCTGACTAATGAAGCATACATAACACCCTGATGCAATTTTTACATAAGGTTCACGGTAACAAATCAGTATGCCAGTTATGTTCAGTCTTCTACTGAACAAGATATCTTTCATTCATTATTGATGTTTTGTGAGGGGAGCTTTCCCCTGAAGGCACACTAGGATTCCCATAGCCCCGGCCGGCATCAAAGGCTGCTCTATAATCTCGTCTTCTCTTCTCTGCACCCCTCCACTCCCTGACTCTCCACATTACATGGTCCATCTTACTCATTAACTGCTTCCCCTCGCCGTATGTGTCTAATTATGATATCACTTGTAGTAGATGATATGATAGCGGGATAAACAGTGCAGTAGCTGCTATTTGTGATATCCCTATTGAGAGCTACATTTTCATGTATGAAAGCATTGATTGTGCGTGGAGGACGTGCGCTGTATTGCTTTGATTGTTTTATCTCTGGAGGGCAATGTGGCCGCCAGTGTTTGGAGTTTGACTTTATAGACTTGTGCACAACAGTCTAAGGTATACCTCTGCACCAATGTGCTGCTTTAGCCAAACAGGATGTCAGTTGTGTTGCAAATTATTTATAAACTTTGAAGATGTGGAGCACCTCCTTTGAATGTAGCTGAGGTTCAACAGCGTCTTAATGAATGACAACCCCTCTGATTCTAACTAATGTTTCAATGCAACATTTAAAAATAACTCAGTTTAAACATTAGTAAATATCAATTATTTAATTTGTATCTGTAATCATATTCTGATAGAGGGCAGCCACACAGCTGTTTTTAGTTCATGAGATGAGTATGGCTTCATATATATATACACAGGATTACAGTAATTAAGTCTTAAACTGAGTATTAAGTTTGCAGGCTGATGGGGAATTTGGTACTCACAGTGTCCTACCAAAAAAACATAATTTTAACTGTAGTCACTGACAGTTTTATATCTCTAATCGTGAAACACCAATGCAGTTACACTCAATGTTAAGCAGTGCACAGCGCCACACAATTCCCAGTCTTGCACATCAGTGGTCAGCAATAGAACTGCAATGACAGATGCTAAAGTTAGCTCACAAGCGCTGCTGGCTAGTTTAATGGACACTAACGTTCTTCTGGTAGTACGCTACCAGAGTAGTCAGCTCTGGTTCTTCTGGTAGTTATCCCTACGGCCCACTGTGGTAAATCAGAACATTCTTGTGTGGTCATCAGGTTTATGTAAAGGATAAGTGAGCAGTTGAATTTTGCACTACATAAGAGTCATGTGATGTTCAAGTCAATGATGCTTAATTGGCTGATATGCTTATAACGTTGAACCACAAACAAACTATAAATAAAACAGACTAATAATACCATAATAATAGTAACAACAACAGCAATGGTAATAACAATGATAATCTGAATTGAATAGCATATTAACAGCAAAAGAACATTCACGTTAGTGTGTGTGTGTGTGTGTGTGTGTGTGTGTGTGTGTATGTGTGTGTGTGCATGTGTATGTGTGTGTATGTGTGTGTGTGTGTGTGTGTGTGTGTGTGTGTGTGTGTTAAATGTTTGTGTAAACTAAATTTATTTTTAAAACATTTCTTCTAATCTCCTCATATTTTGAGCACTCTGTCAGGAAGTTTTCCCATATTATTATTTTGATATATTAAGCTTAATAAGAGATTTAAATAAATTCTCTTCTCTCTTATAGACATTGTTTAGATATTTTTCAGGTCTTTAAAAGCATTAACTATGACTTTAAACTTTTTGCAAGAGCCCCTTATAAAACTTCAACACTTGCAATTCTAAATATTGTAACTTAAGCTGCTTTCAGACCTGCACTGAACTGTGGATCTCCTGACAGGCTCTGGAGGAGCAGTATGTGAGAAGGCAAATGTCTGAGTGAGAGGATCTTCCATAGTTTCTATATGTCAAAAAAAAGAAGAATACAAATATCTCAGAAGGAAAAAGCAGTGATACGTAGAAGGCAGCGATGAAGATGTCAAAAGGGGCCGAAGCCGGTGTTGATGCGCTGGAAACATCCACTCATGAACCCTGCAGAAGAATTGAAATGTTACCTCCCGCCTCCTGCATGCTGCACCACCTCTCAGCTGCTCTGGAGATTTCTGCACGGTTGTAAAAGTGTCGGACCGAAGAAGCTCCTGCTGCATTTTTTATGTATGAAAGGCAAACTCTGGAAAAAGTCTGGACCCCATCCTTGTAGACATTCTCCGGAGTGCATGTCTGACACCGGCCGTACTAACATTAATGGTGGTGGTTCAGGAGGTAAGAGGGTCGTCCACGAAACAGAAGATCAATGGTTTGATCCTCGGCACCTCCAGTCTGCATTCCAAAGCGTTATTGGGTAAGACACTGGACCTATATCTATGTAGGGAGCAGGTCCTCTTGTTCCACCATGCAGCTCCTATCAGCCCCTGGCTTTAGAGAGGACCTGTTGATTAGATTCTCATTCACGTTTGGAAAGGCAGCGTGAGGTGGGGGGTATTTTACCAGATGCCACTAAATCCTACACACTGAACCTTTAATTAATTTGAAAACCTTTTTGCCAACGATCCAAATACTTAGTCATGATCCACTTTCTGAATTATTGCACTACCAATTCACTCAGTTGCAATTTCCCTCAACTTTGCCATTCACATTTGCTTGTGCAATCAATCTGTCCCTGTAATTTTTAGATTTCAATATTTTATGTGCAGTCCTAACCTCTTAACACTGTATTTATTGTTGCGCTTTATGATTGCGTTTCCTTATTATTATATTGTGAGTTAATTTATGAATTTATACTGATACAACATTTGTGGGACTATCTGCACTTCAATGCATTTACCAGAAAAAATCACCAAACTCTTCGTTGAACCAAGCGCTGACACCACCAGACTCATCTAAGGCTGTTTTACAATGCTGGGCTCTCCGCTCAGGAATAAAAACACCACTAACATCCACCACTAATATGGTTCTGCCAGAGTTTGGGTATCCACTCCCCAGGGCAAGGCACAGACATCTGCAGGCTTTCTGTCTGGGAGGGAGAGGAAATGTCTCTGACTCATTCCTCTGTAAATAACAGCCTTCAGCGTATATTCATCATTAGAGCCAATTGCAGTCAATCTCTTTTTGACATAATATTTGGCTTCCTGACACCTCTGCACCTCCCCTTCATATTGAGATGTTAAGTACTCTGCGGTATTTATTAAGCAGCGAGTGGAGGCTCTGAGCGCAGGCAGGCTGGTGCTGCCTCCTCAGCATACACGCACGCACATACACACACACACATACACACACACAGACACACAGTTAGCCTCAGTGCACATCCTTGGAGCTGATGTAGCTGCTTCAGGAATAGAAGGTGAGAATGTGTCAGTTCAAAGTTTGTGCTCATCAAATTGGACTGTAAATATTAGTCAGTTATGCGATCCACTGCTAATAGGATACCGGTTACACAGTGTGTTGCTACACAAATCTCTAAAGTGGGTTTATCATTTTTCAACAATTCCTTCTGAATTTTAAATCGTCGGCATCCTGAAGGTCCTTCAGTCATTAAACTTTAATGTGGAAGATTTACATTACTTCAGTTAAACAGGCAACAACCTATATCAATAGGTGCATTTCCCTTTCAATGCCTGCATTTATCTGGCTTTTATATTAACTGAATGAAGTGTTTTTAATTTCAACATTTAATATTGAGACATTTGACAAAATAATTCTTCCAAGCAGAGTGTGGCTGCTCTGGGTTTCAATTTGACTGCATTTAATTAAAGAGTTTTAATAGCTGCATCCTTCAGAGTCACACAGCCAATGTCTCTCGTTAGTCTACATGGTTTTTTTTAACAAAAGATTACACAGTTCAAGAGGAAACAGCTTTTGAGAGACGTGACAAAGTCATGTCGAGTATCTCTGACTCAGAGCTGTACAGTCCAGAATCAAGTCCTTAGAAAGTAAGTAGGTACGGTCTGGTACTGTACCACTAAAGGATTCAGCTGGCTGTCGAAACATATACAACAACCCAATTTCCTACAAGAAAACACACACCATTGTGTCATTTGAACCAGAAACAGACAAATGAAAAATCCTGTTACCAAAAATTATTTTGTTTTGGTTGGCTGACTTATTGTTTTCTTATTCAGATACCTTCCAACATTTAAATAAATAATTTCTAATTCCTCACTCAACCGTACAGGTGTTTGAATGTGTCTGTTCAGTGATAAATGAAGCTGGGGAGGAGAAGATGAAACACTGGATGTTGGTGTTAACCAGCCAAATCTTTTATCAGCCCTTTCCCAAGACGTACAAATCTGAAATCCAGTCCAATAATTGTGTGTGTAGAGTTTTAAACAGGTCATTATGCAACACTGTGTTAATTTAGTATCACAACTGCAATTGCTCTGAATCTGATCACATCGTTTTCATGATGCTGTCCACTTTTGGCTGAGTATGTAGAGCAGGATGTGTCTGATGTATCAGTCCTCCTGCTGGTCTGCACTGAGAAGCCCCTCCCTCCAGCCCGACCCCTGTGCAGCTGCTGGTTTATTGATCCCATGTACAGGAAATCCCATCTCAGGAAAATTAAGTTGTGATTCACTGCACACTTCTTATGACATGTTTTCACAACAGTTAATCCCGGAATTGGGAATCTTCTTTAATTGTCAAATCAAAATACATTATTTTTCCCAGGTTGTCAAATACTGACATTTGTCAAACCCACTGAGAAGGTAGAAGGTAACCCATGGTGTCTGTATGCTTATGAAGGGTTTTCAATTGAAACAGCTGAAGACTAATTCATTGCTTTTAATAATTACATTTAATAAATTACAATAACGGCAGTATGGAGGATTACATACCGACTAAATCCACAAATAACTGTTGTCTGTTTGTTTAATGCATATTTAACAAATCGTTAATCTAATCAACTTCACACTTGGCATTTGTGTTGAGTTTGAATGCAATTTGGACATGCAATATGTTCAATATTAATAAAAATGCAATAAACAATCAACCGGCACTTCTGAAGTAACTGCACGAGGCAAGTTTTGATTCTTTGCAAAAAAGTGGCCTTGGTGTCCGTTGCCATGTTAACATGATGTGTTGCAGTATCCAGAGCTTTTATGAAAAACTGACTGAAATGATTAAAACTGGGAACCATCATATAAACCTATCGTATAGTTGATAAAAGAGAATGCGGTCATTTGTTCTGAAGAAATTTTGGGCATATGATATGAAAAGGAAACCATTAACGTGGAACTTACAGAGGAGAATAAGACAAAGTATGTCAAGAGGTTCTCTGGTGAACGTATTTTCACCATGTTTTTAGCCCGATTGTCCTCTGATATTCTACTCGGAGGCATGTGTCCTCAGGCACACGGAACACCACACACACTCTCGCCCACGCGTGGGCTGCACATTCGTGTGGCTACATCCGCTAGCTACGCCACTTCATCTGGACTTTTAGGCTTAAAACACAGTGTAAAGGCCCCCTTTTTCGAGTCGGATAGGAATGTCGGGGGTTGCGGAAACTTTGATGACACCACAGGAGCAGTATGGAGGCATGGTGAGGGGTTTTCCTGTTGTTTTATTACGTCTGAAAAATAGGTCACTTTGGCTGAAACACTGTTTACCCCTGAGACTCGAAAAGTGTGTTGTGAACTCAAACACATCACCCACCCCTCCATCGGCATAGTGGTGAGTAGATGATGAGTGATTCTTTTTTATTTTCAGGTGAACCATCCCTTTTAGGTCAATGAGATAGAGTATCAGCAGAAAAGACCTTGAGTCAATTTGCATTAGCTTTTTTTCCAGCTGCAATCCATGAGCAACAGTGTGGTGAGCTTCACAAATAGCGTCTCATCTAACACTGACCAATGGCCTGACCATGAAACTAACTTTGATGGAGGCAGAGACGAGTGATGGACGCGGAGGGGAGCACAGTGCTGGACAACATCAGACGGAGCGGTGCGTCTGTCACTCTCAGTGTCCGGCTGCCAGCACTGACAGCAGCGCCTCAGGAGACACACTCCGCATTGCAGAAAGATTTCATAACTGAGCTTGGACCAACTTTTACTTTCTCTGAATAAGTAGAAATCTGATGCCTCACGTCCCTGATGATCAACAGAGACATTCAAACATGAGCTGTCGTTTTTTTATTTCTTTGCTAAAGCACCAGACTCCCATATGGACAACGATGTGGAGCGTGTGCAGAACTGAAACAACATGTGCAGGGTAGTATGATATATTCTCTGTTTGGAGGTAAGTTGTAAAACATTAAATACATCAGTAATAATGTTTTTTTTTTTTAAAACAAGAAATATACATAAGACAAGGTTTGAACCAATGATTCCCCAAATTTACAACAAACCATATGAAACTTGAACTGAATTATACAGCAAACGTAATTGTAGATTAAAAAAACATGGATTATAGTTATATATATATATATAACAGTATTGGACATAATGTGATTTGTTTTTACTCATATTGTTTTTATCAGATGAGAACAATAAATTGTTATTATTTAGTTTATAAATTTATATTTCATATAATTTACTGTATATATGTAGCGAAGGCTATATAATACATTCGGTTACATCTCATTTAGCTGACCAAAGCGATTTACAATAAGTGCATTCAACCATGAGGGAACAAACCCAGAACAACAAGAATCAAGTAAGTGTTGGGTACATGCATCTACATACATGTATTGTTGACAATTGATATACATTTATTTATGCTTTAAATTTGTTCATACTTACATTATATGCTTATATTTATGTTGTGTATAGGACACACTACGTGAATACCTGTTTTTACTGTGCTACAACATGAATTTCAGTTGCACACAACTTATTTTTTGTATACCCCTACATTTGCATAAATATCTGCTCAACTGATTTAATAGTCTAATGTATGCAATGTGCACAACACATTTTCATAATTTGTCTCTATTTCATTTAATCTATGAATCTCTTCATCACCTTTCCTTTGTTTTCTTCCCTCTATACCGGTCCCTTGTGCTGCTGTAACATCAGAATCTACCTCTCATTGAAATTAGTGTATCTTACTTTATATTATTTAATACACACATTTATTTGGAAGACTTACCATGTGAGACAAAAAGGGTAGCAGATGCAGGACCGGATGATATTGTAATTAAGGGGTGGCACTTTCTACTCTCTACTTGTAGCGACCCCTTGTACATGGCAACTGAGAGGAACTTCTGGAGCTTTCAATCGTATGCAATGGTCATCTGTGTTAACTTAAAAGTTTGGTCCACCTTCACATGGTAATTGAAACATGAGTGGTGATTGTTTTGTCATATTTGCAATTAATCGAATTACATACAACCACCTGACCCACAGAGAAGCCCAGTGACCCTTGGACTGGTGCGTGCTCTGCCCATAGAATATATTCACCGACATGACAAAAGAGCCCTGATCAGAGCAGTGTAACCCTGGTTTGCCCTCTGATGTATGGCACGCCACACATACCCAGCAGCCCCAGACTTACACGGATGGAGACGGGGAGGCACCAGCAGTCTGACCACAATGTTCCACTGGTGCTGTGACACGTCTCCTCCTATCCCTGAGAACATTTTGCCACCTGCTGACTGTTAGTGGTAATCACCTGACTGATCGCAGCTCTCATGCCCATACATGCAGTGGTGAGAGTATGTGTGGATTTGACATGAATAAAGTGGCATTTGTCAAATCTATGAAGACAAATGTGAGGACAAATATCCTACATATATACTGTGGAGTTTTAAAAAGAGAAAAACCTTGGAAAGCAGGGCCCACGCCTTGTCCGGTTAATGTAAACCCTGAGAAAATGAAAATGTATATTGCAAAATTGAAGAGCTTTGATTTGGGCACAAGGCTCCACATGAAAGCAGTGGAGAAACACTCGAACTGCTGATGGAATTAAGCACATTATTAATGTAGGCTTACTTCAGGCTATTGCATCTCTGAGGTTCAGCCTTTGATATCAGCCCAAGTCATTAATATTGCATAGTGTAGCTGAAGTCTTAATCAGCCCATCCACCACTGTGTAGCACTACTTTTTCCCATCCGGGACGAGGATGTCTCTTAGAAACAAGTAGTAGACTAAATCAAACTGATCATTTAGGCACAACCTGCCGTTGACTTTGAAATTCCCAATGACGGCATGTCACTCTGCCGCGGCTCCGTTTTACCCCGTGATGGCATTTTCACAGGGGACCACGCTGCAGCGTTCATACAAGTGGGTTAATCAAAAGATTCATAAGTCAATCAGAGAACATTAACATACTGGAGAGCGGCTTGGGTGCACAGAGTTCAGCGCGAGAAACATCAAAGGCTTCCAAGAGCAGGCATGAAAGGCATGGGAAATGAGCTGTGTGCGGGGAGAGGAGAGAGGAGAGGAGCTGGCAGCGCCTGCAGGAGGAGAGGAGCCGCTCACTGGCTGTCAGGTACTGAGAGCCTCCAATGAAGCCCTCATACCCCCACACCCCTGCAGGAGGAGGTGGAGAACAAACAACAATGTCTTGTTGGTTTAACTATTCACTCTGTTTTGTTTATTGTTGGTTCTTTTTTGGGGGTTTCTCAGAAAAATAAGAAAAGTGTTACGAATGGGTGAAGCTTTTAGAACTAGTGTGGCTTGTGATGCTGGATATGAATAAATGCAATATTCTGCACAGGCTCCTTACTTCAACATCAATAAAGAGTTAACACGGAAACCTGCACTATGCAAAGAGTGAATGCTGCAGTTTTTTTGAATTCCCATGTTGAAAAGTGATGAAAGGAGATGCATGCTGGATGATGTTTGCACCTTTATGCACAAATGACTAATGTTCCACATGCACCCCGCACACCAACCCCTCCTCTCCACCTGCTGAAGAAATGCACGCTGGTCAGCTCTGATGTGCAACAGGTGCCACCACTGCCACCACCAACATATCCATCTCTTTCCTCCTCTCCTTCCTCATCGTCCACACTGTCTCCGCAAACGCACCATAATCGCTTTTGATGACGACACCCACAGGATCAGCAGTGCCTAATAATAATAATGATAATATGAAAGGTATGCTGGGCTGTCCTTGGTCCATGGCTGTGCCACTACCACACGCACCAAAACAAACCCGCGACGCGCCTGGATGACAGCAGCCCGCGCGCATCCCCCCCCCACCCTGACCCACTTCCACCTGCAGCCGGGTCTGGATCTCCGCAGCCTCACACCTCTGCTCCAGCCAAGGTCACACAACTTTTCTCACACCTCCAACACTTCACATGCACACCGGAGCCAACAAAGAGTCTCCGTCCGGAGCTGGAACCACAATTTGGCATCAGTCGGGACTTTTACTCACCCGCATCCCGCAGCTGCTCCTGCTGCCATCTTCATTTCAAATCCTTCAGTTTACGCCCTTCGAACCTCAGCGGCCGTACCTTTGCCCGAATGCAAAGAGGGAGAAAGCGAGAGAAAGAGTGGGGGTGGGAGGTGGGAGCGTGGCAGTATTTCCTCCCGGGGTGAGGTGAGGTCCTTTTTGGCACCGGGTACCCGACCTGACCGCGCGCAGCCGCTGCTCACAGAGGGGGCGCGCTGCTGTAACACGAGGTCTAACCTAGCAGCGTGGTGGGAGCGCTCGTTCAACTGACACTGTTAACCACACGACACCAGCATTTAGGTGGCGCCAACACACACTCACACACACTCACACACACACAGGCACACACAGTTCATACTCACTGATACCGCTGGATGAAGAGGCAGCATCAGAGCATGTGCATTCCTGTGCAACCGTTTCTGTTCTTTTCTCCATTTCTGGAATAAAAAGGTGTCCCTTGTTTGGACTCGTCAAGGAGTTCTTTGAATTGAGTTATTACATTTACTCACAATTTCAGAGCTGAGTGGAGCATCACTTGTTAAACTAGGTGTTTACCTTGAGATGTTCCACGTGGAGGGAAAATGCAGTGGCTGCTGGTTGTAGCCTTGTTTCTCAATCAATCGCATTTTATCTGTGTAGCCCAAATTCACAAATCACAATTTACCTCACAGGGATCAACAGGGTGCGACACCCTCTGCCTCTAACACTCAAATAAAACATTGAGGAAAAGCTGACAAAAAACGTTTTAATCACGGAAAAAAACATGCGATGTACAGAAGTGCAATAGCTGCCACGAGCAGAGCACATCAACAAAATAACATGATTTACCAGATTCATGAGAAAAAAGACAATGTTTAAGATGAATGGAGAGGTGTTTCAATGTTTCAATTAGTTCAAGTCTAACATATGAAGGGAGCAGCAATGACATTTGTAATAATAGTGTTACACTGTAAAACCTAACAGTACATCTTACTAAATGAAGTAAGTTACAATAACTTAATTCTCAGAAAAAGTTGAGGCCACTAATTATCAATAATTTAATACAACTCAAACGTTAATTATTGAAGTAATAACTTAGTTATTTTGAGTGCACTTTAATTCGTAGATCATTTTGAGTACTGGTGACATAAATCAATTTGTTTCTTTGACTCGTTTTCTATAAGTTGATGTTATACTATATTACAGCGGGCAGCTGTGGCTGAGAGGTAGAGTGGTCGTCCTCCAACCTGAAGGTCGGCAGTTCGATCCCCAGTCTGACCCATCTGCATGCCGTAGTGTCCTTGGGCAAGATGCTGAGCCCCGAATGGCCCCCCATAGAACAACATAGTGCTGCGAATACATGCACTGTATGAATGGGTGAATGTCAAACTGTACTGTAAAGCGCTTTGAGTGGTCATCAAGTCTAGAAAAGTGCTATATAAATACAAAACCCAAACCATTTACCATACTATTACAAAAAAGGCAATTCCCAGGGGCTGCTATTTTCCTGTGTCTTGGGATTTTAAATTGTATTTGTTTATAAATCATCATATTTTGGATAAGTATGCATCCAGATCATCTTCAGTAATCGTCCAAAGTGGAACCTAAGTGAGGATGTTAATTACATTACGTACAAGCTGCCAATAATGGTAGTCTATGTAAGTAGGCATTTTGTATATCTAAGCAATCTATGCTGGTTTCACTTTGAGTAAAATCACATGAATCCTCTTGAGTCATCTTTCCGTTTTATTCCTTCTGTGCGAGAGGAGCAGCACTAATCTCGAGATCTGATTCCAAACTTTGATTACATTAGCTGCTTACTCTAAAAAACACTTCTTTCTTTGAAATCAGGTGGACAACACATGTTGCAACATCTCCAGAATCTATATGGCAGAAAAATCTGCACGATGAGGAGTTTTAGATCTCTGGCATCACCGATCGAGGCAGATGGCCACTCACTCTGAGTCTGGTTCTGCTCGAGGTTTCTTCCAGTTAATGAGGGAGCTTTTTCTCTCCACAGTCGATAGTGCAGAAATGTCTGCTAATTTTTGGAAGGGTTGGGTTTCTCTCACTTGTAAGGTCTTGACCTTATATGTAAAGTACCCCTGAGATAATGTATTTTATGACTTGGTGCTATACAAATAAAATTGAATTGAACTGAATTGAATTAGGGTTGAAGCATTCCGGGGTAATTTTGAAGTCCTGCCTGTGTTTCTTTTTGGACACATGAACCTTAATTCATTTAGAATTCATTTCAATTTGTTTGGTATTAGACAAACACTAAGAAAGGTATACAGTGTTAGGAATGTCATTATGCAGTTATTTAACAGGGTTATTTTCCTGCACCTTGAATCTACCTCTGTGTGTGAAAGGTGCTTTATAAATACAATTGCCTTGCCTTGCCTCTACTGAAGTATTGGGGACTTTTTGTTTGTCAGCTATGTGCAGTTTGATTATACAATATTCAATATCAAGCTTAAAATCCTCACATTGTTCATCTGCCACTAACAGTTTTTGTGTGTCAAACTGTCCATCACCCAAATGTCTGACCCCCCTACACAGTCTTTGGCTCTCAGTGACAAGCCCAGTGCAGGCATCCCAAGTTTATAGTTTCATGTTTTTTAAAAGAGGCTCCTTCGGGAACCAGGTGTTTTTTTGTTATTATTTAGTTATTACTCATCAACAGGATGAAATATTCCATTTGTTTAAGGACTACTTTCAACAGCGAATGAATCCACATTTGGTGCTGAAGTGAGTATTTGGGGCGGCACGATGTGTGGATGTGGGACTGAGACAAAATAAACTACAGCGCTTGTGTGTGTGTGTGTGGGGGGGGGTGTGTGTGTGTGTGTGTGTGTGTGTGTGTGTGCGCGTGCGCGTGCGTGTGCGTGTGTTCACAGTGATGTACAAACATCACCCCGAGCACTACTGTGGTTCACTGATGTGTTTTTAACAACAGCGGCTCAGAGGAATAAGACACCTACTGTACATCAGGCTTCAGGATATAGGATGTCTGATAGCCCTGCCACCATGTAGAGGTAATATTTCAGGAGATGCAGGAGATGGGGCCAGATTACCTATACGATCGCTTGGAGGACTTGCTGCAAACATTCATCGTTATTTTGGGTTATCCTACGACGTGTGCTGACAGGAGGAGAGGATTGTCATCATATTTGGCATGCAGTGACCCAGTTACTGAAACATCACAGAGGCTCATTTCAGCACCAACAGAATGCAACTGCTTAGATTTGCTTATTTGGTGTTATATTTATTCATCTCTTACATATCTGCTGTATATATATTTATAAGCCTAAATAATTATATATTGTTCATATCAGTTTTCACCTTAACTGCTCATTATCTGTAATTAGTTTTATCAGCTGCATATATTTTGTCATGCGCTACAGTATTTATTAATCTGCTGCGACCTGGTCCTGTATTAATATTCCTATTTACTTTAACTGTACATCATTTTACATCTGTATTACTTACCTCAATGTATACCTATCACTTTGATCATTCAGTATTTATATACGTTCTTAAAATCAGTTTTCACAGCCGTTATTCTGTTCACCATCCTTTTACATTCATATACATCACATTACCTTACATTTCATTTAGCTGACGCTTTTATCCAAAGTGACTTACAAGAAATGCATTCAACCATGAGGGTACAAACCCAGAGCAACAAGAGTAGAATTTTCTTCAAGAAAGCCAAACTACAAAGTGCACTAGGAAAGTTCCATTTAAGTGCTACAATTTTGTTGGGTTAAAACGGTTTTATACACTACTCTTGCTCTTTAATATAATTGTACTTAACTGTTTTTTAACTGTCTACTGACATTGCACGGATGTCACCATTGTTTCTTTCTTGTTATGACATGCTCTCTGAGCCTTTGAATTGCCGTCAGGGGACAAATAAAGTTGTTTTGAATTTGTAATGGAATTAGAGTTAGAATTAAAATTTGAGTTTGAGTTTGCGTTTGAGTTTGCATTTGAATTTGAATTTGAATTTGAATTTGCTGATACCTGAAGTAAATGTGGGACCTGCATTAGAAATGTAATGCATTTCCATTTTTGAAAAGCTGTGATCAGTAAGAGAAAATGCTGCCTTACCCTTTCCAGCATTAGCACATGACAACAATGAGACACAACAAGGTGAGGGTAGAAAGTGCTGCAGAGCCAAGGTGGGGGGATGGTGGTGGTGGTGGTGGTGGTGGGGGGGGGGGGGGGGGGTGTTGAGAGCGGCACCTTCTATCCAGTGATCCAATCCAAAAATATCGACAAGCGTAGCTTTAAGTAATCCACTCAAAGCTGCGCTAGACGTTGTCAGCTGATTAACGATAAAAGCTCCCGTATTGGGAAGATGCTGCAGCCTCCATATTGTTGTCATTACCTGGATATCTGTGGAGCTTCACTCTGCCTCTTTTACCTGCCCACTTACTAAATGTTCCATCAACAGTATTTACTGTGGACTGGCTGGAGTGCTCAGTCAACACAGTAATGATATAAAATAAGTTTACCATTAGCTTTACAAAATCAGCTGCTTATACCATATGATCAGACGAATAGATGGGTTGGTGCCATACAAACAAAACTGAATTGAAACATTGTAGGAATACACTGCCCAAGACATATCACACAAGCACCTTCATTGAAAACATGAATGCAAAAGCCACAAAGAAGCTGCAAAGGCAGTAACTCAACTACACAAGCCACACATCGGGTATACAACCCCATCGGAAGAAGCGACAAAGAATGTTGACAGCGAAATTTGACCAAAGTTACTTACAACACGTGATTCTAGTGAACCTGGCTGGCAGGTTTCACCAACGACAGCTCACTTGACCACAGAAAGAAAATTGACCGCAGTAAGAAACGCTGCTTGTTTTATTGTCAACCTCTACTGTCAATCACATACACTGGGTTCTGTTATTTGGCTTTAGCAGTTGTGTCAGTCTTCCCATTAATATGAATGGTGTGTTATGGAAAAAGCACTTGTGTGTAGGAGTGTTATATGAATGTGTACATGAATGAGTGAGTCCGACTTGAACTGTAAAGATCTTAAAGTGGTCAATAGCAGATAAAGATATATAGTTGTGTCTCTTTGCCTGCACCGGGCCTCATGCTCCTAGTCTTCACTCTCCACACGAGGCACCTCGTAAACCTCAAACTATTTGTCATTGACTTCGTAATGTACTCAACCACCCCCCCCCCCCCCCCTCTCTCCGGCCCATTCAGTGGCAAAAGATGATGTTGTTATCAGCGCTAAGGGCTGAGTGTGCATTCCTCTTCCTGAAGATATTATCTGTGCCCTCCACTGCAGACAGCCAGAGAAAGCAGAGAGCGATGGCGGCAGAGCGGTGGGAAACTCCTCTTTTTGACACCATATCAACCCGACGCTCCTTATCTCATCCCGTTTGCTGCTGAGCCAGACGATTACCAGCGTGGCTTTATTCACATAACCCCGACACTCAATTAGTCTCCCACACCCACTCGCTCTGTTAGCGCTCAGTGCCGGGGATCCACAGCGGCAGAGACAAGAGCGAGAGATTGCAGATGGGTTGACCCACATCAACAGATCGAAGCTCGCCGTGTTTTAAGGAAAATCCAGCCCAGACCTCACGTCTTAAACCAGGATTTTCCCGTAAAGTGTGAAAGGAAAGAAAAGGTTCGAATGAATACTCTTTGCTTTTGTTATGGCTGTGCAGATGGACACTTCTTCAAACTATTTGGTACAACACAACTTGAAGTGTGCTGTACATTTTTGGAAAATGATATTCAAGATATAACTGTGGATAAACACATGTCATAATTAAACCTTCTGTTTTGCATCATTGCCACAGACAAGCAAGGGTTTTCCAAGTGACAGGTGTAACCTCAGGGAAGCAGTCTAAATGAGAAAAGGAAAAAACCTCAGGGGTTTCTATATTTGGTTTAACAGTGGCAAATATTCGAGCTGAAGTATAATCTGTAGTTCATCATCAGTTGTTGTAAAATGTAAAAGAATGATAGGCACAAAAGCCACAAACAAATGGCTTTGGTAAAATTCTAGATAATGTCAACTTTGGGGATAACTGCTGTTAGCACGCTTAGCACATTAGCTCCTACAGGTTATGATAAAAAATCTTACTATGCTGCTGTATTTATTCAAGAGGTTCACTATCACCTCATAGGGTACAAAGTGGAATTAAAAGACAATTAAAAGAACAGGACTCCGTTTTAGGCATGCTGCCTTCAGTAGATATCTCTTGTACATAATACATAAACGCACATTCTGTTGATAATCTCAGTTAATTTTTAATTTTTAAATACAAATACTTTTTGCACCTTTAATTGATCATTTTCCTTTCACAGATTCATTTCTGTGTCAAAAGAGCATTATACATTTAAATATTTATTATAATAAACAGTTCTCTTTTAAATTGAATAGTTGAAACCGTCAATACTGTGATTTAAATGATTTGCTTGTGAACTGAATGCATGTCCACCATAAATATAGTTGTCAATGAGCAGTCGAAATACATTTACCACACGTGTATGGTTTTACTGTGAAATGAGATTTTGGCTCAAGTAAAGTGGTTGAGATAATGCCGATACGCTGTTGACTGGTTGCCTGATCATCCATCCGGTTTGTACTCCTTGTGATTAATGTGGCTAAATATATCAATCTGAACAGCTCCTGTTGGGATGATGCAATCGTTACCTCTAAAAACCTAATTACATCTGCCACAGAAGGCCTCCGTTCAACCTCCTCTGATAAAGAATTAAGATCTCAATCTTCGTGGCAGGTCATTGCCAATCTCAGGCTCCATTCAGCTTGTACTGTGAGAAATGTCCTCACGCCGTTCTTTCTCCTGGCGTAGAGAGACTCGGCTGTTTTTAATGTGAAGCGTGCGACAGGAACTCTTGTCATTTGTCAATCTATTGACTCACGCTCAAAGTGGAGAAGACAACTTCGGTGTGTTTACCAGGAGCTGCGGGGAAAAAAAATGTCTTCCTTCACTGCTGCTCTCCTCCAATCACCAACGTAATAACACACTAGTCTATTTGCAGGGGAGGATTTTCCACTGCTCGGCTTTTGATCCGTGTCCATACCTGCAGACCCCCCACAAACACCCCTCCTTGTTACATTTACTCCGACCTGTCACTGTTGACTTGTCTGTTTTGAATTCTTCACACCAAATTCTTTCTTCCCACAGGACTGGATTTTTTTTTAAAGAATGTGAAATCAGCAGGCGAGGTGTAATGCCTGTCATATTTCAATGTGATGGGCATCGTTGGCACAGTGTACGCCTCTCAGAGAATTTTTGATTTGGAAATTTGTACCTGCAAACACAACCAATGTCAAATTTTGGACTTGAACTTGAGTTGACTTCAAATTTCCTTGAATTTTTGAGTTTTCCTTATCTTCTCGTTTTTGCAGTGTATCAATTCCATTTCTACTGATCGATCCCCCTAAATACTACCTGACCTTTAACTGTGACTAAATATACAGACTGATTTGTTTCAGATCAGAGACACTTTTCCAACCCTGAGTGGTGAGAGCATGTCTCTTCAAAGTTCAAGAATTCATGAACCATACGAGCCTTGCAGCAAACGATGACACAGGGCAGGCTGCAGGATGTTCACCAGGGAGTGCTGAAGTTTGTCTCTCTGTTGTTGGGGTAGTGTCGTGTTGTTTACCAGAGCTCTCTGATGGAAAACAGCTGTGTACTGGACATCTACGGATGAAATGAAATTGATTCTCTCATCTCAGAGTGGATTTGATGGAAAACAAGGTTATTATCCAAAAATCCTTTGAGGGGTCCACATAATGGCTCAACTCACCTTGTTATGCCACTGCTGTTTACGTCATTACAGTAGATAATTCTGATTACATCATAACCAATTTGCAGAGAAAGGCACCACTCACCCAGTGTGCATGTCTGTGTGACCTGTATTGAAAGGAACATGATTCAGATGGAGGCCACCGTCTTCTTTTTGTATCCGCTCTGAATGATGCTCGGGGACCGGATGCGTCTTCCTTATTGAGACGGTACAGAGGGACTTGGATGCTATTAACATGTTTACCTCACGTACACTTCACACAGATCGATGCCCGCTTTGTCCCGCTGCTCAGAGGGCTCTTACTCGCGACTGATTGATGGAGGGAGAGGGGCTGCAGGCCTCTGCCGCCGGGCAAGAATAATTATTGGGCTGATGAGAGAGGATCAGCCGTCGCTCGTCCTGGCTCGCTGGACTTCTGTGAATTAGAGGAAGGTGCTGATCATGAAATGTGTCTCGCTCACACTGAACCATGCAACTGGCAGGTCCTGAGGGAAAATGGCTTCTTGTTTTACTTTGATTACTTTCATTTCAAATTCTGTTTTTCAAAGGACTCGTCAAAGAGATCACATCTGGTCACATTCGCACAGTGCTGTATGATCACTGATAAAGAGGCGGACATGCATGTGTTGGTGGGCATCCCACAGTAGCTATGGTCAACTGGAGGCTCGAAGTTGCCCATAGGTTAGATCAGGGGTGTCCAAACTACGGCCCGCGGGCCATCTGCGGCCCGCCATCCATTTGAAATTGGCTCGCCTCATAAAAAAAAAATTTAAAAAAAAGAAAGAAAAAGAAAAAAAAGAAAAAAAAATATATTTTTGAATATATTGTACTTTCTTGATTCTTGTTGTTCTGGGTTTGTACTCAAATGCACTTATTGTAAGTTGCTTTGGATAAAAGCGTCAGCTAAATGAAAGGTAATGTGATGGACTATGGCCCACTGTATTGCAGCTGTCCCCCCGTCAACAGTCCGCTCCAGGGCAGGGGGGCGTGGCGCCATGAGTGGCCCGGACCTTCGTATTTCTTTTTATATGTGGCCCTCGGAATAAAAAGTTTGGACACCCCTGGGTTAGATGTAACCTGTGTGGGCGTATCCCGTCCCCCGCTCTTTGCCCAATCACAGCTGGGGTTGGCTCCAGCCCCCCTGTAACCCACTGTCATGATTCTGCCCTCTGGTGAACTTTTGTAACCTATTGACAGACTCTTCTGATGGCCTTTAACATTGTGGACATTTACCTCCTGTGTGTTTGGATTTGTGGTGTGTGTGTTTGGTTGTTTCCACGTTGAGTTCTCCGCTTCCTGTTTTATTTTGAAGCTTCTCTTTTTATAAATATATGGCTTTAATTTCTGTCTTTTTACTGTTTCCAGCCCTAGTGACCGTCTGCTACTGTCCTAATGTGTTTCACCTGAGTTCAGTTCTCCCAGCCTCTCGCTGTTCCTCCATTCATTTTTTTCTTAGGACAGGATGCGTTCTATGCAGCCTACGTCAGCTGCGTCCTTTGTCGGAAGCATAGTGCACATCCTCTGTGTCCTTCATATTGCATCACAAGCTTGTCCTGCCTTTACAGCCGTGGCCTAGCAACAGAGCTAAGGACTTGAAAGTTCCTTAGTTGAGTAAAAACGCTGAAAAGATGTTTTTTTTTTACGTGTGCACCATTAGCTGTCGGATGAGTTGAAGCAGATACCTAGATGTAAAATGAATTCTTCTTGAAGTGTTTTCTCCTTGCTTGCTGCCGCTATTACTGATTTTTAAAAGAGTTGATCACAGAAGCACCATGAATCCTGGGTTAAACTGGAGCCTCTGTTGGTGTTGAGACCCTGCCATCATCTCCACCTGTGTTCAGTTCTTCTTGCCTCTCTTCTGTATATAGTCTCTGTGTTTCCATTCGTCAGGTTGCCTGTTCGAGTCGGACTTCACTTTTCATGTATGTATCTAAATGTATCTAAATCTTGCTAGAGACCATGGGCCTCATTTGATTCATTTTCTTCTCATCAAATTCACATTCATTAGCCAAAGCTTCAGTGCCTGCATTTGGGTCCTCTTAGCAAATGGATGATAATGGTGATTATATGGTTTAGAAAACCTGTCAGCCGACAGAAGATCCAGCATCATTGTAAATCCTAAAAACTCATCTCAGACTAATTAAATGTGTCATTCCCGGGTCTGCTGTTCACTCACTCAGCTCCTGTTCTTTCTTGATCATGCAGCCGTAATCACAGCAGATATGAGGGGAGGGGGCCGTGGTGAAATTTGTGGTTGTGATGGATTGTGCCATGGTTTCATCAAAGTCTGGCTGGTGTAATTTGATCTTCCAGATTCCCTGGATGAGACTGCTTGTGTATGTGTGTGTTTGTGCGCGCGTGTGTGTGTGTGTGTGTGTGTGTGTGTGTGTGTGTGTGTGTTTGTGCGTGTGTGTGTGTGTGTGTGTGTGTGTCTGTGTGTGTGTGTGTGGTGGGGGGGTTAAGCTGGCTCAGGGCACAGAGAGCGCTGCTCGAATGTGTCATCAGATGTATCATCGCAGGAACAAAATAACTTATCACTAAAAGATGAAAACACTGACAGTGGAGCCTCATCCTAACACCCTGAATCCATCATTCAGTCTCAGCGTCAGACAACACATGAGCTCATCCATCTTTTTCCATTCCTGAGCACCTTCTGGATTCTCCTGAGCTCCTCGCACGTTCCAGAGCAGCACCTGCTCCTTCCTTAAATTATATTGTTGGAGCTTTTTTTGCTGAGGACGACACTTCTCATTTCAGATGGATGGCGGTGCATGTTTGCCCTGTGGTATGATTTCTTATCTCTGTCAGCAGGCAGTGCAGTAAACTCACCAAGCTTCGGAAGACTATCTATTTGAGTTTGCAGCAAGGCTCAGGGGACCATTGAAGGGGTCAATCAGAGGGCAGCGCAGGAAACAATAACACGTAGCAGATAATGACACGATACAATACAGTCGCCTGAAAATGGCTGCTTTAATCATCAAGGATATCATATGTTGGGGGAATACTCTGACAGCGATACGAAAAACAAGCACCCCCCCTAGTGGAGGAACACGCTTAGGCTGCATGATTAAAAGGATCTCATGGTCCTGCTGAGCATGACTGAGGTCTAGTAGGGCAACTACATATATTTGTATACATATATTCAGATCTCTTCGATAAGCGAATATTACAGTGTAAAAAAAATCCATTACAAATAAAGGTCCAGCATCAAAATTGCACTCAAGTACACACATGATCCCTTTTGCTATGTCTGTTATTGCTATTAAATCCTTTCTACTTAAGTACTTTCTACCTTTGTCAAGAACGGTTCAATGCAACATATGATTGAAAAATATAATAAGCTGGCATATTATTATTATTATTATTATTATTATTATTATTATTAAATGCTGTTGGCTATATAATTTTGTATAGTGTATGATCAAAAAAAGTGTAATTATTAAAAATTACCCGCAAATTTATAAATGCACTTTATTTATATAACACTTTCCTTATAATAGATATAAAGAGCTAACCGAAAAAATTAAGTAAAAGCTATCATCAGTTGACAAAGGTGAATATAATTGAGTTACGCTCAAGAATAGAAAGTGAAACACTACGAAGGCTTTTCAAAAAATAATTCTAAAAGATTTATGATGTTATTTTTATTATAAATTCTGTCCACTAAAGTTGAAAAAAAAATTTTGACAGATAAATAAAAAATAAGTTCCATATCTAAAATCCAAATGCGACAAAACTCAGTCCACCCTTCCCTATTTGTATGTCATTCTTAGACCCACCTTTAGTTTTGATGACAGATACAGTCCCCCTGAGCAGAGATGGTTAAAATCTGTGGAGAGATGTTCTGCCACTCATCACTGATGGTTCTTTTAGGCTGCTCTTTGCCGGAGGGGGTTTTGTTACATTATTTTTTATTTTAAAACACTCCAAAGGTGAATATAAGGGAACGTTCTTATCTCAGGTAAAAAGATTAAAAAAAAAATTCTACTTAACAAAGTCTGTGTTTGGCATCAGTGTCATGTTGGAAACCTCCCTCTTTAAAAAGCGTCCTGCGACTGAGTCAGCTTTTCTTTCTGTATCTGTATTTATCCATATGGTGCCATTTTTAAATGTTGTCATCCACGCATTTCACTTGTGGAGTAAAATCACATCACACCCCCACCTCCATGTTTCACATTCGGCCCGATACAGTCCCTGTGTTAATCCTGGCCTGGTCCACCTCAAACGTGCTGGACTCCATCTGATCCCAAGTTTTTTCTTTTGGTTTAATTCGACCAAAGAATGTGCTGCCAACATTCATCAGGCCTCATTTCATGTTCTTTGGCAGAGTTCAGTCCTGCAGTTTTCTGCTGTTGGATGAGTAATGGTTCTCTTCCTGGACCCAAACCATTGGGTTTGACGTCATGCAATATCAGATCAGTCAGTGAAACACCAGATTCCACAGACATCCTTCAGCTCCATGAAGTCTCACAAACTGGTTTCTTGTTCCGACATGTTCCCACGACGTGGAGCCATGTTGCATTAGACATAACCAGGACAGATACAGAAACTTGTGGTTACTTACAGGTCTTCATGAATTCTTTAACTGTCCAGTGGTGGTGAGTCTGTGGCACTGCAGCCTCACATTTCTGTTTCTGGGTGACAGAATTGGTCTTAATGCAGAGCCACCTCAAGAAAAACTTGTATAAACTATCGACTGATGAAGACATCTGCCCAGTTCTCCACTGGTTTAGCACATCTGCCCAGTTCTTCACTGGCTCTCTTTGCACTATACAGCTCACCAATGGTGATAATCTCTTATCTAGGACACCAAACAGGTTTATAATTACAAGGCTGTGGTCATATGCAAACAAATCCATTTCATCCTCTTTAGTGTCAGAACTAGCAGAGGGATTGATATTGTTGAACCTCTTTGCCTTTGTCACTGTTTCCCCAAAGGAGAAAACAGAATAACATACAAAAAAGCTGCACATTTTACTGTAGAATTCTCCAAATTGTAGTTTATATATAAATTCTCTGCACATTGATTGTTGGTCCCATCAACTCACAATTTGCACTTTAAGGTGGTATTGTGCAGGTAAGTGGCCGCACAGAAGTGTAATAGCACAACGGTCCAAAATCCTTTACAAATGCTTATGCTCTTGTCCTATCAGCTACTTTGTCTGTTTATTAAGTTTGATGCACTGTGAGTCTTGTCAGGGCAGGATTTTTTTTAAACTTGAAGAATAACGACAATCCCAAATTGTCTCAAACCACTGAATTGACATTATTGCAAATACAGTGAAAGATTGATATTTGGAAATTGGAAAAAAAAAAATATATATATATTGCTTCAGAATGTTGACTATAATACATAATGAAAATGAAAACAAACACCTTATTTTCTCTAGAGGCAAGATATGACCATGGAAATAATTCATAATACTGGGAGTTGTTCAAAAAAGAAACGTTCATAAACTCAAATATTTCTTAAGGATCAGGTGACGTTGGCAGAAGTGCAGTTCCAATAAATGGCCAGTTGATGGCAGCAGCAGACTGTGATTTTCAGGTTACATAATTTGGCAAATTACCAAAACTTTCCCTGCCGATCAGATAAAACCCTTAAACCGCCACAGATCTACAACAAATATGTGATTTAGTCCAATTGGGTCCATGTGAAGGCTCTCGCTGAGGAAACAGAGCGCACCAAAGGGCTCATATTAAAGTCCCATTTATCAGTATGGTTGGAGAACTGCCAGGATGAGGTGAAGTATTTGGCTTTGGCAGCTGGGGGAGGCTGCACAATGACACACGCACACTCAAACGCACGCACAAACACACACACGTACACGCAAACACACACACACACACACACACACACACAGAGAGAGAGACTGAGGTTACCATGTGTTTAAACTGTCTAACCAGCTGTTGGGATTATACACTTGGAGAGCTGAGCGGTGGGAGTCCAGAGAAATCTCCGTCTGCGTCAAGCAGCACAGACCTCCCCCTCTCTGACACTGATTCTGTGCCCTGAAGTGAACCTGGCCACATTCACTGAGTGTTATTCAACTGCTATTTAATGTTAATGTATATGATAATAGCCTGTCTTGTGTGTCAGGGTGTGTTTAAGGCCTGTTCTGTTCTTATCACAGCTCTAAAGGAGTCTGGAGACGGTCCAAGTTTCAGAATTTTCCAAACTGTGTCACCTGAACACTGAAAAATATGTATGAGTCACAAATATTTTCTCTGAAGACAATAATAAATGTTAACCTTTATCATTCTTTAGCGCAATGGTTCAAAAGATAGAAGTCAATTATTTTTATTCTTTTGTTAGAACAACAGGAAAAACAACATTGAGAACCACATGTACAGTACATTACATTAAGATTAAACAACATGTGGGAGTGTATGAAGTACATATTTTACTTAATTCATCATTTTATTTCATCATCATAGGGTCTTCTCAGGATTACAGGAGGGGCCTGTGTAGTAGTCTCTATTTATTTACAATTACACACAGTCTAAATGTGTTTTGGACATCAGATTCTAACATTTTTTTTTCTTCCACAGAGCGATATGTAATCTCTGTGAAGGATTTTTTTATTGTATAACTTTGCATGTGACTGACTGAGAAATAACTGCAGGATCCCTTCACATTCAGTCCCACTCTGCAGAGGTGAGTGAGACCCAGAAATCCTGATCACATCAGAGCCTAGACTGGATGTTGAGGGGGAGAGTCCTTGGGCAGAACCCCAAATATACCGTGAATAATGTCTGACAGACAAAGTGCTTAACATAGATCCACTCTATGTATGTGTGTAAATGTGAGAATGGTAAAAATGTACTGTAAAGCACTTTGAGTGATCAACAAGACTAAAAAAGTGCATTATAAATATGGACCATTTACATGACATTTTACCTCAGAATGATGGTTAAAATAGTCAGTGGAAGATTTCGAGAAAACTGATGTCAAATCTGCACAATGTTAGAAAGTCTCTCTGGTCAAAGTTTCTCATAAGATATCACCTTGTGATACCATCACCTCAAAGAGGTAGGACAGGATGTGCCATCATATCCGCATTTTAGCCCCAGATAATTGAAAGTGTGGCAATAAGAGCAAAGTAATACAGTTACACATCAGGGATTCTCAGAGCCCCTCTAAATGGAAGCATGGTAAAAAACATATATACTTGACTCCGGGCCGCTGGTCTTTGTAAAGTTCATATGCTTTCTGTGTTCTGGGAACTGTTGGGTGTCTCTGTTATTTTCAAGGTCTCAACCTTACGATGTAAGGTGTGTTGAGATAATTAATGTTGTGATTTGTTGCGATGCAAATAAAATCGAATTGAATTGAATGGAATAATATGATCCAATAAGATATTGGATACACACATTTAGGTACAAAGGAAAAAGATGAAATCATTCATTGAAGAATGGTCATCTTCAATACTCCAGCTCTGCCCCTTTAGGACTTTCTAAAATCATCTTTACCAGAATGTTATCAAGATTCTGCTTTCAAATCAAATATTCTATTCATCGAGTTTGGTGGTGGGGATCAGTAATATGTGTATTGTGATTTGAAAGTATGAGATTTTAAACATTAATGTAACAGCCTACAACTAATTTCTATGTAAAGAAATGGTGCATTAATGAACCTGCGGTCAAAAGATAGTGTTCTACACATGCCTCCTAATTCACAAGAGCAGTTCCCATTATCTCTAAACTGCACCAAGTCATTCTTGTTTTCAATCAAAATCTGACACTAACACCTTGAACCAATCAAGGTTCAAGGTGTAAAATGTTCCCTCTCCCACCTGTCAACTTTTTTGGTGAATGTTGTATATACTTGTAATTAGGCTTTACCCCCACTACTTAGGGCACGCCTGGTCGATTGGTACCATCTGCAGGTTTGTATGACCTTGGGAAGGTTTTCCACGTCCCTTGATTAGGGTAAGGATTGGGGTTGGGGTTGGGTTGGGTTTAGGGTCAGGATTTGGTCTAGAATTGGTGTCAGGGATATGCCAGAGTCCCTGGTCAGGGTGGTGGGTGTGTTATAGTATTGGTGGAGGGGTTAGGGTTAGGGGTAGGGGTAGGGGTCAGGGTCAGGGTTAGCTGTCAGTTTAGTACCATGATCGATGAGTGACCCACCTGCACTCCTACACTACCTCAGCTCTGAATATCCAATCATGTCTCTTCATCCCTCATCACCACCACCATTGTCTACTTTCTATCTCCTGTATCGCTTCTATAACCTTTAATATATAATGTATTGGACACAGCCAGCAAAATATAATCTTCATACAACAATAATTAGTCTAGGATCATAACCACTAATTAAAACACTTGTGGTATCTGTATTTACACACGTGGTTCAGTGGGTCTCAGGCTAAAATAAACAATGTAGAAAAGGAACAGGAACAGCTTTGTCTGGTGGAGCCCAACAGATGAGAAGGAAAGGAAATTATACCAGTATTTTTAACAAGTATGCATCTGGAAATAATATCAAACAGATTCGGCTATTACACTGGAGGGGGATGGAGATAGAAACCTTGAAGTCTTATTATTCAATAAAAGCCTTGGGGTACAGGTCTTTCTGGATGTTTCTCTAAAACTTTGTGATCGTTATTAAAGCAGACTTAAATGCCTGTGGTTGGAACCAATGATATGATATTGATATTTTTGGTGGTATCGTGTACTTTTCTATAAAATCATTATATAAAGTGTGAAAGAATCACAGGTCAATAATTTGTGTTCTTTACCTTAGAGACAGAGTTTCTTGCTTTCTGTTGCTCTTTTATTGTGTTCAAAGGGAAATTATTGCTGTTCAACTTCATATTCAGAATGAAAAAAGGTTTCCTTTGATAACGTTTTATGATCCCTCATAAAACCACTGTGTTAAAGTGCCACTACCATCCCTTAAGACTGTGATATTTTCCTTCTCAGTCTATATAATGCAGACTCCTCCTTTGCCAAAAGTAATTCCTATTCCAATAAATAATTTGTGTTTGCCTGAATTTGGTTAATGAATAACTTTAGAGCACAGGTCAGATGCAAACCTGCACACACACATTCATATAGTGCTATGACATGCTGCACCTCCTCTATCACACACTGCTGTAAGAGTCATTTGAGGTTCAGTATCTTACCCAAGGTCACTTTGGCATAAGGATAGGAGGAGTCAGGGATCGATCCGTTGACGATTTGTTTAGTGGACAACGCGCTCTTCCTCCTGAGCCACATTATACTTATATGATTGATTACCAGACCAAAACTGTACAGTGATTACCACCGAAGAAAGCTTTGCACTATGGATTTAATCAAACCAAGTTAGAGTACACAATAACAAAAAATTATGAGCACCAAATAACACAATTGTTTGATAAATTATTAATAAATGTTAATGTCCAGACCTCTTTTATGATCTAAGTGTCTGTAAGAAGTGAATTAACATCACATTAACCCTGTCAGGACTTCACTTGAGGTCAACATTGGTTATCCTGAGTCCAGGGAGTTATTTTTGAACTTTTCTTTCCCAGCGATCACAACATGCTGGGCTGGGTGAAATATTCCACCCCTTGGCTTTTTTTCTTTGTCAGATCTTTAATTATTTCATTGATAGATCTTGAGGTTGCCCTCCACATGAGAACAATTTCTCTCTTTCTCCCTGTGGACTTGACCTTCTTCATCTAGAATCTTAAAAGGTTCAAGAGTAAATTCTCTGCTGCAAACCTGGGGTGAATGGTTAATTCTCACTCAGTCTCAGTATATAATGAAAAATATTGTTCAGTTGGAGATTAACATCATCTGTATCCTCTCTCAGGCCTGTCACTCAGATTTGAATTCCTCTACTGTGTGACTCAAGGTCATCAGTGTATTTTCCCTCTCCAAATCATTCTCCATTAAGCTTACACATTTTCAACACATTGAAATCCTTGGATAAGCTTCAAATGGCCGAGTTGATCTCTTTGACGTTAGCATTCACAGATTCCTGATTTCTCTGGAATGCAGTGATTTAGCCCACGATGGAGCCCCGTCTGTGTCGATGTCGTGCCACACGCATGACACACGGAGCTTCTCTTTCCAGTTTCTCCTTCCTCTTCTCAATCGTTATCACATCACAGTAATTCATATCTCATCAATACAAGTTACTGACTTGACCCCTTCCCCGGAGTCCCTTTGCCTTATGGCTTGCAGATCCAGGGACGCAGCTGTGGCCAGATCATGGATTACGATCTGTGTATCGCGTATCAGAGATCGTAATGGTGGATCCAGTATGGCGGATTCTGTATCGTGCTGGCTGACAGTGATAATAATGGCGGATCCTTTAATTAATGGCACCTGATAATGGTGATGGACCACGATCGAGGTGGCAGCTGAAGATGGGAGATGCTTGATACATAGTATGTCTCCTCAGATACTTGACCATTACTGACAATAATCCATCAATTCATTGACCTTCAGTTATGCTTCAAAATGTTTACCCTTATCAATGTGCTAAAACCTTTATCCTGATGATGTTCTCCTTTACACTTGACATCTTATGTACTTCTGTCCGTCCTGTGAGAGGGATCCCTTACATGTGCCTCTCTGAGGTTTCTATGTTCTTTGTACCCTGTTAAAAGTTTTTTTTAGCAGTTTTTCCTTACTCTTGTTGAAGGTTAAGGACAGAGGATGTCACACCATATTAAAGCCCTACAAGTTTAACAGTAAAATGCTACGTACAAATTCATGAAGTTAGAGTAGATTTTATGGCCCAGTTCTTTAACTGATTCTATATTCATTACCCTTAATATATAGGAGTACTTTTATTGCAGGATTTTTACATGTAATGGTTGTGCATCATTACTTTTTTGTGTTAACTTGAGCATAAGATCTGAGTATTGTTTCCGGTGCTACATACGGTGTGCCACAATGAAAGACAACAAACTCTGCATCTGATCTGGGATGCCCTCTGGTGTCCTTACAAAAAACAACATCAGCTTTTTGCCTTCTCTCAACTAGTTTGAGAACTTCTACGGTTTGTTTTGAGGTCCTGAACTGCAGCAGCCAAGACTTTCTTTTTCACACAGTTGTTAACCCAATGGAGTCCTGTCAGTAAAAACTTGGAACAATCTGACTGCAGGTTGGTAGTGTTATTCCACCCATCTGAATAGACAGATAAATCCTGAAGGGAGGGACAGAGATAGATGGGGAATGGGGAAGGTCCCGGTCTAGAGTCAAAGCTGGGACACTGGAAATCATGTCTTCATCCATCAGGGCACCCTGAAATGATGGTTCATCATCTGATTTTGCTTTAGTGTTGCCAGGGCTAAAAGCTTACAGCATATTTTTTCAAAAGATAATGTGTAATAAAATCTCCACATGGTATCTCACATATCTGTGAAAAGGATACATTTTTGTACAGTGGGATGAAGTGGAGATGTGGCAACTGTGGAAAGTGATGAACTAGCCTCAGTCACACAGTTTAATACATGACCTTGAGTGTGAAAGATAATTTTCTTGGAGCATTAGTCCTCAAGACATCGTATCTCCGCGATATTCAGGTTTAGCAACTGAACTATACCAGGAGCTTAGAGTTTGACTGTTTGTGTGTGTGTGTGTGTGTGTGTGTGTGCGTGTGTGTTGAACTGATCTGATCTGATCTGATCTGGAGGGCTCGGTGTTGATGTTGATCATAAAGCTACTTGACAGCTCCCAGAACAAAATGCCCCAGTTGCCAGAGGGAGTGGCCACTCAACTGCACACAGATAGTTTGTTTTGTGTAGGTGGGGAAGATCAGAGATAGAGCAGGTTCACAAGGTCACCTGCCAACGCATCAGTGTTTGCTTTTTTGCATCGCTGGATGGCACCTCAGACAAACCACAAATAACAAGAAAACTCTTTGAAGCATGAGCCAGGGGAGTACAGAGCAGATTGATGCAATATTCCTTCAAGTACTTTTATTTTTTATCATGAATTACTTAAATCCTCCAAAGGCATGCCCATATGTGAATGGGATGAAATATCAAGTTAGACATGACAACAGATCCCTTTGAGGGAGAGACGGAGCAATCGTTGAAATAAATAAGTGAGGAGTATCAGTTACAGGGATACAGCAACAAAACAGCTATAAGAGGATCTCCTCAGATTACCTCAATACTGTTTGTCACGTTTTACTTGTTTTGTTGAGTGTTGTCAGGACGGCACCTCAAAGGCTCTAAAAATGTGAAAAATATTAGTGCAAAGTTTCAAGCTTCCTCTGCATCTAAATCATTTCAGATTTTTAAGTTTTCTTAACTTAAAAACTGTATCCTCCTACAAACTGCAATAGAAATACTTTGCAACAGCTTTACTTTGTGTAAAAAATATATCATCAATATCTCAACTGTCCCACAATAGATACTAAAATGTTTTTTTCTTATTTGAATTTGAATTTACTCAGGTACATTCAAAGTTTTCAGATAAATCATATTTGAAAACAATTTTTATTGTTAAACTTTTAATCTGTGGGTATGCATAGGGCACTGTGAATCTGAATCACAAATCTGTGTTGAAGATGGAACTCTTTTAAATGTAAGTTCACCTTGTCACTAAGGCAACAACCAGAGAGAGGAGATCATTTTACTGTTAAACAACTCGAGAACTGCTGATGTAAATCGGTAGCTTCAGAGCATCACCACTGCACACGTTTTTTAACTTTGATTTTTATGGCAGTACATCTGAATAAGGTGCAATATGACTGCACCCTACATTCCTTCCAACCAGTCATGTGGGTTGGGGGGGGGGGTTTGTCTGCGCTTACGGAAATCAACCACCAGTTCTTATGTTTCCCCCGCATTGATCTGGAGGCAGTTCCGCTGGCACCTGTCCAAAAAGTCTGCCTAGGCAGGATATGAAACAGGTTGTGATCAGATCTCCCAAGGGGGGAGGGGTGTTGAGTTACAGTATAGGCCTCCTTGGCGTTGGCATAGAAAAGGTCCAGTGTTTTATTATCTCGGGTGTGGCATGTGATGTACTGGGTCAAGGTGGGCAGAGTGGAGGATTAAGAGGCATGATTAAAGTCCCCAGAGATGAGGAGGAGAGCCTGTGGGTGTTGTGTCTGCAGCCTGTTCACCACAGAGTGCAGGACATCACAGGCTGCATCAGCGTTAGCAGAGGGGGGGGAAATACGCAGCAATAGATAGTGGGGTCTCATTCTAATAGCTATCACCTCAATTTCCCGATAGCAGTGATGTTCTGTGATAATGATGTGACCAGACTTACACCATCTATCATTCACAAACACTGCCAGACCTTTTCCTTTCCTCTTACCGCTTTCCACTGTCCTGTCCACCCGTATCTGATGTAATTGTTGCGTTATTTTGAAACACTTACAGTAAGGGACATATAGATACAGATTGAAACTCAGGATGAAAAGATAATTTTCTATGTATATTCTGCTGTGTACCACAATGTTTATCTGTCTATGTCACAAATAAGCACTCCAGCGTTTCACTTTCTGAATCCATTAATTTATTCTAAGACCGGAAGATGCACGTCTTCATACCGTGGTTGCCTGGTGTTAAGTTTAGCTTCGCCACCAGGAGCAGTCAGGGAAGTCCTCTGGGCTGTCCGGCTCACTCCTGTTTACACTGCTAACACATGACAGCTCTATATTATCTAGCTCCAGCTTCTTTCCCCATGCTGTGAGGATAATCAACAGCTTGCACATGATCTGTAACACCCAGGCTAACTCAACCCTCCCCACGCACAGTAACATTGGCCTCCACCCACTGTTGTAATGACAGCACATGTCATTATAACTCTATGTCCCTTACAATTGGCTAACGGTCATTTATTTACAGTAACATTGACATCAAACATACTGTTTCTTTAAAACTGAGCCAGCTGCTAGTGAGCCAAACTGAGTGTTCACTCTTACCCATAGAATGTGTGCTGTTGTGTCTGTGTGTAATATCCAATTTTAGATTTTCAATTCAGTGCACAATTTTGTTTCATTACTACTTAAGCACATGTGCTTAATCCAGCTGAACTGTGTAAATTAGGAAGAACATTCATTTCCGTATATGTATGGCATGCATGTGTGAGGAAATGACAGTTAAACTGAACTATGTACTAGATTAAAACATGACTCTGGACCAATACTTTGAGAATGATGCACTTTCGGACTACAGAACTCAGACCCTTTCCACTACAATATGATTTGACCACTGCAGTGCAACAAAACTTAGAAAACCTTGGAACAACTGTTGGAGCTTTAAAGAACATTCAAACCTTTGTATAGTGCAATTCACAGCTTTTGTGTAAAAAGGATTCCCTTTATTCGAGGATAAAGACAAAGATATGATACATTTAAAAATATTAATTCATTTTAATGGTGTTACTAGTATACTATTGTCTGTGCGGAGTCAAGAAACAGTCTTTGCCTAAATTTCAACACTTGGTTTCTGCTTTAGGCTACCAACACATTAGTATGCATATGTTTTCCATCTGTACGATGATCATAGAAACAAATGGTTGTGAGGCACATCTGCTCTGTAGACATCCAATGATTTCAAATCATTTTATTTGAATTTTCCAATGACATGACATACAATGGTCATAAAAAGCGATACAGCAAGAGTGTACAGTAGTATGTCAGTAGTAACCTTGACCCATGCCCCCAACAACCCATCCAAAACCCACCCAGGACAAACAACACTCCAATAGACGTCCACAAACACACACGCACACATACAGAACAACAGCTGCCAAGCAGCTAAATATATATTAAAAATAGGGCTGTGAAATGATTCAAATTTTTAATCAAATTAATCACAGGTTTCTATGGATTAATCATGATTAATCACATTACCGATTTTCTCGGAATATTTTTGTGAAAACAAGATTTATGACATTTAACTTTTCTTTTGTGCTGCAACTCAGCAGTTCTTCAGCAGTTATCATTGCTTTTCCATATGGAACATTAATATAATCTTCATCCTAAACAATATTCGGGCTCCTTAGCCATTGTGTGGTTGAATAAAACTTTTTTTTTTTTTAAATCAAACAGAAATTATTTGAGCTTCTTAGCCATAGGATGGTTGACATTTTTTATATTTTTTGTCACACAACCATTAACCACACCATGATACAATCTAATGCCTCTAAAGGCCCTCTTAGCTACTCGTTCTCTAGCCAGTTGGTGAGGCAAACTAACTTGTTCAAATTCTCTGACAGTAAAGCTGACCGCTTCTTTTGCACAATGTGTCCGGCGAGTGAGTCTAGTTTGGCGCATTCCACTTGAACGCCCCTCGCCGACCAACACATGCTTCGCGTTGCGGTGGTTAGGCGGGTATTGCTACGGTGAAACGATAACTTCTCGCAGAGTGTGCATATCACCTTGGTTTTACTGAATGTTCGATCTTTGTTTTTTTGGAACACGATCTTCCCGTCCAGAAGGTCCTCAGGTTCATCAGAATTATCCATTGTTGTTTGTTTGTTTGAATGGCAGCTGCCGTCTGACTGCATTACGCCGGGTTCACACCGGACGCGGTAGCGACGCCGAAGCGCCGCGCATTACTTATAATATCACATACTTCTGCTGTTATCAGCCTGCAGTAAAAACGGCATTTAATCATTTTTTTCAAGCATATACTTACTTGTTGCTCCAACATTAAGCAACAGCATCCCAACATGTGTCTTTTTTGGTGTTGTCTTTATACAACATATGCTGAGAATCAACAACTCAAGTTACTTCTCCACTTCAATGATTAATTTAATGTCATCCATGTTGAAGAACTTCTCTGCTGTTAGCTCCGGTAAATGTCGGGTGTCGAGGGTAAATTACGTATTCTCCACTCAAGCCTATGTGGAGAATACGTAGCCCCCCCCCCCCCTCTCTTTTTATCTTTATGACTGCTTGTGTGGCTGTAGTGGATGGGCAGAGGGGGACATTAAATAATGTGCTTGGTAAAAGTGGTAAAATTAAAACTCCAAGACAACAGAACGTGAATACAAAGTATGGGATGCATATTTGATCATTTATATCATATAAAATATGTCATCTATATCGTTTAAAATCATTTTTCAGTGCGTTTCCTGTCGAGATACGCTCGCGTCAAGCGGAAAAAATGGACTCGACGCCGAAACGATGGCTTCACGGCGCTAGGCAGCCGCGGCACAACGCTACGCTTCAGCCTCCGGTGTGTTCAGCGCTGCGGTTTAACATGGGAGTGGATGGGAGCCAGAGGATTGGCGCTGCGCTTACGCCTCGCTTCGGCGTCGCTTCCGCGTCCAGTGTGAACCCGGCGTTAGAGCGGCGACTAGTGCAGAGGCGGCGGAATTGGAAGGTCCTTCTGCGCATGCGTTAAATGCGTTAAAAAAAAAAAAAAAATTAATCCTGTAATTTAATCATAACGCGTTAACGCGTTATTTTTCACAGCTCTAATTAAAAATAAACAAGATAAAAGTAATAATGTATATCAACACACACACAAAAATATGTGTGTGTATATATATATATACAGGAGTGTGGGTGTAGTAAGACTGAGTGGGAGCCTAGGCTTCCTTCCAAGTCTGGAGACAGATTAAGGGCGTTAAAAAAATCAAGGAAAGGGCTCCATGTATCTTGGATTACCTTGGTAGATACTGAAAGTTAAAATCTAAGTTTTTCTACCTTTAAATTAAAGAAAACTTACTAGATCCAGCGGTCATGGGTTGGGGGTTGGGTGAGCTTCCAATTGAGTAGAATCAGTCGCGGGCCAGCAGGGTCCTAAGACCAAGGCTCGTCCAGATGGTCCGACCGTAGGCTCTGCTCATTGTGTCGAAAATGCTCTCCCAAAAGGTCGTCAGTTTGGGGCAAGACCAGAAGATATGAGCATGATAAGCAGGGGATTGTTTTCATCTGTTGCAAGGTTCGCTAATAGTGGGGTAAATTCTAGATGATTTTGCATTTGGCTAATGGACTCTGTGGAGAACTTTGCATTGGATTAGGTTATGGCGGGCACAAATGGAGGACGAGTGGACCAGTCTTATAGCCGAATCCCACTGCTGGTCGGTGAACTTCATGTTCAAGTGATCTTGTCATATGGATCTCGTTAACACTAGACATAGACGTTATATAGTACAGAGATGCATTTCTTTTTAATTCGGGTCTATTACTAAGAGGATTGTCTGTCAAGGTTTCAGGGGGGGGGGGGGGCGCTTTGGGAAATGGGTGAATTGCTTCTTTACAAAGTTTCTAATCTGGAAAAAACGATATAGATCATTGACGATGATAATACCGTTATTTCGCCAGGTTTTGAATGCTGAGTCTGTATTAGAGGGTTTGAAGACATGGTTTTTAAGCAATGGGGTCAAGATAGATGGGCCTTGAAAACCAAAGTTTTTCCTAAGTTGGACCCATATTTTCAACAAAATAGACACGATATGGTTAGCTATCGCAGGAGCTTGAGGAAGGGGAAGTTGGGAGTATAAGGAGAGGGCTGAGACTGCACCCAGGCGGGCAGGGTGTCACAGTCACCATCCATCCAGTATTGGACTTTTTGCACATTAGTTGCCCAGTAGTATCGTCTCAAGTTAGGAAGTGTCAGGCCTCCGTCACTCTTGGGAGATTGTAATATTGTCTTGCGAATTCGAGCCAGATTGTTTCCCCATAAGAACTTGGAAGTTATCTTGTCTAATTTGTCAAAGAACAATTTAGTTATAAAAATAGGAACGTGCTGAAAAAGATGCAGAAATTTAGGGAGGACGACCATCTTGATCAAATTTATCCGGCCTACAAGAGATAATGGCAAAATGGACCAGCGGTCGAAATCCTTCTCAGTCTTTTCCTTTAGTGATAAAAAGTTTGCACGGAACAAGTCCGGCATAGATGTTGTGATAAAAACACCCAGATAACGTAGTCCATTGTCAGACCACTTGAATGGCGCTATAGAGCGTGGTCGTCTTTTGGTAATTAAGTTTATAGCCAGAGTATGTGCCAAACTGTTCCAAAGTGTTGAGAATCACAGGGAGAGACCAATTAGGTTTTTAATATGTTATTCATATAGTCTTTCTAGTTCTTTAAATTGCAAACACCCACCAACTGTGCCGTCTGTCCTGAGCCAAAAGTAAATCTTTATCAGAGAGATCAGGGACTTTGTGTGTGTATTTATTTAGTCACTGATAAACCCAATCTGTTCATCTCTTACACTTTCTATTGTTCTCTGTCTTTTTTTGACTGCTGCAGTGACCCACTTTTAACACCTGAATTATTTAGGTTTCATTTGGCACAATGGAATATTAACTGATCTAATATCACTAAAGCTGTGGCTCTAATGTTTGTTCCTTATGACAATTACCGTAAATATGGAAGATATTGTGCAGAAAGATGATTGCACTGCAGATTGGCTTAAAGTATTCTAAAACCCATTCATTACAGCCGGGATTTGAACTAATAGAATATGATAATATTATATTACTGAAATATCTGAGCTCCTTTACCCTCAGAGCTTTCAACCACATTTTACAGTTGTCAGTCTTAAACTGTCCGAAGAGATCACTTGACATTTATTTGGTAATGTGATAAGAAGTTGGTGTTTCCAAGGGGCCAACCATAGTCGGATCATAGGTTTCAGATATGAATGGCCTCCTTGTTAAAAAGTGATGGTCAGTGGAAGAGATAAAGGGGCTAATACGAAACAGTTAGCTGAAAGTCACGCTTACTGGAATGCTAACAAAGTCAAAATGTATTTGTAGGCTACAGCACATTTAAAACAGCCACAGCCGATAGGTAAACAACTAAATAAATAGAAACAACAAAAGTAATAAAACATTAAACATCATAAATATTTCAGCATTAAATTATTGTCAGTGAGAAGAAGGGAGTATTAAGCAATGATCCTACTGTTTCTGGGGTCTGATGCTGCTGTGATATAAATAATTAATAAAAGATAAAGCAAAGACAAAACTAGTTGAATGGAAATAGTTATTGTGATATAGTGGTGACACATGTTATATTACTTTTAAATAATACCCTTATCCATTTAACTTAATACCTCTATCTATTCTTTAAACTTGGATACTGTGGCACATTTCTGATGGCTCACAGTTTTTCTACATCCTATGTTTGTAGCTAAACTGCATCATGAATCCTTGTGTTATGACATTATAACATTGTTTGGTTGCAGTCCCAAGAGACCCTACCTGGGATTGTTGATCATGTTTATTCCAAACATGTAAATTAAGAAGGAATCCAGAATGTCTTCTTTCAAATTTCGGTGTCAGGTTGACCTGGAGCAGACACAGTCGAATGTGACAGTCACGGCTGTTCTCCTGGAACGGGATCTCAGGTGACATTAATGTTGTTACTTGCAGAGCAGTCTGCTATCGACAGGGGAGAGGATGGAGAAAGACAAGTAGCACAGTTTTAAAAGATATGTGTAAGGTTTTCTTTTCCCACCAACTGTATCAGTGAAGTCATCCAGGAGAGACAAACCTGGCCAGTGGCCCCAGTCTGACTCTATTTGTATCTTGAGACTAATTCACTGAGCCTTACAACTCTTGGTATATTTTCAACAGCTGGCTTACACCCCAACTTGCATATCATTTCTTCAGGCATCAACTGTCTCTGCACAAATGTTGTAACTATGTATTTAGCTTTTTAAAACCGTCTTTGTAGATCAACTTTTCACTGCATGAGGACAAGATGTGCAGCCCGATACAGGGGCTATATGCAGTCTGTGTAGAAATTATGAATATTTCTGAATAGAGCCACTGGTTTTGTCCTTCCTCATCAAAAACAGCTCCTCTTCCAAAGTCTTGTTCTGGAACATCATCAGCTATCAGCAAAAATTCAGCTCCCACTCACTTAATTTATGGGGAGTCAGTTCATAGGCCACCTGATGAGACTCCCACTTATTGTTATTCTCCCCCTGATTTCTCTGACAAAACTAAAATTGCACTCATCTATATCTATGAAAAATGTCTTATGTTGCAATTTTATAGAAAGTTAAAGGGCCCATATTGTGTAAAATAAATGTTCTGGTCTTTTACTATCCGTAATTACCTGAAGGGGGTCAGTAGGGACCTTCCAAGTGGGAAAACAGTCACTCCGCAGACTTTTTGATAATACCTAGAAATACGTTATGAAAAGTCTTGTTTCGTACTTCCTCTCTGTATGACGTCATTCGGGATCGCACCCGTCTCTCAGCCCCACCCACACAGCCGTTACCAGTCCAGCCTCCGAACCCGACACCCCACGCTCCCTAATATAGATATTACTCCGTATTGAAACTCTGTTGTGAAACTCCTTACTGTAACTCGGGACTCCTACATTGGCTGACTGTCCTGCTAAAACTTGAATAAACATGAGAACGGTGTATGTTACCGATTCTTGTTGTTCTGGGTTTGTACCCTCATGGTTGAATGCACTTTAGTGTAAGTCGCTTTGGATAAAAGCGTCAGCTAAATGAAATGTAATGTAATGTTGTAACCGACTGTCAATATGTGGCTGGTCTTCTATAGCTGCAAACATAACAATGTGACTTTCAGCTGTGTTTACCAGAGGGATCGTCAACGCGCCAGAATGAGACCAGTGATAGGCCTGGTTGTGTGTCACTCAAAGTGCAGTCAGCCAATCAGAGGAGGGGCTCACGAGGCAGGCGAAAACAGCCTGATCTGTCTGCAGCTCCAGAGAGAGGCAGAAGTGAGACATGGAAATACTTTAACGATCTGCCACTTCAGTTTATGTTTAAGCTTAATTGTAAAAGTTTTTTCTGTTGTAGTAAATCTCTGTTGTGTGTGTTCTAATTGTTTTCATGTTTGCACACTCTGTTTCTGTTTCCTGTTTTATTTTGTAGACTCTGTTCCTAGTGTGTTGTTTCAGTCTTCACTTCCTGTCTTTGATTATCAGCCCAGTCCTCATGGGTTACACCTGTGTTCAATTGCCCCTGCCTTCCCTGTGTGTATTTAAGCCCCTGTCCTTCCCTTTGTCTTCTGTCGGATTGTCTGTTTTCCTGCTGTGTTTCTTGGTGCTGTCCTTTCCTGTGTTCCTGATCTCCTGAGCCTCGTGTAAGCTTCCTTGTGTTTTGGTCCTCCTGTTCTTGTCTTTCAAGTTTGTCAATTCCTTTAGTGTTTATGTTTTGTGTTTGTCTAGTTAAAGCCTCTTTTTATATTAAATAATCTTTTTATTAACTACCTCTGCTCCCGGGTCCATCTAATTCCACCAGTCCTGATAAATACATGTCGTCAAGTTTTTCGACTTTAAACCACTGATATATCATCTTAGGTGCTTTGCAACTTTAAAATAAATAAACCTCTTCACAACTAGTTTCTCAGCCTTCACCAACAAGGCAGGGCCAATCTTCACTGCACATCAATACACACTGAAATCAATAAGTATTGCACAGTAGGGGAATCATCACATTCCAGTAGTTTATGCACATACTTATTATCTCTGCCAAGAAGCTTATATGTATCGTTGACAGTCTGTCTGCCCGTCTGTCAGTCCCCACAATTACTCAAAAGCTACTCAACCCCTTTCTATCAAACTTTGTGGAGGGATGGTACATGACCCAAATAAATATACAGAGGAATGGATGGATTCATGAATAGTTGACAAGGCAATATAGAGTATTAGCCTTGGCCGAGGTATGTACGTTCCAAGAGCCCTTCTAGACGATACTGCAACAATCAACCACTCCACATCTCAAAGACACTTTAAAATACAATGCTCTAAAAACATTTTTTTCCAATGGCCTGTGTCGCAAAATTATGTTTTTTGCTGCATTGAGCAGGTAAAAATAACCAATTATGACCAAACTTGTCAGAGACATGAAAACTCGATCATACCTCAGTGTGATAAGAACCGCCTGAAATGACAAGACACCATCTTTGAGAAAAACATTTTTGAGATGTTCTTAAATAAATTAATGTTTGTTATTTGTGTTAAAAAATAAGCAATGCATGTTACAGCCTAAGTAGTTAGTACCAGCTACTGTTTTAGTTGTTTTTCTGACCTCCTGTCATATACATCTTTAGCTGTATTTTCTCCATTAACTCCTTAGATATAAAATTAAAATCTATAAATAACTGCTTTCAGTTGTTAGAAACTGTTTCTTTCGACAGATATGAGGTTGACCCAAACAGCAAATGTGCGGTGAAACCAAAACAAGCCAAATGAGACTTAGAACCTACAGTTTGTTGAGAGTTATCGTTGTGGATTTATCACCTCTTGGTAACATACAAATGCAAATTATGCAATATGAACTAATTTGCCCTGTTACAATTATGTGACCTGGGAAGTACGGCGCTCACTGAGATGAGTAGCACAACGTTCTTCTCAGGGGCGAGCACAATTCATACAAACAGGTTCTGCATTTTTCCTGCGTACCACAACAGGTCATGTGGTTTACATTTGCAGCTTTTGTTTGGCATGCCACAGCGGTATCCTGCTGCTGCGATTGTCTTGTCAGGCTCCACACTCTATAATAAAGTGTATGTGTGTTCGCCTTGAATTGTCAGGTGGCACAAATTCATCTTAAAACAAAATATTCACCCCAACATGAACAGTATCTATATGGAATTTCCTATGTTATTTGGACTGCACCCTGTATTTACCATATTGTTGTGTGGTTGTGTTGCTCTTATTCCATAAGTCTTTCACAGGCAACGTGACATTATGTCGAGATACTTTCAACTTTAGCTGTGATGGTGTTTGACAGCAGAAAATATGTGTCATGTGCTAAAAAACTAAAACAGTTAACTGAAAGCTTTGGTGTCAGTCCCTTAGAATCAAATATTTAGTTCTGCAGTGACAAGAAGGAAAACATGGTAGAAGAGGCAGGTCCCTGAGAACATTCACCTGCTAACAGTTACCTCAATAGCTAATGTAACAAATTTAAACACAAAGACGTGCCACACATTGTGTTGCAGTCTTTTCACTCTTTTTACTGCTGTTCATAACCCACACACATCTTTATTTAAAAAAAAAAATTCCTGCACATTCTCTACAGGCTGTTGAACAAGTGGACAAAGTTGAAGTCTACATAAAGATTATAAAAGTCTCTCCAGAAATGGTCTGAATTTAATAAACCGAGATAGTGTACAAATGTGAGATCACAGCCTCCTGCTTTCATTTGCATTTAACCAAAGTACAGATTTTGATTGCTGTCTTATATCTGTTGGAGCTGAAACTCTTTTAGAGTAGTAGATTATGTACAGAAGGCCTCTCTTTAATGTTTTTACTGGGTGTGTCAAGAACACCCACTCCTGTACTAAAGCAGCCAGACTACAGCCCTTTTATACACTTGGAGATTGTCCAAGTTAAACATACAGTACGTAAAAGCAAAGGTGATATAAGGTAAGCGAACAAGCACACAGCAAGTGATCAGTGCCATCTAAGGTACTGTATGCATGACAGCGATGGTCACAAATCGCTGCCAGAAGACTTTGAAACCTTCCATTAATAATCTACTTGCAAGCTGTGACTCTGCAACAAGTTTAGAGCCAGTTTATCGGAAACTGTAGAAGGACATTCCAGAAGAAAATGTCTAACTACATACTGATGTAATTACGAGGCAATATTTATTACATTATATTGAAGTTAAAAAATGATGTTCAAGTTGGACAAAAGTTAAGAGCAAATAGTTATGGTCAGAGAGGGTCAAAGTTACCAAGCTATTTATGAGAACTGCAGTTTTTCTATTTTCCAACTTGCCAAGTAGTTTGGTGACCAACATAAAATACTTTTGTCATTTAAGATTTGGTGAACATGAAAACATGCAAATGCATACGTGAACCCTGTAGAAATAGTTTACCAATTTAAAGTGGAAGTCACAGTTACATCACCAGAAAAAAACAGAAACAAATACTAATTTAAATTTGTATGCCTATGCCCAAGACACCCTTTGAAGCTAAACACAGGTGTTAATAGTTGCAGGGCAATGAACAGTTAAGACTTATGAAAGCTTCAGTCATAAATCAAAGTTGTAGTTATAGTAATAATAAATTGGTCAGCAGCCAGAGAGCTGGCATCGTCAGTGGGCTATTGCCTAAGGCCAACCACCACTCACAATATTAGCAACATCAGCATGTAAGCAGAAGTATTATGTAAAATAGAAATTGCTCATGCTAAATTTAGCTTTAACATCACTCAGTATTCTTGTAATGATTTAGAAAATGCATGAGACATACATCCTATAATATATCTTTTTTAAGGCATTGACATTACACTATCAATCAATCAATCAAATTTTATTTGTATAGCCCATATTCACAAATTACAATTCATCTCATAGGGCTTTAAGAGGGTGTGGCATCCTCTGTCCTTAACCCTCAGCAAGAGTAAGGAAAATCTACTAAAAACCCTTTTAACAGGGTAAAAATATGTAGAAACCTCAGAGAGAGCCACATGTGAGGGATCCCTCTCCCAGGACGGACAGAAGTGCAATAGATGCCACGTGCAGGAGAACATCATCAATAATCAAAGTCTCTAGCAGCATGTGATGAGGGTAGACATCCCGAAGGACAACCCCAACATGACATGCCAAGCAGTCCCGCTGCAAGCACAGTCCATGGTCAGCAACCATCTAGACCACGATCCACCATCCAGACCAGACGCCACTCCAGTCCTCAGTCACCGCCCACCGCCGACCACCAGGACCCATCACAAGCAACCACCGCGGTCCTGGTCCACCGCCCTATGATTGCGCAAAGAATTAGCTAGGATTTAGGATCACGTAATGTGCCTTTACAATGTAATGACTGAAGATATCTTGAAGTCCAGACTTCCTTCATTGTTCCCATATTCATTTATACAACCTGTCTCCTACTGTATACATTTTAACATTATTCACCGCTGCAAGACATCGCAGAAGCACCAGCATCTCAGACCAAAAGGAATGTTTCATCAGCCACAACTCCTCCCTTCATGATCTTAGCAAAGTAGTGCCTACACGTCGGTCTATGGGTGTTGCAAAGCCGGATGAAGCCGGCAGCTAAACCACCACAGCCACACCCTATTAAGTCAATCTATGGACTAGAAAACCAACAAAAGGTAAAACCATCTAGCTAGCTGTCAGGCAAACTGGTGAAATATATATCATTAAAGTGTGGGTGCTCCTGTTAGTGTTCGGCTTGTCGATTGATACATTTGTGTTTTTAAAACAAATTTCAGGGCTTTGCTAAGTCTTAAATTTGTAGCCATGCCATGAAGTGCTGTGCATAGCCTACATCTTATCAAAAAATGCTGGAAATACCTGTCTCAAGATGTTATTGGCATCACACCTGCCGTGTGTATTGTAACTGTCCCAAGGTAGTACAGTGTCAAATTTGGTGTGATTGGGACATGTGATACTTTGAATGAACAGGAAGGCTGCGCTCTGAAGGAACGATGACTGGAACGAATCAACGTCAGTGACATTGTCGAGCAACAGCGCACTCACGACAAAGACAACAGGAACTGACTATCCAGTTCTGTGTACCGCGTACTGAGTCAAGCTTCACCGAACTTTGAATAAACAGATGAACAGCTCTTAGTGCAGTGGCGGTGGAGCAGCTTCAGGAATCTGTAGACTGAGTCCTGCAGCCAGTCTTAACTTGTCGCTCAATTACTGTTTGTCACTTTTACAGTTTCAGAAAGAAAGCTGCAACTAGCATCAACACAGAGCAAGCCCATTCCAAAGAGGCAGGATTACAAGGGGCACTGCACTCTTGCTATTTTGAAAATAAAGTTTTGGAAATTGCTGTGGTGTTTTTGGTTTAACGGGACAGGGGGGACAGGTGTGTTTACAGTACAAGAAGACGGACGGAAATTAGCACATACTCCCAGGTGGAGTGTTTACATCATGGCATATTGTAACTGGATCTATCTCACTTTATAAATGAAGGGGGGACCAACAGTTTATCAGGGAGGGACTCACATGCACTAACATGAACAGTCCCAGGCCCGCTACCAAAACAAGAAAAGAGATTAGACTACAACACATTGGAGAAGTGTGACTTCACTCTCTGCTCAGGATGCCAACACTCTGCCACATCTTTATATAGAAAATAGTTGTTTGTTTCTTTATTAATGTATACAATACTATATATATATATAGCCTTTAAAATAATAAGGACATGCTTCCAGATGGTACACTTGGATGACACCTGCCACCACTAAAACTCTCACTCTCTGCCACCTCCTTTGTATTATGCAGTACTTTTCTATTCTTGATGACCACTCAAAGCAACATTACAGTTCGACATTTACCCATTCACACACACTTCAGACCTTCTGGTTGGAGGACGACGCTCTAACCCTCAGCCACTCCTGTTACTCTGTCCATAAAACACATCATCATTATTTACAAACATAATACATAATATTTAGACATATATACATACATACATACATATGTGGTTACATCTATACATACTGATGATTTATTTGTTGATTAGTACAAAATACAAAATGTAAATGTCTCTGCTTATTAACATCATTGTCTCTTAGCAGGTAAGAGACAAGGAAATAATGAAAAATTGTGCAGACATATACAGTACAAGTAACAAATACACAAATAGAGCAAAGACCAAACACATGAAATGTAAGCCCAATTAAAGTGATTACAGCTTCCCACTGGTTTAAAGGGTTTATCTTATATATATATATATATATATACATACATGTGATGATTAAATACATTAAACTAAAATAAATACAATAGTGTGTAATAATACTTTTATAATAATGTATAGCATATAAGCTCCAGCTCCCCACTGCAACCCTCAAAGAATAAGTGATTAGCAATATTATTACCAATTGTATTATTATTGGTAAATATTGTAATATTTTAATTTGTCAGCGTGATTATTATTATCGTTATTATTTCATTGTTTGGGTAGTTGTGGCATTCATATTATCATCATTATTATTGATTGTTTAAATAAATCGTGTAATGCTGCTCTGTCGAACACACGCCGCACGTTGGAGCAGTGTGTTTCCTGCCTTGTTGGCATGTAGGCCTCCTGTCATGGAGACAGACGGAGAGAAGTTGAGAGTTTGTGATTGGGGCGAGGCTCATTTTGTTCGGTTCCCGTTCAGTGATCCGACTCTCGGATTCCCCGTAGCGATCCGTCGGAGCGCTGCAAGTTAATGTGGCGCTTTTTCAAGCGTTTCTTTTCGGCTCCATGTTGAAGTTTTTTTTGTTTTTTTTTCCTGCCTCCACAGCATAGCCTCTCACCGCCGCACACTCACACACACACACACACACACACACACACAGAGTACACACACAGACACACGCGTTGTCCTCGCCTGATTTGCACTAGCGCGGGTCATTCCAGGTTAAACCCTGGCGCTGTGTCCCGTTCAGTTTAGCCGTCGGAGATCAACACTGGTTCCAGCTGAGGAGGAATGCACAGACACCGGGACTTGAAATAATCTTCGGACTCCAGCTTCGTCTTGCATATGCGGTACGTTTCATATTTTTGGGGCATTTTCTGACAACCGTGTGGCCAATGACAGCCTCACGCAACCGGGCACTTGACAGAGCAGCAGCTCGGTGGGCGTACGTTACGGTCCCGGAGCCAAACGCTCATATCAGGGTTGACGCTTTTGACACAGACACTAACATGTTCTAATGTCAGATGGAGGGAATCGGTGGTCGCCGAACTGCGTTTCCAATGTGGGCATTTCAGCGCTGCCTTGCCAACCGGCACACGGTGCACACACGGGTGTACATGACTTGGAGCTTTCCAGAACCGATCGAATCTTAATGACAGTTCGGGGGGGTGGGGGGGATTTATCCATCTTTCAGCAGGTTACCACCGGAATATTTGAACTTTGTAACTGGTTAACGCGGGTTATTTACGCCCACGGTGGTGTATTCTGTATATATGAGATAAACAGGAAAAGGAGGGAAGATTATGAGAAAAGTTTCCCTTTTAGTTAATCTCAGGTAAATTTGATTAACGCCGAATTGAACAACGGGTCGTGGACATTTAGAAACTTATTTGTAAATTGTTGTTTATGGTTGTCAAATTCAAGAAAAGGCGTGGGGCGAATTAAATTGACCAATATTTCTCATGAGGTTCTGCGAGTGCCAGAGAACAGCATTTTCCCGGACTAGCTGTTTATTTATTTGTGGTAAATGAAGACTTGAGGGACTTTCACGGACCCAGGCTCAGTTCCCCTCTCTATGTGGAGCCCTGGGCCATGTTAGCAGCTTAATGTTCGTCTGGCAGCGTGTGGTGGACTTTTACTTCTGTGGCAGACGTATTTCATTTCACTGATGTAACTCCTGTTTTCGCTTTGGCAACACGAACTTCACATCGAGCATGCAGAGGAAGCTGCAGGGGATCTTGGGGATTTTGAAAGGTTGGACCCGTGGACATTCACAGCTCTGTCACCGACACTGAACAAACACGAGAGTGAGTTTTCAGCTGAAGCCTCGTTGTGACCAAACATGAGCCACTAACCCCGGATAGACATGTTTGCCAGTGCAAAGTTGGCTGTAGGCGTGTTTACAAATATCTCTAAACTGTCCTTCTTGCCCCGCCGTAGTTTGGAGGACTGATAGGTGACATGTTGCTGTCATGATGGTTACCGTATTAACATGATGCCTTCCGAGGCTGCCAGGAAATACAAGCGGGAGGCTGTTCCTGTCTGGGTGTCGAGATGTGACGTTCATGGCAGGATCATACTAAGACACCAGCCGGTTCTACTAGTAATACTGATTATATTCACATGAAGAGAACAATGTCAATATCGGCGCCAAAAATAGACACCGGATTAGAAATAAAAACAACCTGTCAATCAAGCATCATTTAAATCACTGAACAAATATTTTTGATAATGCCAATAGGAATAATGTTGCAGAGCTGTACATGATCTATTTATTGTGTTCATGGCCATTCACAGGTTAATAAATTCGGACCTCCAAATACGGGTCTACATGCTGTAATGCTCAAATACACATATTTTCTCACACTGCAGCAGTGTTTTTTTTCTTCCTAAAAGCCAGGTCTGCTCGAATGGTCAGCTCGTGCATGTGTCGAAAATATCACACATACTTACTCAGAGGTGTCCCGATCACCTGTGAACACAGCTGTAGCCATGGAAAAAATGGCCTCTGTTCTGCTGAAACAATTCAAGCCAAACAAGCTGGTAGGCATGTGTGTTGCATGCATAGAAAAGCTGACACATTTAAGGAAATGTTAAAACCAGAAAAGCGTTATATTGTGTCTCTTGCCTGTTTGTCACTGGTTTGTGGGAGCTTGTGTGGACAGCATCCTCTCATACAGCAGGCTCATGTTTGCAGTATTGTTGTTATGTAATACTCTAACAGTTATTTTTTAAATGATGGCACTGTTGAAAATAATTTAAGACACGTAAAGCAACTGTATTGAATGTTCAGTTAATTACAACTTTCTGGTGTGTGATGCGTTGTAACCTGTTTCAACGTCTGTATGGACACATCAGCCCTAGGGTGACGGTTGTCAATTCAATACAACAAGCCCTGACACACACACGCGCACACACACACACACGTGTCTCTTTGACTTCAAAGAACATTACATTAACTTCAATTGATTATTAACTTTACCCAAACCCTAAAGGAAAAGTTCACCCAAGAATGATATAGATATAATTCACTCATTATCCTCCGATGGAGGGGTGGGTGAGGTGTTTAAGTCCACAAAACACTTCTGGAGTTTCAGGGGTAAACAGAGTAGCAGCTGAATCCAATACAACCGAAGATATGAGGGACTTATCATCAGACGTAATAACACAACAGAAAAAACACACAACATGTCTCCATACTACTCATGTGATGTAAGCCAAGTGTCGGCAAGCCCGACATTCGTATTCGACTGGAAACTGCGTAATGTACACCAAGTTTTAAACCTAAATATCCTCTGATTTCTTCCTTAGAGTTTCATTAAGGGATCGTTGGAAATGCTAACATGAGCTAGATTATCCACTTCTGGTGGATTTGTATAGGATTACAAGACGGTATAAATGACCTTGTATTGAGTTGAATATGAATGTCGGGGCGTGCAGGCACTTGGATGACACCACACGAGCAGTACAGCGGCATGTTATGTGTTTTGTGTTTTGTGGACTCAAACACTTCACCCACCACTCCATTGGAATAGGGGTGAGTAGATAATGAGTGAATTATAATTTTTGGGTGGACTATTCCATTAACCTTGACTCAAACCTAAACCAAACTTAACCTTAACGCATGTCTTTATCTTAAAATGTAATGATTTACCTCATAGGGAATGGCTTTTTGGGGTTATAAGGAAGAAAAGTCCCTATTATGTGACTCTAAATAGATTTAGGTCCCCACAACATGACTTATACCTGGATCACAAGCACACAGTGAGGAGTTGTGAGCTCAGCCTCAAATAGGCATCTCTAATCAATGACTACTGTGCAAATGAAACGCTGTCACATTATCACATGGAACTCTCTTCAGTTCACCATGTTGTTCTTTTTGCCTTTCACACATTTACAAACCCACAGATTTGAAACAGTAACAATTAACTAAACCTGTATGCTCTTAAATAGTAGGTGTAAGTTTAATCTACTGGTGTTCCTTTTAAAAGGCAAAACATCATTAGATCTAAAGCATTGTGTTTTTCCTTTGACATAATTTATAACCCATGCACGGATGCACATCTTGTCTGCTCCACAAGTAGTTTGAGGCCAATAAATAAAAGGCCTGACACTCTTCATTATAAACACTCACGCCCTCACTCGTTTGTTTTTATTGCACTCATTATGCAGAACTACCAAATTTATAAATCTGTTAATTAAATCTATTAGTAACTTGATTTAAAGTCAAGACAAATTTAGTTATAACAATCGATTTAATGTTGTTGTGGATCAAGAGGTTTTTAATTGGGCCAATGTGGCTGTGGTGATTACTGAAAAAACAATTTATTAAGAGTATCCTCATTTATATATTGTTATATTGATATTTCAAGACACATTCTTTATATATGGAACATTCATTGATTTCTTGAATCTTGGAATATCAGACATATCTGCCTCTTATCCATGCACACCTCCTATATGTGGAGTTAATTTTTCTTTCGTCTTTCCTTTCCTCTCCTCCTCTCCTTGCCTGCTCCCTCCTCACTGAGCTCCATCTCCCATCACCAATCCATGTTCTCTGTCATTCTCTGTGCAGGTAAACAAACAGATAATAATAACATGATTGGTTGGTTATTTTTTACTGACAGTTCATTCGTCTCAAGTGCTTCCACAGGCCGCGGCACCTGTTCAAATGTGACTCAAACCGGCTTTGTGGGTTTACTGTGGGAAGTGAGTCTCTCCTGGTGTGAGAGATAAGTACGAGCGTGTTGTCGCAGCCTCAGAGACGTCTGATAGGTAATCATCTTACTTAAGTCAGCTATAATGAATATAGTGTAGTATTTACTGGAGGGGAAGAGAGATGGATAAGAGCTAAGCTAACCCAACTTGAGTGTCTTCTTCTTCCCACTAAACACCTGTTTGGGAAAGTCACCAAGCCGTTAGATTAGATAATTAATTGATCGGATTTAGTTTTTTTTTGCCCTGGCGAGAAGTGGTACCAGCAGAAACCCTGATAAGATACCAGCAGTGTGGTGCCACATACACTCTAGCTCTCTTAGCTGATAGCAACAACTCCTATAATTCGTTTGATGCAATGTCGCCTGCCGCTGGGCCTTATTTACTCCAACAACAACAACAACAGGTTGGTATCGGTCCTGTATCCTGCATCTCGCCAACGAGTAAAATATCATCCAGTATTTACTATTGTTCGTGATCTTACTCAGTCCCTCTCTCTCCACACTGAGAATGGTTAGCTAGTTGTCTCTTATACCTAGCTGCTAGCTCTGGATCTGGTTGTTGGTGTGATATGTGTGCAGTAAAACAGGCTGCAATGTGCCAGCAGCAAACTGGCAGTGACGCGTATCAAGTTTGTGTATCAGCAAAATTATTTTGAAGCGGTTATTTTAGGGTATCATGGTGTGGCTTTAATTACCCAGACATTTGTAGGACTAATTAAGCATGAATAGGTATGGCATGTTCTTCATATACACTCTATCTTAAAGGGGACATCTTATGCCCATTTTACCTCAGTTGATATGGTTCCTTGGGGTCTTAATGAAATGTCTAACATATTTTGGTCAAAATACCACAAGGATCATTTAAAACAGCACCTCTTACCCTGTCTAAAACAGCCCTCCTCAGATTTACCGGTTTTGAGTGCCCCGCAGTGGGAGCAGTGGGAGCCTGAGCTGGCGCAGCAGCAGCATCCTTCCACACTGTTGAGTCAACGTTTAGAGGTGATCCGGGGGTCCCTTTTTTATGCGGCCACTTAAATGTCTGACGGGTAGCAGCAGCGAGCTAACGCTAGCCGGGCTCCACTGGCCCGGTTAGCTCACGAGCTAAAGCCAGCCGGGGAGTCCCCCAAGGGAGCTCCCCGGCTAGGCCATGTAGCAAGACTCCCTACATGGGCATGGTGTGACTATGACGTTTATTCTGGTCGTAATCCCATTCGACGCACTCTAGCATATCGTTTCTGACATAGAGGAACCACAACAAATTGCGGGAGTTGTTTTTTTCCAGAGTTTTTGGGACGGTAGACATGCCAGATACCCAAATTAACGTGTAGAAGCACTACAAAAGCGGAATTTTCATAATATGTCCCCTTTAACTTAACACAGCACTTTTAATTGAGCAACGCCAGGACTCCCCTGTAGTTATTACATGTGTTGAGAAAGATTTGCTGCACTGTGGCACGTCCCTCTCCATAGCTATTGTACAAAATATTGTAGGAAACCATAAAGGCTGCTTTTTAAGCTTTACATCTTTCACACACACTCTATCTGCTTTTTTCATTTTAAGTCAAGCGTGTTCCGCAATGGTGCTTTCTTGAATTACATTATAGAACATTGGATCTTTGTGAGTTTCTGACTCATGTTTGGACAAAGGGAGAAATGTGAAAGTGAAAACTTTTGCTGTAGAATATGTTGATGAAAGCTTTTTGAGTGGTCTCATATTTAATAGACCAATGGATTAATTGAAAAAATAACCAGCAGATTAATCATTAATGAAAATAATTGTTGGTTAGCACAAGGAAACAGAGCATAAACATTTATTAAATGCATGAAATCTGAATATTGGTAGAATCATTTGTCGGAATAATAAATTAGATTTAAAATAATTAAGTGAAAATGTTGGACTGTAATCTTTAAAACATTACAGTCAGTATGCAATCAAATTATAATGGCCCTCTGCCATTATAGTCAGCCTTTTCCATGGAAGACTGGACAAATAACGAAAATATAGGGTCAACATACAACTTCAGTTGGTCTCCTTCTGATTTCAATTGTTATCACCTAAAAAGAATATAGCTTTGTCTCTGCCATGAGGCTGCATGTGGCCTTATCCTCTGAAATACATCAAGTTCAAAATAATTCCTGCAAAAATGGTATACTTCCAAAAGTTCAATCTTTAATTATGAAATATACAACCACTACAATCTTAACAGTACCAGGACCCACTGTGATTGAAGGGGACTTTAATAACTTATTCTGGCATTATTACATTTTTTCTCTTAGTTGATGTTTGTGCTTCCATCTACCTCATGATCCAAATCTGGTCAGTTATCACACACTGGAGGAAGTGCGGTTTGTTGTATGTGCATTTATTAACACTGTGGCTAAGAACATCAGGACTTTTTATGTGTCACATGGTATGCACACAGAAAGTGATTCCGTTGCATTTTTCAATTGTCTGTCCTTCATCATCATAAACCTATAAGTTAGATCTAAAGTTTATTTTCCTCCTGAAAGTCTACTTTTCTGTGGTGTAAGTGAGTAACCACAGTAGTTATGTGTTGGGCTTGGGGTGAATCCACAATGCAGGTGACCTTCTGGAATGCCTCCTATGTAGAAACAGTCAGAGTGCTGGAGCTGCTAATCTCTGCTGCTCATTTAAGGGCCTCAATTGTATTGTGCAAGACAAATAATGCACCATGATGCAATAAGGGTCTAAGCAGTAAAATTGTGTTTGTCCCATTGGTTTAAAATAACCCAGGGTATGATACAGGTGGAGTGAAGGAAACTGAGCTGGACCAAGAGAAGATTATTTAATGACAATATGAAAGCATTTTGGTCAGTAACCATCTGATTGTCTTCATTCTCTGGGAAACCGTAATAGTGTAACGTTGTTAAGCCTCTACTCCAAATGGTGCTGTGGTTTATGAGGCGTCGTAAGTTTGGCAAGTGTGGGTTTGCTTGCAAGTACAGGCGGACATGCTTGTCGCTGTACAGGGCTCACCTATTGTTCTTGTTACATTCCGAAGTTAATGATGTCTGGTATGAATTTATCTCTTCTTGCCAAAACAGAATAAGGTTTTGTGGTAGCTTTACTGGTCGCCATGCATCAGTTCGTTTTCAACAAATCAATTCTAAAGGCTGCAATGTTGGTTTTTTGGTTTAAGGTGATACAGAGGTGTAAGCGGACTCAATAACAGAAGGATTGATAGCATGGCCTCATCACAATAGAGCTACAGGTATTGGTAATTTGATGAATCTGCAGTTGCCAAAAAATGTCTGTGGATCAAATAATTGAGTGATCGTATCACCTATTACAAGAGTATGAATTAATATAGGGAAAACATATAAAGCATTGTAATGAGAAAACTGAGTATTTTGCAGCTGTGTTAGCTGGGTTTGATTTAGCTTTAGTCTAGGTCTGATACACTTTTTTTCATAAAAATGTTGTTACACTGATAAAGCATTATGAGGATTTATCTGCCACCATCTTTGTGCACAGTTAACATGGTTACCGGTGTCACTGCTCTGCAGTAGCACAGACTGACTCACCTCAGTTATTCCAGTCAGCATATCCAAACTAATCTAATTTAGTGCAGTTGTTCCTTTTATCCTAGCATCACTGCAGCTACCTGTGCTGCTCACATGAGTCATCCAGAGGCTGGATTCACTCCCCTGTTAGCTTAAATACTAAAACACTGTTAATTTCCTAGGGTGAGAGAGGAGACAATATCCTTGGATAACATCACACAGTATAGTTAACTTGTATTGCAGGATTTAGGTCAAGGGTGGGGAATCTTTTACCCATTAAACATTTTATAATGTCCCTCAAGGGCCATACGTGAATATTGAAAACATACATCATATTAGGCGGCTGTGGCTTAGGGGTAGAGCAGTTTTCCTCCAACCCGAAGGTCTGCAGTTTGATCCCAGTCTTCACCATCTTGCCCAGGGACATGCTGAACCCCAAATCACCCCTCATAGAAGTACAAAGTGCTGCTAATAGATATGGATGTGTGTGTGAACGGGTGAATGTCAAACTGTACTGTAGAGCGCTTTGAGTGGTTAGCAAGACTAGAAAAGCGCTATATAAATACAAACCATTTACCATTAACTCCTCTAATGACTTGCTTGTCAGCGATGACTCACTGCAGAATTGTCTTATTAGGCAGCTGCAGTTTACATGCTAATATGATGCTAGGAGGCAGTGCTAACATGAAGTACTTATTAAAACAGACAGGTATACTGCAAATATGATATGATGTGATGTGAAGAGAATAAAGTAGCTCAGTAACAACCTTTCTACAAGTCTAAACACTGTGCTCTTTGTTGTACCTGATACATTTACTGTATGTTCAAGACAACGACACACGTGGACCACACACACACAGGGTCATGTCTATAGCTGGGGATTTCTCGGCCAGTGTGACTCATTTGATTTTGTTTGAAATGCTACCTCATAATATTGCTTTAAAAAATGTTTTTGAAATACAAACCTTTACACTTTGAGCCCAACATTATGGCCCGAGGATGTATAATTTGCTCATCTGATCTTCAAAACACTCAAGTGAAACCTCACTCCTGCGACCTCACATTGAACTAATAACTTTGTTGGATCCCCGTATTTCCCTGTGATTATGTAGTTGTTGCCATGTTAGTGTCAGTCTGATGCTTTGGCTAACCCTCTTCGCCTGCTGCCACATCCTCTGCAGTTACGAGAAGTTTGAAGAGTGAAGCAGTTTCCGAACAGCTGTTGCCATGTGTTCCAATAACTTTACTGAAGTGAGTGGGTGGTAGCGTTTGGTGCTGCCTGTCCAAAGGCTTTTATTAATGTCTGACTCTGGGAAGGTTACTTTTCCCCTGAACACTCTCTTAATTTGTTTTCAAAGATATGTTATATGACATCATCTCCTTTTGATAATTAATGTAATTACCAATGTAATATTTTGTCACTTCCTCCGAAACTGTTCAAAGGCCCCATGCAGAGTCCCGCCTCCCACTGTGAAGATTTAAAAAGAGGTTAAATATTAGATTAAATAGTCAGGTAGGTAATATGAAATATGGCCAACATTCTGACATGACTTTCAATACTAAACTACAGAAATTATAATACAGAATACAATATTATATCGAAAAAAAATTGTTCAGCTGACAATATTTTTTTGATGTCACTTTGTGATATAATGTCTGTTGGACTGTTTAATTTTACACTTCTTATTCTCAAATGCATATTACAAATTCTGAGGCACATTACAAGAAACAAAGTAAGTTTAGATCATATTGGCAGTAAGGTTTAATATAACTTACATATAATTTGTAAAATCATCATTATTAAGATGACATTGAGATGACATTGAGAGGGACCCTTAATTGACAGATCAAAGTAGTTTCAGACAGGAAGTGGTGAGGGAGAGAGGAGGATGACAGGAGACAAAGGTCACCAGCTAGAATCAAAACAGGTTGTGATCATCTTACACTATATGCCGCATAACTGCTTGTTGTGATTTGATGCAGTTTGTTGTGCTACATTAACTCTCGGTGCATATAGTTGATGTCATTATGATAAGGACATTGGTACAGATGTTTTCTAGCTACTAAGATCTTTACTGGATGAGATATTGTTTAAGTTTTAATGCTGTGACCTTTTGTAAGGTGAAATTAGCTAGTAGATAACTCACACACAAACTATTTGTACAGAATACTTTTTCTACTATATAAATATACCTACTCGGCTGATGATGGCCGCTGACCTGCTACAATTTTATTATGAACTGAGAGTATATTTACACTTCTTAACATAGATTTATTTGTGGCAACAGTTGCAATATTAACACTGACCACTAGGGATGGGCATAATTAATCGACGATCGATTAATTGATCATTAAGAATTTCGTCGATGAAATATTTTTTTCATCGAGAAATTCGCTAATTACACATTTGACCACGGGGGGCAGTGTTTGAAAAACGCCACAGTCCTACTCAGTTACCTGCGACTGGCTACGAGTCACCGTGTAGTTCCATTTCCAAGTAAACATGAAGAGGTCACGGCAAAGTGTTGCATGGGACCATTTTGAGTTAAAAAATGACTTGGTTCACTGCCAACACTGCGAAGCTATCCCAGAGGCTGGGGGAGACAAGGAGCCTGCGTTGTCTGACACGGACGAGGGGAGCGCAAACACCGGAGCCGCGGCCAGGCTAGCTAAGTTAGCACGGAGCTACCTGTGTATCGCGGCGATGTCAGTCCCCTCAGAGCGGGATTTTCTGTGGCTGGACTGACGGTCACCAGGCTGCGTTCGCGTCTGACCCCAGAGCAGTTTAACATGCTCATCTTTAACAACAAAAATCCCTAGGCTGGTGCTGAAGTTGTATGTGAGTTACTGGTTATTTTTTTTAAGCTTTCTCGACTCGGTACCTTGTTTGATAGTTTTGAGTTACATTTGGCAAAACCTGTCAGACCTAAGTATTATATATATCTGTAGTTGTTGTTTAACATTATGTTTTTTTTAGAGCTGTGAAAAATAACGCGTTAACGCGTTATGATTAAATTACAGGATTAATTCGTTTTTTTTTTTTAAAGCATTTAACGCATGCGCAGAAGGACCTTCCAATTCCGCCGCCTCTGCACTAGTCGCCGCTCTAATGCAGTCAGACGGCAGCTGCCATTCAAACAAACAAACAACATGGATAATTCTGATGAACCTGAGGACCTTCTGGACGGGAAGATCGTGTTCCAAAAAAACAAAGATCGAACATTCAGTAAAACCAAGGTGATATGCACACTCTGCGAGAAGACGTTATCGTTTCACCGTAGCAATACCCGCCTAACCACCGCAACGCGAAGCATGTGTTGGTTGGCGAGGGGCGTTCAAGTGGAATGCGCCAAACCAGACTCACTCGCCGGACACATTGTGCAAAAGAAGCGGTCAGCTTTACTGTCAGAGAATTTGAGTTTTGAGTTAGTTTGCCTCACCAACTGGCTAAAGACCGAGTAGCTAAGAGGGCCTTTAGAGGCATTAGATTGTATCATGGTGTGGTTAATGGTTGTGTGACAAAAAATATAAAAAATGTCAACCATCCTATGGCTAAGAAGCTCAAATAATTTCTGTTTAATTTAAAAAAAAAAAGTTTTATTCAACCACACAATGGCTAAGGAGCCCGAATTCTATTTAGGATGAAGATTATATTAATGTTCCATATGGAAAAGCAATGATAACTGCTGAAGAACTGCTGAGTTGCAGCACAAAAGAAAAGTTAAATGTCATAAATCTTGTTTTCACAAAAATATTCCGAAAAAATCGGTAATGTGATTAATCATGATTAATCCATAGAAACCTGTGATTAATTTGATTAAAAATTGTAATCATTTCACAGCCCTAGTTTTTTTATATTATTATTATTTTATTTTGGAGAAAAAAAAAACGAGGGTCAGTTGTGTTTAGTAGCACCGGCTTCTAGCTGTCGGCAGCGCATATTTTGTTCATGTTGTAATAAAGATCTCAGTGAGGAAACACGCTTTTTTTTTTTAACTGCATTTTAATGTAGCTTATAAATAGTGAATTTTTTAACTTGAAAATATTAATGATTAATCGAAAATTCGTCATTAACTCTCCCGACGATCGACGAAGACAATTTAATCGAACGCCCATCCCTACTGACCACCACATATTGATTTTCTATATCTTTTTTTTTTTTGAGATTTTTTTATTTTATAGTAAAGCTACATGGAGCATACTGAATCTCCTTGCTCCACTCTGCCCTTTCTCTCTTCCTCTCTCACACACACACATACACACTCTCTCTCTCCCTCACACTGCGAATGGACCCATCCTTATAGCCAGGATTGATAAAACGACCTAATTTGGTGAGAAGAGAAACAACGTATGTCTGTATTTGCATAATGCATATAGAGCAGGGAAGCGGTATCTGATCATGAGTGATCACAGGAGAATTATTATAATGTCAGGTGTGAACACTGGTGACCGACACTTGAGATCAGATCACTTGAGACGGATGTTAGGATTGAACAAGGCCCTACTCAGGCAGAACTCTTGACAAACTGTGGCGGGTGGTGTGAGGTTTGGTTGGCTGCACAAGCTATACTCGGCAGCTGTCAGAAACAACTGCTTACATGCCATTCAGATAAGAGACTTTTATTGGCGAGTGTGCAGGGTTTCATTGACCTACAGTCTAAACTTCATTGTTGCTTTACAAGCCACATCACATTGTTATCTGAGGTGTATCTTGTATTAAAGGCTTTGGACCACAGGTTCTTTAAACGTTATGTATAAGCTATCATCATGTTGCTTGTTAGAGGTGTAATGTTTAGCAAAGGAAAATTTGAGCTTCATCCATAATACATACAGTAACTTGGCTTAGTACAACATATCTAGAAAGGTTAACCACAATAATGTATTGCATGATAAACTTTCTCTGCTAGCCATGTGTCATATATACTTTCTTTCGCACTCCACTAACAACTTTCTCAGGTTTTTATTTAGTTAGAATCACTTCTGCCCACAGAAATAATGGCTTCTTGGCGCAGAAAGCTCATTAAGCAAACACAAAACAGCATCATAAAAGTTCACTTACACTGCTTATACTTGTCGGTTTGCAGTCAAAAAGGCAAGCACCTTATAAGCAGCTTATAGTGTGAAACCTTTTGAGAAACTAGATTTCTTCGGCTAGAGTCAGTCTACATTGTCAATGGTTGGCTGACAGGAACTGATTCTACATACACACTACCATTTCAACGTTCTACAACACCTCCATTTGATTATAGCTAGTGAGATTCTAAAATGAAAGCACAGAACCAACACATCATGGAATATTCTAGTTGAACTCAATTACATGAAGTTCTTTTTACAAAAGAAATCAAACATTCAGAAATGTTGTCGAAATGCTGTGACATGTGTTGCACTTGCAGGTTGCTTTGCTTTCACCCTCTCAGTCTGGTTCTGTGCTTCTAATGTTGTGGCTCATTATTTAGCTGTAGGATGAACCTCTGACCAATCCAAGCTTTTAGATAAACCGGTTGTACTTATTGTTCTACTTGCGACTGACCAAGGCTTACAAGGTTGCTAGCAATGTTTCCACTTCTTCAGTGCTGTGGAGTCTCACAGTGCCCACATCTTGTAGGTCATTGAGAGATGGCTTGATTCATTACAAAGGTTATTTGCAGTTATGAATAATCTGCACACACACTAAAGAGATAGAAGAATAAAAAAAATGAAATTACAGAGCTAAGCTACAGTGTATATTTAAAATAAATAATACAAAGTAAAAATAGAATAATGGATTATAAAAAGGTTCTAAAATCTTACCATAACCAGAAAACTAAATTCAGTGTAGAGACACTAATTCATCCATTTGCTCATATGGTCCTTTATGAAGAAAAAAAAGCTCAATACATCAGTCAATACATCAACTAATTAAAATTGTAATTATCTGACTTTCATCTCAAATTCAGCTGAATGTGCAGGAGTGAACATTCCAGCTATCATAAAAGAGAATTAGTTCATGAAAGAAAGATATAGTTTATGGTTCAGTTTAAAGCAAAACACCAAATAGTTGAATGTGTAATGACGTATATTTAGAACCTTCAGTTTAGGGAACATATTTTAACAACTTGAATTCAACCACAACTATCCTTACCTGTCCTTTCCTGTAACCAAAGTCTAGATGTTGTAGATCAGGTGTGTCCAAACTACGGCCCGCGGGCCAACTGCGGCCCGCCATCCATTTTCAATTGGCCCGCATCAATGTCTTAAAATATAATATATCTTTTCTTTTTTTTTACACTACCAATTTAGTAGCACTTAAATGGCACTTAGTTATAGCACTTTGTTTTAAATTATTTTTGAAGAAATTGTACTTTCTTTGTTCTTGTTGTTCTGGGTTTGTACCCCCGGGGTTGATGCACTTAAGGCAGGCGCATGCTTCTGCGTTTTCAGAGACATGCAAGAAGGGGTACGCTCAAGAGCCCCTTTTGTGCCCCTTGCGTGCGTTGCCCAATTTTTTAAACTATTCGACAAAGCTACGCAAGCCTCACGCAGCCTGCAAGGCTGTGATGAGTCCGCTACCTAAATCCTTTCCGGAGTCACATTTTCGGTTTCATGCCTCCATAATACCGGCAGAAACCACGGAAGATTTAGAAGAACGAATATGGACCAAATAGAAGAGCGTTTGGCAGTAGAGGACCGAAAGTACGACCACTTGTATAACCCGTCATTGGCGGAATACAAAGACACGCAGATGGCCTACAATTCCTGGAAGGACATCTCGGCTAACGTTGGTTTGCAGGTCGACAAAGGTACAAAGCTGTGGAGAAAGATCAGGGACCAAGTTGTCCTCCAGAATAAGTAATAAACAGTCGACGACGACTGCCACACACAAAGAAGGCGTCTCCAAGGTCGTCTTCGACATCAAAACGTTACTCCACCTATTGTTCGGGCGGTGAATTGCTTTGCAACATGCGCAACCCATGGAGAACCATAAATTAAAACGAGTCCATCAACAAAATTGCGTGAAAAGTTGCAGCCGCGGAACCATGTGCTGGCCTTTATTGTAAGTCGCTTTGGATAAAAGCGTCAGCTACATGAAATGTAATGTATTATAATGGACTATGGCCCACTGTATTGCACTTCTCAGCCCTGACTTGCCAGCTGTCCCTCGGAACGCCGCCATGTCCCTCAGAACGCCACCACGCCCCCCCACCCAGAGCGACGCGGTTGAGTCGCACTGTCAACAGTCCGCTCCAGGGCAGGGGGGGGGGGGGGGGCGTGTTGGCGTGAGTGGCCCAGTCCTTCGAATTTTTTTCTGTATGTGGCCCTCGGGACAAAAAGTTTGGACACCCCTGTTGTAGACCTACAAAAGTCAGTGTGATCCTGCTGCTGTGTACTTGAGCTAGACACTGAACATTTCTACTATGATAAAGGGCCTCAATTGCTGATGATATAAAAAGTAAGAAATGACTAAGCTTCTGAAAATTTTTTACAACCCATAATTTTTCAGTCAAAATTGGTCAAGAAACATTTTATGCCATAAACCAAAACCCCAAAAATATGGGAGCTGGTTTAGAAAGTTGCAGAAAAATACAGTACAGTAAAATATAACTTTTTTTTAAGATTAAAGCATGACGTTTTCTTGACTTCTACTACTTTTCAAAAGAGTTTATTTATTTCTGAGCAGATTCCTTGCTGATAATTTGATGTTTTGTTAGACTTGAAATGGATTGTTAGTTCACTGTATATTCTGGGTCTCTGAACAATTTGTCTTTGTAGAATTTAGTTCAAAGTTTGGATGGGTCATTCAAGGACGCTCAGATTTGAAGCTGCTCCAGCTTTGGCTTGGCGTGGTGCCTTGGCCACTCGTGCTCTTCCTGTCTGAGGTTGTGTGCACTCTGAAGCAGGGTTCTTCTACCCTCTCCCTGTGGCTCCATATACTGTACAGTGCCCTCTGATGTTGCACTGTATACCGATACTAGAAAGGTATTGCGATACCCAGTCGTTAATAATGTTACAATACCGGATTTTATTAATATCAGTACTTTATTAATGACGCCTGCTGCTCTGCACAACAGCTGTGTTTCGCGGTTGTCAGTTGTTCACACCGGCTGCAGTTCAGCCTCGGTTCTGCAGCGGAGCTTCTACCACCCGCGCTATGTCTTTACATAGGGTTTACCTTGAAAAGGACCATAGATGTGTGAGTGAGTGTGAGTAAGAGAGAGACAGAACTAGAGAGAGAGAGAGTCTATCACCTGAAGTTTCTTTACGTTAACTTTTAATATAACTACAGCCTATCAGAGGTTTCTAGTATAAATACAGTATATCCTCGATTAAAATGAGTCCTGTGTACTCACATAAATACCAGTACTTTACAGTTTGAAGCCGCGTATCTTCAGCTCCTGCAAATATTTCACAATATAACTATTTTAAAAACAAATCAATGGATTCTGTGCAAAGAAAAGCTGGGGTGCTTTTATTTTGAAAAGGGCATCCTACAGCAATTCATGTTAGCAACATATTCGACAGATAAACACTGAAACTGTGCTGCAAGATAATTATCTGTCTATTCTGCTCTGAACTGCATGTGGTAAAAGGAAAACAACGTGCCGTATATTTCCTGTATTTGCAACACTTTGCTTTCACTCCTTGCAGTTGAACCTGCAGTGCCTCCTTTTAGTGCGTTTTCTTTTCTCAGTGCAGCAGCTGTCACATGTAAATCTATAATAAGATGTTACGTTTTGAAAGTTAACAAGTTATGACCTTGGTCTTTACAGTAATCTCAATTACATATACCCTAATCCTATAAAATGAAGCCTACTCATGCATTGTCCGAAACTCACCTACATGCATGCATAAAAACAAACAAGAAAACACTAACATTTTATTGAGCATTGTTAATGAAGATGAATGACATTGTAAGTAATTTTAGGCAATTCCTGATGATGAAGCTCAAACCCAGAATTATCCTTCACACAACTGGTAAAGTCACAAACTTATTAAACCCTCTGCTATGACAAATTTATCACCATCATTTTTCGTACTCAATTTTTTTAACTACAGAAGTAACTAGAGAAAATACTTGCTCTACCTGTTTGTGAGACTCATCCCCATACTGATGAAACCGCTGTCACCCTGCTCCACAGCAAGAAAGGTGTTCTCCAGATGTAGAGGGCTTCGTGTTGCAGCCAGGGTGTCGTGGTTGGTCTTCAAGCCAAAACGTATTGTGTAATAGGTTTAATATTCTTTTTGCACATGCTGAATCATTTAAAGGACTGGTCCACTTGAGGGTGATGGATGGGTACAGACATTGTTGCTCTACAATTTTTTTACGCATACAATGGCTCAAATTGCTCTATAAACTGGATGGATTTTTTGTTACATGAAGAACATTAAGCTAAGACTAGCATTAATGTTCTATGGCCATGGATAGCGAAAACTAATATTAGATAATAGCAAGCCTTAGGTTGTTGAAGCTTCACTAATCAATGTTTATATCATGAGTCAAATAGCTATGAGTAATATAAACTGTGGCACTCACACTGACAAAGCCAGAGAGAATTATTATCCCAATTCACAGATCTCTTCAGCACTATTGAGCATTGTAGCTTCTTTTGGCTCATTGATCTGGTTTTGTGGCGAGCGTCGTTTGGTAGAACCTTTCCAAACTGATCAACCTTGCTTCTAGCAAAATAAAAATAAACAGGGTGTATTTGGCAAGCACGAAATAACAGTCAGACCAAGATAGCAACTGGCTGGTGAACACAATGGAGCAATTAGCAGCGAATATGCCAGATTGTCACTCAGGAGTTGTGTGGGACCAAACCAGAGCTAAAAGAACATTAAATAAGAACTTACTGTTCATTCATCAGGTTGCCACAAAAATAGGAATGCTATTGCAGTGTCTTCTGGGTATGTATACAGGTAATGCTTGGATAATACGTTTGTTGTAACCTTTGCTATTTTTGTCTTAAGTACTTGTTACTCCTGGATCTGGATATTTGGTTTGTAGGTGGAGTGGGTTGCATTTAACAATTCATGTTTAGCATTCGGTGAGACTTGAATCATTGTATGATGGAATTGGATTGCATTGTCAGGTTTAATATACAGTCAAAGGAATGGTTCACCAAAAAAATTATGAAGGGGTGGGTGAAGTGTTTGAGTCATCAAAACACTTTTGGAGTTTGAGGGGTAAACAGCGTTGCAGCCAACGCGCCCAAGTGTCCGTTAGCCCCAAATTTGTCTTGAAACAGCTTCATGAACACCATGTTTTGAGCCTAAATGATATCCTCATCTCAAGCCACGTTCACACGTGGATCACAGCAGACATTTAGGCTAAGAACATTGTGTAAATTACCTCATTCCTAGAATTTGAAAGTCGGGGCTTACAGACACTTGGATAACACCACAAGAATCAATTTTTATTTTTACGTTTGAAGAATTGTTCACCATTTACTTCATTTGTATCGAATTGGCTCCATTAGTGTTAACACTGAAACTCCAAAAGTGTTTTGTGGACTCAAAACACCATCAGCATAGTGGTGAGTAGATAATGAGGGAATTTTCATTTTCGGCCAAACTACCCCATTAAGTACGAAAGGTGATTAAAAAAAGAGATTTGTTGAAAAGATCCACTGAATCACACAACAGTTGGCCTTTTGAAAGGAGCCAAACTACTGAATTTATGGCATGTTAAAAAAACGAAAAGAAAAAAAACAACATCTGGCCTAGCTGTTAGACATGGAAAAATTCCTGGATTCTCCCCAGATAAAACTGCAACAGAAGGCATCTACAGGTGCCGTGAACTTTGAGCCATTTTTTAGCTAAAATACGATGCTTTGGGAAAGGAAATATTAAAGAATGTTAACGCAAATCAGTTGTGAGGGGTTCCGACTGGTCATTGAAAGTGAATTTGAAAAAAAATATATATATATAACAATTACATAGACTATGTACTTGAATTTCTATATAATGTGAAAAAAGGTAATTTTTTATATTTATTCCTTCTTGACATGTAGGCTATGGGCTGCTTTCAGAATCTCTTGCTCTTCAACGGCCACTGTTTTTAACTCTGAACTTACACTATGTATTGTTTTTCTGTGCTTGAGAAGATAGAGAACACAGTCTGCCATAACTGTTACACTGTCACAGCAACCTGTCAGTTCTAATTCATAGTCAGTTAACTTTGGCATCTAAGGTCCTTGAATTTGAGGGAATAGGGCTTGGAAAGTCCTTGAAAAATACACATTGAAGAGAGTGTGGGAACCCTGTTTGGAGTTTTGGCAAGCTCCATTTCAAAGCTTATGCCAACATTTCTCTGAGCCTGCAAGTATTTTCATGTGCCCATGAATTGACCTCCATTGCGGTTGTCCTTCCTGATGTTGAAAGATGCTGCAGGCTTTATACACTTTGGCCAGAACATTTGAGTGTGACACTTCATACCTATGGGAAGAGCCATTCAGGTCACAGTTAAAAACTATGAAGTTATAGCAATGTGAATGTAGTGACAAAAATGTGTTGTTTAATTTCTGCAGTTTTCAATAAGTTAGTCAAGTAAATGTGAAGGTTTTTTTGTTTTTCTCAGGTTTTTAGACAACCTATTTATGAAGAAAGTAGGTTTTCAGTACCTCTGAATATTATCAAAAAGTATTTTTTGATAATTCTTTGACCAACAGCGAAAAATAGGGTCTCTTATCAGCTGGAAATAAGAAAATTTAAAACAAATTCAGACAAAATTCATTCAAATTATCTTTATATTTTTCATGACATTAAGTTTCAATGCCTCATCCCAGTAAACATAAAAAACATGACCTACAAAGATAAAAAATGTAGTGACTGTGCCATGAGCGGTGGTAGTTGACTAGTCCTGGGCATTCGGCCCAAAGTCTTTTTCTTTTTGTCTTGGATAGTTCTCCACTGAGAAGTTTGTCACAATGTAACTGAACGTCTGTGAAAGAGGATGACTGTGCTGTAATTTTGCCTCATCAGTGAATGGAAAACTGCATTTTATCCTCTATGAACGGAGGAAAGGGACACTGTCAGTTTATCAGTTGATAGTGTTATTATGCAAAATGTGGCCCACACACATTAAGTGAGGAAAAATACAAATCTACCCTTTTACTGGTAACAAGGTTAAAGCACAAACATTGTCTCATGCCTAGCCAGTGAAACATGGAATGTAAACATCTGTTTGAGTTCCAAATCACAAGATATTTACAGTTTGTCTGCATGGTATTGTAACCAGCTTAATTATTAGCAGAATCAGCTTAGTTGTGCTGTCTCTTGCTAAGTAACAACAGTGTATCAGAGTTGAGTATTAGATATCAGTCTGTTAGTTGTAAAAACAGTGGTAACACCTCAAACTGATTTAATTACCCATCTAACATAGCACACATTGACAGATAAGTTACAACAGCGTCCTTAAAACAGCTTCAAGGCAACTAGCTGACTGTATAAAAGTTAGTCACTTTAAGAAGTTGGCGAGATCACAAGAGATATCAGATTAAACCAGAAAATAAACAGTGAGTCAATTTAGGTCAGGGACAGTGATAGTGGTTAAGAACGATCGTAAACTGTCAGAGACAGTGGAAGAACAAAGGTCTGGCAGCAATCGCCTCATCTACAAGTGTAAAAATAAAGCCTTTGCCAGCGGCTATAAAAATGATGCGGTATTGATTGAAAGGGTGAAACTAGACTAAACTAAACTTCGCAGTTGCATGAATCCACATAGACAGGCCTACAGGTTGATAGAGTTAGGCTAAGTAGGTCATAACAATGCATTTACAGATGTCTTTTCTATGTGGAGGCCGGTAAATTATCTAAAATGTTATAACAAAAGCAATATTGAAAGTGATAAATCATAAATGCATTTTTAAGCAATGTGCGTTCAAGAAAGAAAGCGCATGAAAGCAATTCACAGAGACCGACACACTAAGACAGAAGGAGGTAAAACATTATAGCTTCGTAGAAAATAACATGTATGTTCGAGTGTAAAGAAGTACATGGGTCAGCCAGTCGTCTTTGCATTCTCTGATTCTTTTCACCATGAGGTGAACCTGACTCATCGTCTGTCACTCTGCTTTCTCTTCCTGTGTCACTTCTTTCCCTTTTCTTGTCTGTAGATGTGTGTGTACTTGTTCAGATATCTTTGTGAGGACCATTTTGAGCCTACAACCCCCAGAGTAAAGACATTTTGGGAAAGTGAGGACATTTTGGCTGGTCCTCACTTTCTGACCCACTTTTACTGGGCTGTTTGATGGTTAAGATGGTTAGATTAAGGGTTAGGCATTTCGTTTTGATGGTTAAGGTTTTGGTAAGGGGCTACGGAATAAATTATGCCCACTAAGATAAATCGACAAAAATTTGTGTTTGAGTGTGTTTTGGTAGTTGACTTATCATGTAAAAAAAAAAATCTGGTTATTTTCACTAAATTACAAGTGAGTGAGTGTTTTTCAGACTTTATATTTACTTGTTAAATAAGAGCTGTGGTCCTATTTTTGATTTGAAAAGAGGTACTTTAGAGATAAGCTTAATGAGGAGAAATTAGGAAACAAACATCAAACCCTGTTTGTTTTCAGAAGAAATTCTCACTTTTCTGTCCCCACAGTTGGAGTTTCAGAAAAATACATATAAGACTATTTAGATCTAAAGACATCTTAGTAATTAGATGATTCCAGCTGATTTGGAGGAAGGCCTGAGAAGTAAACAAAGTATCTGGTGCTTCTGTCGCAGCTCTCCAACTGCTCTGAAGGTTGGCTTGAGACTAAAGTAGATTTGTTTCTTACCTTTTGTAACTTTCAATTAGTGTGTCGTAGCTTTGCGTCGGATCAGTTTTAATAACAACAACAAAAACGTTTTGAGCAAAGATTTGTTGATTTTCAGGGAATGTGTTGAGAAAAAGCAAAAGCTTTGAACCAGGGTTTGTTTACATGTGGTGTGGTTGGCTCTAAACTCAGATTGGAGTGGTTTTAAAAAGGCAGTGACAAAGCCTAAGACAGTACTGAATGTATCAAAGCCCAGTTATTGCCTCTTTGTTCTGGGTGAACTGTAGAAGCTCAAATGTATGGAGAGCAGATGGATTAGACAGATGTGGTATTTGCTTGCAGCTTGGATTCAGGCTCTGGTTTAGAAATGTGCAAAGTTTGTAAATTATTGTATTCATAGTCTGGGCCCTAAGATATGAGAAGGCTGGTTAATCTGAACTTTCATTCAGTACATAAGAGAAAAACAACTGTCAGAGCCTTCATACCATCAACTCACATTCACATAGGGACGGATTGCATCCAGTGGGTCCTGTATGGGTTCACCGATTATCCTGGTCCAGAAAAGGTGACATATTTTAGAAGAAACTAAAAGCATCAATCAGTTTTATATGAATCACTCTTAGCAGTTATTGTTGTTTTTTTCAACCAGAAGTATGTTATAAATGTGAGTAGCGCAAAGGAAAAGACAGGTCACATTCTTATCCTGAGTAAATAAAAGTGGCAAAGAGGTTCTCATTTCTTATATTATTTGTTAAAGTTATTTACAGATTGGATAAAAACAATCAAACGATTAACATGCTGCTTCCCAGGAATACTAATGTCTGGTGTCAAGTGCAAATCTGTAAATCTAATGTTCATAAGAAGAATCCCCAGAGCTTGCCGGGTAATCATTAAATCGTAAATGGGCCATTCAAAGCACTTTGCAGAAAAATTCAAAATCATCCATTCACACAGACGTTCAACCCTTCTATTCGCAGTGTGTTTTCTATCCTTAAGTCACAAACCAGCCTAAGTAATCTAGGGATCCGGCTAATGGTACGTCTAACTACTGGGCAACACGGTGTGCAGCACCTGACGGCTGCATCACAAATCTGAAGCATGTCGCAGGCGTCACCTATATCTGCTGTGTGCGGACAAGCTGTCTGAGGGTTCTGGTATGACTACTGTATTTCCTCCTATAGAAGTATGGCTACATAGACCACTTAATATCAGGACACTACAGTATGAAGCGGTGCATCATCCAGCCTTCAATAACAATCTAAACCTTGTTAAAACAAATAAAAATGGATTCAGTCAGCAGTCTAGCCTGACAACAGGGCTGCCTAAATGAAAAGCAGGACGCTCGCGCAGCCAGTGTGGCATGTGTGCAATAGCAAACAGGAAGTCATAACAGTTGAATAGGCATACTGAATTTCCCAAAATATAAAAAAGGATTTCCGTAGCCCAGAGCATGACTCATTTAACCATGTTTCTTGGAAAAGGTAAGTTCATATTTATTCATTGGGATGATATTTATCTTTTGATATAAATGAACAGATTCCAATGTTTCAGGGAACATAAGAGTTCATAAGACTGCACGCCAACCTACCTGATTGAAATAAACTTGTCAGCAATGTAACTTATTTCTGTGTCTACTGTTATAACAAATAATATTTTGAACATCTGTGTTTTTTATTTGATTGCATTTGGAGCAGGCATACTTAGCTAAGTTGTGTTGCTTTATGTTTTTACTGTGTTTATACCATATTCTGTAAACTTACTCTGGAATGGGGCGTGAGCAACCAATGTGTTGTAGACCCCATTATAGAGCGACAAAGTCCACTTAGGAAGGAGGTCATAGTCGATGGATGGCTCAAAATAATTTTAAAACCATTTTTCTATAACATTTTGTAATACTGATACAGGGTGTTTTCTCACTTTTATTTAACTAATATTGAGCACTTTGGTGTTCCATACTGCAAAAGAGTGATGCATCAGTAATGTTTTATAAATGAAGTGTTAACAAAAGATTTTAATTATCAAGTGTGACTGTGGCCTGAGTTTATTTGAAAGTTCAGCTATGCACTCCAAACTAACCAAGTCTCTGAACTGGAGCTATAGTGAGTTTGGTTTCTTGGCTGACAAAAAAAAAGGTTCTTTGACATTTCTCTAAGAGGAACCCCTGCAGAGTGGAAAACACTGCTGTTGTTAACACAAGTTACTGTGCAGCATACAGATTTAATGTTCAGTGAGGAGAGCAAACTGTGCGATGGCTCCTGCGAAAGCAAATACGCACAAAGCATGGCAGCCAGAATTAGTGTTTTTCCAATATAAAAGACAGGCGGGGTGTCGGCACAGAATTTTTAAGTCTTTTCTTGCACCAAGTTGACCTTGTTATTTGTCCTTCTTGTCTTGTACTTTACTTTTGTTTTAAGGAACAGGTAATTTGGCTCACATCCTGACACCTTGATGGAGAATGTCAACCACTAGCCATTACCTATGATAGCTCTGTTGTACAAGACAAAACCGGAATTTGTTAAACCAGTCCAACTCCTTAGTTTGGAGCATTCTATTAGACTCATACGGTATCCGACAGCTGCAGCCTCGGAAAACATATTGCCAAACAAATTAACAGAATATCTGTGATGAAGGCAAGACACCTCATTTTGAAAACAATAAAATTGTATCAATGGATACATAAATAGGGGTTACTGATGCTCCCTAGTATTGGGCAGATTGAGCAGAGTCAACAGTATGCCCTAATGACTTTGCATCAGTGTTCAGCTAATTTAGTTAAACACTAAGTAGCCTACACTATCTCTTATCTCCCTCTAGCAGTGTAATCCTCTTCTAGCCTTGGTAGCAGGAAGACCGTTATATTTCTTTGCCAATGTAAATTACTGTAAATGAACGAGTACAAATGATTTGCCTTGGCTCTATTTAAAACAGATTGGTCTGATGTGTGAAGTGTCAAATGTTGATTAGTTTAGGACAGATTTAATTTAAAAAGAAAAACTTCCTTTTGTACTTTGGCA